>NC_086338.1:55518127-56718127 GCF_032445375.1 Bacillus rossius redtenbacheri
CAATAAACAGGCACATCTTAAAAAACTAAATAAATTTGGTGGATGTCAGACATTGTTTACTGTAAGATGCATTAAAAAAAAAATATTTTTTTTACTCAAAAAGTAACAAAAAGTTGCATTTCAAGATTGAGTAAACTCCATAAGGCGTTACAAGCTGTGAAAAAACTATGCTGTAACTAAAATCCTTTTTGGCAGAGCCTACAGGTGCGGGAAAATTCATAAGTACCAATTTCTTATGAAACATTATGGAAACTTCTGAAATATTTTGGGAACTAAACATACCTATGCAATATCCTATTATTTTCCAAATTTTTCTAAAATAATTCAATGACTTTTTTCATATTCCATCCAGCGAAAATGTTCCAAGTGTTTAGGATTTTTAATTAATTGTAATGTATAAAATATTTGGGTATTACTCTAACGAGATAAAATATCTTGTTACTGATAAAATATTTGTCATATTCAAGGAGTTACAGCAATTTTTCGATTTTTCAAAAAACTCTCCTTATTTATATCCCTGTGATAGGATTTTTACCTATTAAAGAAATCAAAAGATATATCCCATTAATTATATTTTAAGTAACAGATTGGATGTGATTCATACAGAATTACAGTAACTCAATCTCTTTTACCTTCAACACATACCCGTAACATAACCTAGTATTTCTAATGTATCTAACCAACAGTTCACACAATTTAAAAGTACATCTAAGGTACGTAACCTTCCCTAACCAACCGTTCACACAATTTTAAAGTGTGTTAAATGTTGTTAACCTAACCAACTGTAGAAACTATTACAAAGTATTTTTATTTTTAATGTAGCTACATAACCAATCATTCTCATGATTTTACACTATTTTAAGTTTACCTAACACAACCACTCTACAAATGGCCAATTACTAGAAACTACTTTAAATATCACAACGCCCTATATAATAATTATTGAACATGGCACGTAACAAAATAAACATTTTAAATCTTTTATAAAAATTTCTGCAGAAAAGTGGCCTTCCTTCAGATTTACTAAATATTTAAAAGCTCTTCTCAGAAGTTAAAAGAAACGACTGTAATGTTACACCAAAGACACAACGTAAGAACATTAACCAAATGTAAACAATGTATTATCGAAAGCACACGATACTTACCAAAATAAATATTCCAATACACAACTGAACGATAGAACCATCACACCAATCGTAACGTAAATATTTTTAAAAACCCCTCTAAAAAAGCGCGAATATTCATCGCGTAGCCATGTTCACCAAAATTCTCTTCCACAAACTAAAGTTTCCCCAAAGGGAATTATGTAAAGAATTATGCGATAAGCTTATATCACGAACAAAATAATGAAAGTTAATGCATCAAACATTATTCTTATTAATTACAACCAAATAAATATACCAAAAAGTTTTGTAATTCCAGTAGCTATTTTTGACTGTGTATTTTATATTCATTGCATTTTTGGGGGAAAAAAATTTAAAAACTGAAATTGGTCATTAAGCTGAGTTTTAAAAGTATTGACTTCATACCTTCGATCATATAAACTTGATCGAAGCTTCGTACACTAGCATATTGTGTCATAACATTAAAAATCAAGAATTAATTCAAACATTAAATAGTGTATGTGATAAATTAAATCAATGGTTTAATGCTAATAATCTTACTCTAAATATTGATAAAACAAGTATCTTAAAATTTCACTTACATAAACAGTCTAACCCTGTAGTTCAATTGAATTATAGTGATACTAAAATTACAGAAGCAAATAGTGTTAAATTTTTAGGCTTGCATGTAAACAATACCTTGTGTGGCAAGGAACATATAGTTAAAATGATACCTAAACTATGTTCAGCTTGTTTCGCACTTCAATCGTTATCAGCAACTGTATCTGTTTTTTATTTAAAACAAATATATTTTTCGTTTTTTCATTCTGTAATGTCATATGGGATCATTTTTTTGGGCATCATCACCCTATGCTAATGATGTTTTTTTACTACAAAAATAAATTATTAGAATAATGTCTAATGTTAATCACTATGATTCTTGTAGACCATTGTTTAAGAATCTAAGGATATTTACTATGATGTGTCAGTATATATACTCATTAATTAATTTTGTAGTTAAAAATAATGATAGTTTTGATAATAACAGTGCAATACACACTTATGACACCAGAAATAAATCCGACTTGCATGTGCCAAGTAATAATACATCAAGTTATCAAAAAGGTGCACTGTACTCTGGCATAAAACTTTTCAATGCACTCCCTCATAAACTAAAAGTAATCTCCCATTGCAACCCAAGACTATTTAAAGTTCTACTCAAAAACTATTTATTAGAAAATTCATTTTATACATTAAATGAATATTATAAAAATGTTTAGAATAACTTATGATGATTTGTTTGTATATTGATGTATTTATATTTTTGTTTTAATTAGTACTAAATTGATGTGATATTATGATTTAATTAATTTGATTGTTTGTATTGTTCATTTTTGTTGACTTTATTGACATGTTCTATATTCTTTTAAGAATCTGTTGAACGAATTTTGGAAATAAAAATAAAATGAAAAAATAAATAAAACAATAGTAAAGCCTGATCCCTACCGCTTCAGTACTATTACCCCGCTGGCGGAACCAACCCTCCAACCAGAAAGCCATAACTAATAAGTGCAGTGTGTCTATTTACCCATAATTCTTTTAATATATTAAGTTAATCCATTATGTTAATGTGCTTCCTAAGGTCAAAATAGTAAATGGAGTGGTTACAGTAAGCGAAAAACGATCTCCACTTTGACACATGTACTTAAAAATATTTATTTTCATTTAAAATTTAACTACTGCATTTTTAGGCCACCAGTAAATTATCATCAGATTTTTTATTCAAGGGATTTGTGAAGTATTTAGTTATTAAGTTTCTCGTAAAATAATAACCACAATCTGTCTTACAAGGGGACTACAAAGTATGGTACAAATAGTTTTTAATAGGTCTTATATATGTTGTGTAGGGAGGCCCCCAGAGTACTAAGCTAAAAGGGTTTTGTCCATTGCGCCTTAGTTTTCGCGAAAATTGCGGTTTTGGCTTTAGACCGGTACGTTTTCCGTCGCGCCAGGCGAACCAGCCTAGCCTAGTTGATAAGGCTCTTGCCTAGCATCCGGCCGGTCAGGGTTCGCTTCCTGCTCATAGAAACTTTTTTTTTATTATTTCATAATTTTATAATAATTCTTATTTTAACGCTGAAATAAAGAGTCAAAAATATTTTATTTTTGCGAGATGTATTCTTTTCAATCATACTTGGGCAAAGATTGTTACCTGATTTTGCCGTTCCCAATCACATTAAATAGCATTAAATATAACAATGTGTTATAGTTCATTTCTTTCTGACCATTATACGCAGTACCAGACTTTCTTATGGCTGCAATGGCAAAGTAGGCCAATATTGTGAAGTGAAGTTTGTTTTCTCACCAGGAAAACACGTGTAGGTTTTTGTTTTCTTTTGTGTAAAGCGAATTTCTTGGTTATTATATTTGCGATTGTTGAGATTCGTCGGAAGGTTTAACTGCTATGGCCTAACCTAAAGTTTAAAAATATAATTACATATGTATTTATAAATAAACGATCATCGTTGTTATATGTAATGTGCTAAATAAGTTATTCACTGCCCGTTTAAAAAACAATACACTGAATATTACGAACAAAGGAGGGCAATAGAAAGGTAGAAAGATTGGTGAAACTTTTTAGGTAGGTTGAACAAGGAAGGTAATAGAGATCATGAGTGGATGTTGTAAAGGGAGTTGTGACGAACGGAAAGAGGAATGCTTACAGGTGCGGTCAAGGCGGGAGGGGAAGCTAATGATGTATGTTTGAGAAGGGAAGGATTTTAGGATTAGGTTTCAGAAATTGTGCGAGTTTGGTGGATTACTTTAGCTACCAGCAGATAAATTATTTTGTTGAGAACTTTGTATTGTTTGCCTCACAGGTGAGAATATTATCCTAGAAAGGCTGGCCTGTGTGAATGTTGCATGGAGATGTACGACTGAGTCATGTCTGAGCAAGAGCACCAAGATCTGGCGTCCTTCATCAAAGGTGTGCATCATGCACTGCGACGCGAGTCGAAGAAGGTCGGCGTGGAGCGGGCGTGGGCAGAACACTGCAGCCAACACGACCTGCTGCAGCGGTATGCGGAGAGCATGCGACGGCTGGCCACCGAGTTCTGGGACAGAGAGAGTGACGGTGGCGGCCGGTCGAGGATCGACTGGGTCGCGGAGAAGTGTCTGCAGTACTTCGCGCACGGCGGTGCTGAGTTGGAGCGAGAGAAGGAGAAGAGGCAAGAGAAGCATCTGATATCGAGGCACAACTGTGGGGTGGAGGATCGAGATGACAGCAGAAAGCCGGAACGGAATCTTCAGAGTTCCATCACAAGTCGCTTGTGCCTGCTGGACGTTGGAAGTTGCTATAACCCTTTCAAGGACTTCCAGTGTTTCAGAGTCCTCCCCATCGACATTGCCCCCGCGTCACCAGAAGTCCTGCGCTGCAATTTCCTTGACCTGGAGGTCACAACTCCAGAGACGTCAGATCTCGATTGGGATACAATGAGTTCGTCTTCCTCCGTGAATCGACTCCCGGGAAGCTCGTTCCATGTCGTCGTCTTCTCGCTGTTCCTAGAGTACTTGCCCTCCCCAGAACACCGGTACGCCTGCTGCGAGAAAGCACACTCGCTGTTGCGCGACGAGGGCCTCCTGTTCATCGTGACGCCGGACATCAGGCAGGCGTCCCGGGGCTCCGTGCTGATGAAGAACTGGCGGGTCGCCCTCGCCTACGCGGGGTTCTCGCGGGCCTACTACGAGAAGTTGGCCCACGTCCAGTGCATGGCCTATCGCAAATGCCCCGAACGCAGCGTCCCGATGCTCTGGGCGGCCAGGCAGAAAGTTTCGGGCGACGACGCAAAGTTGATACACATCCCTCAAGACTTCCGCGATCATGACGCAACAGCGGACGAATTTGCACCCAGGTTTAGTGAAAATGACGAAGGCAGAGATGAAGAAAAAATTGTTAGTTTGTTCACAGAGCTCCCAGATTGTATTAGCTGAGGCATATTTCTTGTAGCTAAGAAGTTAAGAGGTCCACCTAGCCATGGGCCTGTTTATATTAGTGAGGCAAGACGGCAAGTGCGATACTCACTGATGCTTCTAGCGCGGTATTGCATCCATGAAGATTAAGGTGTTTTTTATGTCCCTTTAGTACTTTTAAGCATCTTTTGCAGGAGTATCATATCGAAAAATTATTGACCCAGTAACAGAACTTCTCTACTAATCCAATCTCAGCATATATATTAAATGCTTTTTGTAAACAGATACTACTTAGTCTGATATTTTCAGAGGTTTTAAAATTACCTTTTTTATACCCTGAAGTTCTGTTGACCATAGTGTACCCATGTGTGTGGGGCCTTAACATTTAACACATAAAAACAGTGTTTGGCAATAATCCAATAATCATGCATTACTTTAAAATTGCCCCACATGTAAAAAAAACCCTAAAAAATAAGTTGTCATGTATCTGTATTTACAAATGAACATAATTTATTGTAAAAATTTTTCCCCGACAGGTTTACAATATTTTAATTTGTTCAAAACAGCAATAATTAGTTTTAGTTTTTTGTGCTGTAAATTGCTTGTATAATATAAAAAAATTTAAATTTAAGAAGAAGAGTTATGCAAATACTGCTATTCTTTGATGAATCTAAAACTAAATGATACAGAACTTTCGTAAAATAAAAAATTAAATACTTGCAAGGTTTACCTCTAAGTAAAAAATTGTTTTCTGACTTGCAAAAAAGTAATATTTATCATGAAATATAAATTTAAAAAATATGTAAGCTAATGTTATTTGACTTACTACAGAATATATCCTGTGCCTTTTTCGGGTGAATTAATGAAACACTTGCATAAAATTTTTTTAAAAACAAATTACTAAGTAAATAGCAATGTTATTTATGTTGCATCCATTAACTGTCAAAAATTTTAAAAATTGAGAAATTTCAAAAGACTGAAATCTAAAGTATGTAAACAGTATAGTTAAAACTCATTTATCTGGACTAACTGGGGCCAAAGACAATCTAGGCAATCGAAAATCTGGATAATCCGGGTAATATGGCCCTAAATAAGCAGACTTTACCATTAGTTTAGTGACAAAAATGCATACTGTACATTTTGCCCAATATTATTTACATGTTAACTTGTATTGGTGTACTTATAGTTATGTTCTTGTTAACATAGTTAAAAAAAATTTTTATGAAGATTAAATAAAATGTTTACAAATCTGATCCAAGTTATCCGGAGATCCAGTTCATCAAGAGCCAGATAAACAAAACTTTACCGTATTGACTTGTGAGGCTGTCCATGTTTAGCTTACTTTTAAATCATTTGAATGGGTAGTTGTCTTACATTTAATATTATCTTAAAAAGAAAGTTGCTATGCATCTGTTTTATATCCGAGTTTGTGTTACAGTTGTTACCACATGTTCATAGTTGTCTCGTGTTAAAGATCATATCATATTATATTAGATTTCACCCTCTATTCTATCATTTTACATTTTAAAGCATCACATTTAGCAAGGTCATTCTGTGCAACTTAAGTTATATGGCACAAATTCAACCTAAAATCCAAATTCTTCCCAGACTGGTTAACACGTCTGGAGTAAGGGAGGGAAGCAATAGCCTCTTCAATTCTGTGTCTCAACTCTAGGCGACGTAGACACAATCTTTTATGTAAAACCCTGAAGGAAAAATCGCACAGCGTTATGTCAGAACAACTTTGAGGTCAGCGAAAAAGAGCTCTGTTTTTACGACCGATCCAACGGTCAGGGACTTCCGACGTTCAATCACGCTTGTACAAGGATTTTCCAATGGGGAGGGGCTCCATCCTGTTGCTAAATAAAGTTTACACGTTCACCCTCGACTAATTGAGGAAAGAGCCATTCTTTCGCGCTGCAAGCGAGACAACAAAGCAGTATTCGTGCCTACGCTTATCTACAACTGAGTCACTCTTTAATTATGACCTTGAACAAACACACAATGCTTGCAGTTGATGATGTTAAATTTTATAACTTGTACATTCTACAGTCATACATACAGAGGCAGTTAGTTCACCTCACACCTACTTGCATTATCACGCAACATTAAATTGGTTATTATGCTTTACCTCATTCATCACAACCCCTTCATAACATGCCTTGTACGATTTTTAAGCCCCATTTGCCTCACCTTACATGCTGCCCTGCTATCTTCTATCTTCTCCTTCTGTACTTGTTTCTGACAGCTACTTTTGACAGTATTCTATGTGACTCTTGAATCTTCACTTGCCCAACATGGATGATTCACTCTACTATAAGATTTGAAAACATTGTACCAATTGTAAATTATTTACTTTAATAAACAGTTCATGCTCTGAGATTCGTTAAAACGACAGATGCACGACTAAGAATAAATCAGCTTTAAGCAAAAAATAACGAGAAACCAGTCTCATACCATGAAGTTGAACACCGTAAAAGTTGGCAATTGCAGACTGATTAAACATTTACTCGAAAAATTTAAGTTACAAACTTACAATATGTCCTGCTATCACAAAATTTCACTAAATCCCAGGCATAAATGTATATTTTTTTTTTTTTGTGAAAATACTCTTTACACAATTTTATTCACGTACGTGTGTGATTTATAAAACAAAGGCTTAAAGTGCTTAATTAGTTCTTATTTGTTCTTGTAAAGCCAACCTCTGTAGCATAGTCTGATGCACACCGGCTTATGATGTGAGGCGTTCCGGGCTAGAATCCCGGGTAATGCACAAGTGTAAAATTTGGACTGCTTGAAAAATATACTTGAGTCAGAGATGAAGAGAATAATGAATTTGAGTCAGGTGAAAGCTGTAGACAATTAATTAATAATACAAAAAAAAAGTTCATATAAAGACCACCACGGCAGGTGGGAAGTGATGCCAGCTTTGTAAAACTAAAACTGAACAAAATGAAGGGAAAAAACATACAACAAAGCACATTTTTTAATTACTTTTAATGATATCAACAGCCCAGCAATCATCCTCGGCTATCTTCAAAGTCAACAACTCAGCTCAAAAATATACAATAGCTTGCCATTCAACTACACGTGCGACAACAGTTCCTCGACGCATGTGGATATGAAAACAGGATGGAAAAAAAAACAGTAATCACATATTAAAAATGTTCCGCGTAAAAAGTCCTTAAACTTTTTTTAACCCTAAGAATATACAATGATACTTCTCCAACCAATACATATCACAAAAAAAAAAACTGCTTGCTTCAATTTTAAAATAAAAAATTCAATGAAATAGGTAGTGTAAATACCACATCAATAAATTGAACGCTAGATCTGAAATATGCATGGCATATACACACATCTGGAAACTCAAGGAGACAGTATATACATTTCATTGTGGTTGAATACACATTTTTACAACCTGATGTGTATGCTAACGGGAGACACTTAACTGACCGAGGTTAATGGTTCCGTCTACTTGTGGACTCAGCCACGCGCTGAATCCAATTCAACCGCCTTAAAAGTATTTTACATACAAAATCCTTTCTCAGCGCATGGCTGGGGTCCCAGGTAGATATGCCCCTTAAACATCAAGTGACCATTAAAAAAAACATACTGAAGTAGCATACAAAAAATTAAATGTACATTTTAGCTAACCACCAGCTTTCAAGTCAAGAATTGAGAAGCACTAGCATTTTTTTTTTACTTAACTGCATACTTAAAAGTTTCTGTTGATTCGTAATATCTGAAATATACTAATAAACTAAATCACCTTCAATACTCACAGACGTTTAATGCGAAACAATAACAACGAGGAAGTACATTTCCGATTCTAAAAATGTATAACTCTTTTTAAAAGTCTAAGCTGGTGTCAAATCAAAAAAACTCTTCAAAATTGTATACAGAAAACAACACTGTGTTCCGCGGCACTGACAACTGGTTATCGCATAGTAAACGTCAAAATGCAAACATGCAAAAATTATCACAGAAACAGTTGCTATTGCACAAAAAAATAAAAGTTTTAAATGTAAACTGTTGTAATGTTCCATCACAACATAAACGATGATACGGACAATGTGCAGGAAACCTATGGCTAGTACAGAACAGTGACATCACAATTATACATAATACCTTAGCATTTAATAATTTTCGCAGGCTCTTATGGCCATTGTCTGAAGTAGCTTGGCTTCTGGATTGTAGCAGTGTCCTTGGCGATAAATTCACAGACGTTTTGGTCGACATTGCAGTCGCCATGTCGACCGAAACGTCTGTGAATTTATCACCAAGGACACGGCTACAACCCAGAAGCCAAGCTACTTCATACCTTAGCATTCCTGCAAATGCTTACCAGCAGAACAGATTCACAGTCTTCCCACTATGCATACTTTTGGTTACGATATGGATTAAACCAAGCTCTGTTCTCAAGCTAACAGACTTTGCATTAAATTTAGTTTATAAACACAGCAATGTTAAACACATGAATGAAAACAATGCCAGAATTAAAATGGAAACGCAAAACGGATGCCTAACATTAAAGAATTTTAAAAAATAACAAAATAATATAGGAGACTACGCAGACGATCGACTGCACTGCGGAATAGCACTCATCGTCCGTAAAAACAAAGCACTCGTACACTCAAGACAACTAAATTACTAGAAATTCATGTTTTTTTTGTGAGAGCAGGAATTTAATAAGGAAAAATGTACAAGAAGGATTAATGAGAGACGTATCCACACGGTGTATGTACAGGCGGTCGCGGGAGGGGCGTCTCACAGCGCGTCGCGATGCCACACCCACTTCTTGTTCGTGTGGTCGAACCTGTGGGCCAGCCACTGCTGCTCCAGCAGCTGGTAGCGACCGGCGCTCAGGTACAGAGGCTTGCCCCGCCTGCAACAGTCATCCCGGCGGCGTCACGCATCGAGTCCAAGATGGCCGCCGTTACGTCAGAGGTCGGTCGGTCATCGACCCCACCACCTACACCGGCCCCTGGACCCTTGGTGCGGGACCGGACAATCTGTACCACTGCAGTATTTCAGGGTAAACGCTCGTCAGACACTGGGCGTGGTCGTCAATGAACGAAGGAGCTTTGCGCCAATTCCCGTGATCCCCTTGAAGCGGCGACGTGTGGACCTAGCAGTTGCATGCCTCGGGGGCAGCCAGACTCAGGTCCTGAGCCCCGCCGCCCCAGCTGGACCGAGCCGAGGGAGGGGGAATTAGTTCGGACGACGCTGGAAGGTTTGAGAAGGATGCCTGCTTGCCTTCACGCACTAACCTTTACACCATCCCCTTCATTAATACTTCATCGGCTAAAGGAAAACATGAATTACCAATATTTGATATCAACATTCAAATTAGTGATCTCAATTTGTAACAGAGCTGTGCTAATACTAAGTATTTTGTCGACTAGCCAAAGCATTATCGATACATCAGTTTCTATTTTAGAACATACTATAAACAAAATTTTCTATTAGTTAAAAAAAGTTAATAAAAGTATCAGACACTAAATGCTTTAATTCCGAATATTAATACATATTATTAAATATCCATTCATCTATTAATATTACTACAGAAAAATTGCTCACCAATAATTAAAAAAATTGTTAGAAAATTCAAAACATTTTGATAGTTTTACCACTAACTGCTTCAATGAATAAGAATTTTATACATTTCATTATTGGAAACTACAAGTAAATGTCGAAGACTTTGACATGAATTTCCGGCAGGAATGCAAATGTCTTTAATTTCAGGTTGGGTGTCACTTCGGCCGAGGATTCGACACAGCTTAAAACTCTTTAAACTATGAAATTTACAGAGTTGAAGTAAATATATATTAGAGTAAATATGTATTAGTAGAGCAGACTATGTTCGTGGTCGTTACATATGACTCACACAGATAACATTTGCAGTGATGATGTAATGAGCGTTGGTGGGGAGGCATTGAATTAAAATCGGTGAGAAAACAGATAACTTTTTTTTTTATGATTTGAATTAATTTTTGGTTCAATGCCACTTAATTCATGATATAACTTGCATTTCGGTGCTATATCGTGTATTATTTGCATTTCGGGGTTTTGCTGTGTTTCGACACGCTTTACGGTGTTATTCCTGTTTTTATCGCATTTCACCATGTAATCTTGTCATTATCTACGGTATGTATCCGGCAACAGAGCACACTGACACAGGAACGGTGCTAACGGCAGAAACTGTGCATCGGAAAGAGACCAGAGGCAGCGGACGGATGGACGGAGGGGGCGAAGGCGACTCACTTGAGCTCCCGGTCCTCCTCCCCGAAGCTGTCCAGGTAGACGGAGCCCCACAGGCAGGCCCGCTTGCCCCGGATGACTATGATGTAGGAGGACGTGACCACCAGGTACATGGCCGTTCCCCCGCCGCAGTCGATCGAGTGCTGCAGCAAGAGCGTACCGACCTGCTCGATCAAACACCCCGGCCTGGCCCCCCCTTCCCCCCTCACCACCTCTCACACCCTCGTGCGTGACCCACGACCGAGGCACGGCCAGTTACACTCCTTTCCGCGGGTTCCTGAAGCTCATAACACCGAGCCAAACAGCACAATTTTTACAGACACCCAAAACTGAAAATTGTGTTCAAATTCTGTAAAACAAAATTTAGAAGTTTTATTTGTACGATGAGGTTTTTAAAGCCACTACAGTAATACACGACTGTGTATTTTTTTTAAAGTAAATTATACTTTACCGTGATTACTCGTATTTTTTTTTGCCACTTTCCAAAACTGATGTTACAAGCCCCCCAGTTATAAGATAAAAACTCAGTTTTTAACTGAATCACACTATACAAGCTTTAAAAATTAACTTGATTTTATAGTTTTACACATATGTACTTTACATTCACCTCCTACCAAATAAATCTCCAAAAGATTAAAACTTTACAAAATTTATAGTAATACACATAATATACTACATATCAGGATTGGATTTTTCCCCCCTTCAGAGAAGAATATCATCTCTTTAATACCTACACAATCAAAAATATCATTTCAACAACATTAGATAGCTAGTTAAAGAACATTAGAGAATTAATTTATTATCAAAATATAGATAAAAGTTATGAATTTTTCAATATTTATAATACTACCTAAACTTAATGGTATTATTTTAGTTGTAAAACAAAATGTTTTACACAACAACAAAAATAATAATAATTGTCATTTGATTCAGACATTTTTTTTTATAACTCAACTCAAACTAATCTTGTCGTAAGTACTATCATAAAGCTGAAGTATAGAAACTGGCGGTTCCCAGAATGTGGAGTACCTGCACGGCTTCGCAAGCGTTGTGCTTGCAGCACGTCTCCTTGAGGCACACGAGCGTGCCGCACAGCAAGCACACGCTGGCCTCCCGGGGCACCAGGTTGCACTGCCCGCACTGCCGCCTGTGGTAATACTGCAAAACACCCACGGCACGTCAGCACACATGCACGTACGCACATACACACACCGTACCGTACACACACACCGTACCGTACACACACACACACACCATACCCACACACACCGTACCGTACACACACACACTACACACATACCACACCGTACACACACATACTGTACACACACAAACACACACACCGGTCCCACACACCGTACCGTACACACACACACACCGTACAAACACCGTACACACACACACCGTAGACACACACACACACACCGTAGACACACACACCAAACACCGTACACCCACACCAAACACCGTACACACACCAATAACCGTACACACACCAATAACCGTACACACACCAATAACCGTACACACACCAATAACCGTACACACACACCAAACACAGACACACCGTACACACATACAGCGAGGAACACTGTACACGAACGTGATGTGCACAGAAAAAAACAAACAATCCACACAAGGAACACAATGTGTACTTGATGAAGACAACCATAACCAAAATATATGTACTTCACAAGAAGCAAATTTCTAGTTTGATTAAGAACTAATACATGATACAAATGCTAATAGCATTGGTTTATTAATGTTTTTCAAAAGTTTAGTTTTACCAATATGTATGGTTGAAAATCTTCTATCATCTACCAAAAGGTGAAAATAAAATGGAAATGAAAAATATTCATCAAAGTTCTCCTCTTGATGAAAATTGTTTCCAGAATCATGAAAAAAGCCCATGTTTTATTTGGGACTTAAAACAAATAATCGGTATTAAACTTAATACAACTTAAATACAATATATATGCTACTCCGTGAACTAATCAAACACTAATAGAAAAAAATAAATAAATTGCAATTTTGAAAATTATATTAGAGAAAATTCTATTAATACAGGTCAACCTAAAATTAAGATTATCTTGCACCCGAAGTCGTCTCAAAATTAAAGTCATCTTATAAATATTTGAGAGCATCTTATATTTTATGAAATCCTAAACTCTAGAGCTTCTGATATCTGAGATCATCCTCTACTATAATTAACATCCAGCAGTCAAAATTGATCATTTAAAAATTCAATTTTTTAAGTTATCTTAGTGAAAAACAGTCTCCCGAAAAATACCACGATTTTGACATGCAACTTCATTACGAATTTAAAAACACTAAATTAGTAAATCGTAAGAATTGAGGCAAGACATGCGGGATTGGCGATTTTGCCGGCTTATTGAGGGCCGACGTAGTTTTAATGGCAATGGCAATGGCGAATGTGGTAGCGTGTAACGTAAGCCGCTGTAAAACAGGGAACACTGTGCTAGTAACGTCGAACTCTGAGAAACTAAACTGCGTTGCCAAGGTCTGCGGCCGGGATGCGGGCTTCTAGACTGGTGTCATTTTGCCGGCTTATCGAGGGCCAGCGTAGTTTTAATGGCAATGTCGAATGTGGGAGTGTGAAATGTTAAGCCGCTGTAAAACAGGGAACACTGTTCTAGTAACGACAAACTCCGAGAAACCAAACCGCGGGATCTGGTCGCCGAGGTCTGCGGCCGGGATGCGGGCTTCTAGACTGGTGTCATTTTGCCGGCTTATCGAGGGCCGACGTAGTTTTAATGGCAATGCCGAACGCGGTAGCGAGAAACGTAAGCCGCTGTAAAACAGGGAACACCGTGCTAGTAACGACGAACTCTGAGGAACCGAACTGCGGGACCTGGTCGCCGAGGTCTGCGGCCGGACTACCTGGAATATCTTGTCGTAGTCCTGGGGCAGGCGCATGAGGCGCGGCTGGTGCCAGGACACGTGGTGGTCCTCCAGCAGAGAGCAGGCGGGGTTCTGGTGCTGGCGCGCGAAGGCCGCCAGCTGGCCGCACCAGCCCCGCGCCAGCGCCGCGCCGTCGCCCGCCCAGCTCAGCCCCACGGCCGCGTTGAAGCGCCCCCAGTCCATGCCCTCCGTCACCAGCTCCAGGTAGTAGACGAGGCGCACGAACTCTGAGCGCGGCGACGTCGCCTCGGGCAGGGGCTGGTCGTACAGGTGGTGCCGCAGCAGGGCTGCCAACCGCAGGAACGGCAGGCACAGCTGCTGCACCTGTGGCGCGCGGGCACAGTCCGTCCAAGCTCGCACCCTCCCGTGTTGGCAGCGATTAAGGTAACATCTGGTATAAAAGAATCTTTAAGTTTACCCAATATCCCCACCCTGAAAGTTTTTTTTAAATTCAAAACCTATTGTATTTTTTGAGTGTTCTAGAACTTATTTTTTTTTATTTCTCAATACATATTTTTGTCTATATTTTTTTCTGGACAATTGATACGTGAAACAATTTTTTTTTGTTTGTTTTTAATTTTTTTATTTGCTGTTCTGCAGTTAAACACCACATTTTCTCTTTCTGCTTTTCGGAATGCAGTACCGGCGAACGGTCGGACTTGCGTGCATTCTCAAAATTTAAACGTAACAAATTTTATGGTCTGTAACGACAGGCACTATGTAAATTATTTTACTCACAGTGTTCAATATGCGACATTAAAAAAAAAATGGGGAGCTAAAAAACAAAACACAGGACTAAAGCACAGTTACTGTTTATTTTGAGACTTTTTCACGAATTCCGTGACCAGTCAACCAGGTGTTACTATTTTGTGACTTTTGTTGGTCTTTGGACACCTTGACGGGTGTGATTAAACGATGAATGCCTAGACATGTCAAAGAAACAAAAAAAACAGGGCTTCAGCACAGTTACTGTATATTCTGGGACTTTTTTCACGAGTTCCGTGACCAGTCAACCAGGTTTTACTTTTTCGTGACTTTTGTGATTTTTGTTGGTCTTTGGACACCTTGACGGATATGATTAAACGATGAATGCCTAGACATGTCAAGGAACAAAAAAAACAGGGCTTCAGCACAGTTACTGTTTATTCCGGGACTTTTTTCACGACTTCCGTGACCAGTCAACCAGGTGTTACTTTGGTGATGTTTGTTTGTCCTGGGACACGTGGACGGACGGACGGACGGACGGACTCACCTCCTGCTCGAGCTGCTGGGGGCCGGAGGGCGCGGCGTCGCGCTGCAGGTAGATCTGGCTGTGGTCCAGCTGCTGCACCACGAGGCTGAGCGCCGCCTCCAGGGACGTGGCCCCCGCCGCGCCGGCCCGCCAGCGGGCGCGCTCCGATGCCGCCGCGCGGCAGCTCAGCTGCGCCACCACTTGCACGTACAGCAGGTTGTACAGCACCTTCACCACGCCCGAGAAGTACGCTGCAAGCACGGCCCACACACAGCTCGTCAACTCTCCCGCGCGCTGCCCGTCCGCGTTCAAACTAGCACGTGTGTTTGTGTGAGCGAGACGAAATAAGTGCGACACTAGGTATCGCCTCTAAGCGCAAAGTGCCCAGTCTTCTCATCACATATACCACAACCATGACATCTGAACGGTAAACATAAAACTATACGGTGAAAGAAGCAAACACGAAAGTGCTGTCAAGGCATTGTACCGGACGTTTCATACTTACATTTTTTTGGTCATTATTTACTGTTCTTGTCGCAACTGTCTCATCGTTTGTCCAATGTGTCTTGTCTATGGTGGAACATCTTTACAACTAATAACTTCCACTGAATTTTCGGTTCTGTCATTGTACCGGATGTTTCATACTTACATTTTTTTGTCTGTATTTACTGTTCTTATCGCAACTGCCTCGTCATCGTTAGTCCAATGTGTCTGTCAATGGTGTAACATCTTTACGACTAATACCTTCCATTGGATTTTCGGTTCTGTCTATGTTTAAGTTTGACATCAGCTGTGCGTTTGCACGATCATATTTTTCCCCGTTATTGAGGTTTCTTATGACATACATTGTGACCAGCAATGGTGTACGTACTATGTCCAAAAAAAAAATAATCTCAGATCCGTTTGGGGTAGTCGGTTGTATAATTTTTCCCGTTATCAAGGTTTCTTATGACATACATTGTGGCCAGCAATGGTGTATGTACTATGGCAAAAAAAAAAATTAATAATCTCAGATCCATTTGGGACAGTCAATTGTATAATTTTGCCCGTTATCAAGGTTTCTTATAGAGCTGGGCCGATGCCGATCCCCGATCGTAATAATCGGCCGATTTTGTTAATTTTGCCGATCATAATGATCGGCAAAACGTAGCCGATTATTTGAGCCGATCATTGGTCTCCTACTGCAAACTTATAACATTGAATTATTACCTATATCTAACAAATTTCCATGTTTGTTTACGGTACTTTTCGGGAAGAAAATTCAATTATTCATCGAAAAATAATAGGATTTAATAATTTCAAACTAACCGCACACGAAAAAAATATACCAATAAAGTAAACAAATAGTGTATGTTTTATAAACATTGAACAGTTACCTACCTAAGTATCAATTTCCACGTATATTTACGGTACTTTCGGTAAAATAATTTTCCATTATACTATTTGCAAAGTTATTTATCATTTACGAACTGAAAACTATGTATTTGTTTACCATTTACGGTTAATATTACCGCAATGGCGAATGGCGACTGTTGTTTAGGTTGGTTATGTGACGCCAGAGATTAGAGTGACGCGCGTCGCGCGACGGAAATCGTACAGATTAATAGCACTAGTAGTCTTGTGGTTAGTCTACCTCTTCGGGAATTCATCTATTTAGTTTTTTCTCGCTAAATATGGCCTATTGAAAGTTTTGTTTAGCGAAATTAATATTCTTACCCTGTTTAGCGGGAAATAGAGCTTATTTTTCTTTTGTATAAAAACCTGGTTGATGAAGAGTTTTGTTCCCCATTTAGTGGTACAGTAGAACCTTGTTAATCCGTGATGCGCTAATTCGGGAATCGGATAATCCGGGACGATTTAAAAGTGCAGAAAAAAAAGAGAATCTAAAATTGTCAGAGCTTAAAATTTACGTCACGCGGGCCGGTGGCCGGCAAACACTGCAAGCCATCGCGTGGGCCGTCAAACTCTGCTACGCTGTTTGTACCGACCCTTTGTGTCGCCCCCCTTTCAGCTGTCACATTTGTCACTCTTTAAACTTGAGGGGATGTCCTGACTTCTGCTTCCCGTCTCCCGTTTGTTTGAATGTTGTTTCACGTGCTGCTGAGTTACTTTCCGCCCGCCAACGCACAGCAGGCGCCTGGCGAGTGACGTGTCTGGCTGGCATTCGGCTGGTCGAATGAAGGGAGGGGGGTGGGGGGCTACCCAATATTTATGTGTGCAAGGTCAGCACGATCTTATCTTTCTCTCTTCGGCTGTTGTAAATGACAGTGAACTAATGGCTAGGCAGTGCCGTATTTTTTTAAGCCGAGACACTAATTCGAAGACGACCCTTACCGTGAACGGATTATCCGGGTTTATTATTAGTATTATTTTTTTTACAGAATTTCAATTATCCGGGCATCGGCGGGTCCCAATTAACATGAATAATGGGGAGTTTACTATTTTTATCCATCTGCTGCCAAGGCGCAGTAAGCCTCGGGAGATGTTACATCACATGACCTTGACCTTAACCCAGCTGCACGCTGCTGTCTAAGAAGCTTGACAAGACCTTCCGGGCTTATAATCGCTAGTCCGTGAAATTCGGTAATCCGTGATTATCTTGGTCCCGACCATTACGAATTAACGAGGTTCTACTGTATTTCGTATTCACAAATTAACTTACAATCGGGAATTATTGAAAGTTTGTTGGCAGCACTGGGGGGAATAAAATTATCATCGCTGACGTCTACCGGCACACACGAATCACAGAATGACGGAGTTGTGATTAGGTTGAAGATTTGGTTTGACCTTATTACATTTTAACGCAGTTAATATTGTGTACGTGTGTGTGGTGATTTATAAGTAATCATGTCAATGAAAAGTAGTTTTGTCTGGGAATATTTCACCGTTTATAGTGATCCGTCAAAAGCAACGTGTAATCAGAGGTACTTGAAAGGCTCTAATCGGCTCAGAAGATCGGCAAGATCAGCAGCAGATGATCGGCATCGGCATGATCGGCAAAATAGGTGATCGGCCCAGCTCTAGTTTCTTATGACTAGGGACAGGAAAAATTCGCGGTTTCGATGGTCTTCAGGATAGACTGCACATTCCCCTGTACACATTAGGGCAAATAACACAAGTTCATCGGCTGCAGACTTGTGAGTCGTCTCAACTGGTTTGTCCGTGTTTCGATGCTTCTTTGGTTGAGAGGGTTTATAGATGGTTGAGATTCGTCAAGATGCAAACTCATCTAAGAGGTATGTGTGTTAGAATTCTAGCCTGTCGCCGAAATGAATCCGTGAATTTTTTCCGGTCTCTACTTATGACGTACAGCGAGACCAGCAGCGGGGCGGGGGGACTCACTCTGGTCGAGGTGCAGCGGCAGCACCAGCAGGAACTGCACCAGCAGGGCGGACGGGTCTCGCAGCAGGACGGGCACCTCCTTCTCGACGGGCGCCAGGGCGTAGGGGGGGCCCCCCGGCTCGAGCACGCCCGCCACGTCCTGCCAGGTGCGCCACACCGGCCACTGCGCCAGCGTGCGGCTGTGCATCGCCAGCACGTGCAGCAGCGGCACTGCGGGCAACCACTCCTTGCACTCGCTCGCACTCGCATCGCCGGACAACACTGGCCTCTGCATTCCTCGCTCTGCTCCGTGCACACCACACGGCCAACCACTACAGACTAACTTAACGCATTTCAACAGCCACCTGCAGGCTTTACCTCGTGCACACCACGGCCAATTACTACAGACTAACTTAACACATTTCAACAGCTGAGCAATTATTAGTATTACAACTAAACTTCCATAAAATATAGAATTAAAACTTTGAGGTAGAGAGCATCACTTGGCTGGGATCCCAAAAATAAACCTGCAATGACGCGCCGTTTAAGAACCGTTCAAATTCATTAAAGACGTGTGATTAATATGTTCCCTGAATGATTACGGCTATAGGGAAGACTCATTTAAAACATTTTTTTTCAAACATACGCCATAGCAACAATTGCATAGTATGTCCAAGATAATGTTTTGAAATGTATGATTAATGATCATTAAAGTTAACTATCAGACACGACTATAAAATTTAATTTATAGTTTTTTTTTGACAACACAAAAGAGATTCAAATGGTTATTTTAAAGGAATATAAATTTTGGTACTACTCAGTATTATAAGTCATAAGGCTGAGAGCACTATAAAATGATAGTGTATTTTACCCCACCTTAAAGTCACACAGCGGCATGTTACATTGATAGTTTTTTTTTTGACAACACCAAAGAGATTCACGCGTAATTTAAGGAACATGAAATTTGGCGCTCGGTACTGTAAGTCACGAGGCACACTCAATGGCGCCTTTGAATATATATATACTGTATAGAAGTCGCCAGCCCAGGTTAAAATTTCTAATACGGTTTTGAGGTAGTTGGGTTAATTCACCGCCGCAATCGCCACCATCTCTAGGGCATCGACTTGTGGTGGTCCCTACTAGCGTACAAGTGTCGAACTTTTCAAACACCCCTTCCCCCTCCCGCTGAACGACCTTGAGCTGCAGTGAATGATAGATGGGGGGGGGGAGGGGTGCGGGGGAATGACAGCGGGCGACAGTGCTGCGCTCTTAACGTGTGAATAACAACCTAAGACGATACAGGGTGTTACGGCAGCGCACTGCAGCGGTGAAGTTCCCAAGCTGCTCATCACACGCTCCTGAAAAACGTAGAGTAAATCCTATCCACTCGTGACTTCTACACAGTATACGTGTCCAAAGCTGACGCCGGCGTGCAGGAAGAGGCACGAGGGGGTACTCACCGATGCAGGAGCGCTTGGGCGTGAGCGAGGCGGGCGTCCCGTCGGGCGCGAGCGCAGCTGTGCCTTCGGGCGCGGATGCCGGCGCGCGGGCGCACAGCGAGCCGCCGCGCTGCACCAGCTCCACCTCCAGGTTTGTGCGCGCGATCGAGCTCACGAACTGGAAGAGGCCGTGGTGCGTGGGCAGGAAGCTGTTCTGGTGGAGCTTCTTGTGCATGGACTTGGTCATGTCCTCCATCGCCTTCGCCATCGCCTGCTTCAGGTTGGACGCCGCCGCCTGCAACACAGTCCGAGCCCCCCGACAATCAACCACTCGTCGGGACCAACACGGCAGTCACGCTCCCGGGCAAGGGCCTCCAACGCTCAGGAGCCGGTCGCACAATCTACAAGCCAGCAATGGAAAAATATGCATGTATTTAGGGATGTGCGAATCCTTGATTTTCAGTTCGGTTCAAATCCGATTCGAATCCCTGGCAATATTTGAGATGTGAATCCGATTCAGAATATTAAGCACAGAATAATTAAAAATAACTGATTAATTTAAAAATAATGTGTGTGCTCTTTTTTCTAACTGTAACCACTGGCAATTACCGTATTTACTCGTGTATAGCGCGCACCACGATTTTTGCAACAAATTCCAAAGAAAATTTTTTTTTCCCCCATAAATAAATTTTACTAACATTTTGTGGTACCTGTACGTGTGAAACAAATGATAATTTAAATTGATGTGTGGTGATGCGTCAGGAAAATACTTAAACTCTGCTGTGTAGACGGAAGATAATGAAGCGCTGTATCGTAACAACTGGTGCATGGAAGGAGGGAGGCAGGCAGGAACGGGACGCGGAGGACTAGATGACTCACCGGTAGCAGCTGCGACGAGGATGGAAGGAAGTGGGAGGGGGAATGGCGACAACATTCTCTCTCTCTATTTTATTTTACTAGCTGCGCTGGCTTTCTGTAGAGGGGGAGGTCTAAAAATAAACAAGAGACGTGCGAGCTTGCGCGCGCACGTGTGTGTGTGTGTGTGTGCTGTGAGCGTGTGTGTGCGAGAGACCAGGTTGCGTGCGTGCGTGCGTGCGTGCGTGCGTGGGTGGGTGTGTGAAAGAGAGGCCTTGTTGCTTGTGCGTATGTGTGGGGTCTGGCCAAAAATGTCACCCGTCACCCGGCAGTTAACGACTTCCACTCCTCCTCCCCGCCACACCCCCTCACTTTTTTTTTCTGTGTATAGCACGCATCCTTATTTTTTTCCTTTACTTGAGGGGAAAAAAGGGCGCGCTATACACGAGTATATACGGTATTCACTAAACTGAGATTGAAATTGTTATAATTATGTAAATTTATTTAATAATAAACACTTAAAAATATGAAAACGAAAACATATTTGATCCTCCAACTCAATCGTAATAAACTGCACGCCACAGGGAAATCTCAGTTTTATAAACGTTTCAGCAAACGAAACCATTTTCTCTCCAATTAATAGCCAAGACTTTTTTTTCTTGTAGGTATGTAATTGTTTTTAGTTTATAGTTTGCTATACGACGAAATTCGTAATTATAGTTTAAGCTCTCGAAATCTCGAAATTCTTTTAATGTCACTGTGTTAATTATTTAATTTACATATCTTTCTTTGATAAATCATATTATAAATACTTATGTAATAGTAGCCTAATTTTATTTTTCACTGCTAGTATTTTTTAGTCATATTAAACTAATTTATAACTTTTGTGAATATTCATAATACTGTTCGAATCCATGTACGTACAACAATTCCGGGTTAGGGTAATTGTGGATTCGAACCATACCCGAAAATATCGGGTACTCGCACATCCCTAATGTATATTCTTCTGAGCAGTTCTATTTTTGGATTATATATAAAGTTCGAAGCATTCATGAACAATGATGATGCTGTGTGTAATGTGCGGTAAAAACACCTTTCTTACGATCCCTTTAAATGGAACTAGTGATGGGTTGATCCCGGTTCTCGGGCCCCACCAGTCCTCATCAAATTGACCCGGACCAACGACCGTAAATACGTCGGTACCGGTACCCGTACCATTGGAAATCATAGCAGTGACAAAAGTGGACTCCTGTAGAACGCCGCACCATATCCGCTGGCGACCAACACGCACGCGTGTTTTCAACCTCACTTTAAGCTCCACGTGAGAACTGAACGGTTGGTAAATCTATGTAAACCGCACGCGAAATACATCACCGTCTCTCTCATTCCTCCAGCGCTGTCTGTCCCGATTCTTTTTCGTCACTCCCACCCCCCTTCTCCAATAGGATGATTTATCCCTCATGTTAAATTCTGACATTCCGGTCACGACAGCCTCAAAACTTTCACCCCAGTCAACCAAATGTTTTGCAGCCACATATTTTCAGAGCCAACAATAATAAATAATTCCAGTATTCTGAGGGGTTGGATTTTGCAAAACAATGGATCCTTCCATTATTTCATGGATATAAATATCTACCAACTTTTATAATATATTAAATAAATAAGTATTAACATTAGCTTCTTTGAAAATATTTTGCTATAAGTAGGGCATCAGTGCGATTAATTTTTTTTATATATAATTGCATCTAGTGACGAGAAACCACTTTGCTCCTTGGGGCTGGGTGGCTTGTTTGTGGTCTTTCTTGGGTTCTTTGTTTATTTTTTTTTAAGATGTATGTTATTAAAATAAATTTATATACATATTTTTTTAAACTTGTTAATTTATCGCCAGAGACATCTGGACATGGACTTGGGTTGCACGTGGCCGGAGCGAGGGGACAAGGCGTGGAGACGTAACAGCGGGGTTTCGCGGCAGGGGCGCAGCCACGGGGGGGGGGGGGGGGGGGGGGGTGTTTAGGGGTTCAACCCCCCCCCCCCCCAGCCCCTTAGCACCAAATCTTTATTTTATTTCTTATGCATCACTCAAACAAATTTCATATTTGAAATTAATAAAAATTTTTACCATTACAATATTTAAATTTAAGAGTATTGAAAACTGCTAAAATAGCACTATTTTACAACTTAAAATCCAAATTTTCCCGGGGGAGGACCCCCGAACCCCACCGCTTTAATACGGGGGGGGGGGGGGGGGGGATGCTTCTCAACACCCCCCCCCCCCTCCATACACAAATCCCGGCCACGCGGTGCTGGCGACGGCACTCACGGCGTCGGGATGCAGCTCCTTGAGGAAACTGGTGAGCTCGCTGACGATGGCCACGAGGCCGACGGGCCGCGAGCGCACCACGGCCGAGCACTCGCCCAGCTGCGGGGACAGCGGCAGCACCGAGTTGGCCAGCTGGCGGCACAGCGGGCACCAGTACTCCCCCCTGCCACAACACCACAACGCCCAGGTCCACCACAACCGCCGCAGGCAACACGTCTGGTGCGATTCCGTTTTCAGAACAGAGCATTTTGGTGATTTTTTTAATTTTTACTTTTATAAAAGATGTTTCATAATACTTACTCCGCCAAAATAATGGTAAAGTTTATATGATGTACGATTTGTAATAAATAGGTCTGAAACAAATGCGCTCAAAACAATAAAAAATTAATAAGTGAGCATTTGGCATTTGAAGCGAACCAATAAAAGATGCACGATAAAAAAAATTAAATATATTTTTCTGATCAATGCACTTTGGTACATTTTTTTTAGACCAGTAGCAACAATATTTGTTGAAGTTAAAACATTAAAAGATAATTTTTTATGATTTTAATTACATTTTTTAGGCCAGGTAACGTGGGCAAGGGGAGCCGGGGAAGCGGAGGGAGAGGGGAGTGGTGGAGGGGTGAGTGGGGTGGAGGAGAGAGCGCGGTGGAGGGGTGAGAGGGTGGAGGGGTGAGTGGGTAGTGGGGGGAGGAGAAAGCAGGTGGGGAGGAGGGAGCAGGTGGGGAGGGGAGAGAGGGTGGAGCGGGAGAGAGGGTGAAGCGGGAGTGGGTGGATAGGTGAGCGGGGGAGGATGGAGCGGGGAGGGAGGGGAGAGCAGGCGGAGGAGGGAGTGAGGGGAGAGCGGGGGGTGGAGGGAGCGGGTGGTGACCGACCTGTCCACGGCGAGGCTCTGCTGCCTCTGCTGGCTGCGCAGGGACAGCAGGTAGGACTTCTGGCAGTCGAGGTGCAGGTGGTGGCCGCACGTCTGCAGGTGCACGCCGCCGTCCCAGCCCAGGTTCACCGACACCACGCACGACGCCTGCCGCGCACACACACACACGCTCGTCCTCCTCGTCCTCCTCGTCCTCCTCGGGGCCTTACCCACACGTCACTTCCCGACACACGGACCGACAGAGAGAGTAGTCGCAAGTAGACGTAAGATAGTTAATCACATGTTTCAACAATTACAACTAGCAAAAAGTGTACGTCAATAATGATTTTTTTTTTGTTTCAAAGGACAAGAAAAAATAAACAATTCAAAAGAGTAATAAAAATTTAGAAAATTGATACCGTATTATCATAAAATAGGACGATGTAAGAGAGCTGTCGGATGTAAGTAAAGGAGTTTTTCTGAATTTCAATTTGGTAAAGCTTAAATTTGTTACTTTTGATATATAAGAAATATTTAAGTCAAATATCCAATGCAAGGATGGCCACCTCTCAGCCACTGTGTATTTGACAAAAAAAAGCAATAAGGAACTCACGGTAGTTACCAGGAATCACGAAATAAAAAGGTTTATATTCATAAATAATCCTGATGACATTGCAGTGAACCAAGAGTAAAGAGACTCACGCTGTCGAAGTAGCGGGTCATCTCCTCCATGCGCTGGTCCATGACGGCCCCCAGGTTGTCCTCCCTGGGGCCCGAGCGCTCGTCGCTGACCGGCAGGTCCGCGGGCTCCGGGCTCCTCCGCTTGTGAGCCAGCACGCTCGTCGACTGCACACACACCATTCCACATTCCACAGTCTCCTTCCCAGTACTTACCCAAACATCACGCAACTGAATATAATGTGAAAACAAACTTTTTGGTTACGTTTTTATGTAAAAGATTTTTGAAGTGGAAATCACATTTCAGATACCTGAAAATATTTCTTGAAAATTATTTAAATCAATAAATATATTCCATATTTACTATTTATTAAATATTTACATGTAAACACAATTTTCACTTTGCTTAAAATAAAATTTTCGCACAGGCCTAATGGCCGATACCTTCTCCAATACCTCTGTTCTGTTCTGTCGTGTTTACACTGCCAACGACTTTGCTGCAATACTTATATCAGTATCATCAATACTGAATTACTTGGGGGGAAATGGGGGCATAACTTACTTAGCGCACTTACGCGAGTATAAAAAATTACCCTGAAAACTCCACTAACAGACATGTCATTGCTTTCCCAAGACACAA
This sequence comes from Bacillus rossius redtenbacheri, assembly GCF_032445375.1. Lineage (NCBI taxonomy): Eukaryota > Metazoa > Arthropoda > Insecta > Phasmatodea > Bacillidae > Bacillus > Bacillus rossius. Next base: position 55,543,726 of record NC_086338.1, read on the forward strand.
ATAACTGCTTTTTATTACATAATATCCATAATGGTACCAAACAAATATCTTAACACTGTCACATCAATGTAATTTATGGGGACTCCGAAAACAATTTCTATTAAAGACAGTTTTGTATTAACAGGTTTTTTAATTAATGAGGATTCACTGCAATTATTAGTTCAACAAAATACTGAAAATAACGATTGCTCAGCCTTTGTAGTAATTTTTTGCGGATAAAACTTCCGGCAAGAGAATATTGCGGGCAGAGAAAGACAAACTTGCCTGGACTAGAACCACCAGCCCCATGGGCCTGTCCTCCGTGCTGGGCGTCGTCTGGTTGCAGATCACGCAGTCGTACTCCTTCTTGCTGACCGTCAGCGTGGAGCCCTCCTCCTCGTTCCAGTCCATGGTCGACAGCCCCTCCTCGTCTGTGGGGCAGCGTCCGGGGTCAGCGCACTCCGCAGGCAAGTCCCCCCGGGCAAGGACCGTGGCGGTTCCTCACCCCGGGCCTTTTCGTCTTGTACTCGCTCGGTCGACTGGCCCGTCGTTCCAACAACTTTAACTCGCAACGCAACTGTCTTGACTGTGTTACACCTACCGTTTCCATTTGTTCACTCCTTTACCTCTTCCTTTCTAGCCACTTCATTATATTTATTTATAAAAAAAAAAAGCTTTACTAAATACAACCAAAGTTTAATTTAAATTACATATTTAAATTTAATAAAACAATAAAAAAGAAATAGCTGGTCATGGGGAGTGTCAACAGAAGTGAAAACTTAAAACTTTGTTTTTAAATGTGTAATATGACATCATTTCTACGTCAAATGTACATAAGAAAATAATTTTGGTATTATATCAGTACAATGTCAGAATTATATCATTTATCCTGACATCATTTTTTAGTCACAACAGATGTCAGTGGTATGTAAAAATTACGTAAAAATTCATTACCTTTCATAATAGTGTATATATGTGTAAACATGTACACAGGCCACTGCGATTCGCCAGTCTGGTGCAACACGTCACTAGCATGTCGGTGACGCGAACCCATAAGTTTTGCCCCTACCAAAAATCGTTCAACGCGGCTAAAGAAGTTTTCACTTCAAAATTAATTTCAGATGTAAGTTTGTGGGTTTCAACTATAAACAATTTTTGAGGCGTACCTCATATTGGTTCAAATTGGGGGTGCCGCAGAAAACAATCCGTAATTTAGGAAGCCACCGTAAACTGGTGAAAATTATTTCCTGAAAGCTTGGTTTCAAACGCAATGTTGGCTATTTCATTTTCTTTTTGATAATATTATTTCTAGGCTTATCCTGTTAATAAACTATAAGAGCTCGTTTGCATTTTATATCTTCTCTAAAACTTTATCAACAGAAATCTTATAATGGTAAAAAGTCACATGTGTTCAAAATTATAATAATTTGCATCACACTTTACAGCTTTTAAATATAGTTTAGTAAATAAGGTGACAACATTTTTGACCCAACAACAAATGCTAGTGTACTATCGGAATAAATTTACAGATGGAATAAATTTACATAAAATTAAATACCTAAGATGGCATTGTGTTCAATGTTGAAAATTACAAAATTCATCTCACTTCAACAACGTGCAAAACTTACAATACAGTGGAACAATAAAGAAATTTAGGGCGACAAGAAATTTGGAATTTGTACTTGTAGTATAAAAAGTAAACACATACAAACTTAAAAAAAAATAATTTGGAAATAAGTCAAAGTATAGAATAAACTATGTGTTACAAATTTCTTCATTAAATTTTAGTTGTGCATGATGGTCATAAAGATAGTGTTATCAATTTTTTTTTGCACTTTATTGCATTTTAACAACTTGTCCTGGTTCACTTGCAAACTATTAAAAATAAATTTTACTATGTCATAATTGTTGAAATTTCAGGCTCAACATGCAGCATGTAATTAAACAATTAGAAAAGCTACCATATGCTGCACAAGCTTATGGCTTTGATTGAAATATAATATTGCAGTGTTGGACGATAGTTAAGCCAAGTAAGATGACGGTACCTGCTTAGAACTTTTCAAGAGTAGACAAATTACTTTAAATTGATACTCACATTGATTTATTACCACAAAACTGCCTAGAGTAAATTAAGGTCCCTGAAATAACATATCTTTAGAAAACCACCCTACTTAAAAAGTTGTAGTTTATTTTATCTCTTTAATTATGTTACAGAATAGAAAACAAAATATTCTACGCAACACTACATTATATATATGTACTTTGTTATATAAAAAATATTCTGTTTAGAGTTTTCTAATTTACAGTACTTTCAAACTTATTTTCTGCACACTTTAAAAAGTGTGTAAAACAGTTAAATCTTTAACAGGTATTAATCCACGAGTGTTTTAATGACCCATGTGTGTTACATCATTACAGATGGTAACACACAAAAACAAAAGCAAATTTTATAATAGACACAAAAAGGGTCCAGACAGGCCACACAACTCTCCCCCTCTCATAAACCCCTCCTATTCCTTATAATGGCAGAAGATAATTATGTTCCACAGAAAACACTCGCCTGTCTCCATCGCCTTCTCCCAGAACTGCTTCTGTTTGGTCGCAAACTCTGCCATCAACTTCTCTTGCCTTTCTCTCGCCCTTCTCCTCCTGTCCTCTCTCTCCTTCTCTTCCCGTTCTTTCTGCTTCTCCTCCGATTCCTCCTGCTTCCGAGGCCAAAGGCTGTTTCTTGTTTCTATGATGTTATCCCTGCGGACAAAAAAATAACTTGCGCTGTAGGCCGATGTACACTAAAATACTGGTACAAATTAAGTTTGCATACCTAAACTAGAAACCATTTTAAAAAAAGCCAAGAAGGAAAAAATCTAGTAAAAATGCTGATCACAACCCTTTCCAAATGTTCTTAGTCCCAAGACCGGCAGTTGAAAAGTTTAAGATAAAACTTTAAGAACGAGCACAGATATAAAATGTCACTGGTGATATCGCTAAATTAAATCGTAAAATACGAAAACGTGGATTAGTTTCGTGTATAAGAGGTCTAGAAGTGCAAAAGCTTTTAGGACGACTTAGGGTGCATCATAGGCCCTGTTGCCCTTCTGCAGAAGGCTTACATCAATCACATTAACATTTTAGGAATAGGTAGTAGTAAGATAACCATCGAATGCAAGTTAACTAAAAGCTGATTCACTTCAAACTGCATATCCAGAATTTAACTACAATTTTTATTTGCCGCGGTAACAAAATAATTTATACTACAAATCTGTGGAATTAAATTTATAATCTTAACGTATGTTAATATACATCCAACACATATTTTGCTTAAAACACGGTATCTAGAAGTAACAGGTTGATTTTTGATTCCGAAAACTGTCTTATTCCCTGCGCTGGTGAGGGTTTATAGTTACAACTAAGCATGTTGACATAGGCTAGGTGTAAGTAGAAACATCTGGATCAGAATAATTTGGCGAATATCCTGGTTTCACAAACACGTACATCAGTGAAAAATCGGCCCACGGCCCACCCCGGGCCGCCGGTGACGTACCGGCACAGGGAGTCCAGGCTCGCCACCCTCTGCAGCAGCCGGGCCACGAAGTACTGGCCGTCGCCTATCCTCGAGTCGGAGTGGCAGTCCGCGGGGCCCGCGCCCGCGTCCAGGTCGAACGGCACGTAGCTGTCGGGGACGCCCGACAGGTGCGAGTGCAGCTTCAGCAGCAGCGATATGATGCTCTCGTTCACCTCCACCTTGTCCGGCTCGGAGGCCGCTCCCCCGCTCTGCCGGGCAACACCGACAATCCCCCACCCTCGTTGCTGCAGGCTGTCGTCACTGCATGCCACTCTCTATTCGTCTGCTCGGTCCACAAAATATAAAAACCAGGGCTGTTCCGATACCCCATACCGATAACGATATTCGGTTCTTGGCCAATACCAAGGTATCGGCACAGATATTGGAGGCAAATAAAAAATAAAAAAAAACACTCAAAACTTATATTTTTTTAAATACACACTTAGATTGTTTATTTGTCATAATTTTAATGATATGTTTATTAAAGACAGTACGAGAATTGAAAAACCCGAGTTGAGTCGAGTGAGTAGCTGAAGCTCGTCTCAACTTGAAAGTCAAGTACATTGTGCTCGACAGGACGAGACTCTATTTTTGCAAACCTTTCACAACGTTTTTTCATATTTACATTTGCCCAGTTTTCTTCAACGTTCAGCTATGTTTACAAAATCACACTGCCCGAAAAAAAACATAAAACTTTTATTCCGCTCTTTGTGTTTCAGAACACTGGAAAAGATAGCTATTTTGGAATGGCCTGCTGTATGAAAAAAAAAATTACATAAAAAAAATACTTTCACAGTCTGGATGAAGGCAGACTGGTGCATGACATCTTCCCCTCAAATCACTACCCATGAGAAATTTCCATGACTTTTCCAGGATATTCCCTGACACTCTAGAACAAGGACACCCTGCCACAGCTGGCCTAGTTCTCTCTCTGCTTTCTCCATTGTTAACTTTACCTCGAAACTCGAATATGCTATTTTATATTGTGTATGACCATGCGATAATCAACACCTGAACAACGGAAATGCTTTCACAGAGTCTGGGCGAAGGCAGACTGGTGCATGACATCTTTAACCTCATTATATTACTTACTGCCCATGGGCAATTTCCACGACTTTCCCAGGATTTCCAGCACGTTCCCCAGTGTCGACCGAACTCACCGTGACCTGGCGCCGGGCGTGGAGCTTGCGCGGCGGGGCCGACACCGAGGGCACCACCTCCTTCTTGCGGGCCAGGGACACCGCCATGCCGCCGCCGACCGGGACCATGACGGTGGAGGAGGAGGGGGCGGAGGGCGGCAGCGCGGGCAGGCCGGCCTGGCTGGTGCTGGGGCCTGCAGGACACACGCGACACCCGTGGATAGAGGGAGCGTGTGACGGATGAGGAGAGGGAAGAAACGCAAGTGCAAACGAGAAGACGAGGGACGAGAACGGGAATTTTTTTCCTTGAAATAACACAATAATGTTTGAAAATTTGTAACCTCAAATATATACCAATTCTGTGTCCATCAGGAAATTTTTTTCACACCTGAAATTTTTTACCAAAACCAAAATTACACCACGTCGCCCAGATCTTCTGTATACGTACATGATTATCGTGCACATGTAGCACAAGTTGAAATATTTTCCATATTATATTCCAGCCTTACTGTAATTTATCTTTTCCTTCATACTGACACAGTTCTGGGAAAATAAATTGAAAGCCAGATGCAGAAAAATTTTATTCCGAACTCAGCAATAATTTAGATCTTAAAAGAAAACTTCTGCGTTACAAATTTTTTCACCGCTCGTGCAAAGTCGGACACCACAGCTAGTGCTTCTACGCACGTGGTCGAGATGCAGTTACAACACACGATGACGTGTGTGGGGGAACCGGCATGTAAGGACGCACGAACCTGGCACGGACTCGGCCAGGACGATCTCGTAGCCCTCGGACGCAGGCGGGGGAGCCTGGTACGGGGACGCCATCGGCAGGGCCGGCTGGGTCGTCGCTGGGCCTGGACGGCACACAACACCGTGAGGGATCACAACACTTATTTATTCATTTATTTAATTTGTAACATGCCACACCAACAGCACAAGGCTCCAACGGTGGACACACAACATTTAGGTCACGTACAAAACAATTACAAGAACAAAATAAATAGTAAGACAAGAATACAAGACGACACAACACAACATACAAATATCCATATGAATTACTTAAATTCAAATAATTATTTAAACTTACAAAAAGTTTCATGACTTGAGCTGGCACACACACACATTCACGAGTACAACCAAATAACAAGCAGGTAAATATTTCCGAATCATTATCTAATTTCAATTATAATTTTTATTTTCATTTTGGCCAAGACATATTGGTAATCAATATCAAATAAGCTAATTTTTTGGTCCTGTAGGTGTGGGAAATATGCCACAGAGTAGACAATCCGGCCACGGATATTCGACAGTCGACTGTACGTACCATTTATGTTGCATTACATTTTACAGCCTGTAAGCATTGTTTCATTAACACTGCAGTTAAATAATTATTTACAAAATTGTAATCATTCAGGTTCCATCAATGCAAAATTACCATGTTCAGCTTGTATCAAATCAACAACCCAATGCAACATTTCAGCAACTTTGTTGTGGTACAATTATTATTTATAAATATATATTAATGAACACCAAAAAAATTCATCAACATTGTGGCTGTCACAATTAAGCATCTCGACAAGTGGACATAAAAAGGCATGTCCCTCTATCATTGTCAAGATTTTGTTTCATGTTCTTGTGCAGGATGCTGAATTATAACTTTAAAGTCAACTTCTTTGTTTGAAGTTCATAACTTGATAAGCCAGATGGTTTTGTAAAGAACTTTTGTAACAAAAAAAAGTTCATTTTTTTTATGTACATGATACTTTTAAAATGATAGCATACTATTTAGAAAGTTATACAATCCGTTTATTGTATGACATTTAACGACACACAGACCTTGGAGCAGGATACTCAAAGTGATAATAAGGTGTACATACATTAAGGTGTTGTATGAGTAACATCCTGGAGGCCGTATTTCTTCAGACCTCGTAACCCCAGGCTCTAATACAAACCTTTAAATGACTAAATAGAATCACAATTTATTTACATAAAAATAATATATTTATGTTACGTAATAACACTTTTACACCAAAAAAATGAAAATTAATGGGGATAGTTTCTCAAATTTCTTAGAAAGCTACGATTTTGTATTTTTGCTGCCGTTTAAATTGAATCACTAATACGACTGAAGTTTATAGTTTATACATGGTTTCATCACTTCAAAATTTTTTGAGATGATTAACGAGCAATTTATATTTAAATCCTAGCATAAACTAGTGTGTTACAGAGTTTTTGTGCGTAGCCTTTGAGTTCGGGAATGGTCTCTTTCCCTAGCTTTTATTCCGAGTTTCGGGATCCCGTCCAACTAAGAGCCCGTCTACAATAGTCCGAACCTGTGCGTGGTCCGTGTCCTTATCCGAATGTGAGTGACGTCACATTGTCTCACCGAAAACTGCCCTGTCCACAATTGCGTTGTCCGATGTCCGAATGTATTGATTTCTAAAGTTGTCACCAGAGCGCAGTAAATGTGCCAAACCAAATGTTTTTGTTTACTGTTTTAATGATTTGTAGTTTGAGATTGAACTTTTGAAAGTTGTGGGAGTTCAATTTTATATATTTATTCAGTAAGGCAAAGTGGCAAAGTGGCAAATGTAAGTGCTAAAAAATGAACTCATATCACAGCAATCGCCCAGCACTAATTTAAATGTCGTCGTGCTCTTCTTGACTTACAACACCTTACATTTCCTTCAATAACAAAAACAAACACCACGTTTTCAAACAGGAACCGGAAATTCAAATATCGTGAGTGTTCTGTTCTTTTTCTGTGTCAGAAGTACACAGGTTGGGACAAAAAGTTCAAATCGACGGATGTCTTCGGACCAGGTGGGTCCGGACCTTCGCCCACTTGACGCATGACGTCAGAGGGTCACGTGGACCAATCAGCGACGAGTGTCCTCCGGACATTGCCATTGTAGACGGGGCCTTAAATCACAAGTTCCCCCGCACAGTCCGGGATGCTGTACCTTCGGCGGTGGCCATGCTGGTGAGCACGTCCAGGGCCAATATCTCCTGCTCCTGCAGCACCATGGCGTGCTGCTCCCCGCCGCCGGCCGCCTCCAGGGCCAGCACGGGGCCCGGGCCGGGGCCCTCGCCCTGCTCCAGCATCAGCATGCTGCCCGCCTCGGGCCGCAGGGGGCCGTCCATCTCCCACTCCCCCTCGCCTGCAACAACCCACGTCTCACGTTCCGTCCTGGCCTGCCCCAAGCCCCACGCTCCACGCTCCAGCACCCCTTGATTCACAGCTTTTAAAACGTACAAGTTCTTCACTCTTTCAGAGAATTTATTAAATACAAAAATAAACGAACGAATGGACGAATGAATGAATGAATGAATGAATGAATGAATGAATGAATGAATGAATGAATGAACAGCAGTGTCCTTCTTCTGTAGCAGCGAGTCCCATTATTTAATAGCCGCATCTCGGAATGAATGAATGAATGAACGAATGAATGAATTAACAGCAGTTTCCTTCTTCTGTAGCAGTGAGTCCCAATATTTATCCCAAAAAAAAAACACATTTCAAAACACAAAATAACGTAACATGGAGACCAAGCCAATATCAGCTGATGGCAAGTCTCGTACGGGGCTTCCGTGTATCAAAGGGGCAGCACTTATCGGCTTATTAAAGTGCAATAAATAAAGTAAAGTCGGCTTATGGACGATAATTTTATGTGATGATGTCATAAGAAAACATCGATGAAAAATTGTATACTTTTAAACTTTCACATATTATTTACAGTTTTTGCAAGTTTTAATTTAAATAATTTGTTTAAATATAATCACGAACAATCAGTTAAAAAGCCCGCCTTAACCTGTTTGATATTATAGAAGATTTTCTCGCACGGTGGTTGGCCGGTTCTTGCACGCTCGGCTCAGGCGGAACGTGACAATGAGTCATGCTTTTTCGTGCGTGCAGCCGGCGTTCATCGATTTATAAGACGTTATCACGTCGAAAATAAACGAATGAAAAAATTTATGAATGAATGAATGAATTAACAGCAGTGTCCTTCTGTAGCAGCGAGTCTCATTATTTAACAGCCGCACCTCGTATTGTCCCGCGAGTTGAAGCAAAATGGATAACTTAAAAAATTTTAATTTTACGAAGTAAGTTTCCCAAAACAATACATTTCAAAATACAAAATAATTAAACATGGAGCACAAGCCACTATCAGCTGATGTCAAATGTTACATCCTAGACAGCACGGATAAATCCTAAATGAACCCAACCAGAAAGAAAACTATAACACAGGTTAACACAGTAACCTGACGATGCCGAGAAAATTGCAACAAGAGACAAGCACCCTGGGGAACAGAGTGATGCACAGATGAACACAAAAATTAAAATAAACATTTGACATAAAAATTATATATGCTTGATCTACACGTGTTAATGTACTTATATTAGCTGTCTAATCTTGAGACGTAAAACAGCATAACACTCTTTCCTATTGCAAGAAACATTCACAGAAAGTGACGAAAATAAAACTACACAAGTTATTTCACCCAAAATCAGTTCTAAATGAAAATAATATCAAGTGAAAAATGACCAAACTCTAAAACTACCTAGACCGTAAACACTTAAAAAAAAAATTTCAAACTTACTGTCGGAACTGTTGTACAAGGCCGCAGGATCGAAGTCTATCTTCACAACGTTGATGACCGTGCGCAGATTATCAGACAGCCAATCCGACTTGTACCACGTGGTTAGATCTTTGTCCTTGATTTCTCTGGACTCAAACTGCGAAGACTTGCACACCTGCGAAGGGAAACATGGCAATCCCACTGCGGTCAACGTGAATTACTAAAGCTTCTCAGTAAAATATATACGAATGTATGTCATGAACCGCTTTACTAACTAAACCGCTTATAACAAAACAGTTTGCCAAGTCCCAGTTAAAACTGTATGTATCCATCACTTCTATCAGACAAGAATATTTACAGTGAATGGAGGGAAATGGGTAGGATGTTTTTTGTATTTCAAACTTATAGGTTGCCTGTAAAATCTGTTTACGGACAATAATTTTACGTGATAACGTCATAAGTAAACATTGATGAAAAAATGCATACATTTTAATTTTCAAATATTATTTACAGTTTTTGCAATTTTAATTTGAAATTTGTTTCAATATAATCACAAACAATTAGTTAAAAAAAAAAAATAAACTGAAATCAAATCAATGCCAATAAAATGTTAATTTGAAATGACGAAAGTGGGTGGACAAATAAATAATTTTTTTTTTTAAATTGCTGCTTTTTAAAAAGCCCGCCTTAACCTGTTTGATATTACAGAAGATTTTCTCGCACGGTGGTTGGGCCGGGTACTGCACGCTCAGCTCAGGCGGAACGTGACGAGTCATGCTTTTTTCGTGCGTGCAGCCGGAGTTCATCGATTCATAGGACGTTATCATGTCAAAATAGAAACGTTGCTATTCACTTGTTTTTTTTTTATCGTAGAATTTACACCGTGCATTTGTATTAAAAAGTGTAACTTTATAGTAGTACAACTATCATTTGATACTATATGTTATAATTTATAGTCAAAAACAAAAATAATTATGTACTACAACATGTTATTTGTTTTGACAGATTAATTATTATTTATAATATATTTATTTTGTTTGCTCTATGTCTAATATGTGATTTATTTTCAGAAACGGTAAATTATTTTTATGTATATCTATGAGAATGTGACTATGGATTTTTCTGGACTATTTGAAATTATGTATTTTTGGGACCCCTCTAAGGACGAAATGAACTTTAAGACGGTAAACGGCAAAGTTAACGCCGTTATTTTGTAATATAAATTATTGTTTCAATAATTTTTTATTTTAATTTTATGTGAAATTTTGTAATCCGCTCTATTGTTGCGTGCGGATTTCACGTTTTATTAAGTATTTAATGTAACTGATTTTGGTTTTCGGCCAATCACGGTCCGCCATTTGAAAGTTAAGTTAACTGGCTTAATTTAAGAAGCTAGTAGGAAAAAGAGTTCTATAATGGCCAGCTAAGAAAGCTGAAGCTTGTGACGTCAGCGATAATAAATCCTACAATTTAGCTAATGAGCGATAGGTAGGGGCAGGAAATTTTCGCGAAAAAATCTGAACGCCTACTAGACTGCAAATAGGTATACCCACACCAGCGGTTATCTTCCTTGTGATTGGCGGCCGTCAGCGAGAGAAGTCGTTGCCTTGTTTGCGCGAGCCACTAAGGACGAGTTTGCTTCCACACTGAATTAGTGTGATTGGTTGTTGTGACAATCAATATGCACCCCAAAGTAACTCACCCAATCACGAAACACGGACGATGCTACAGTGTTTTAACTTCCAGCTACTCTCGGGATCTTTTAGCGAAATTTTCATGGCCCTAGCGATAGGCATCCCGGAACGAGGATGATTAATTATGTAATCTAGGGAGTCTATAACATAATTTAGGATTTATCTAAAAAGATAAATGACATCAGGAGTGTAGAACGTGAGTAATTAAAAGTGCCAAAAATTTGTTTCCTCCACTTATGCACATTGTCACGTAACTCCCGTTTTCAGTCACATCGCCGCCAAAAACAAATGTAAACATTGATATTTTGCAGTAATTTGACATCTACGATATAAACGATATTATGATATGAATTTAATTATTTTTTTACACACTATTACATCAACTCAGAGGTCCTACAGATTGAGAGACTCTCAGCTCTACTGAATATATTTCGAACCTTACTAGCCGAGGAAATTAATTAAGATCCCTAAAAACATATAATAAAACTGTGTAATTCCGACGAACCCCAAATGAAGACTTTTGTTTATGAATTAAATGTGCGCATCATAACTCCTGATGATTGGAATTCATGTGTGATCTGTGATGCCAAGTACCAGATAAGAATTTGAATATATTAATTAATTAAATAAATATTATTACTAAGAGTAAATTTTAAACCATTTTTCGTTTCAATAAATAATTATATATATTTTTTTTTTAATTGTGAGTGTTATGTTATTTCTAATTCCATTTGTCCTAGTGTGTGTCTATGTGTATTTGTGCCATTATTCAATTAACACCTAACTGTGGTCTACATAACCTCAACACATACCATCGGAGAGCCACATAAATAATATCGATTTTTACACAGTTCAACACAGCCCAACGTGTTATGTATTTTAGTCTCCATAGAGGTGGGGCCATTTACAAAAGTGTATATAAAGTGTAACAAGTTTCCCCACAATTAAAACATTAAAAATACGTAAGAATCCTAGCATTACAACTCTTAGTATGGACGTAGTTATGCAAAAAAGGAACCAACCCACAATTTTGTTATATTTTAATTTGAAAATAAATTAAAATAGTACAAGTTTGATCGTACCGTCGTTGCTAATATTATATCAGTGTTTATACTAGACCATTAAAACTATACCCACATTATGTTATCAACACGAGAATTACAACAATTTATAATTAACTTTAACTTCGAAATACTCGGGATAGGTTTCATGTGGGACGGATCCTTTTTGCATAACTACGTCCAGTTAATGTATGCAGTGTTCATTCGTATGCAATGTTCACGACGTGTTGGGTTCTGCTTGAGACACGTGTGTGTTTCTCCCGAGGCTAGCACGGGCGCACCTGGGTGGGGTCTAGCTGGTCGGCCGTGGCGACGGCCATCTCCAGCAGGTACAGCAGCAGCGCCAGCACGTGCTCCGACACGCTGTGGCCGTGCACCGCCTTGTGCAGCACCACGAACACCGCGGCGTGGAAGACGCGCGAGCGCAGCACCTTGCGCGGGTCCTCGTACGCCGAGTGGCAGGGCGCGGGCGCGCGGAACGGCGGCCAGGGCGTGCCGTTGCCGCGCATCTTGCCCGACTGCTGCACGCTGTTCAGAGGGCACGCACGCACGTCAGTGCCTCGCTCACATGGGCCACGCACACACACGCACGTCAGTGGCTCGCTCGTGCGGGCCGCACGCACGCACACACACACACACACACACACACATCAGTGCCTCATTCGCATGGGCCACACACACACACGCGCACGTCAGTGCCTCGCTCGCACGGACGGACGCGCACACACGTCAGTGCCTCGCTCGTACGGGCCACACACACGCACGCACACACACACACACACACACACACACACGTCAGTGCCTCGCTCTGGATGTTCACATTCACCTGCCAGCTCACTTCCCGTCTGGTGCCCTCGCACAACTCTTACAGCAGCGAGAGTACGTCACAAAAAACACAGGTACATAAAACACGTGATTGAAACACAGTAAGTTAAGGAGGGAAAGAAGATAGAAGAAAAGTTAAAACATATCCAACAGCAGATAAAAATTGCGAATGAAAATAAAAGTGTAAAAAGTAAAGAGGAACAAAAAAAAAATACCTGGTTAATAGATGAAAAAAAAAATAAAAAAAAAAATTGTTGCATAAAAAGAAACGTAGAGTTCAATAAGATTAAAGTAACATTATTAAAAGGAGATCAAAGTTAGTAGAGGTTGGAAAGTTAAAACAATAAGACATAATAGTTAACTGAAAAATGTTATAAAAAGTGAAGAATAAATTTTTAGTAAAAAATAGTATTTGAAAACAAAAAGTAAAAAGATATCAAAATAAAAAAAAATAGGTACGGCTTGATGCGAAAGACGAAAATTGGAACGAGAAAAAAGTTAGACAAAAATGGGTGAGTGGGGGGGAAGGGGGGGGGGGGGAATAAAAAGAAAAGGAAGAAGAGAAAAAGAACATAGACAGAATTCTAAGGAGTAGAGGAAAAGTATTCAACCTAAAAGAAATAGTTTAAAAATAGTGTAAATACAAAATTGTGAGATACTACAAATATACTTTCAAGAGTAAACCCATTAGGCTCAGACATATTGTCTACATCTCACTATTTTAAGACAGCGAGAGGTGACGAGATGAGAACGGAGCAGCGACTGAAAGAATGGGCGGAGGCTGGAGTTGGAGAAACGTCGTGAAAAAACCCTCCGGCTCGCGACATCCACCAAACGTCGACAGCGAGGTCATTACTGACGGCGACACACAAAGACACGACGGACAAGGAACGTCGGGAGACAAGATTCGGCCGTGGTCCGTGGTGATGAAGCACCCCAGCGTACACCCCAGCGTACACCCCAGCTGATTTCGACAAAACCAAAAATGTATTAACTTTGCCAAACATGTGACGTGTTCTGAGAAAAAACATTACATTACATAAAGCACGTCGCATAAATAAGTTGTTCACCTGTTGCTACGTTTGAGGAACACGCGGTCTGTAAGTGCATCAGGCAATACATAACGTCGGCTTACTTCTAAAACCTCGTAACTCCATTTCAGTCAATTTTATAGGAGAACTTGTGAGCTTTCCGAGCACGGTTTCGACCGACAAAAGATACGGGTTTTTATAATTTGTGAATAGAAAAGAGACTAAGTAGAGTTGACTTACAAGGTTTTATCAGCATAATGCACTATGAAAAAATGAAGAAAAAAAATTACACCAAACACATCCGGAGTATAAAGCTGGGAAAATCTGGACTCACGAGGTTTTAGAAGTAAGCTCACGATAAATGCCTTGTATAGTAGGTGAGATTATATTTAGATGTGGAGATGGAGAGTGTAAGGAGGTTAGGCACTGACCTACCCTAACATTGATTCTTTAACGTGGGGTTTTGAGAAGATAAATATTTATTCTTGTGTTATGTTTCGTGTTGAAATATTTGTCTCTGCATTCCTTCAATGTTTTTCTATAACTCCTTTGTTTCTGTTGGTGATTTCTGGCAGAGATGATTTATAAATTGAAGTTCAAGCCGGGTGTTGGGAAGAAGGAGCAAGGAAGGGTCGTCCAGCTGGCGCCAAGAGGTGTTTGAAAGTGTTTTGGTGTGACCTAGTTAACTGTGATTGGCCAAGTGACGTTTCACTTTATTTGGGAGAAAATCGCTGTAGGCTGCCGCCAAATTGTGCCGGAACTATTTCCTTATAGGTTGCCAGAAGTTATTGTAAGCTGTTAAATAATGGTAAAGTAAATGAATTTGTGGTTTAAAATCTTGTATCTTTTTTTTTAAACTTATGTTACTTTGAAGTATATGTTTGGTTGAAGTAAGTGCAAATATTGACCGCGGAAGGATATGTAACTTTGTCTTTGGAGGGGGAGAGAGGCTTGTAACGGTGATTTGGAAGGAGCTGTGAAAAGTTGGTGAAAATAAAGTTTTTCTTTGTAGTTGGGCGTTATTAAATTTATTACTGTAGAGTTACCCACTACAAGAGCGACTTACTGCTCGGCGAAGCGGTCCATGGAGGTCTGGAAGTCTCGGCGGTGCACGGCGCGCAACAGCACGTGGATGGGGTCGTACATCTCCTCCCAGACCTTCGGCTTGGGCATGTACATGCCCTGCTGCATGTTGCCGCTCGCCTCCAGGTTGGGAGCGCGGTAGTTCGCCACCTGCTCGCACGGCACACGCTCAGCGCTGAACACATCACCGTCACCAGCAACGCACAGACACAAACAGTATTTATCACCACACTAACGGATACTAAAGTCATTACAGCACGGGTCTCGATCAACCAACGCCCCGCATGATCCGACCCGACCTGAAGCAGCATCATCGGCCGAGACTCTAGAAACGTTTTCTCGAGGACCCAGAAAGTGATCTAACCATTGCCTGACCTCAAAAATGACATTCACTCGTTGGGTAGTAACAAAGTGGCGTGAAAAGATCCGCAATAAACGGAAAAGCTGGGAAAACACATCACCCTGAAAAATTATATCTCTGTGCTAGCTGAAAGCCAGTGCAATTCTCTCATCATGTCCTTGCTATCCGAAATTTCGCACGTCCGAGGTTGCCCCGATCCATTCTAACTGGGTTAGAGGATTCTGCCTATCAACATTCCACTACAGTATAGGACCAAACTGCATCACCAAATATAGGCTACGCTTTATCTACCTACTTTAAACCAGAATGTTAGCAATTTAAATTTTAAATTTAATTAATCTCATTATGTTCACATAACAAAAATTTCTTTTTTTTTTGTGTTTTCATATCAAGGTTAACACATAGAACTGAAATTCTAAAACTTCTAAAGTGATCGTCCATTAATCACGTGAGGCTCAAAAAGGGAGGGGTGGGGGTGGGGGGGGGGGGTCGAAAAAATCACGAAATATCACAAGGGGGGAAATGGGAGGGATGGGGGGGGGGGAGGTTTGTAGAGAGATATCACGTGTATTTATTTTTTCGCGCGATTTCTACTAAACCGAAAAGCGACGCGTGACCTTGACTCGCCGTAGCCAGGCAACAATATCCCCGCCCACCGCAACATGAACCACCCGGCTCGGCTTGCCAGTCGCCAGTAAGACTGTGATTTTGGCGCCGAATACATGCGTAAATCACATATAAGCCTTTCCTTTATTATTTTTATGCCAGTGAGAATAAACCCGCAACCTTAATATGTGTCTGGACATTTTTATCACTGTGCTTAATTTTCCAGAATTAAATTAGATTATACCTATTATTAAAGATAATATTCTGAAATTTTTAAAAATATTTTGTACAAAAAAAAAAGGGGGTTTATTGGGGGGGGGGGGGGGGGAGTCTGAAACCTCACCACAAATCACTATGGGGGAGGGGGGGGGGGGGGGGTTAAAAATTTGCTAAAAAAACATCACGCTATTAATGGATGACCCCAAAAAACCTTTTTCAAAATATATCTCGACTGAAATCTGAAATTGGCCAAAAAAAAAATAACTAAACCCTGTGGTTAAGTCGATCATTAACTAGCATGATTCATAAGAAACTGTAACATTGTGTGTCACACTTTTCACTGCTACTCTCATGTCCAGCCTAAAACACACTGCTGTTACTTAAGTCGAGTATAGACGACACAAACGTAACAAACATCCACCACATTGGTACATAACTTTAGCTGCTTCCCTTTTTCCATCCCATGGATTCACTTTCCTTTAACAGACCATAAGCTGCTCCATCTATTCATATTCACTTCCCTTATCTCTATGTGAAGTGAGTTCATCTACTGCACATGTCACCAACCAGGGCTCTCACAACATCCAGCAAAACTTTTTAACTCGTGTAATTAGTAGGGGCCAGAAAAATTCGCGATGGCCTTCGGGATAGGCTGCACATTGCCCCGTACACTCGGGCAAACAACGCAAGTTCATCGGCTGCCGACTTGTGAGTCGTCTCGGCTGGTTTGTCTGCGATTTGATACTTCTTTGGTTGAGAGTTTTTTTAATCGGTTGAGATTCGTCAAGATGAACGGTAAGCAAATAGCAAAATCATAATAAAGGCATATGTATTTGAATTCTAGCCTATCGCCGAATGAACATGCAAATTTGTCCGGTCTCTAGTAATTAGGGCTGCCACCAGACTTTAATATTGAAATTCATGCACATGTCCTGGTTTCAAGTTTTTTTTTATTTTTTTTATTTTTTTTTATTAAAGGAATTAGCTTGACCAGGGAGGCCAACCAACCGGGAAATCGGGAAATGCGGAAAATAGCCAGGATTTCTTTTTTTAAAAAAAAAAAAAAAACACTGGAATCAACCAGGAATTTTTATTAGAACCGGGAATTTGTTTTTATAAAGTGACGATCGCAATAACTTATGGCTGTTAAGAGCCTATGATGGAGAAACTTGAACGTGAGCACGTTCACCACCCGTCGAAGCACGACAGTTTGTTGCTCGTGAGGTAAAATTTGGTGAAAGTTAATTTGTTCATATCACATTTAAAAACTTTTGTAGTACGTAAGAAACCATTAACAATTCAAACTTCCATACTTACGTATTATGTTTCTGTATTCAAAAGCAACAGCATTTCGGCTGAAAATATTGTTGTAGGGTGGTAGTAATTTCTCGCACTGCATGTTGGTAGCACTAGTTTTGTATATATATATTTTTTACTTTGCGCTCATGTTATTGCATCACTGTATCACGGATAGTTTTCTCGAGTTTTTTAAAAGTTTACTTGTGCGGGACGTTGTTTTGAATTTTTTAATCTGACATGTAATTTGCGCAGACTATCAAAATGACAAAGAGTTCGGTCATCACATACAATGACAAATATACCGAAGAGTTTGAATGGGTGGAGTAAGATCCAAAGTGCAGGACAAATGCCATTTGCAATTTGTGTAATGTTGAAATCAACATCGGTAGCATGGGAAGAACAGCATTTGCCAGCCATGCAAGAGGGGCAAAACACGTGCGTTTGGTGTCAAGTAATTTTGGTGACGTCAGATTATTAATTTTTTTTTGTCGGAGGTAGGTTTTGTTTTAAGTTTATTGATTTAGATTTTTAAGCCTATAGTTAAGTTGTCTATTGTTTAACGCCAATAAAACATCATATTGTGTGTGCTTTGTGTAACAAAAATGCAAATTGTATGCAAATATTGATAAAAACCACCCTGGAAAAAACCAGGAATTTTATTATCCCAGAAGAGTGGCCACCCTGTTGACGGTGAAACCACGAGCCCGGAGGAAGAGGATCGCCGGCGGCTCACCTCGGACAGCACAGCCTCAAAGTCGCGGCTCTGGGCCGTGCCACACCGCTCAGGCATCATCTCGATCAGCTGGCTGTGGGTCTTGTCCCCCATGCAGAGCAAGGTCACCATCTCCAGCCTCGACAGCGAGGCGTCGCTCTCGCCTGAAACACCCGTCGTCGTCCCGGCGTGAAGCCGACGCTGCTCCGAGGTACACACTGCCGTCGCGGGCCGGTGAAACGTAGCAGGGGGGGGCGAAAAAACGCAATACATTTGCCCCAACAAACTTTTAAAACGATAAGATTACCGACTGTGATAGCCCTAATAAAACTGATATTTGTACCGATTTTAAAATTAATGAACGGTTGTTTGCATTCATCACGTTTAGTTACCGTTTGTAACATCAGACACCAATTATTAACGGCAACCAAATTTATAAATAAAATACATTTAGTTTTAAGAAAGTAACTATCCTTACCAAAAGAGAACTCTACTAACTAACTACCAAACACCATACAAAGAACTGACTTGCATTACTAGTTAACATTTCATAACATATAAGTATCTCGAGAAATAAAAAAAAGGGGGTTGTCTGTAAAGTCGGTTTACGGACGATAATTTTACGTGATAACGTCAAGAAGAAAACATTGATGAAAAATTGCACACATTTCTAAGTTTTAAAAATTATTTACAGTTTTTTGCAAATTTAATTGAAATAATTTTTTTAAATATAATCACGAACCATTTGTTATAGAAATAAAATGAAATCAAATCAATGTCAATAAATTGTTAATTTTAAATGATGAAATTGGACAAATAAATCAAATATTTTAAATTGCTGCTTTTAAAAAGCCTGCCTAAACCTGTTTTTTTATTATAGAATATTTTCCCGCACGGTGGTTGGCCGGTTCTTGCACGCTCGGCTCAGGTGGAACGTGACAATGAGTCATGCTTTTTCGGACGTGCAGCCGGCGTTCATCGATTTATAAGACGTTTTCACGTCAAAAAAAAAAAAATACATGCTAATGTTATTAATAACGTTGATATTAACCACTGACACCACAGCTATTTGATGAAGGATCTTGAAAAGAGAATAGACGGATCTTGAAAAGAGAATAGACGGATCTTGAAAAGAGAATAGAGCATCGACGGAAAGAATGGTTGGAAGAACCGGGGTACAACAAGAAAAACCCCTTTTTCACGGCAACGACCGCCATGTTCGCACACGCGATAAATCCAGGCTTGATCCCGCTCTGAGTCGAACATCGATCGCCCTGGTGGGTGGTGAGTGATCTAGCTACTCACCAACTTGGCCTAAGATGTATTTAAAAGTTTATCAACTAATAACTATCCCACAAAAATAATATCGCTTAGAAAAATTAATATACTTCGTTTTTAAATTTAAAAAAACTGAAAATACTAAAAACAAAACACTAAGCTAGCTGAGAATTAAAATTATTTCTCCTGGTTAAAAATTACTTTGTAACCATAGCAAGCTGTTACAATGGTCTACTTAAATGTACAAAATAAATAATAAACAGATACCAGAGAACTTAGCAATACGTATTAAAAGTTTAAACTATATTCAAGTGCTTGGAAAAACTGTTCTAACAATAATATCTATACGACGGCTGTTTTTTTTTCAACCTCCGATGGGCTATGAAAAAAAAGACATTTCTATGGTTCCAGGTAACATTTATTCCTGTCTCATAATCTATCTAGGAAATTAACAGAATTACATAAAAATGCAAATGTCCTGCAAAATCAATTTCAACAAATGTAGATACAAACACATGCAAAAATGTTATAAAATATTCTCAAGCACAATGTCATTACATGACCCACTCTACCAGCCTGAAAAAGAAAACAAATATATTTGCCCTAACAAACTTTTAAATAAATAAGATTATTGACTGTGATAGCCCTATTAAAATAGATATTTGTATAGATTTTCAAATTAATTAACAGTTGTTTGTATTCTTAACATTCAGTTACTGTTCGTAAAATCAGATACCAATTATTAATGGCATACAAAGTTATAAATAAAAAATACATTTAGTTCTAAGAAAGTAAGACACTATCAAGTATTAAAAGTTGCTGTTAATGACTTTTACTAAGTATTTGAACAATTCCCCCCCCAGGTTTTGAAAACACCTTCACCGATCCCCCCCGAGGTCTCACCCAGGTTGGTGCGGACGCTCATGAGCGTGGCCAGGAAGGTGAGGCAGCTCTCCAGCATGGGCGAGTCGTACTCCCCGTCCAGGTACGAGCACCGGCCCGAGTACGACGCCAGGCTCATCCAGTCCATTATGTGGAACCTTGAGGCCACGACACCACCACCCGTCCAGCCACTCATCACACGGCGGATTACAGTTAATAGGCACAAAGCACCGAAACACATTAAAAGAATGAAACTAACAAGCAGTGACGTAGCTAAGGCGACTGGTGCCACTGGCCAGAATTGAAAATGGCGCCCCCTCTTTTAATCAAAGTGGGGGGGGGGGGGGGGGGTTCCCCCCCAGTAACGCGAAACCGTCGCCGTGGCGCCCCTGGCTGGGGGCCATCCCTGCCACCCGCCTGCTACGCCACTGCTAACAGGCATCTTTAATCAAAGATTAACAGTAATGACCAATATGTAAATTTTTAAATATAAAATTCAATGAAAATAAATTTATTCAGCATAAAATTGGAAAAAAAAAACTACTTTTTTTTAATTTTCAACTGTCATTAGTAGGTCACTCATTTTTTTACATTACAACATTTAACACTTTTTTGAAACACGTGAATATTTAAATTAATTTTTTTTTGTTCTGAATTTGTTAAGGCATGCTTATTACAAATCATTATATACTAGCGGAAGTTCATCACACATCATCAAAATGACATTTATTTGGTGAAATTAGTATCATGGAACATTTAAGTGTTATATATGTTCAGCAATATATAATTTTTAATAAATGTATTTCATAAAAAATTAAAAAAATCTGAATACTCCTGTTATGAAAATGATTTGGCCTGAAAATAAAACAATATAATCTTATCTCTACTCACACAGCAATACCACAAACAATGCATGGGGCTAAGATTTCAACATTCTTCTCAACTTTCAGCCAAAAAATGTATAGTATTTTACAGTGCTACCTAATATGCTATTCACAATTCCAATATATAATTTAAAAAAAAAAAAAACCCTTGCAAAAAAATCAGGAAACTTCCTATTTGACAAACTACATCATGGTCAGGCAAAATATGTTTTTTTCTTTTATTTTCAGGTATCTGAGTAATGCAAACAACTTAAATTCGTTAGTTATAGATGTGAGCTCTGCAAAACAAATCTGCAACGGATAAGACACTAAAATGTGCTCCCTAAAAATAAGGAACTAGCAGTGTTCTATCGCGCACTAGGAATACGGTTAAGGTACAGTTGTAGCATAACAACATCAAAATCCTTTTTTTTCTAACGCTCTGCACATTTTTTAGTACGACAGATGAACTTCCTTACAATGATCTCAGCGCAAAGATAATTATTCTAAAAGTTGCGCCAACATATACTGGAACTACAAGATCTTAGCTTGCATGAACTATAATTCACACAGTTCCAATCTACCACAACAGGTAGCAACAGTGTCGAATAAATGTTAGGTTCCTTTCTATTGGTGGGCTGGAATGACATACAATAATTGATTGTGACTCGGCGGACAAATAGTGAAATAGTTGATGCGATTATGACAAGATAGCAGCACATATAGTCGCTGCCTTATCTTCTGAATTTTAATAAAAACAGAAAACCCATACTGGTATTTAAAAGTTAATACCGGCCTTAACGTGGTATATCTTACCTTAAAAAAACAACAAAATTTAAATATTTAACGTTGAAATATTGTCATGTATGTTTGGGGTTCCAAAGCGGTCCAGAGCTGCAGGGAACTCACTTCTCGAGCACAGTGGTGAGGAACTTCTCAGGCGGCACCTGCGTGGCGCACACCTGCAGCAGGTACAGGTCGGCGTCCGCCAGCGAGTTGCAGAAGTTGCACTGGATGTACGTCATGGCTTGGCCCTTGATCTGCAGTCCGTTGCGCACCCACATGCCGCTCAGGATCTCGTAGAACGCCACCTGCGCGAACACAGCACTCTACACTCTGCAGACACTACAACATCAGAACAAATACACGCTTATTTCATCAATGGTGTTCGCAGGCTTTCCATGGGCCATTGTCTGAAGTAGCTTGGCTTCTGGGTTGTAGCCGCGTCCTTGGTGAATAATTCAACCGACGTTTCTGGTCGACATTGCAGTCGCCATCATCAGGGAGCAGTTACCTGCTAAGCATTGTATTTTTTTTTTGTATATCATGACATGTCAAATATCCATGTGAAAGCTTGTACAAAAAAAAAAAAGAACTAATGAATGCCGTTAACTAAAATAAAACAGAAACTCAGTATCCTTGTGTCTGTTTACAACAACAAATGTTATATTTTAGTTTTATTTATTTATGCTTTAGGACTGATCTCACCCAACATGGAGATTTAGTTCTGTTTTTAGACATTAATTTTCACTTAAAGGCTATTTATTAGAAAATCGAGTGCATGAACTTTGAATTGCACTTGCCTTTATGTAATTAAATAATAAACCCATCTTGGAGGGGGAACAATTGCTGTTACTGGATTCATTCTTAAAGGACTCTATTGTTCACATCGGCTGATTTCGATCGTCCTGTTGGCAAAACGTGCACAGCAGATGAAAATCTGTCTACCTCATCACGAGTCTATGGCTGATCGCTCATCCCAACCCGTCGCCATAACGGTGAGGCTAACCATAGAGTTAGGAACTGTAAGGAGATGGCATGTTGTGACGTAGTTGAAGTCACTTTTTAACCTCACAATCGCCATATTGTTCCGCTCAAAATATTGCGGAAACGGTGCTTGATAACGTCAGATGATTGAAACTATGCATTTATTATAATCTCCCCGACGTTAAAATCAATCTTTTTCAAAACTGTTTACACAACGGAAACAGTACACTTTAGACAATGTTTTGGGCGTCCAAACAATATGGCGGAACAGCTGAAGAAGAAAAACGGCTTCATCAAGTGCAGACGTGGCCACCCCTGCGGCTAACAGACGTAGAAGGAAGACAAATAGCCGTGTTGTCTTCAGCCGGCTCCACCAGTGTCGGGTCGAGTCAGTTCGGTTCGAGTTTAGGCGCGGGTTTACGCAAGGGACGCAACGACGCAACATAACAACGCAAGTAAATCGCTGTCGTTTATAAAGCACGCAAGTCGCACAACGTCACCAACACTACAACTTAAAATGCGAAACGGAATAAAACAAATCTCTTCCCCTTGGCTTATTTAGATAATTCATATTTTCCCGGAAAACATGTGAAATTGTCAACAATTTGATACAAAAGTGTTATTTCCTTTCACTGTTCGTAGGTTTTACAAGTGAAAACAAGATGAATAAAATAAAACAACACCGTTGCCTTCTGTGCACGTAACGTCTTGCGTATTTAAAAGTTTTCGGAACACTTCATTTCAAGTACGGAAGACGAAAACGCAAACCGAAATTCAAGAAGTTGAAAGCTGACCGATGCTTGCGTTGCGTTTGAGTCGTACGTAGTTTATAAACGGGTATTTGGAAACGTCTTGCATAGTTTATACACACGGCCTTACTCCAACCGAATTTTAATTAGCTCGGCAACACAGACAGGAGCGTAAAAGGTATAGAAGGTGGTAAATGCATCATCCCCAAACACAAATTCTGTGGAATATAGATGCTCTTGTCATTTGAAGCCGTACTTCAAATATTTAACAATAAAAAGTTCAAACAAAAAAAAATTGCATAAAATAAAAACTGGCAATGCTCTTGTTCCCAAAATTTAACCTTTGTATTCGTTAGGACGTAGAGTTAGTGGGATAGAGCAAAAAAAACTTTTATTTATTTATTCAATTTTTGTTCTGTAGATCCCATATGGAGGTAAGGACTCTGGGATATAGAACAAGTCAATTAATACAAATATATACATATATACAAACAAACCTGTACAACCACAAAAACTAAATATTACACAGTACTTTTACATTTCAAAAGTAAGAAAGAGAGATTAAAAAAAACAACATGGGTACATAAAAAAGAACATGAACCATATTAATCCTCAATGTCTTAAATCATTCACGCGAGTATAGAAGGAAGCGTGTTCAATCTCGAAGGTCGGGTCAGTTCGAAGCTACGCGGAGTTACGTTGGCAACGCTGAGAATGGTCACCGACCTCGGACGAGATATAAAAACGAAGTTACAAAGCAACTCCGCTAGCGCCTAACCTAGAAAAAAATTTGCACAACCTTTACAAGCCTTTCTTTATTTTACAACTCATTCTTGAATTATACCATTTTTCCCCCGAGGATATTTTAACCTTAGTAGCGCGTATTTATGTAAAGCCTCAAGGATGAGCCGTTTTATTAGAAATTACATCGTTCGTTCCAAGATGATGTGCTTTATCAGTAGGGAAGCCTTCTTTTCACAGACGAGAGAGTCAAACGCTCGATCGTTCATCTTCGGTTTTTTTTTTTTTCGTTCATTGTAAAAGGTTAGGTTAGCTACATTATAAATACTTTAAAACATTGTGGGCGGTTGATTTGGTTAGGAAAGCTACATTAAAGATACCGTGAAATCATGTAAACGGTTTCCTAACCCCTGGATAGCTACATATTAAAAAGTTATTTGCTAAGCAACCATAAAATGATTATACAGTATTTTTAATGTAGCCATACTTACCTAATATAACCAACCGTCCACAATGTATTTAAAGTATTTATAATGTAGCTAACCTATCCTAATCGACCGCAAAATTTAATGCCACACCGGTTTATACAATGAGATAGAACGGAAAAAAAAAAAGCGAGCGTGAACTTCGGGTGTGGCTCTCTCGTCTGTGAAATGAAGGCTTCCCTTATCAGTATACAGCAGGCTGACCAACAACCCTGAACGAGGTGAACCTACTCCCAAGGCCAAGTCAACCAAGGCCCACCAGGGTTGTCCAACAATAGCCTGACCATACCACAAGGTTGTACGTAGGTACGGTAAATGCCAAGTCATATTACACACACCAGAGCTCTAACGTTTACGTGACAGTGTCTTTTCAGCTCAGGATTGTTTGCAATAAATACGTCAAGTAAGATTAAAACACAGGGACTTTAACAACGCCGGATAGATGTTACCACTGTTGCAACCCAGCCTTCTCTAACGAATGTCGGCACTTGGGTCTTGAGAACTATTTTCATGTCCTTGCTCCAGCTAGACTCAGGGTGAAAGACACACAACTATGGTTGAAGAGATCAGAAATGAATAAAACAATAAAATGGAAATACGGCCACTCATTAACTTGGCTGCAGGAGGTTCAACATATCAATTACTAATTTAGGATTAGTATTCTACAGAAAATAATGATTCAGTAAATCATACTATCTCGAGCCTCCAAGCCGAGACAAAACTCTAGGGTCGGCGTCGAAGCTACCGGCCCAAAAACCAAATAAAATATTAAAACAGTGGCGACCCTTCGAAGGTCGGACACGAACGTGCCTTCGAGGTAGTAATCCGACTCATGGCCTAGAAGTACAGGCCTGCTTCATCAACGGACATATTTTTTGACGTGACAACGTCTAATAAATCGATGAACGCCGGCTGCACGCATGAAAAAGTGTCCCGTTACGCATTGTCCCGTTGCGCTGTCGGCGAGTGCAATAATAGGTTATGTTACAATTGACTAAAAAATTATGGTGATTCATATAATTGATGATAGATATTTGATTACAGTTTATTTATATGAAAACTTGTTCATAATTATATTTAAACTTTATAGCTAAACGCCAGTTTTTTTAATTAATTACTAGTCATCTACACGTGAACTGTTTCGTCGACCGTTTATAAAGTGAAGTGAAAAGTTAATGTGTTTTTCATTGCTTATTACAACAACAATTTCGGCAATAAAAGTTAATTAATCTTTCATTTTAAAAATCTGATTACTATTATAATTTCAAGTATTTATCTTTTCTTTAATTTTTAAAATAAAAATGATTCAATTTTATTCATAAAAGTATGCAATCATTTCATCAATGTTTTGTTATGACGCTGTCACGTTAAACTATCGTTAGAGACCCGTGAATTTCGCGGATTCAATGACCTCCAGGATAGACTCCAATATCTTCTACACACTCGGGCAAATGCCAACTGTTCATTGGCTGTTGACTTGTGAGTCGTCTCGGCTGGGTGGCCTGTGATTCGACACTTCTATGAGTGAGGGTCTCTAATTGGCACTCAGTCCTCCAGATTAACAGAGAGCCAATGACAGAAGCAGCACTAAGGTATAATTATTTGAATTTTAGCATAGCACGAAATGAATCCGCGAAATTCACGGGTCTCTAACTATCGTCCGTAAACCGACTTTACAGACAACCAATTTTTATAGTTCTGCGCACATGCGTCACGTTGGAGATACTGCAGAAGACATTGTCTTATCTAGCAAGGGCATGGCCCCTGGACCCAGGATCGGAGACGCCCCCCCCCCCCTTACAATTATACAGTCACGTGCTACATTATAACTGCACATGGCTATTTCTTACCTACACTCTTTATAGAATGTTATTTAACCTGAAAATACTGGGTATAATTATGGTTACTATTTTTAAAATCCAAACTAAGCTTTGTTCATAAAATTATTTTACTTTAAAATAACCACAGCGAGTGTGTATATTTATTTCACACACGGACATAAAAACGAAAATATTCACAGAAAAAAATAAAATTAGGATCTATGTAAGTCATAGACACTGGCTACAAAATAAGACTTCTTATAATAGTTAAAAAACATTTAAAAATAAACATGGCTGGACCCTGATGTCTACCCAGCCCCCACCCTTCTAGGGGCAATGAGCACGGGTGTGAATGGTAGTGTTTAAATGTGTGTAATATCGTTTCCGAAATGACAGCAAACGAACAAAAGTGAATTATATAAAGCATTACACTTCCTCGAAGAGGCTAAGCCACGGCCCTGGTATTTGTGGGCAGAGTTGTTTTATCTTTGAAAGATATGCATGTGCTTAGCAATGGCGTATGTCCAAAAGCTTACATCAAGACAGAGTTGTTTTGTTATTTTATTTATTTTATTTTACATTTCCATAAAACAGAATTTATAGTTTAATAATAACTTAGGAAATATTTTTAAATTTATTATTCGCCCGTCCTTGAAATGCAGCTTCCCCATTGGTCAGAAGGAAAGAGAGGGGCTGGGGAACGTTAGCTCCGGCGTCGCCTTAGAATGCATCCCAGCAGAACGTCCCTCGGCATGATACCAATCCCGTCTCCGTCTCTTTGGAAATGTGTCGTTCCGGCCCAGATATACTGCTACGGTTTGAATATTGAAACATTTTACAAGAATTATTCAATTATAACATTTACAATCTTCGTTCACTCACTCACCTAATATATTTATAATAGCAAATATGGTTGAGTATTGCCGGAACAAACATAATCTACCTCTCTCCAAACACCCACACACCCAACAAATATAATTTCAAATTAAAACTAAATGATATATATATATATTACGACAAAAACATGTAACACGTAGAAAGTACGTAACGCGAGGCGGAAAATGTGATCTGGTTATTCAAAAGGGGCTGGCTACCTGTTTCTGACACTGACGAAGAAGAGACACTTGCGAAAGCATGTGGCTGACGCCGGCATAAGGAAGTACACACAGAATTGCCTTAACAGCGGCTGCAAACAGCAGAAGCGAGGTCTCCGCCTTAACTGAGTCAACAGAATAAAACTGTCGTGCACAATCGTAGAGGGCAGAGCACACTCGACGCATTACTTGGTGCAGAAACAACTCTTTTGCGTGGATGTAATTGCAGTAATTTATAAGTTATCTGTAGGCTCATCTTCACGTGTAAAAAAATTAACGCACTACGTGTGCCGTAGAAACCTGCTGCAGTAATTTTTAGTCTTCAAAATGTAAACAATGTCAGTATTACTACCACTGAAAGTATTCCAAATGCTATTTTGCCGGAAAACCGTTCCTTTCAGTAGTTACAAAGTGTACAGGTTGTTGCATAACATCACGACTTGAAGAATGGGGAGGCCTTGTATTTGCGATGATGGTTACATCATGCAAAACTATGAGAATACATTGTTACAAAAGGATATGCGTTTCTATTTCAAACATCATATGTACTGCTATATACTTTTGCTCTAATTTAAATACGTATTTATTTTACCCAATTTTCGGCATGACAAGGCATAAATATTATCTTCCCAAGCTTTTATAATTTTTTAGATTCTGGTATTCACTAATGGCCGCAGGTCCCTATGTTTACTTGTAGATTGTCAAATATTTATTTTCAAGTTTTTACATCGTTTTTAGGCTTAATATTTTCACAGTGCGGCACCCAACATCTTCTTCCAAAAGGTTTTTTCTTAACTTTTTCCATCTCAAATTTTTAAATAACCCAAAGTAATACCAAATTGCATTCGTTTCAAATTCAAACTATAACAGTTTTAAATTTTTAAACGAACAGTGACACCAACACCTACATTCAAAATATCAAAGAAATAATGTATTTAGCACGAATGATTTTAAACAAGTAAACTAAAGTAAATTTCGGAACTAAAATCAGGTTCCTTCATCAGAGTCAAATTATTCAACATAAAAATTATAAAATTATTTAGTTTAAAATAGCTTTCTCACGTTGGCACAAGTTTTTTTCCACAGTCTTCAATAAGCCATCTTGTTACAAAGACAGGGAACGAGGCAGGTGAGAACGCCTGTCTACACTCTCTCCCTTAGCGGGCAAGGAGGGGGGGAGGGGGTAAAACAAAAGGGGTACCAAGGTGGGGAGTGGCGACACTCCACTCCTACGAGAGGAAGGCTGGGTTTGCGCTGCAAACGCTTAAAGACGAGAGGAGGAGGAGGGGGTTTTCCCTCTCTAACCTCACGCACTTGTATGAAGACCAAAAGGGAGCACAAGAGCCTCCCCCGCGCTGAGGGACTTCGCCCCAGTGATGACAAGCGGCGGCAGTGACTGTCCCCTGAACGACGGAGCTGTGAGGTGGTGTTGCAGCAGTTGGCGACCCTGGGCCGGGAGAGCGCCGCGCGGCGCGCGCGCCTGGCGGCCGGGAGCAGAAGCACCGGGACGCGTCGCGCGGGAACTGCGAAGCGGGAGTGAAGATGTGGTTGCGGTGGTGGCTGGTAGCGGCAGCGGTGGCGTGCTGGCCGGGGGCGGCGCGCGCCCTGGACGTGGAGGCGGTGGTGTCGCTGGTGCGGCTGGGGCGGGAGCTGGCGAGCGACGCGCTGGAGGCGTGGGGGAAGGTCGAAGGAGGCGTGCAGCTGCCCTTCCTGCGCGACCCGGAGCAGCAGCTGGGCGCGCGCATCGCCGACACGACCCGGCGCCTGGACGAGCTGGGGGTGCGGCTGCAGTCGGGCACTCGGGCCGCCTTGCACGCCGTCTCGGAGCAGCTGGGCGCCGCGCTGGGGCTCGAGCTGCGCATGCGCGACCTGGCCGAGGCGAGCGCCGCCATAGAGGACGGGTACGTGCTGCCAACCTTGTGTGTTTATCTATTTAGCAGTGCGGAACAACCACGCCACTACGTTCAAATGTGCTTCGTCTGTTGTTTCAAATATTAAAAAAGCTGCATAGCCGCAAAATTCAGGTGTTGAATACCATACATAACCTCAATTACATTGCGAAAAAAAAAAATAGATACGTTCAAAAGTCTGCACAGGTGCACACGGCAGGTATTTCAAAAAAAAAAAATCCAAAGTATAATTAATTTGCCATTATTCTCAATACGCCATTCCATAAATTCTGAACGAATGTTTCTAAAAATTACTTCTTTTATTTTAGTCCTTACGTTTACGAAATGTCCATGTCGTCTTAATATTCAAAACTTAATTTTTTTATGTTGGTGTTTCTCAACCGCACAGTTTTTTTTTTAGTGATCATTTTCCACCTGTAAAGTTGCGCCCCCTGCTCACGTCATGCTGGCGACGCACGCCAAAACGTATAAACCAGTCAAGTGTCACATCTATTACGTCGGCGCGAACAAAATGGCGGACGCGACAGAATCCTTGATTAGAAATATTTTATATTTCCACAGCTTTACTAAAATGCGAGTTGTTTTCGAAAGGAGGTTATTATTCTTATCATTTTAAGGTTTTGTTTGCTAATCTGTGACATTTCAGTAATGTTGTTACACACAGTGAATGTTACTTTATCAAAAAGCTACTGAATAAAAACCTGCAAACATTGACGGCTGTCGTGTGTTTGGTCCGTATGTAACAGCAAGAAACATTTAATTCACAATCGTTTATTTTTGGTAAATACGTTTGTTCACGATAACGCGATATTTTTCTGTCGTAAAGTAACGATATGTTGGCGGGAATGAACCTTTTGTTTTTGATATCGAAATAGTAACCGGTCGAACATGACAGAATGGAAGCAATTATTCAGTTACTCTATTGACCGTAATCATCCTTCCTAATTAATCTGGGATTGATAGGAATAACTCTTGAACAACTAATTATTGCATATTAATGTAATAAAAATAGAAACATTGGATATTATTATTGTAGATGAAAACATGTTTAGCTATTTTTATAATAATGCAGCAAAATTTATTTTTCTGCCTAAACACCTTTAGTTCACAATAAAAAAATATTTTGTTTAGACAAGGGACAGTACTAGAATCATATGTTTGTGGTTGATTGAAATCGGCTGCTTTAATTTATTTTCGATATCATTGGCGTTCAATAACCGAGTCCTCTACCAAGGATAACTGTTAACAAGAAAACCGGTCCGGTCCCGCCAGATGACGTCAGCGCATGAAATCACTTCCCGTGTTCCAGCCTAGATTTCAAAGGTTGGCAAGAGTGGAACCGCTTTCTTTGAGCAACGTGCGCATTTAAAAGTTGAACAGATTTTGTAACTTGGTAGCTTACAATTAGAATGCCTTCATGTTTACGTGTTCGTACTCGCAACTCAGATGCAGTCACTACTAAACTGTTTGCTTAAGCATTTCAAGACTGCATTGTTGTAGGAAGAGTGCAAACCATCATTAGAAGAGCCACTTTAGATCTCGGGTGGTTTTCGCTTCACCCTAGCCTCAAATTCAAGGCGAGGCCTTGCGCATAGGAGTGAAATGAATATATTTTATTTCGGTCGCGTACGCATGGCACAACGGCCAATGAGAGAAGGGCAGGGTGCTTTTTTTGACGGGACTAGAAATATGTTGATATTTATTAACCATATTGTGGTAAGAAAATGTCGAGATAATAACAGTATTATCGCTATTTTGAAAGTTAATATGTTTATTTACTAACACTGCGAACAGATGTCGCATAGTTCGCGAAATTTCATTGGCTGAAATCAACAGTAAGAATTCAATTGTGAACCGATTTCGCAGTTCGCACAGGTCGTGTGCAAGGCTTGCTATGCACTCGCTTAATTTTTTTTTTTTAATTGTGAACCCAGCCTTAGGCTTCCCGTTGCTCGACGGGCAGATGAACGAGGAGGGGTCGCGTGCGGCAGGTACGAGCGCTTGCGGCGCTACGTGGCGGAGGGCTACGACGCGGCCGCCGGCCGGTGGCGGCTGGAGCGAGCGACCCTGGAGGACCTGGCCTCCAGCAGCGTGTCGCACCGGCCAGACTCTGCCCGCGGCCTGCTGGACCGCCTGCACCGCGCCCTGGTGCCGAGACACGACCGCCTGAGGCGCCCCGGCCTGCTGGACCTGCTCGCCTCCGCGCAGGTACACACTTGCCCGGCCTCCGTTTACGGTTAATGACGACAAACACATGTGGACTGTATCCAGATCAGTGGCGTAGCCAGGATTTGTGTATGGGGAGTGTTAAGAAGCATGACACCCCCCCCCCTCCTACGTATTATAGCGGGCCCGGGGGTCCTCCCCCGGGAAAATCTGGATTTTAAGGTGTAAAATAGTGCTATTTAAGCAGTTTTCGGTACTTATATTTAAATATTGTAATGGTAAAAAAATTATTAATTTGAATATGAAATTTGTTTGAATGATAAGAAATTAATTAAAGATTTGGTGCTAAGGAGGGGGGGGGGGGGTTGAAACCCTAACACCCAACCCCCCCTGGCTACGCCCCTGGTCCAGATGGTTTTAACCGACGATGCAACATAAATTACACGATAGCATCAGCCCGCACCACTGCGACCTACTGCCATCATGCCGATGGAAAACGAAGACTTTTTTTTTGTTTCTCACTGCAGGGATGCCCACTCTCACGGTTTACGGACGCCAACTGTAAAAGGCTGGGGCGCGGGCAATTTAAAATGTGTCTATCACTTAGCCCAGTAAAAGTGCCACAAAGTCAACTCACAACACAGTTCTATATACAAGAGTTCATGTTAAGTACCAAACACTTACACCTACACTTCCATACCATTACGACTAGTAAATACCAGTCAGGAGTAGCTTGGCTTCTGGGTTGTAGCCGAGTCGTTCACCAGCGTTTCTGGTCGACATTGCAGTCGCCGTCATCAGAGAGCAGTCCTTGGCAAATAATTCACCGACGTTTCGGTCGACATTGCAGTCACCATCATCAGGGAACAGTCCTTGGCACATAATTCACCGAAGTTTCGGTCGACATTGCAGTTGCCATCATCAGGGAGCAGCAGGTAACTGCTCCCTGATGATGGCGACTGCAATGTCGACCAGAAACGTCGGTTGAATTATTCGCCAAGGACGCGGTTACAACCCAGAAGCCAAGCTACTTCAGACAATGGCCGTGAAAGCCTGCGAACATTACTACCAATCAGAAGCTCCGCCGTTAAAACATGTGTCACTTTCATATCATACATGTACACACTACGCTTCAGCCAATGTTCTGGGCGTCCGACCAATGTGGCGCAACAATTAGCTGAAGGAAAGAAAAAAAAACAGCACTCACCCAGTAATAAAAATGCTTTCCTATTCCAGTTCGCGACGACGTACCTAACAGTAAGTGTATTTGGCCTCAAGTCTGCAACTGGTACACGCCTTGCTGGCTTCTTCGAACTTTGTTTACTGTGACATTGTGTCTCGACAGCGAGGTTGTTAGTAACTACTGTTAAGGCTCGGTGTAACAAGGACATGTTGATGTTTCCGTATTGTCGTCATTACTTTTATTTTCGTAATTATCATCACTTGTGCGATATTGCACTAAGTGAAAATCTGTTGAGAATATTTGTGGCAGGAAAATAAATGCAAGAGAGGTAACGAAATAAAATTTTTAGAAATAGCCCTTTAAAAAGTTAATGACGTAAAGGGGGAAGTATTTGTGTTGGTGAGGCGGGAAGTACTTCTACCGCGGTGTCGCCTCTAGGCACAAGGCTCTGAACTGGTGCGCAGTCTTCTCGTCGTGCTAAGGAACAATCAAATTTAAGCGCTGACCATAACATAATATAGCTGAGAAATGAAGATAAGGGTGTAATTTATGGGCCTTGGGTGCTTTCATGAATTTTCACCGACAATTTAGTGTCTAAATATTCCTGGAAAAAAAAAAAAAAAGTTGAAAAACGAAATACGCGTGGTTTGTTCTGAAGCTCTGCACACCGGGTACGGAGGCTTTGTCCTGGAATGGTTGGAAGCCGAGGGGAAACCGAACAAAAAAAAAAAAAAGACGGTCGGCGTACCAGGAACCCGACAAAGAGTCCTCCTCAGTCGCTGGCTGCTGGCAGGGCGAGGGCAGCGCGGAAGTGGATGGGCGGTGACACGAGGCTTGTCTCTCTCTCTCTCTCTCTCTCTCTCTCTCTCTCTCTCTCTCTCTCTCTCTCTCTCTCTCTCTCTCTCTCTCTCTCTCTCTCTCTCTCTCTCTCTCTCTCTCTCTCTCTCTCTCTCTCTCTCTCTCTCTCTCTCTCTCTCTCTCTCTCTCTCTCTCTCTCTCTCTCTCTCTCTCTCTCTCTCCCCACGCACACACACACACTCTCTCTATCTCGCGGTGCCTGCCCACAGTCAATCAGGCACTAAGCACTCTCATCTCCTGCCAGCTAGAAGAGAAGAAACTACCTGCTTTTCCAATCAAGGGTCCACCCCCGCATTCTTGTTATTTTTTGTTCTGTGTTCTTTCTAATTGCGAATTTTTTTCATAAATAAATATTTCTGAAATGTGAACAAAAAAGCATGTTGTAGTTGTGACCAGCCGCCGAACCCGAGAAAATTAAAAGTCTAGTAGTGACGATGACGCAACGAGGTAAAAATTTTTTATTATAAACATTTTCGTAAACTTTTTTAAAAATAGCAGCTCAACGGCAAAATGAATTCAAACACACGCTGAAAAGGTTGACGAACTGTTGGACTTGATACTTGTGTTTCTGTAAGTCATCTACATCATTTAAAACTTTTCTTCATAAAAATTTATCCGTACAAATACGTTCACGCCTTAATAACTTAAGAAATTTTAATAAACTTAAAATAATATCCCCACCCCATCCCCGAATTCCCATGAAAACAAAACTGCCTAGCAACATAGCCACGTAACCTCTACTTTAATGTATTCAAATTGATATGTTTCAAGTGTGTCATGCTTATTCGGCAGTAAACTCACTTGCTTTGCACTCCTAACACAAGTTTATAACTTAACATTTTACACGTGGATTTAGTTACCCTTGATAGTACCAGGTGTTATACCATTGAATATATAGAATGTTATATATATTCAATGGTTATACTAAACAATTTTCTCTCTAGAACCAAAAACTTTAAATTAGGCGTAATTTAGAAATGGGGGCTTTCGTATTTGTTTGCCATCGTCACTACGCTAAGTTTTATTACAAATAAGATAGCGAACAAAATATGCAATAACATAATTTTACATAATCGAATTGTTGTTCGATTAACTATAGTTTTTAAAATTACTACTATAATGTATAAATATAAG
This sequence comes from Bacillus rossius redtenbacheri, assembly GCF_032445375.1. Lineage (NCBI taxonomy): Eukaryota > Metazoa > Arthropoda > Insecta > Phasmatodea > Bacillidae > Bacillus > Bacillus rossius. Next base: position 55,578,811 of record NC_086338.1, read on the forward strand.
TTTACGTATTATTTTTAAGCACTAAAAATTCTTACTACGGGAATTGTAATGATAAAATCGGGCTCCGAATCAGTTGGTTAACAAACGTAGAGCTCGTCTTAACATCATTAAAGATTTAATAAAACGTTTTACGTAAAATATAACGGTGCTAAATATTAACCATGTTTCGTGTAAAAATTCGATTGGAGTTATAGTTTCCCATTATATTAAGTAAACTAGATACTATAACGTAATGTCATCCACATACTGCCCCGTTTAGTAATCGATTATGTCACTCCCGCACGATTCCTTCCTCGAGTTCCATAGCGCCACGTCAACTGATCGATTGATCGATCCTGCATTCAACACATGTTCCGTAACTGCGGTACAGAGTTCGCCAGTTGAGTATGTGAAGAAATGGTGCTTATAACACCCAACAGAGCGCTCTGTTATACCGCATACTAGTTTAATAATTTACGACGCAACTTTTTTTCTTTAAAAAACACTTATTTTGCCATGTTATAATATTAATCATTTAAATTACTGTAAAGTACAGTTTAATTTAATCAGATGATGAATAAATTATGGTGGTGGCTGTATATTTCGAATTTGTCAAAACGCAAATGATAAAAAAATTAATGTTCAAATATAGGTAAATACACAAAAAATCTAAAATAAAGTGTCGAATGTAACAATGTTATAAACTTAAAATATAAATCTTGTTAAGCCATAAAGGTAACAAACGTGATTTCATATAGAGTTTGTCATTTCCTGCAGCACGGCAAAACAATATCATACAACAAATTAATCCCTTTCAACACTGAAATAATTTTATACACGTCGTTAAAATTCCTGTTTCACACAAGTTTTTTTTTATGAAGACGTGACTGAATGTTAACAGCTCACTAATATGAACGAACATCTAAGAGGACTACAATATATAATTAAATAGAATGAGCGGCATTAAACATATGCTCTATTATTGGTTCTAGGTTAAATGATCACGGGTAAACACGCCACGTATTTGGAAAGTAATTGCATCCAGTATGATACGCAATTGGCCCTAATATCTTGAGTAACGATTTAGGAAAAATATCGTAATACGACAAAATGGGAAACTCTGGCCAATTATCATTGTCGAAGCGCGAGACAATGACAATTTACTGCTGATGCTTTCAAGATGTTTTCACTCCAGGCCGCTAGATGGCATTACACTCACGTACTTAAAACACATTATAAAAAACGTAGTTACACTCCTCGCCGCCAGGTTCTTGACGTCACTTGTCTCGCGTATTTCTTACAAGTTTCCTACATTGTCCCTATTGCAATATTTAGTTAGGATCATGCAAACAAAGCAGACGACCTTAGATCGGGTTCGAATTGGCAGATTTTGTGGAAAAAAATAAGTCACGTGATCCCATTTTGTTCACAAACATGACATTTTTCGTAAAAGGTAAATATGTAGTTGGGCGGTATTTGCGAAAATTTTTTTTAAAAATCCGAAAATCCCTTTATTAGATGCTTTTTCACTTCCTCTTTTCAAAACAACCGGCGGAGATAAGAAATTCAAAATACTTTAGGAGATATCGAATTTTTAAATTTCATGATATGTAGTTCAGCGGTATTTGCGAATAAAAATGTTAAAAATCCGAAAATACCTTCATTATATGCTCTTCAACTTCCTGTTTTCATTTAAAGCGGCGGAGATAAGAAATTCCAAATACTTTAGGAGATATCGAATTTTTAAATTGCATCACAATACTGTGCATTAATGCGGCTTCACCATTGTTTCTTGTTTACGTTTTACGTTTACGAGTATGAATTTTTTTCATTGGAGAATGTCGTCACGTGATAGTTGTGTGATTGGCCAAAATTCTAATGAACCAATAGGTGATTATTTATTCATTTATTGTTGAAAACGATGTGTAATTACAACTGTCATCCACGCCATTTGATCATTAGATGTTGTAGTCGTTCTGGGAATTCGTTTATCATTATCGTGTTACATTCTGTGAGTTTTTAACGTTCCAAATTGTAATAACAAAAAAAATTTACGTGAGTTGTTACTGTGCATCCTTTGTTACGGGTTTGTTAGGTAAGGTCAGTTACATTATAAATAATTTAAAACTAAAGAATAATTAAAATTAATTCACATTATTTTTAATATCGGCTTAGTTTGAAAGTATTAATAATGTAACTGACCTGACCTAATCAACCATTTTATTAATTACGCATTGACGATTTACGTATTCACGAACACACGGCAAAATAACAAAAATGGCGTCGCTCGAATGGTTCCACAGGTCTTGTATTGCAAAATTAAAAAATTCGATATCTCCTTAAGTATTTGGAATTTCTTATCTCTGCCGCTTTTAATGAAAAGAGGAAGTTTAAAAGCATATAATAAAGGTATTTTCGGAATTTTTTTTTTTTTTCGCAAATACCGCTTAACTACATATGATGAAATTTAAAAATTCGATATCTCCTAAAGTATTTTGAATTTCTTATCTCCGCCGGTTGTTTTGAAAAGAGGAAGTGAAACAGCATCTAATAAAGGTATTTTCGGATTTTTAAAAAATGTTTTCCGCAAATACCGCCCAACTACATATTTACCTCGTAAAATAATCTTTCGTATTTGGTACCTAACTAATATCACAATATTAATAATTTCCCATATTGTTTTGATCGTTAAAATAAATACACGTGTGTGTGTGTAATTGACTTATTTTAATTCGTAAATTAGTTGTGGATAATTTTAATTAGCTGCGATACATGTGTTTGAATAAACGTTTACAACACTGATTCAGTCAACAATGAAAACTATTAGGAATAAATTATGTCAGAAGTATTTAAGGCATTGAGATATTTTCGAAATGTTTAAAATTAATACAAGTGACGCAATCAACAACCAACGAACAAAATATATCGGCTCGAGCATTTTCAGGACCGAAAGACGCCATAATGGTTTCAACATTTTATTTTGCCATAACAATATTTTATCGTTTGATATTTAAAATATGAATTCGTAACGCAAGGCGCAAAATGTACAGCAACCATATTTTAGAGTACTGGTTTATAATTTACGCGAGACGTAATAATGCAAAGCGAATTTTATTACACTTCCGAATTTCTTGCGTTTTGGTTTAGGTTATCGATGGCCACATTTGAAAGGAAGTGTTCCGAAAACTTTTAAGACGCAGGTGTTACGCCCACAGTGTACTTTAGACTTGTTAAACTTTCACAAAATTATCTTTTAGAATAATTTTAATTAATGAAAAATATAAATTATCAAAAGAAGCCCGAGGCAGAAATTATATGTTATATTGTTTAACAATTTTGAGTAAACGTCTTGCGACTTGTGTGGTTTATAAACAACTGTAATTTTCCTGATTAGGTCGCGCTTTAGCGATGTTCACGAACTAGGCCTTGGGTGCACAAAATTTGACCACCATGTTTTCGCATCTACTGATTTCACAATAGCGCATAGGACAGTCGTGTCCACAGGAAGTGAAAATAATTTTTTTTTCTGTTACGGATGAGAGTGGAGTAGGAAGCCATTTTGGCGGGGCAAGGGAACTGTTGATATTTATCAATCATGCTGTGACATAAATTATCGAGATATTACAACGCCCAAGTGTAATTCCTGCTTTAAAAATTAATTTATGCTGTAAATAAAATAAAACAAAAATTGTGTCGTGGTTGGAATGGTTAACTGAACATTTTATACAACCCTTATATATATATAAGGGCTGTGCTCACAAATTGCTGGACGGATGTCACGGGATTGTCACTTGGTAGTTAATACAGTTACTTAGTGACACTGCCAACAGATGTTGGATACATCGTGAAATTTCATTAGCTGAGATTCGCAGTAAGATTTCAAAAGTAAACAGACTTCGCACAGGTCGTGCGCGTGGCCTGCTGCGCACTAGCTTATGGTCCCTCCCCCCCCCCTTTTTTTTTCTTCTTCGAGAAACCATGTTTTTTTTTCCTAACCTAACTACTTACATGCGGGATGCAAAACTTCGTTATCTATGAAAGATTTGTGCAATGGGAGTGCATGACTTGAAGTAAGCTTTTGGACATACGCCATTGCTAAACACATGTATGTCCGTAGAAGAAAAGTACAAAAAAAAAAATCAAAAGACAAAATTTCATGCATTAATAACATGCGGGTTGGCTACGGGAATAGAAGGATGGCTCAGAAAGAAGAGTTGGAAGAGTATTAAATATCTAGCAGGCAAGGGCGGGCACTTAGGAGTGAAACCACGCGCGCGCATGCAGACGCCAACTCGGCAGGGGGGATCGATGACAACCCTCACCAGGGGGTGGAGGGGTGATGGGAGGGGTGGCCCCCTCCCTAAACACGGGGGAGTATCGACCCGCCGAGATGCCGGTCCAGCGCCGAGAGATCTCCAGCCTCTTCCCCTGGGCTGTTTGCTATACCACTGATGCCCTCCCCCGGAAATTTCGGGGAAAAAAAAATTGGTGGTCTGTAAAGTCGGTTTACGGACGATAGTTTAACGTGACAACGTCATAACAAAACATTGATGAAATTATTGCATACTTTTATGAATAAAATTGAATCATTTTTATTGAATTATCACTATTTTGTATGTATACAAAGAATGAGTGAAATGAAATCTACAATTTAATTGATAATTTTTACTTTTATTTGCACCCATTAATTCAAATATGTTTATTACTTTAACGAAGAGATTATTTTAACTATAACTTTTATACATGTTGCTATTTAAATTCTTCCAATCTGTGTTATTCTGTTAAGGATAGGACGATGACAGGAAAAGTAGGAAACGAATGGGAGTGTTTCAAGTTTAATGTGCCTCGAAAAAGTCAAATCAATGGTGGTTCCAATGGAGTGGAAGAGATGGATGCGGCGCAAGCGTACAATGAGCGTAACGGGACACAGCGTAACGGAACAATGTGCGTAACGGGACACGTTTTCGTGCGTGCAGCCGGCGTTCAACGATTTATTAGACGTTGTGACGTCAAAAACTGAGCTTCTTCCGCGGTGTCGCCTCTTAGCGAGCAGTCTTCTCGTCGTGCTTAGGGTAACATATCCGAGAGGTGACCTTGACGTTACACGGCGGATGAACGAAGATAAATGTGTCGTGCAGATACTTTTAAGTGCTTTCAAGAACCTGTTAACTGAATGTTTCACGCCTGAGTATTATCCCGAAAACAAGCATCTTCTGAAGCTGTGCAGCTGTTATAACTGGGTCGCGCGAGAGAGAGGCGAGAGGCGCATGTTTTCGCGCCGGACAGTACACCGGCCGGCGACGTGGCAGCTCAGCATTCCAGCGACACGGCGACGTATCAAGGCCTCCCCCACCACCCCCCTCACCAGTGTGCTGGTTCGCGGACTCCCGCAACAAAGGCAGTGTCCAACAAAGGCAGTGTCGCCAGCTGGGAATCCGCTCGCACTCGGGGCGAGATACCGATACAATACTTGCATCCATGGGCGTCGCAAGAATATATTTTGGGGGGGGGGGGGGGGGGGATGACTTCAATTGATTTAGTTGTTTGAGGAATATCCATCCCCTGGAAAAAAGCAAAGGGTCCGGGGGTCCTCCCCCGGGAAAATTTGGGGTTTGAAGGTGCAAAAAAGGTGGTTTTTAGGCATTTTTCTTTCCTAAATATTTTAATTATAGTTGGTTGCAATATGTAATTTATTTTTTATAAAAAATATTTTCAAAGAACAAATTTGTGAAAACACAGTTAACCTATCTGCTGGTGCTATATCCACACAAAATCATTAATTTAAACATCAGGAGAAACTACGAAACTACGAAACTAAATATATTATTGGAGGGGACGAAATTGAAGACTTTTATTATTGGGGGGGACGTGTCCCCCCCCCCCCCGGTTGCGACGCCCATGCCTGCATCAGTGGATCCCTCAGCTAAGGAATCCACTAGAAGTGCATCGTATCGGACGCGGCCATATTTGCGTTGCTTCCTAATTCTCACTACCGCATTTATTTAATTATTGTTGTTGTTAATAGCACAGAGGCTAACATAATCACATAACAATAAAACATAGGTTTCATACATCCAATACTGACAAAATTATAACATCGTATACATACAAAATCACCTCGGTATACATATATACACCATCCGACTTATAAGTTGGTATTCAAGTCATTGCTGTCTTTTGCATAACAAATAGTTTCGTGTTTCCTGAACATTTTTAAATGTGGACATTCTCTAATGTATGTAAACCGGCAAATTGTTGTATTCCTGGAGACCTTTAGCATAGATTTTGACTGTTGAGCTAAAGCAGTCCTCCTATATTGCAAATGGAAATTATTGCAATTACGCATGGCATAAGAATGTACATTTGAATTTTTTTCTAATATATTGCTTAAATATTTTGGCAAGACTCCAATATTAATATTAAATATAAAAATCATACAATTGTAATAGAGAAATTCACGGACACTTAGCAAACACAGTTATTCCTCTAGCATAACATCAATTTTCTCGTACCTATCTTTCAACAGTATAGCTCGCATTGCCCTGTTCTGTAATACTTGCAATCTGGCTTTGTAGCTTTGATCTGCAAAGTGCATGGCAGAAGCACAGTAGTTTAGATGAGGTAGTATGATGGAATTATACACTGTTAATTTACTTTGCCTAGTTAACTTACGCTTTAGCTTGTTAATATGCCCACCTTACGAGCTACCTTTTTAATAACTAATTCTGCATGTGGCCTCATTGTCAAAAAGTTGTCTATGAGAACACCAAGACGTTTATATGTTGACACACGCTCAATTGTTCCTTCTTCACCTATCACTATTTCATGAGTTTTCATCGATGCATGTGTCCACTGACTCTGGATTCCATTAGCCTTAGAATCTTTTTTTTAAATTTGTTTGTAAATAATACTACTTCGGTTTTTTTGGCATTAAGGTTTGTTTAAAAGGTTATAAGCGTAACTGATAGCTCAACTAGAGACAAAGACGTTAATGAAAATTATAGAAAGTTAAACAAACTTACAAGGATATTTAATGCTCGTTTTAAGTATATAATTTGAGATTCATAACAATTTTTTTTATTTTGATCGCTAACATTTATAACATCCACGCTACATTAAAGTTTTTTTTTTTTAAATCGGACGTTGTTATTTACGTTTTGCTGAATATTCGTAGATATCTGGACTCAAAATCGCTACGTGCTCATTAGTACGACCAACTGACAACAGGTGGTGCCAGCAGTTAAAGTAATTCGGACACCATCCAGCCAATAGAAATGCGTCCTCTACACTGTGGCTGCATTTGCTATGGGTTCAGTGAGCCAGGTTTTTTTCTTCTAATAGCTCAAAGCAAAATCTAACCTTGGAAAAAAAAAAAAGTAAAACCGTTCAAGCTATTGTATTTTACTTATATTTACGTCGTTCTCAAATAGTTATTTCCATTAATTATGAGAATCGTAATTTTCATTAATTTTCATCACCCACTGCACGTGTTAGCTGCAGGGAAATCGGAAATTTGGTGAAATATGAGTTTTTCCCCCCTGTTACATCTGTATCGTTGTCACTCCACAATGTGTGCGTCTGTGTCGTGATATAGGTGCGCGTCATTTGACCTAAAATTCATATCTCCTAAACGTCACTTGACCTAAAATTTAAAATAATCCTTCAGTCATTTGACCTAAAAGTCATTTGACCTAAGTCATTTACCCTAAAAGTCATATCTACTAAACGTCACTTGCCCTAAAAGTCATTTGCCCTACTAGTCATTCGACCTAACAGGCATTCAGCCGAAATTCATTTCAGGCCGAATGACTTAAGGGCAAGTGGAGTGTACTCCGTGATATTCATCTAACAATAAACATCGGCTGCTTCTGGCTTGTACATTCTGTGAGTTCGTGATGTAGTCTGTAAGAGAGATCACTGGACCAGCGAATATATTTTAATTTCAGTTCCTACCTATAACACCATATAATTTACCTTGAAATCAAGATGGATCCCAGTTTCAACTATAGTTTAAGGGTTTGGGGGTGGACAGAGCAGAGAGATAAAGCGTCAGAGAATTCGAGATAGAGAGAGAGAAATAGATTTTTCGGGGGAAAGGTTAGGAGTTGAGTTTCTGATTATTATTTTTTTAATGCGTGTGATTACCCTGAAAGGAAAAATATTAGAAGTTTATTACTGAAAATGTAAACCTTACAAGTTATGTATTCACGTGCTATTGGAAACATGTTATAACTACTTCTCGGCCATGCCTGGGGAAGTCATTGATGTGCCAGAAGTTTCGGCCCTTTCCATGTTGCAACCATCTTCAGATTTACTGTGACTGGCCCTCTGTGAATTTATTCCAGATAACCAGACTTTCAGTTGGTAATTATTGACCCTTGACAATCGCTTTAACACGGCACATCGCGCATATAACGTTTACAGTTTCGGCCGGTATCTTTTACAATCCTTACATTGTATATATATTTATATACTGTATATATATTCAATGCATTAAGTAACATTGAGAAAGCACACTTCCGGGCTCTTAGTTCTCCTTGACCGCCCTGGCGAGGTGCAAGTCATCTCTTGGCCACAAGACTCGAACCCGCGACGCAGTATTTACGTCCGGGAGCAGCAGCCAAGTTTCCACACACCAGCGACTCCACCGACAAAACAAACAAACAAGCCTATCCTTATCGCTTACTTCACGGCGTGTCCCGAGGTCATTCGTTCTCTCGTGCTTCGGTTCGATTACTCCCAGGGTTCACGAAGCGAACAGCTTTGACCGGCACTCGCTACTTCTTGGCGGAAGCCTTCTTTTCACAGACGAGAGAGCCAAAACCCGAAGTTCCCCGAAGTTCATGCTTTTTTTCCGTATCTTTTATGTAGCTATCCTAACCAAATCAACCGTCCACGATGTTTTAAAGTATTTATAATGTAGCTAACCTAACCTAATTGACCATTAGTATCATTTTATCAACGCCGCCATATTTATTTACAATGAACAAAAAAAAAAAAACGAAGATGCACGATCGGGAGTTTGGCTCTCAGGTCTGTGAAAAGGCTTCCCCGGGGCGACAGGCGAGATGGAACAAAGAAAGGTGTGGCTGAAGGAACCCGACCAATCAACGTCCAACGGAGCCAATTCTCGCCGCGCTAACGAACTCTCGGTCCAGTTAACAAGCGTGCGCGAAAATGGCTCCCCGCGGGCCTTGCTCTGTGGGCGAGGCTCACGATGTATTTAGGGTCGGCTATGCCCCATTGGCGGCCCGCCTATGCGCCCCCCCCCCCCCCTCCTACCCCACCATCCGGACACACGACGTGCACAGCTTCGGGCCAGAGATTCTGTTCCCGTAACACGTTTTCTAACTGCATTCCTAGAAGAGTGGAAAGGCCTATAAAAAAAAAAACGCGAGTCTTTACAGAATAATTTTAGATTCAAAACGCTCGATGACATTCCTTGAAAACACTGTGCTATTTACTTTTTTTTTTTGAGGGGGGGGGGGGGGGGCCTTCCTCTGGGAAACATGAAATATATACTCTTAAAAAAAAAAAAAAAAAAAAAAAACATTTTCAACCCAACCTGGAAATTAAATTTCAGCGATGGTTTTGTTTATTTATCTTAAGATATTTTCATGATAAATATTTTCATATTACCGTATACAATGGACTCGCGTTACACCTTTACATTCGTGTCTCCGCCATCATCTGATGTTATGGCTACCGCTCAAATCTCGCAGTTGCTCTATGCGCAACGAGAATACCAAACTACGAGACTAAGCAAGCGTACATTACGGACAGCAGCACAGAAGCTGCCTGAGACGTGAGGCATCACCACTCAACAATGTTCGCAGGCTCTCGCGGCCATTGTCTGAAGTAGCTTGGCTCCTGGGCTGTAGCCGCGTCCTTGGCGAATAAATTCAACCGACGTTTCGGTCGACATTGCAGTCGCCATCATCAGGGAGCAGGTAACTGCTCCCTGATGATGGCGACCAGAAACGTCGGTGAGTTATTCGCCAAGGACACAGCTACAGCCCAGGAGCCAAGCTACTTCATTATCACTCAAGTGTGCAATGACTGGCATACGAAACCAGGAAGAGGATACTGCGTACGTGGACACTGCGTGAGGTCGTTCCGTATCGAGCTGATGGTCTGCACCAAACACGCAGGACCAGGGAGGTTGCCAGGGGGGGGTGAGGTAGCCAGGGGGGAGGGGGGGTAGGGATTCAACCCCCCCCCCCTTAGCACCAAATCTTTAAATAATTTCTTATTCATCACTCAAACAAATATCATATTAAAATTAATAAAAATTTTAACATTACAATATTTATATTTAAGTACCGAAAATTGCTAAAATAGCACTATTTTACACGTTAAAATCCAAATTTTCCCGGGGGGGGGGGGGGCGGACCCACCGCTTTAATACGAGGGGGTGGGGGCATGTTTCTTAACACCCCCCATACACAAATCCTGGCTACGCCACTGCGCAGGACCACCAGAATTCGGCTGAAGTGAAGGTTTACTACTGTGGAAACAGTTTCAAGGGCGCAGCCTATCCGGGCCACACATAAGGTGGTGCAGAGCTTCAGAAAGAAACAACGCGATATTTGGAAATAGTGGTTTGATGCGTTGTCTTTGCGAAGAGCACTCAAGAAGAAGCTGAAGACGGTTGAGAAGTTACGTTCCCGTGTTTTTGTTTTTGAAGCGTATTATTTTAGAAGTGAAATGGTAAAACGCATGTTTTCAGAATAATTTTCGGACATGATACAACCGGTACAAGTTCTTCCGGGCTTTCAAGGGTCTTGCGATATACCTTTGTCATCATTGACTCGGACGACGAAAATATCTAATTATTATAATTAGCAATCATCAGGCGCGGGGTCAAGCAACATTTCCGCAAGGATCTGGGTGTTGCAATACGGCGTCACGTGACCAACTACGTCATAGCATGCCATCTGCCGACAGTTCCAACTACTAGCTCCGTGTGTGAAGTAGTGGAATGTGCCTGATGCGGGGAAATAGAAATATCATTGACTGGTCGGGGCGCCAGACCGGTTAAGATAATGTTAAACCCGAGGAAAGATTACAGAAACTTTAAATATAATCTTTGAATCGCTACGATTGGTTGGGCTGTACTGTAGGGCCGCGACGTCTTGGCGTGTCGTTTTGCGGGGAAGCGGGGAAGAGTAAATGAGAGGGGAAGCAGCTGCGCGCGCACATCAGCAGCTATGCGGTTCATAGCAAAAACATCAGGCGCCACGCTATCAGTTTGAAGTGAATAATGGAGCCCGACGCAGGACATTCAAGATACAATAAAGTAATACATAGTGGGGAGAGGGGAATTATAAGTAGTGTAATCCAGTGTTGTGATGAAGAATCTGCCAACAAATGTCTGCTAGTACCTCTTGCAAAAGCAACCGAAAGAGCTGCGCGATACACAGGTGTAAGCCAAAGATCAGTTTCGCGCATCCGAAAACACAACAGAGAGACGCCAAATAAAAAACAAACAACAACATTATAAGTTTTTCAACGCATTCCCCGTAATTTCACCCGCGGTTTGTTTGTTTTGCATTTGGCAATTTTCCAAACTTTCTGCACCGCTTGTTAGAATATTTGTTAGCTACAAGTGTAGCCGATATTGCTACACATTATATTGCATTATATTACATGATATATTACATTACATGGTAAATTATACATACATATACATTATATATTGCATTATATATTTTATTATATATATGATTTTATTATAAATATTAATGTATATTATATTAATACATTATTTATTTACAATTTATATGTTTATATTTACATATATATAACACTCCTTTATTTGACCGTGAAACAGCCTCTCATGTTTAATTATTAATTTCAAGCCAAAAAAACTGGGAAACATTTGTTGTCAGTTGATGACTTTGATGGAAGAGTGATCAGAGACACTAGCTACGAATTTTATGCAGTAAAAAAAGTGGTTCCACAACAAGGAAACTACTGCCAGTTTTGAAAGAAAAAATCGGATGGAGTTGGGGAAAGACATCACTGCGTAAAATACTCAAAGAAATGGGTTTTGTGTGGAGAAGAAGCCAAAATAAGCGAATGCTTCTTCTCGAAAGATCTGACGTTGTTGCTTGGCGATCACGGTACCTGACTCAGATGAAACAGTGCAGGGAGGCTGGGAAGAAGATATTTGACATGGATGAATCCTGTGTTGACACTAATTTAACCTTTCAGAAATGTTGGCAAAAGAAAGGTGACGTTGAAGGTGTAGGTAATGGCAACAGGAAATGCTGCGCACAGACTGATAGTTGTAAGCGTTAGTTCTAGGCAGGGCTTCCTTCCCGGAGCCTCTCTTGTTTATAAAGCAAGCACAACAACAGGAGACTATAAAATACGCGAGGATGGTTTGTTATAAATATGGTTTTTGGCCCCCTCGAAATGACTAAAATGGTTCTTTCAGAGTGCTGTTATGGAAAAATTACCAACCCGTGTGCATAAAAGTGGTAAGGTTCTTGAAGTGCGTAAAAGTGTCATGTCGATCGTCTTCACATTTCAGCCAAACCAAATGGAAAAGAAAGCATCAGCGAGGGAGTTACATGCAAGTCTTAATTAATTGTGTTTCCTACAGCAACCCACAATTACAAATTTAGTTCTTAACTTTAAAGAATTGAATAGCTATGTTTAACTATGTTTAACTAAGCTGCCCAGTCGAGCAAATGGTGCACTACCTTTAAATAATAAATTACCGTAAAGCATTATCGCATCTTTGTATCATTAAGATCTGCGCTGTGTTGCACCGTACGTGAGATTGTTCTCGACCAATGTTTTCGGAACGGCATGAAGACTTCCAGGCTGTTGTTATCTGCGGAGCAGACAAGGAGGGACGTGTCGATTACAAGGTCGCTGAGCTCTAGGGAGTCGACCCGCCAAGACGTCGCGGCCCTACTATACATGGAGTGCGGGAACAATAACAACAATTCGATCCGCACACGAAAGCCGATAAGCCCGTTGTTTATCGCGGAGGAATACGAAGCTGATGCTATCCCGCCCTGGAACAATGTTCACTATCTATCCGGTGCAAAGTGAACCAAAACAAAGAATGACTAGATACAACCTACTCTGCAAACGTTGTTTGCAAAATCGTTGAAGACAATACCAAGCTACCATACAAAGGAGAAGAAGAAAAAAAACTGTTTGTAACCTGATCACATTGAATGTAAACTTTACGTAAAGACAATATCTGGTCTTGTACCAACATATTGGAGAATTTGTGTACCTGAAATTTTAGACATACATATAAAAAAAACCTTCGCAGAAGTCACACTCAGCGGAAATATCTCGGCAACAATGAATTGCTATAGTAAATACCACCAGACTCTCATTGGTTATTGCGTCATGCGTCCGTAACATAAACGTAAAATTTAGTTTTAATCTCCCTCCTATGCGCACGACCTTAATAGGCATAGTTGTGAACCAAAAGGTTCGAGATCATGGCGGCCAATCTTAAACGCATGGACCATGTTCTGTGTGGTTATTGTTTTATTGTGAACCCAGTGGCCCCCACAAGGGTGGGGCTGGGTGGACCCCTGGGTCCGGCCATGTTTATTTTCATCTCAGTGTGTGAAATAAACATACATACATAACCGCTGTGGTTATTTTATAGTAAAATAGCTTAGTTCGGACTTTAAAAAATAGTAACCATAATTATACCCTGTATTTTTCAGGTTAAGTAACATTCTAAAAAGCGTGTAGGTGAGAAATAACCATGCAATTATAATGCAGCACGTGACTGTAAAATTGCCTCCCTCCCCCCCCCCCCTGGGTCCAGGGCCCGTAATCGAATGTGGGGGGGGGCCATGGTGAACCCACATTAATGATTATTCATAAATCTCAACACACGAGGCAGACTGAATGAAAAGGATGGATGGATGGATGGATGGATGGATGGATGGATGGATGGATGGATGGATGGATGGGTGGGTGGGTGGGTGGGTGGGTGGGTGGGTGGGTGGGTGGTTGAGTGAGTGAGTGAGTAAGAAAGTGAGAGAGTGGAGAACATACGGTGACGTGACCAGTGGCGTGCCCAGGATTTTGCTCTGGGGGAGGGGGGGGGGGTCAGGCAGAAGGCTAGGGCCTTTCCGGGAAAATTTTGAAAAATATATGTTCAATATTGCTGATTTAGGCTATCTAAAAATACTGGCCGTAACTTCATAAAAGTAAATATTTATTTTTTTTCATTTTATGAATTATATAAAATATTTGTAGTCCTGGGGGGGGGGGTCTAGTCCCCCCCCCCCGCCACCCCTAGGCGCGCCCCTGGACGTGACGCTCCCACAGGAATATCTGGCAAGGGGGAGAGACCACCGCTGACACCGCTCTGCACACATCCTGTGCTCCAATTGTGCACCCGCGCACTATCCGGTCTGAAAACATCCGCCCTGGCCAGGCATGCGACCGGGAAGCCTTCTTTTCACAGACGAGAGAGCCAAAACCCGAAGTTCCCGCTCACTTTTCTTTTCTTCCGTATCTTTAATGTAGCTATCCTAACCAAATCAACCGTCCACAATGTTTTAAAGTATTTCTAATGTAGCTAACCTAACCTAATTTACCGTTAGTATCCTTTTATCAACACATTTACAATGAACCAAAGAAAAACAACCGAACATGCACGATCGGGAGTTTGGCTCTCTCGTCTGTGAAAAGAAGGCTTCCCCATGCGATCACGTGACACTTCAACTCGCAGCTCCTGACTCAGCGGGCCACAACGACCAAACAAACCCGACAAAACATTAAAGATTCAAACTGTATTTATGATCGGTAGAGTACTTCCTAAAAATAAAAATAACTTACGCTAACCGGCATTATTTTGTATATTTTGTACACCCAATTAACTCTTTTCCATGATGTAGGTACCTAGAGACTGGAAATATTTGCGGTTTCAATGACCTCTAGGATAGACTCTGTGCACTCGGGCAAATCACACCTCCTCATTGGCTACCGACTCGAGGATTGCTTGCGGTCCGGTACTTCTTTTCTTGATGATGGTTTTCCATTGGCTCAGATTCAATCAGGTAAACCGAGGTCCAATCGCTGCAGCGGCCACGAAAGTGGACAAGTTTGGATTCTGGCCTAACGCGAAATGGTATCTGCGAATGTTTCCGGTCTTTAGTTATAGTAAGATCTTTGGACAAAACATCACACCAAATATGGCTTATTTTTTTTTTTGTGTACGCGCTTAGACATATATACGAAAAGACGCCATATTGGATTCAAATTTTTTAATCTTAAATAATTTTAATCGTATTCAATTTTGTTACGTTAACACGTATCACGTCATCCTTTTCCCTATCATAAACATATATTTTTTAAAGTGAAAACTTCTATGGGAAGGTTTGGATTGGGAGTAAATTCATGTAAGTCGTCGACATGGTCACGTGACATGTTAACGGTAACACTATATCTGTTCCTATTAGTATAATTTATTGGCTTTTAAATCTTAAATATACGATTACTGTGCAGTAAAAAGTAAGTATAAAATATATTAATATTCTCATATAGATTTGAATAACGAAGAAAACTGAGTCTTTGTAGTGATATAACCTAAAAATTAAGAACATCTTTACTTTTTTTTAATACCTAGAATTACTATGCAATGCGTATTTTATAGTAATTTAGGAGTTATTTTACTAACGTGATAAAACAAATTTGTTGTGTGATAATATTTTTTCGTAAAAATTGCGAAAACGTTTTTACTTCTGTCGGCAGGCCTCATGACTGCTTTGAAATTTTTTTTATAAATAAAGTAACGGGCACTTACTTCCTCTTTCCATTAAACGATTTCAGCTTCAGCCAAAAGCGCCGTACTTGTTTCAGTGTGCTCTGTTGCCAGATATACGCCAAAGAGTACAATAGTTTTACATAACTTTATAACGAAATGAAAATCAATCTTATATGTATTTGAAACATAGTATTTTGTGCGGATAACAAAATGCTTCAAGAGCATTGTGTCATAATTTTACGTAACATAAGACTGCATTTTTGATTTAAACGTTTTTTCAACAAAATATTTACATGGTTATTTTTTTTTAATTTGACTATTTTCGAGCATAACACATATTTAAACGGGACACCTTCTTATTAATAATGACCGTTTGCTACAAATTGCATACCTTTTGAATAATTGGTTTTTAGCATTTAATTTTTTGTTTCAATATCCCTACAACTGTAATAATACTGTCAGCGGACATTATTATGTGGTGTTAGAAACACCAACAAATAGTACAATTAAAAAATATTAAAATTATTATAGTTATCGATGGTAATCAAAGTAATATTTACAATGTTAACAAGCCGGTGTGCCATTGCACAAATTGGTAATGCGTATACTCACTTTGTCTATCTATTTTATAGTTATTGTTTTTACTTTATTTTGTATAGCAAACTGGGAGCCATATTTTTTTTTTTATTATTCTTGAATTTGTAAATTATTTTGTAACCAACATGTTCAGCATAATTTATACATATAAAAGGACAAGTTTGTGTTTTAAAATTCCTATATTAGTTTTACAACAAAATGATTTTACTTTTGTCCATAATGTTGATTTGGGAAACTGCACTATAGTGTAACTCTATTTGTTTTACATGTGCAGTCTTTCATGTCTCAACTCTATGGTCTTCTTCAGTTGCACAAAATAATACTTCTTTCTTTTTGAAGCATGTCGGCCAAAATGTAACTGTTCCTCGCTTCGGTCGTTTCTTAATCTGTTAACGTCAATGTCTTAATTTCTTCTCCGTACACCGCAAGTGGTGAGTAAAATCGCATATTCCTTCGAGAATATGTGGAAATTATATTTCGTTCAGTTATCTTATTTTGTAATACATTTATGTACAGTGCGTGTGCGGAAGACGTGGGTGGCCATGGGCGCGATTACTTCGTGACACACAACTTCTTCGTCACCTGAGTCATGGTGCTCCTCAGTGCCTGATGCAGCTCGTCTAATCAGGAAAGATCTTCTTTGTTACTTTCTGCATGCAGAAGAGCAACCCATGAGCCACCACTTATCTAAAGAGAAAATTTAACCTAGCATTTTCGACATTGTTTTGGATTAATTTTTATTTTGACTCAACCTATGTTATTCATAACATACCATCAAAATCAGTGTGTTTTAAGTTAAGAATCTAAAGGGGCCCTTTACCTTAACATTTATATTAACTATCAGTATGACTGTATACTCATCATTTATTAACCTTGTTATTGTTATTATTTAAATTAACCCCCCCACCCCAAAAAAAAAGAAAGGGAAATATAAGGAACAGAGAAACGATATCGTTGTATTTATACTAAAACCACTGTCTATATTAATTATATGACTAGTTAATATTTAACTATTTTATCCTGTGTAATATGGCCTCCCCAGTCGGCTCAAGGTTCTCATGATTTTACTACACGCCTAACAGGGCACCATTGAGCTCGTTCCCCATGCTTTCACTGTTGACTTCTGTGCCTCCTTGGTGTTAGTTTTGGCCAGGTAAAAGGAACAGAGGGCGGCAGACCGGATAGAACCAACGTGGCAACAATGAGCACAATTTTCTCTGTACTGCGAACATGCAGTGGGACACGTGGTGTGTTGATATTCCCAGAACCGGAACCAACACTCGGCGCACGCGATAAGATAACGGTCATCTGTCGAGGCGAGGCAGAGTCGCAGCTCTCGCCACTCGTCATTCCAGTGTGAGCTGTTCCGTCATTCCTACGGGTAGCGAAAAAAACACCCGAACCTCTGTGAAAGGTATCATTCTCAACGTGCATTAAACTGCCTTTTGTGACTTGTGGTTCCAGGTGTTGAAACAGCTGACCTTGCGTCACCCAAAATAAACACACAGCCTTCTCCGAGATTTCGCATTTCTTTTTTCCTCACTAACATAAGGGCGGGTATGTCCCCTATCCCTCCCCCTGCGTCCACCAGCCCCATAAGAGACCGTCCAATAAGGAAGTTTTGCCGATATGAGAGTGACGTCTCTTCACTCTCCCTAAGATGGGAAACATGGCTGTCGTTGCTGTTACGTCCAGTCTGCTGGGGTTATCCTTCCGCCTTCTCTTCGGATACCAAACAATATATCTCCATCATGAGCCTCGTCCTACTCAACAGCTACAGGCGACCAACACCACGGGAAGCCTTCATTTCACAGACGAGAGAGCCACACCCGAAGTTCATGCTCGCTTTCCCCCCCCCCCCCCCCGGTTCCATCTCATTGTATAAACCGGTGTGGCATTAAATTTTGCGGTCGATTAGTACATGTTAGCTACATTATAAATACTTTAAAACATTGTGGACGGTTGGTTATATTAGGTTAAGTATAGCTACATTAAAAAATACTGTAAAATCATTTTATGGCTGCTTAGAAAATAACTTTTTAATATGTCGCTATCCAGGGCTAGGAAACAGTTTACATGATTTCACAGTATCTTTAATGTAGCTATCCTAAACAAATCAACCGTCCACGATGTTTTAAAGTATTTATAATGTAGCTAACCTAACCTTTTACAATTAACAAAAAAAAAAAAAAAAAACAACCGAAGATGCACGATCGGGCGTTTGGCTCTCTCGCCTGTGGAAAGAAGGCTTCCCCCCCCCCCCCTTCCCAACACCACATCCAAGCTTCGCCCATCCAGGCAGTTCTGACAGCTTCATGCCCTCCCGTGACGCCACGATAGTTCCTGCCGATTTCAGACATCGAGAACGACGTAAACACAGAAAAATCTACGGAATCGCGTAACAGTCGCGGACGGACGAATATCGATAAGTTACGACAAAGTTAATCAAAGAGACGATTTTAAATCAGAAAACCAACTTTGTGTATTTAAAAAAAAAAAATGAAAATTTTGCTGTTTGAATTCAGTTTTTATTCTATTAATGATTTTATGGAAGCAAAACTATGCTAAAAATGTATTATTATTATATGATGTACATTATTTGTTTTTTTTTACTATTATTTTTGTTTGTGTGCATATGATTGTACTTCAATGTGTATTAATAATGTTTAATATTCTTGACGAGTCCTATACTACATGTACAATACAATTGAATATTTTTGTAGTCGACTTGGACAATAAAACTACTATACTACTATACTATACTACTATACTATGAACTTGGAAAGCACCCAGACGATCGCGAACAAAACTACAAAGTCTTTTAAGATTATCTCCTGGTGTTTTGATTGGCATTGCACCCCCCCCCCCCCCCCGCCCCACCCACATCATCATGTGTTTATATGCAAGTATAAATAGAAAAGTTGATAAATACAATGCCGACAGTCCGCCGGGTTATCTCTTGGGGTCAAAGTTTCCACATAAATCTCACTCCCCCCCCTCCCCCAACCCAAGGACACTAAAATGAAGTCAGTATTGAATCGTGCCCTGAATAGGTACATATATGTTTTCTTTAGCCAATAATGCATGAAATCGCTTGTCTTAGTATACTGTCTGCTGGAGCCGATGCAAGACAGTCAATGTTCCAAGATTAATTTTTGAGCAGTCGCCGAACGTCAAAAGTATATTTTCAAATGTTCAGATTGGCTACGTGAGTACAGAGTGTTAAATAAACCCGGGTCTATAAACTACGCAAAGAACGCAGAAGGCTAAATAACGCAGAAGGCTAAATAACGCAGTCTTCGCATAATAAAAAACAAAAAAATCTAGCTTTCTTTAAGTACAGGCTGAAAAAGCATCTTTGTAACAACTGCTTACCATGACCACTTCGCCGCTTTAAATTAGTTATGGTTGAATCTTTTGTAATAGTTAAATATTTGAACATTAAGTTAAAGTTTTAATTTGTTCTCTTAATATTTAGTCAACATCTGCTTATATCATGCTTAATTTTTAATATTCCACTATTTGATGTAATTGCAGAAAAGTGGTTAAGTGTAAGAAACCAATAAAGACGATAAATAAATAAATAAATTACGCATGGCTCAAAAACCGCTACGGAATCATCGGCCTACTTTTTAACTTCCCGCGTTTCGGCTTGCGTTTTAGACTTCTACGTTTGGCGTGAAGTGTTCCGAAACTTTTGCAGTTGCACACGCAATGTGCGTAGAAGGCTACGTACGAATTTCTCTTCATTACACGATCGCGTTTTTACTAATGTAACTATCGCACAGTGGAAGAAATGATGCTTTTAAATCCAATTATTATTATTATTATCATTTCACAAGTTTTCGTGGGAAAAAAAAAGTAATAAAAGAAGCCCCAGTTGTAGAGTTGGTGATGTGTTACAACTCACATGATATATGAACTACCCACGCAGTTTAGTTGCGTCTGGTGCTCTTGAGGTTTGCTGTGAACAGTGGCGGATCCAGAGGTTCACCTCGCATGGGGCACTCTAGGATTTCAGAATAACCAGAGAAAAAATGTCTTAAAATTACTAAATTTGTATTTAATCTACTCACACCACACATAACATCCAAACACCAGATTTTATGATTCTACAAGAAATTCATTAATTATATTAAAATATTTTATTGGTTTCAGAAGCAATCATTTTTGTCGGCAATATTAATGTAGCAGACAAATGGTTTTTCGGGGGAGCGGGGGGGGGGGGGGGAACTTGCCACTGGTGTCCGTCCCCCCCCCCTGGATCCACCACTGGCTGTTAAGTTTATAAACCCGCCGCAGTACCATGACGGAAATTGTCCCGAAAAAATAATACTGCAAAGTTGGTAGTTACGGCAAAGGATTGAGGTCAAATCTGCAACCATTTACACGTAGCAATACGAGTCCGTTAGCGCATTGCACAAGCAGAACAAATCATAATCTTGTCTCGTGAAAAAAAAAAAAAAAAAAAAACCCTGAAACAATGGAAATTTGAAGCACAGCGATTCACTTCAATTCAACTGAAGGAAAAACATTGTTTCGTTATCTAAGTGCAAATTGGAGGCGTGAGGGTGGTTCTGATTTCGACTCGGATAACTGACAGGACATGTAGGAACTGTGATAACTCCTCTGGCCGTACGTGCCACAGAGTGATCGTGTGAGCCGGGAGATAATGCTGACGCACCTCGCACTCCGTCAGCGTCAGACACCTCGTGACGTCAGCGCTAACGGGACGTCGGAAACGGGCGAAGCACGCAGCGAGGCTTACAACATTCCAGCAACCCCTACGGCTAGTTGGGCAAGGAAAAAAGCGGGGGGGAACAAACACACACACACACACACACACACACACACACACACACACACACACACACACACACACACACACATACACACACACATACACACACACATACATACATATATATATATATATATATATATATATATATACAGAAATCCAGATCGAGTTAGTGTGGACCACAGCAACCTCACATAAGCAAAAAAAAAAAAAAAAAATTGGTTGTCCGTAAAGTCGGTTTACGGACGACAGTTTAACGTGACGTCATAACAAAACATTGATGAAATGATTGCATACTTTTACGAATAAAATTGAATCATTTTTATTTTAATAATAAAAGAATAAATACTTGACATTATACTAGTAATCAGATTTTTAAAATGCAAGAATAATTAACCTTTATTGCCGAAATTGTTGTTGTAATAAGCAATAAAAATCACATTAACTTTTCACTTCACTTTATAAACAGTCGACGAAACAGTTCACGTGTCGATGACTTGTAATTAATTTTAAAAACTGGCGGTTAGCTATAAAGTTTAAATATAATTATGAACAAGTTTTCATATAAATAAAGTGTAATCAAATATCTAACATAACCTATTATTACTGCATTCGCCGACAGATGCTACTTTTTTTAATAATAAAAGAGTAAATACTTGAAATCATACTAGTAATCAGATTCATTTTCTTTTACGTACATTTGACGTAGAAATTAGTTCATATTACACATTTAAAAACAAAGTTTTAGTTTTCACTTCCGTCGGTGCGGCGCAAGCGTACAATGAGCGTAACGGGACACAGCGTAACGAAACAATGAGCGCAACGGGACACAACGTAACGGGACACTTTTTCGTGCGTGCAGCCGGCGTTCATCGATTTATTAGACGTTGTCACGTCAAAAAAAACTCAAATAACGGATATAATTCGAAAATCGTCGTAGTTTTCAATTGGGTTTGTGGGTAACTTTTTTTTCCATCTTAATTCTTTCACGTCGCTTCATGGTTCGCTTGACCAGCAAATTGCATCATTCAGGTTGACAACGGTTATATATCATTTCTAGGTCTTCAAGAAAATGTTTAAACAGTCTTTGCCGGGAATAACGCTTTTAGGTCAGCTTCGATGCAAGGAACCTCGTTTAAACGAGACTACCCTGCATTCAGCAAGAAACGTATCGTGGGGAGAAAAAAAACTTAGTTTTCAAGAAGGTTAAACTAAAACTTATACCAAATTTTTTCATGCTTTCGGTATATGCTACGACAGAAATAAAAATTTTCCTTGAAAAATAACTTGTTCAGTATATAAAAAAAAGAATGTTATATTATGAGCTTATTTAAAATCATGTTAAAAAAAACACGCAACATTATAAGCAAAGTAATTTATATATAATACAACCACAATCGCTGCAGGAAGCCAGGTATTTATTCTTGGCTAAAGGTCAGAGTTCGCTGACGTCACCTCTCGGCTAGTACGTGGGGAAGCCTACGATTCACTCGTCCTTCTGGACCTACCCGAATACTCACGTTGGCAAGCCTTCTTTTCACAGACGAGAGAGCTGAACCAGAAGTTCATGCTCGCATTTTTTTTCCCCCGTACCACAACAGGTGTATTTATTTGGGGAAAACCGTTTACATGATTTCACAGTATATTTAATGTAGCTATCCTAACCAAATCAACCGTCAACAAAGCTTTAAAGTATTTATAATGTAGCTAACCTAACCTAATTGACCATTAGTTATCATGAGTTGTATATTTATTTACAATGAACAAAAAAAAACCGAAGATGCACGATCGGACGTTTGGCTCTCTCGTCTGTTGAAAGAAGGCTTGCCAACGTGAGTATTCGGGTATGCCCAGAAGGACGAGTGAATGACAACACTGGTAGTCTCCCAGCGCGGCTCGGCACGGCCCGGGTGCGACAGAGAGGGCGACTACAGATAAGACACTCTCCCAGCCCCCAGCGCCTGCAGAGCAGCCTGCGCGCTACCTGGCGGTATTCGGGCGAATGCATTAGCCTTCCAGCGCACATCCGCAGTGCACAGCTTCAGGAGAAACTAAGCGATTGGAACACTGCTCGAGATATCCGCGCGGGGTCCGGAATACGCAGAGGGCGGATGGGCAGTTAAAACCTGTAATTTTTAGGGGGAGTGAAAAACGGTAAGAGATTCTCGAATGCACCCGACGGTCTCTCATCACACGTGCATCTTCATTTCTCCGCCCGTCTGATGTTATACGGTAGCGGCTCTCGGACACGCGCATCCCGCTACACGACTGCCAGTGCGGGGGGCGGTGAGGGGGCCGCCGTCGCCCCGACCTAACGGGAGTCTCCGCCCAACGGCTCCTGCGCTCGCCTGTGCTTATTCATTTATTTATTTATCGTCTTTATTGGTGGCGAATTAAAGCGGTTACACTTAACCAATTTTTAGCAATTACATCAAATAGTGGAATATTAAAAACTAAGCATGATATAAGCAGATGTTGACTAAATATTAAGAGAACAAATTAAAATTTGAAATTAATGTTCAAATATTAACTATTACAAAAGATTCACCCATAACTAATTTAAAGTAATTAAAAATTAAGCTTAGACATACATGAAAAGGAAAGTTATTAAACATACAGCAAATAGTATCTAAACCGGGGAGGGGGGGGAAAGGTGCTAGCTACTACATTCAAACCAGTCACTCGCACATACACACACAGATTCAAGCAGTAGAGTAGCTGCGAAGTGGTCATGGTGAGCAGTTGTTAACAAAGATGTTTTTTTTTCAGCCTGTACTTAAAGGAAGCTAGATTTTATGTTTGCCTTGTCGCTTGGTCTACCGCGGGGTCGACTCTATGGGCCAAGGCTGCGCAACTGGCGCGCAGCAACATATTTTAACAACACCTTACAAGCAACCCGGTATCATCCTCTCTCCACAGACATCCACACGTGAACTCTAATCCCACAACAAGAGGCAGCTGGCCTGGGACTCCTCGCGGGCCCCTTGGGGTCGACGACGGTGTCCTTGTTGGTCCGTCAGCAATGGCTGTTCGGGGTTGCTGCTATGAGCCCATGCCTCGCGCACAACGCGACCTCTATGCCGTCCATGTGGCGCTGCCAGACCGCTGCTGCCCGACCGTGAGAACGAGCTATCGACGGGGGATCAATGCGATCTCAATTGATCCTCGACCCCTGCGCGTCACTCTCTTCAATACATTCACGTTATAAATGCAAGACCAGCAATCTGTCCGGTCCAAGTCCAGTCTCGTTAAAAAAAAAAAAAAAAAAAAAAACTGCCGTATCATTGCCAACGTACACACATATCCAAAGAAAAAAGTTCAAGGCCTTCAAAATCCCACGTTATCTGTATCAAAAACACAAAAACATTTCTTTTTACAAGCTCGTGAGTTTGAAAACTGGACGTACAAGGAAAAAAAAATTATAACCAGGTTAGTCAATTCAAAATTTACCGACTCCCCGTCAACTTTCACGATTGGTTTTTTTTTTTGTGAGGCGGTTTGATAAGTGCGACGCTCGGATTTTTCTTGTTCCCAACTTATCCTTGTTTTGTGACTGATTCAAGCCCAGAATTAATAATAATAATAAAAAAACAAATACTTGAAGCATCCAACTGCAGTGAGCTAGTTCACGAACTGTTCGCACGCCGCGCCAGAAGCTAGTAGCAGACAACCGGCAGTGTCTTCTATTCTCGGAGCGACCGCGAGAAATGCACGGAGTCCCCGACAGATTGCGACACTGCTTGACATGTCGTTATCTCATCTCGCCTGGCTCGTTGCATTACGAGCATTACTCGCGCCGTATCTTGAGATTCTGAACCATTTCGTGGCATTTCCGACAACCAAAAAGGTTAACCAGGTGGTCCAACTAAACCTAAAAATAGAATTCCTTGACTTGAGCAGGTATTATATATAATACTTCTCCGACCAAATAAATAAATAAATAAATAAATATATATATATATATATATATATATCCATAGAAAAATTAGAGTTATTTTATTTTTGCACTTTTTCCCGACCCTGCAATAGTCACAAGCCACGGCGTGCTTACGGATTCTTCCTACTTGTACTCCCCCCCCCCCCCCCAAACCAATAAAATATAAGTTTTAAAGGTTGGATTTAAAAAAAAAAATCTATTGGAACTAGGTATCTACGTCCACCAAATTTTCTACGTTAGGTCCACTTCAGTACAAATATAGTTTAAAATGTATTTATTAGTATAATTTCCCAACCCCCCCCCCCCTAAATTTGCTAGAAAATTATTAATGCTGTGTTTACAAATAAGTAATACCAAATGCGATTCCCCATTCGCAAAACTAGCGTCCTTAACCGCCATGCCCTATCTGATGAAAATCCCTGAAGTCGCATTTAAATAGAGGCCGGAAAAATTCGCGGTTTCGATGGCCTTCAGGATAGACTGCACATTCCCCTGTACACTCGGGCAAATAACGCAAGTTCATTGGCTGCTCACTTGTAAGTCGTCACAGGTGGTTTGTCCGTGATTCGATCCTTCTTTGTTTGAGAATTTATAACTGGTTGAGATTCATCCAGATGAACAGTAAGCCAATAGCAAAATCATCTAAGAGGTATATGTGTTTGAATTCTAGCCTATTCCGAATGAAGATGCGAATTTTTCCTGTCTCTACATATAAAATGCAGAGGTGCCCCCCCCCCCCCCCCGATTTTTTTTATGCCATTTTCTCAATGATATACTCAATTATTTTATAATATTATATTTTATCACATTTTGCATTAATTAAAACTGATTTTCTAATAATAATTTTGGTCATATCAGGTAATATTTCCATCCTGAATCGACAGATGCCAAACTGCTTTTGTTGAGGAAAGTGCGGGGTTGCCAATTTGATTTACAAGATCCCTTTCAATTATCAAAGCACCAGAAACGTATTTTCACATTATAAGCTATAATTATGTAAATAATATATACATTTTTCTCGTCTTTTAACCACCCCCCCCCCCCCCCCCTGAAATTTTAATGACGCAGTCTGCGTCGTTACCCCCCCCCCCCCTTGTGGGCACCCCTGTAAAATGCAACACAGTATCGTTTAAGTTTTAAGTCTCGGCACGCTAGTGCAAGAAAACGTGAAACCGTGGTGGCGAAGGTCTCTGTGGGGAAGTGGGGATTTATTTTTCTTCTCTCTCTCTTTTGTACGCGAGAGGGAAGGAGTGAGAGAGGTGTAGGATTACCTCCGGCAAGCAGACAGTGCGACTCGCACATTTCCCCAGACCCAGACTCGAGTGCCGGATCAATAGGCGAGAGAACTGCCGCGCGGTCGATGTTTTCGGCGCGCGCCGTACACCCGCGCATGCGCAGTCCGCCCCGACGCGCGGACGACGGGAGAAACCCGCTCGGGCAGTCAGTCGTTATTTCGCGTCCGGGCAACGCGCAGCTGATCGCGCGCGACGCTTTTGAAAAACGGAAAAAATAAAGTAAACTTAGGTCGTTCGTCTTCCGCGGTTGTGATGCGCGACTTCGAAGTGGTGTGCGAGAAGGCATTTTAAGTAGGTAGCAGCTAGGGCGAGTGTTCTATCCGGAGTGAAGAAAGCGTAGCCCTTAAGTTTCTTCACCGACTTCAACTGGCTACGTTCGGCCTACGTCGCAATAGTCGGATTCCTCAAAACGATTGTTTCTTTTTTCTTCCGAGTTATTACTTACGACACATCTCTAACTATTACTTGTCCATCATAGATAAAATGCATCATCTAGTAAATTAATTTGGGATTACAGTACTCGATATTTCTTGCACAGACTTGTGAAAGAAAGATTATGAAAATGTACAAATAAAAAAAAAAAGTAATTTAAAAATTGCTAACATTAAAATTTATCAGTTTACAAATTTCAAAAATAATCAAACTGTTACTTGAACGGCATTTAAACGAGCATTATATAAAATAGGTGCTGCTGTAATTTTTAAAAGGGTTACATCGTCAAACATTTTCTCCCAAACAAGGTCCTAAAAAAATTATATAGGTATATTTGTGAAGAACCCTATCTATTATCTACATGCTATGCTTATAGTTAAAATACAGTTTTGCTTTTAGCTTCTCAATGTCTAAATTCAGACGTCCAGAAACGACTGCATTACTTTACAAAATATTTCTAGTAAACTCTACTGCAGAAATATTTTTTAAACTGTGAAACTAAAATATTCTTGTTCAAATGTGAAATTTCAAAAACAAATCTCATTCAAATTCTAACCTACTTTTTTAACTACATTAATTTAAATTGAAAAAAAATTAACTAATACAATAACATTAATTTAGGTGCCTACAAATTAATGTAAAAATTACAGGGCCAGTGTTGCCAACAAATATCATAGTTATATAAGGGCCATGGCATAAGCTGAATTAATTCTACCCTCTAAAGGTTGAAATAGTAATTATATGCTCGTAACTATGCCTTTATAAATTAAAAGAAATATCTATAAACCCAAACTAATGCATTGCAAACTTACTTTCAGTTTGGATGTACACTTCACAATTCTAAGGCAACATTTTATAGGTATCAATAAAGCCTCAACCCATTCAGTAGCTGGCCATGTTGATATGTTGATTTATCTACTATCTATACCTCTTTATGTAATAAACAACTATTTCTAAGAAGTTGATATTGTTCACAATGTTTGATTCTCCGAAAAAATCAAATATAGATTTAGTTTTTTGGTAACACTAATAAAAACTATTTTCTTACATAAAAGTATAAACATTTAAATTAAATAATAGCTTTGGTGCCTGCAGCATAATAACACTTACTAAAATACTAATGTGTGTCAACAAAAGATGTAACACAAAATGTGAATTTACTGGGGATATTTATTTAACTTGGAAATATATTTGATTTAAAAATAGAATATGGGAAGGTTTTTTTATAATTTAACTGCAACCCCTTCATAAAAATGCGAAATACAAAATGTCTTAAGTAATTTAGCAATAAAAAATATTATTAATGCCTATACTGTAAAAAAGGATAGTTAATACGCCAAAGAAAAAAAAGGAATAAATAAAAAATATATGTGAGGTAATTTTTTTCTTTTTAATTTTGACACGGCTGACATTTTAAAATAATAGTCTACTAAATTTTATAAACATATTGATACGTTTAAATATAATTTTTATTGTTAAATTAAAGAGAAAGTTAAGTACATATCCTGCACTACATTAACTTTCCCACTTATCAAATGATGAAATGAGAAAATAGTCAAAACACAATTGCCTAGGCAAGGAGCAAAAAGTTAATACACAAAACAGAACACCAATAATATTGACTCCAAAATTTTCAATTTTAAGCATCTGTAAGGACATAGGTGCCAGTAAAAACTTGCACGATACAGTATTTGTATTCCAGGTCAACAAATGAAGCTAGCGACCGCGAGTCACACCGAAATATGTCCACTTAATTTCCAGGAGGCCGGAAAACGTGCGTACCGTGCCGTGAGGTGGAACACCGCATAAAATGTAAAAAAGAACTACAGACTCAAAGATTCCTGAGGAAAATAAACTTGGGACCGCAAGCAGCGACACGTACTTAAACATGTGCACCGCCGTGATACTGGCGGCCGTGGCGACGGTGGCGAGCGTTCTGGTCGCGAGCGCGCACGGCACTCGGATCGACACGGGACTCACGAACGTGGACGAGATGCGGTACGAGCTGATGGACCTGGTCCACGACCTGTGGGACGACGTCAAGGACCCCCGCTGGGTGGCGCTCGCCAACGACAGCCTCGGCGGGGCGGACATCGAGCTGCTCCGGGCGTTCCAGACGCTCGGGGACAAGGTGGAGCAGCGCTCTCCCCGCACGGGCCAGTACACGGAGCTGGGCTCCCTGTGGGCCTGGGCGCGCGCCGACGCCGAGCTGCGCAGGATCCGCGCGCTCTACGACTCCTTCCGGAGGTTCCAGGAGCAGCAGACGCGGCCCGACGTCCTCCCCTCGTCCCGGAGGGCGTGGACGGACCTCGCCGAGACCATCCTGCAGGACTCCACCTCCTCCGTGCCCCAGTCCCTGTCCCGCCTGCACGACCTCATCGCCAACCCCGTCGGCGCCGGCGGCGACCTCTTCCAGCAGGCCCTCAAGGTACCCGGGGAGTTGTCACGCCGCGGCCTCCCGACCGCCGCCGCCCGGCCCGCTTGCAACACCCGCCCTGAACGCTGTTGCAGGAGTCCGCCAGCAACGTGTGCAACATGCCGCAGTCCGCTCAACAGCTGCTGTACAACCTGTACACGTCCGTGGCCCTGACCGAGCTCAAAGGCTACGCCATGATGCAGTTCTCGTGGATGCTGCTGAAGCTGTACGATAAAGGTAGTACATACTTCACGCGCTACCGCATTAACCGCAGTCGTATTTCCATGTGAATGCGTTACTTTGCGCTACATTCAGCATCTACAAACCTTCTTTGGATCATGATACCCTAACGTCAATTTCCGAATATTGGTGGCACACCAAAAAAATATGTTTTTTACAATTTGTTACTACTATTTTTCTATGTGGTTTTCAACTTTTTTTAGTATTTATAATAGAAAATGGCCATTTGATGAGTATTGGTGCGAAATGCGCAGGCAACTTCACGCTGGAGGCCCAGATGATGCGGGACCGGTACGAGGTGCGCACGGAGCAGAAGGTGGCGGCGGTGAAGGCGGCGATGCGGGCCGCCGGCCGAGAGCTGCGTCGCTGCGACCCCAAGCACCACGTCGAGGGCGAGACGTACGTGCAGTTGACGCAGCTGCTGCAGGGACACGTGCAGAACGAGGTGGACATGAGCACCGAGTCGACGTGCCGCGAGAACTGCGCCTACTACTCCTACGCCAAGAGCCACGGCTGCTACCAGAACCAGTTCTGCTCCCAGCAGCCGCGCTGCAACGGCAGGCTCATCGACTGCCGGTTCATCGACTCCGACATGTGGGTGTGTCAGGCGGTAAGTCATCCGTCATGTGCATGACACGATCAATGAGACACTGTGTTCAGAACAGAAAAATATACCCGATTTTCCAACGTTTTTTTAATTTCTTTTTCAGCGTGAATTCATTCTCCGCAACGTAAAATTAATTTAACTAAACAAAATTCTTACTATATCATCCGTAAAAGACAAACGCACAGACCACCTGGAAATTTTTGGGTTCAAAATTTGCAAACTAGAAATGATGAACTATGTTTTCTTGAAACTTAGGTAACTATTTGTAATTTTTACGCTGTACTCTATTGACTTACATTTGCTTCATTAGTTGTGGTGCTTCTAGTCATTACTGATTTAGCATTCATTCGGACTTGTCAAAACAATAAATGCGGTCCAATTAAAGCAGTCGCAAAAAGACGCCAGTTTTTTTTTCCGAGTTGGCAATTAATACAGCACAGCACTAAGGAAGCTCAAAAATAAGTCTGAACTTAGGTTATAAAATACATTTAATTTTTTTTTTCTTGGTGTTTTATTGCTGCTAATAAAACTTTTTCAAAATTCTAAAAATTTTAATCTCGGCTGGGAAAATCTTTATGGCTGAAAATAATTTGACAATATTTTGGATAAAAAGTGTATTTTCTGAAACTCAATAACCATCAAGAATAATGTTAAATAAATTATATTTTTGAATGGTTCATTTTAAAATTTTTTTTTTTTCGCTATTTGCGTATTAAAATGCAAAAATTTTAAATAACCCCAAAGCACACGAAGTGTTCAGACACTTGAAGCAACACCAAAAGGTGAGCTGCCGGGAACTGTGCAAGGGCGCTGGCTCCCCCAGGACAAGGCCAGCGACCGCCGCTACAGCTGGATCGAGTACGAGAACGGGCGGGTGCTGGGCCAGAAGGGGACCTGCAGCCGGGGCACCACCAAGGTGGACAGCTGGTGGCGCTGGCTGTTCTGGCACTGCTCCTACTGCTTCTGCCTGTGCGACGAGCAGGGCCCCAAGTCGGACCGCTACTTCAACCTGCGGCCCGTCGCCGCCGACGTCGAGAACAACATGTGAGTCTCTTACACCTCCGTCCAGAACCCCTCTGTGCTTACGTCAATAACGTTCGAAGGCTTTCACTGCCATTGTTACAGTAGGTAACTGCTCCCTGATGATGGCGACTGAAACGTCGACCGAAACGTCTGTGAATTATTCGCCAAGGACACGGCTACAACCCAGAAGCCAAGCCACTTCATTAGCTTACATCATCACTAAATCAATTAAATTTAAAGTGGGGAAAAACCAAAGAAAAACAATTTTCATTCGTTTCAGTGGACTGTTGGAAAACCATTTTGTATTGTTAGGAACAAAAACTAATAAAAAAGTTACAAATAAAAAAACAGAAGGTACTTGGGAGGGTAACTCTAAACCTTAGACCTGCATGATGGGCGAGATGAAGCGAGCCAGAATAAGATAGGAAAATGAGAAGAACCCAGAGAAAACAAATCTCTCCAGATCAGAACAGATAATTTTTTTTAAGTCCTCATCAGCAAGCTGATTAGGACTACCATTTCTGGGCGGACTGATGCAACCCATCACAATGTATTCGGTGATGAAACAGAGTCCGATGTGAGTGCGGCGTCGAACCAACAGCCGGTAACTGCTCCTACCCGACAGGGTCGTGACGGGGCTGCGGTTCGTGAAGGACAACCGCGTCATCCACCTGCAGATACAGGAGGGCGCCCTGCTCCCCCACGGGGAGATCAACGAGACGTCTCTGAGCTGGCGGCCCGTCGACGACTACCGGATATCAGACTCCGACGTCCACAACGGCGAGGACTACCACACCCTCAGCTGGGAGCAGAGGGCCATCGACATAGACGACCTAATGGTCCCGGCCGGACATGTCCTGACAGGTGACTTCCCCTGCGGGAGAGGCACTCGGTATCTTACGATTTGTGCATTCTCTGAAATAGTTCGAGCTCTCACATTTGCCCTCGCGCTAACCGAATGAAAGCCAATACATTTCTATATTTTAAAAAAAAAAGGGGGTTGTCTGTAAAGCCGGTTTACGGACGATAATTTTACATGATAACGTCATAAGAAAACATTGATGAAAAATTGCGTAGTTTTTAATTTTCAAACATTATTTACAGTTTTTTGCAAATTTAATTTAAATAATTTGTTTAAATATAATCACGAACAATTAGTTAAAAAAAGCCTGCCTTAACCTGTTTGATATTATAGATTTTCTCGCATGGTGGTTGGCCTGGTTCCTGCACGCTCGGCTCCAGGCGGAACGTGACAATTTTTTGTGCGTGCAGCCGGCGTTCATCGATTTATAAGACGTTATCACGTCAAAAATATAATGAAACATAACAAACACGGTTTCGTTTTCCTTGAATTTTTTCTGACAAAACAATTGAGAAATTTCCAGTAATTTTAGTTGGTGAATATTTTCTTTCACAACCAAAATACAGAATGTTTACCCGATTTAATCCAAAATGGATGTAATGTTAAGTTTACTTTCGTTCATAGAATGTTTTTTTTTTTTTTTTTTTTAATTTAATAATATTCCTTTTCAGGATCCAGATTGAAATTTAAAACTACGTTATTTGTTTTTACTGACAATTCCATGTTTTTTTTTCACACCAGAGTTTTTATTAAACGTGAAATTATAACTAGGCAGTTGCTGCGTGGTGCTCATGCTTTCAAAACTTTTTTTTTCAGGTGTGCGCTTTCGACGTGTGGGAACGCACATGAATCTTGAAATAATGGCAACACCTATCAACTTCACCGAAGGGATCCTCATACAGCCCAAAGAAAAAAGCCTTTGGCATGCGAACGACAACACGGATGCCTCGCTGGTGACCCCACGGTAAGTTATAGAAAACTGCAGGTTGCAAACACGTCGTTGGCAAGGTTCCTACACTTTTACTTCAGCCCATTTCAAAGAGTTTTCCATTTTCCCCATTTCCATTTAAAATTTCCTCCCCTCCCCGCTGTATCATCAGTTCTGTGCAGCAAAACTGTACTACAATACAAATTACTTAAAAACCCATGCAGAGAAACAAAAATAACATGCAAAATTAATAAAATGTTTCAACAACTTTGACAATACTTGCTATTTTAAGACATTACACATTACTGATACTGTTTTTGTTCTAAGATATACAGTAGAGTCCCGCTAATCTGAACTATATGGGACTGAACCCTGTTCGGATTAGCGAAAATTTGGATTAGGCGGAATTTTATTATATAATGCCATTTATGGTTTTTATGAGGCGTGGGCTATTTAACATCTGATGTGTCAAATATTAAAGATCAGACACAAAACACACCTTTATTATTTAGCGTATTTAGCATAATATTAATACGTAAATATTTAAGTACTATGTACGTAATCGTATTTTTTTTTTTTTTTTTTTTAGTTGAAGGAGAAATAGATTAATCATAATTGTCTTATGTACATATTAATAAACGTATGACATTACCTGAAAAAGAACTTGTTTTTCTTTGCTTTTCAAGGTTCATAATTGTTATAAAAATATTTCTTAATTCGTCCTAGCCCTGTTCGGATTAGGCGGATATTCGAATTAGCGGGGTTCGGATTAGCGGGAAACTACTGTAAACAGTTTTCCTGTGTTATCGAAGTTTTCCCCGGTCGGTGGTGAGTCGTCGCAGCAGGCGTGCGTTTGCGCTTCGTTCCAGGAAAAGGATCGACCTGGAGAACCCTGACGTCCCGACCCGCTCCTACGCCTCGCAGCCAGACTCGAAGCCCGACCAGTTCCTCCTCTTCACGCACTCGGACGTCGACGCGGACGCGGCCCAGACGACAGTGCCGTTCCTGGACGCCCAGCCGGTGAGCTCCAACCCCCCCACGCTGCTCGCCGGCGCCGGCATCTACCACAAGGGGCAGCGCGGCTACGGCGGCTTCGTGGCGCCCAAGGTCTTCACCTACGACTACGCGCCCCACATCAGCGCCAAGTTCCCGTCGGACCAGCGCTACCACAACAGGCGGAAATAACGACCCCCCCGGGGTTCCCTAGTGCCGCGATCTCAGAAAGATAAAAACATTAACTTCATCTTAGCATATAGTTATTACTCTGCCCCATGTATGTCTTTGCATTCTTTTGGCTTGTTCAATAGGTATCAATCATTTTAACAGATTATACTCTTCCATGTGAGATCACAATCACTTGTCCTACTTAAATTGATATATGAAAAAAAGAAAACAAAATTTCCCGTTGAATCAAACCTGCACATTTAATTACTCGTATGTCAATGTTGCGCAGTAAATGTACCCACAGTTTTTGCTCAAGTTGAAAAGAACTCCATTTGATGTGAATACCCAAAAAACTTGTAATGTATGTATTAGACGTAAGACTTAAAAAAGGTATACGTGTTGTCATTGCAATCACGAATCTGCAATACAATAATTGTAATACAGACTGCATGATGGTGAAACTAACACAAGGAATACAAGGGTGTTATTTTATATATACTTTTTATCAATATGCTATTTAAATGTACTGCTACGAGAGGGGTTGACTGAAAACGCACATTTTGCACACAGAAGCATAAAGCAATGTAATGTCAATACTGTATTTACACTAGATTTAACCGTAGAAAATAAACCATGTACCCTAAACTGATTTATGTCAATAAGTTTCATCTCAACATTAATGACAGTAGACAAATTTATCTGCCGTTGATCTGATGTTTGTAACTTGGTAGTTAGACACTTCAAATGTATTGGTGAAGGGATGAAGTAAATATATTGCAACGATAAAATATTAATTCCTATTATGTACATCCTCTTAAAGATAGTGATTATAATTACTGAGAAAATTAGTTAAAAAAATTTTTATACACGCAAAGCAATTTCTTGACCAATCACAAGAGGGAAAGTACCATCTATGTATCTTGCAATAAATAAACCCAAGGTACAATCATTTGTTTAACTTTCAGCAGGATTAAAAATTAGAAGCATGACAATATTTAAGTACCCAAGAGTCTGTCTCAATATTTTTGTAGAGAATTTTAACCAGTAAAATGTTTCCATTAACCTATTTCAAATTTCATAAAATACAAACTACGCTAGTTCAAACACTATTATAAACAAAATTAATATAACAGGATGTTTCTTTGCAGTGTAAACATAATTTTCAAAAGATATGAAAGTGAAATTAAAGGGGGAAAAAAAAAAACAC
The DNA here is from genome assembly GCF_032445375.1 of Bacillus rossius redtenbacheri. Taxonomy (NCBI): domain Eukaryota; kingdom Metazoa; phylum Arthropoda; class Insecta; order Phasmatodea; family Bacillidae; genus Bacillus; species Bacillus rossius. The sequence goes on from NC_086338.1 coordinate 55,614,059, forward strand.
TAACTCACAAGCTATCATTTTTGTTGATGAGAAAAGAATCCTATTGTTTTCAAATATGCTAGATCACCAAAAATTTCTAAACCCATCCCCCATCTTATGATACGAAAAAGATCAACCTTTATACAAATTTGAACGTCAGAAAGTAAGAATCTCTCAGCCTGAAAATAAAACAATGCCAGTGGCAACTTAAAGTGGAAGAATGCAACTATTTTTCTCGAGTGCCTAAAAATTGAAAAATGGCAGGCGTAACAGAATAATAAAAATGAGGTTGCTGTGTGTGTATGTGCATTTAAGGGAATTGCCAACCACAAAATGTAAAATTTCCAGGATGTTTTAATTTGTTAGTAATTTTAAAACATTTTCATAAGCATACATAGTTTTTGCGACCCCATGCCTCAATCCAAGGGCTCTGACGACAGATCCCTCACCATATTGTCCTTGTTGGTGACTCACCACACCCAGGTGTTTACCACCCCTCTCGTGCCTTTGAAAAAGGGGCGAGTCGAAGCACGCCAATCGCCACAGAGATCCTTCATCCCTTCTTCACCTTCCCCCCCCCCCCCCCTTTTTCGCTCCTTCCGCTAGGACCGTACAAATGCAAGAAGACGCCTTATGCCATTGCTGCTACCGGACGTAAATTAGGGTCAGTTAGCGATACAAGTCAAGCCTCCAAGGCAAACCAGAGGGCTGGGGTGAGTTATTATTAGAGACGACTTCAATCCAATTTCATTTTTATAACAGAAATAGATTTTGGAAATATTGTTTTTATTTTTATATATACTGTTTTGTAATATTTACACCACCAAAACAATGTATGGCTGCATTTTTATGATAAAATCAATACATTCAAAAAAAATAAAAAATAAATAAGCGAGCATTTGTTATTTGCAAGTGATTTAATAAGAGATGTACAATAAAACAAATTAAACTAATTTTTCTGATTAATGCACTTTGGTACAATTTTTGTATGGAAATAATGACATTCCTTTAATTTGAAACATTATAAGATCAGGTATTTCTTTTGTGATATGAATTAAGTTTTGGTTCAATGCTGTTTGATTTCACAACATAACTTTGCCTGTCAGTGTTATGCCGTGAATCGACATGCTTTTCGGCTTTATCTCGGTTTCATCCCAATCCACCGTTTAATCTTGCCCCTAGCTATTGTGCGTTGCGATAACCCCTCCCCCGCATGCCACGTACTTTACGTATTTTCTGTTCGGTAGAGATTCGTTCCTCTCCCCGCTTCTTCGACTGTGCTGGGTGCATGCCTCGCGCCTTCCCTCGTTTCCTGCCGTTGTTTCGTAGCAGCCGGAGGACCCTGCAAGACCAGTCTGCGGATCTGCCGTGCCTCAAGTGCTCGGTACTTAATCGGATTGGTCGGCCGGGAAAGCATGTCGGGACTAAGCACGGGTCGTGGGTCGGCAACGTCGAAACAGCGTGTGAAACCACCACGAGCCTGGTCGACCAGATACCTCCTCGCCCCTGCCCCACCCTGCTGACACCCTACCGCAATAGGAGGTTCCCTGAGACTGCCAAGGAAGTGATCACGGCGCGACGCTGCCTACCGAAATCATTCCCTCTGCGATCGAGGCCACGACCCCCCGGGAAAATCCTGGCGTTCGGACTAATTGTCTCCCCCTCCACATAGGGGGAGTGGAGGCCCATGAGGGAGGGGAATATATTTGCCGCCACCTCCTGACCGAGTGCGCAGACAGTACCTGCACAGGCCCGTCGTGAGGCCTACAATTCACTCTTCTCGGGGCCACGGGGGGATCCTCCCCCGAGCCTACGGCCCAGGGTGCCCACAAGGAAAAACATATTTTGTACCAATTTAGGCGAGAAAAAAGTACTAGATTTAAAAAAAAAAAGTACTAAATTATAATTTGTTATGGTTTTAACAATTTAGGAAGTAATTATGACACTGCAATGCTCTAACTTAAATATCACACCACACACACATACATTCCATAGTTTTTAAAAATAATTACGCTTCATAATAAAACATATTGGAGATACTGTAACATTATTATATTAAATAAAAAAAGTACTAGATCTGCGTAAATGTACTAGGCCACTAAAAAACTTATAAAAGTACTAGATCTAGTACGAAAGTACTAACTGTGGACATCCTGCTACGGCCGTCGCATTCTCGGAGGGAGTCGGAAGGGCAATGGCAAAGTAGTATTAGAAAGCAGTATAAACATATAACATATGACTGGCAACCGACTTTCAAATGCTATCAGGATCACAAAAATATCTGTAGGTCCCTGTAGTACTATTGACTACTAGTTTTGAAAGTTATAAATTATACAAAAATTACTGCCTGCACGAGCTGCTTGTTCAAACACATACATAAACTAAACTCACATATGTAGCCTTACAAGCTACACGAGCTACAGCCTCAGCTTAGATGCACTGATACGTAGTGCATCACAATTTTCCGAATGTAAATTTTTAAAACCCACGTTAAGAGATTTCTGGGGGGGGGGAACTTCTTAAAAGGTAAGTAATAGTAAAATACATATATTTACTCGCATATAGGTCACCATCGCAGATAGGTCGCACCCATAATTTGAGGTCTTGAATTTGGAATTTAAGATTCCCCCCATATAGGTCGCACCGGTAATTCATTACCGCGCCGTGCGCGAAAAAGGTCATTGTACTCGATCAGCTGCTGTTACGGCGCGCCTGCTGGCTCTCTTTGTTCACTGAGCTGCGCATGCGCAGTATTACTCACTCAACGCTCCGCCCACGCCCAGACTCGTGACCTTGCATCAGCAGCCAGCCAATAGATGTGAGCTTAGCGGAAAAAAAATATAAGCTCCACCTCCCGTGTACCCGTTTTGTCCAGTTCTAATACCAGTTTATTGGTATACGCACCAGTTTTCTCGCTGCCTTGACATGTTCAAGTTTACGTCCATCTTGATGTCTTGATACCAATAATTAATTAATTACGATCCCCAGAAATAAATTGTTAGTTTAAAAAATATGCGTCAACTGTACAATATTTCCGAAATTATAAAATATGTATAAAACCGTTACCAAGACTTCGCTCATTTTATCTTGTGAAGTTTGTCTCGTACCAGTATTTCGGCTAAGTTGTGACATAAATACAGTATCAGAACTTAACAATCAGCCACGTTCATACATTCGTGAGTTTACGTTTTTCCCTCGTGCATTTTAGATTGTCACCAGCTATAATTACTCGGACTTTTACACGCCTAGGCTTAAATTATTACATGTTTAGAAATAAAAGCAACTTTTCATGTTATAAAATATGTATATTTTGCGATTTAAAATGTTCATTGCCGACTATAAACTTTATGTTTTTCATGATGTTTTTAGGCCTACTAGCTAATCTTATCTACTCTTAAAGTACACACGGTATTTTCTGGTTGTTTATGGTTGTTACGTGACGTAAATAGGGGGTGGATTCGATTTTTGAGTCGTAATTTGCGTGAAAGGATTGTATTGGACTAAATGGGAACTAAACGGGACCTGAAGGATATAGTGCAAATAACGGGAAAACGTAAATAACAACGTAAATAAGGGGTTTCGCTGTATGTGTACATTGTAAATAAATTTGCCTATACCTATATAAACTTCTTTTTCGCATTTCAAAGCAAAATATTGAAAAAAAAAAATTCCTCAAAAATTTTTAAAATTTATTCTTCATATATAGGTCGCACTTCATTATTTCCCCATCAAATCTGGTAAAATTGCCGCGACCTATATGCGAGTAAATATGGTAGTATAATTTTCATAGGTCAAATGGTTATGTTCTTAAATATGCAATATTAAGTTCTAAGGTAGTAAATGTTTACTTACATCTTGTTAATTAAGATACCAAATTTTAGTTAATGAAAAATAAATAAATCTCACATTAACATTTTAAAAATTATTTATGCTTCCATTTTGGTTGCAAACAATTGCCACTGAACCTGTATTTGAATTCAGCAATATTACAATCACATTTTCTGCCAATTTCCTCTCAAATCTGGAACGTTTAGTTATGTTTGTTTTGATTTTGAGTCACATTGTTATAGATACATGCAGCAAGTAAGCTGCCAGTGTGTATTTTCGATACTTTGGTACTGACAAACAATTTTGAATACTGATCGATAATCCATGGCAATCTTTCACATTCGCGCCTTTTAATGAACATGTCAAAAGAGTGCCCATGTTAACTGCTGTAATCTTCTTTTTTATCATTAGAAATGTTTAAAAAAACAAATTTAACCACCCCAAATAACTGTTATTCAAGTTTAAAATGTAAACAAAAGACAGTCTTTTAAATCACCCACACAATTTTTTCTGCCACTGTTTTAAGAGAGAGAAATTTATGTGTTTGAATGCTAAGCATATTCATATTTTTGTTAGTGCTTATCAATATTTTTATGCCATCGTTATTTGTGTTGAGCTCAAAGTTATGTAAATTGTTCATTTGTCATCATGTAGGAGAATTTTCAGTCATCAACCACTGAACATCGTGTTATGTTAAAGACAACTGTTTGGGAAATAAACTATGGTGATGTGGTGTTATGATTCTTTGACTAAAACACAATCGTTACAACGTTCAGGCAAGTACCTATTACGCAAGGATTTCTGGTACAAATAGAATTTTATTTTTTGCCATTGCTGACTTTCAAGGACCACTTATCAAAATCCCTTAGCAGTTGTGGGGTCCAGAACCGTGTAGAGGAATGTTCTTTTCCCCACTTTTGTTTTCCCAAAAACACCATTCTATCCTGTGAAATTTACAAAGTTAAAGGGAGCGGTTTCGCCTTATGGGCACCCCTTTTGTTCTGCAACGTCTAGTATATTCTTGATTTTTTTCCCTGTACAGGCTGTCGATAAAAATAAGAATGTGGCCGGGAAGGGGGGTAGATTTATCCTGTACAGGCCATAAATGAAAATAAGGGGGGGGGGGGGGGGGGAATTGCCAGGGCCTAGGCACCAAGGAGTGTTTCGAGATTTTTTTAAATGCTCCGGTTTAACCTTCTAGTAGGACGAAAATTATCAATATGTTGCTAATGTAAGTGCAAATAATTCTCAGGAAAACATAAAAAGTTGAGCGATGTCTGCAGGTCGCATGTACAGTTATGGCTGCTGTAATGTTGGCTTTATATATAGTACCTGGATGACCGAGCTTTGCTCGGTATTTTTTTTTTTTTGTAAATTATGTTTTTTTAGAAATTATATTTAAATACTAATTACATACTGATGAAATTATGAAATATGAATAATATTTTTTTCAGCGGCCAAACGATGTGACGCACGTCTCGTGTAACATCTAAATCATAAAACCTTTCCGCTCATATAATGTTAGTCAAGTTTCGCAAGCATCTTACATTAGCAGCACGTGTGGGGCGAGCGGAAACCTGATTAACTTCAGGAAGGTTTTCTTGAAATGAGTCTACGCTGAAAATCGTTGGAGCCGTTTCAGAAATTCAGATGATTTTATATATATATGTGTGTGTATATATAAAAAATTGAACACTCGGATAAAACAACATTTTCTAAAAATGAGTCCTAGCTAGATTGATTTATCGCCCCTGAAACCCCCTGCATACTAAATTTCATGAAAATCGATGGAGCCGTTTCCGAGATTCAGATTATATGATTATATACATATAAACACACACACACAATAATTGCTCGTTTAAAGAGCCACGCGGACGGGACTGACCTGCACGCGCAGGGGGTGCATCATGACGAGGGCCAGCAGGTCGCGGGGCGGCAGCACGTCGCGCAGGCTCAGCCCCTGCAGCTTGATGGCCTGGCACATGAACACCGCCAGGTAGCGGTGCAGCGGCAGGTGGAACGACACCTGCAGGCTGTCGTCCTGCGCAACAGGCCACAGTACTCCCTTCGCTCTCCGTGTTACGACAAGGTGCTCCCGGCGACATGCCATGAGCTTGTGATGGGATAAGAGTGGAGCATCAGTGCAGCCGAGTATCGCGGATTTTCCGTAATTATGACTGATTATCCCTGACTCGTCCCCAACCAATTCCAACTTCCTTGACTCATTCCCAACCAATTAGAACTTCCCAGACTCATTCCAAACCTATTAGAACTTTCCTGACTTGTCCCCAACCAATTAGAACTTCCCTGACTCATCCCCAACAAATTCCAACTTCCCTGACTCGTCCCCAACCAATTCCAACTTCCTTGACTCATCCCCAACCAATTAGAACTTCCCAGACTCATTCCAAACCTATTAGAACTTTCCTGACTTGTCCCCAACCAATTAGAACTTTCCTGACTCATCCCCAACAAATTCCAACTTCCCTGACTCGTCCCCAACCAATTCCAACTTCCTTGACTCATCCCCAACCAATTAGAACTTCCCAGACTCATTCCAAACCTATTAGAACTTTCCTGACTTGTCCCCAACCAATTAGAACTTCCCTGACTCATCCCCAACAAATTCCAACTTCCCTGACTCATCCCCAAGCAATTCCAACTTCCCTGACTCATCCTCAACCAATTCCAAATTCCCTGACTCATCCTAAACCAATTAGAACTTCCCTGACTTGTCCCCAACCAATTAGAACTTCCAGACTCATTCCCAACCAATTAGAACTTCCCCGACTCGTCCCCAACCAATCCCAACCTCCCTGACCTGGCAGGACGGGAGGACAGGCTACTCACGATGCTGGGGCTGGTGAAGTTGATGGCGTCCAGCCACTCCTGCAGGGCGGCCAGGCAGCTGGCCAGCACGCGGCGGGTCAGGTCCACGGTGGCCCCCGACGTGAGGTGCGACACCAGCCCCCACATGGGGTACGCGCTCGCCTCCAGCTCCGCCGAGAACGCAGCGTAGTACGTGTTGGGCTCGAACTCCACGTGCTGCGTCAGCTCCCGCTGGTTCACGTTCATCCCTGCCCGCCAGACAGCGCACGTCACTAGGGAGCTATCAGCCTATCACATTCCTTCACGCCGCAAACAATACAGATCCATTCAGAAACACTGCCCCGCGAAATTACAGTACAGTCTCAATTAACCGAGTTTATGCCAACTTCAGCAACATTCCGATATCTTGACTAACATGGATATAAAAAGAAAACAGTCTTGTTTTTTAATTGGTGCAATGGTTATCATTTTTTCAGAGCGATGTTTTTCCAATTTTACTTGAGTGCAGATTGTATAGGATGGCCACTCGTTTGGCAAAAAACAAATTCCAGGTTTTTCTGACAATTTAAAATTTTTATTTTTAAGTACAGTAGAACCCTGTTATAACGAATCTGAAGGGAGTAGTTTATATGTTCACTATAGAGGGGAAACTTTATATCTGGGAAAACTTTTATATTGGCAATACATACTCAAAAGCAAAATCTTTACACATAGGCCTAAGCCAAGAAAAGAATTAATGAAAATACTCAAAGCAACAGTTTTATGAGCAAATGCAGATATTATTTTTAATGAACTACACATGTACAAACTTTCTATTACCTAATGGTTCTTGGACATCGGCGTATTATCCTTTTTTCAGGCATTTAATACTCTGTGACGTTTTCGCAGCTTGAGAAAGAAGATTGTTCAGCTTGTTAAATATTGTACTTAATGTGGATGTTGCAATTACCAGTTCCTTTGCTATTAACACGTGCGGGCAGTGGGGTTGGAGTCTACCTTTTCAATAATGTCCAGTTTATCTCACACAGATAATGCCTTACGTTTTTTACCGCGTTTTTCACCATATCTTATGTACGTATTTCTTATTGAAGCACATTTGCAGCTTAATAACACGAAATTCTTTTTACCGTCAAAAGTAAATAAACAAAAAATAACGAGTCTGGCACATCAAAGATCACTACGTATCATTTAGTATCGCAGTTGCTAAAGCTGGAACGAAATTTTCTCACTTTCTATGGAAAAATTTAGTCCAAAGAGTTCTATCTAGTGGTAGTCTTACGAACCTTACTCGATCAAAATGTCCGAAACGTGAACTATAAAAATGAGACGTAAAAATATTGAATTTGCTGCTATTATGTACATACGTATTTGTGTGGCGGTAATTTATGTTTAATTTTGATAACATATTAAATGTACACGTGTTCGCCCATTCTTTAACTATGCAGGGAAAACTATTTTTTATTTTCACCAAACTGATCACCATTTTTGGCTACACGTAGCCTACCGAGGCCACTCGAATATGACTTGTTTATAATATGAACAGTGGACAATCGAGTAGCGTATTGCGGAGAAAAATTTCAATGTGATCCAGAATAGACGTTTTGTGAAAAAAACTTGTAATTATATGAAAATATTTGAGATAAATGTGCATTATGTCGGCAAAATTTGTTCGTGGTACACGGGAAAACGTATCAACATTGACAAAAGTTGTACGCTATATCCAATAAATTAATATATAACCCTACATCATTTTGCCGGGACTGAGACGGAAATTCACAATAAACGGGAATTCATTATAGGCGGGTTCACTATAAACGGGTTCTACTGTATATTCATTTTAAATAAGTAAAACTGACTACATCAGAGCTAATAAAGTCAACCATTAATATTATTCCTGTAGGATTATATTACTTCTGTGATAAAAGTGATTTCCTGGAACATAATTTAGTAGCTTATGAATGAGAGTAGCAATCAACAGCAAAATTTAGCAAAAAGACAACATTGGTATAAATAAAACATCACACCATGAGGGCACAACAAAAACTACAACAGATGCCAGGAATAAAAACAGTTTACACACGACAATTTACATTATCCGCATAAACAAAAATCTCATCATTATTTCTGCTAGTTTGCCACTATAAAAAAGGTTCCTAGCTTTAAATTGTTCATAGAAAACATTTCTATCACAGTAATCTGCGCATTATTAATTTTGAGTTGTGAAAGTACACTGATGTCCCATTGTTTTATCCAACTAAGTTCTTTTCAACTTGCTGGACAAAAAACAGCTAATCCCTGATGCCTTTAAAAAATTCACAGATTTCCCAAGCACCAAAAAAATTTACTAATTTAAGGTTTCCCGGTTTTTACTGGTCGGGTGGCCACCCTGTTGTTTCTCGTCACTCCATTATTTGCCCAAACAGGAAGCAGCATCTTTGAGGTTAATCTTCTTTAGGCTTTCGACAACATTACCTCATTTACTAGATCCTCAAAACAAATGCTTCAATAGTCTTTGCTGGTGATGGTACTTTGGGTTAGCTACGAATAAAAAAAAAAAGGATTTAAATTAGTATTTATAAATGAAATGACATTGCTAACATGTGGCTAAATTTATCAATTTTCAGTTCAACACAAAAAAAAGCTTTTGCTTCCAACTTCTTAAAGTTAAAATATATATGTATATTTTTTTTTCTTTCTTTCCACAATTGACAGAGAGGGAATAAGTTGGTGACATACAACGAAAAAAAAAACGGGGCTAAAGAAGAAAGTACATAGTAAACAAACATCCCAGCACTCCTGGGGTGATTTCGGTAAACCACAGAGAGCAGAAACCGAAATCATCCCAGCACTCCTGGGGTGATTTCGGTAAACTACGGAGAGCAGAAACCGAAATCGCTAGACCAAGATACGAACCAGATTTCTTTGGAAAGCAAGTTCGGTGTCTCGCCCCTACGACCCCGAGCGCGTGACCCCTGGATCACACCCATTGGCTCACCTTGGAACATGGAGAGAAAGGCGAACCACATCTCGAGCAGGTTGTCGTCGCTCATGAACTTGATGGCGACCGGCTTGTGCGACAACAGGTTGTTGAGGTCGGAGACGACCGGCCAATAGCAGTGCTCCTTCATCACCTGCCGCCCGCAGTCCACCACGTAGTGGTAGTTTTTGTCCACGTCTGCACATAACACACACACACACCACTGAAACACATGCAGGCTTGCGATTCAGTAAGTGCGCGTAAAGTAAAACTCTGTTAACAAGTTTCTCATAGGAGTTGAAATTTTAAACGTATTAAAAAGGATAATCATTCTAGTTGAAAATTTTTTTAAAATGGTATTATTATGTTAATGCATTACTTTATTCAATATTTTTAATTATTTTATCCCTGAAAATTCTTTTCTAAAAAAAATTATTTTTTTAACCATTCCAGTCTACAAAGCTGAGGTTATTGGACAGAATATAACAGATAAAAATAGACATGATTAAAAGTAGGTAAAAAAAAGATATATTAAATTATTATAAATAAAAAAAAACAATTAGAAAATGGAAACAATGTTTGCAGAGAAACACCTACTACTTCGACGTCAAGATCTCTACGATGTACTCTTAGTGCTAATACCTCATAGGCTATCGCTATAGCAATTAATGCACCCTTTGTCAGAGCCTATCCTTCTTTGACCTCTCTGGCATAACCCAGCCCATAGCTAATAAATTTATAATAAAAATTCCTTTCAGTTTCATCAAGTTTCATCATCAAATAAGTGTCAAAAGGACTTAGCACTAGTTAAAAAATCCTGTTTATATACTCATTTTGATGAGTTGTTGGTTCAACAGGCTTTCTTTTTCAGAAGACCTCTGCCATTAACTCAAATTGTATTCTTTTTTTAAAACTTGTTGAATTTGTGCCAGAGATGACAGCACAGATTTTGTGTGAAAAACGGCATAATTTGATTTATGGAGTCGGGAAGATGTGTCAAAATGTTATTGCAACCCCCTCCCCCTCTATTTCAAGCGTATTTCCGAGAACCGTGTGGGGTATTACAATGTGATTTTACTGTAGTTCTGTATACGTGTTTTGTTTCATAAACTATATATATATATATATTTAAGCGAGTGAAAAGGGTTGAAATGTGTGTTTTCAGAATAATTTTTGGACATGAAACGTCGTCCGTACAGATTCTTAAAAGCGTTCAAGGGTCTTGCTTAAACACCATCTTCATTCCACGCCATGGAATGCTACGGTCGCCACTCGAACATCATAGTTGCCCTATGCACGGGAAGACCGCGTGCCAGTTCAGACACCGCCTCGCTGACAGGCGGCCAGTGTTGTGGAATCGTGAAGACACGCCGTGTGTTCAGACGGGGCAGGAGGAACCAGAAGGCAGAAAGAGAGAGGGGGGGATGGGACAGCCACTGACCATGCAGCGTGTTCTGCACCAGGATCTTGCTCATCATGTACTTGAGGCTGATGACCATGACGTGCAGCAGGTTGCAGCTGACGGCCATGCGCAGCGCCAGGCTCTCGTTGGAGAAGAGCTGCACGCTGACGTGCACCACGCGGTTCGAGAGCGTGTCGGGGTCGTGCGAGCGCTCCAGCATCATCGAGATGCGGCTGTAGTGCAGCACGAACGCCTGCGTCAGCGCCTCCTGCCGAACACGCGAGAGCACACACGCGCCCGCTACACTCCTGCCGATTCCCCTCCCCTCGTCGATCCGTCCAGCACGACCACAGATAAGATTAACATCAGGGATATAGACAAAACAGACACTTTCACACGGTAGCCATCTTGGTTTTTCACTGGTGCAAACAACCAACACTTTTTTTTTAATTTTCAAATGAAGATCCATCACAACACAAAGACAACTAGAACATTGAATAATTTGACATAATGTGCTGAATTGAATACTGTTGAATATTTTTACCATTCGTATTTGAACATTTGCAGAGGCACTTAGTATATAAAGACTATACGTTATGGTTTTTGAAAATCTCTGTGTGTGTCTGTGTCTGTCAAGGGCGCAACAGCTAAATTTCCAAAGGGGGGGCAATATACCTCTTTATAAAGAATATAGCGAGGAGTCCACAGGTCCTCCCCCGGGAAAATTTGTATTTCAAGGTGAAAAATGGTGCTATTTAAGCAGTTTTATTATCTAAAAATTGATTACACAGCACTTTCTTTGCCCCCGTTTGCCGCCACTTCAAGGTTTCAGGGGGCGGGGGGGGGGGGAATACCCTTGCCGCCCCCCCCCCCCCCATTGTTGCGCCACTGGTGTGTGTGTCTGTGTGTGTGTGTGTGTGTGAAAGAGAGAGAGAAAGAGAGAGAGAGAGAGAGAGCTCCGTCTGTTGAAACTCATCCCTCGCCGCGAAGCCGAAACCCACCTTGTAATCGGGATCCGGCAGCATGTTCAGCAGCAGGCAGACCATCTTCTGAGGGAACTCGAACTTCACGGTCCAGAAGACCAGCTCGTCGAGGAACGTGCGGTGCACGAGCTGCTCCTGCAGCGCCGGGCAGTCTGCGACACACGCACCCAGCACGGGTCACGCTGACAAACTAACAAACCACGTTCCCCCACCAGCTACGCTTCCGAGACTGTCCAGAGGGGATCAGGCCCTTACATCTTTTTGCTATAACTGTACATAATTTTAAAACTATTTACTTAAATTTTTGGAATGTCAAGGCATAGATCACAACTCCCAGACCTTCCACGCCTTGTCGCAACCACATCCTTACTAACAGGCTCTGTTCTATGAGGGCAGAGAGGAAATAACTTATTTCACGCGGGCGATTACAGCTATCACACCAGTCAGCACAGTTCACACATCATGGGCTTGCTGACAAACTACGTTCCCCACCAGCAACACAGTGTTCCGCTTCAGAGACTGTCCAGAGGGGATCAGGCCCTGTCATCTTGGAGTTTTACATCTTTTTGCTATAACTATACATAATTTTAAAACTATTTACATAATTTTTTTTGGAATGTCAAGGCACAGATCATATCTCCCAGACACTTCTACACCTTAAGTAGCTTGGCTTCAGGGTTGTAGCCGTGTCCTTGGCAAATAATTCACCGACGTTTCGGTCGACATTGCAGTCGCCATCATCAAGGAACATTTACCTACTGTTACCTACGTAGGTAACTGCTCCCTGATGATGGTGACTGCAATGTCGACCGAAATGTCGGTGAATTATTTGCCAAGGACACGGCTACAACCCAGAAGCCAAGCTACTGCAGACAATGGCCGTGAAAGCCTGCGAACATTATTAACTTCTACACCTTGTCGCAAACCACATCCTTACTAACAGGCTCTATTCTACGAGGTCGAGGGCAGTGAGGAAATAACTTGTTTCACGCGGGCGATTACAGCTGTCACACCAGTTCGAAAGTGTCGACTTACACAAGCAGACAAAGCTAAGTCCTATGCCATGTCAAACCAAAAAATTTAGCATGGAAGCTTTACTGCAGGCAGTATAATATATTTGAAATTGCGAGATGGTGATGCCTAATCTAATTGAAGCACAGAGACCAGATTCTACGCTTCTACTGATAGGTCAATTTAGTTTTTAAAACAGGAGACTATTTTTTTTTTTTTTATAAATTTTATTTAGGCTCAGTCTTACGTGCATTGTTGATTTTTTTTTAAAATCATTACTTTTATTTAAGGAATATTTATAAAATTTTAACTCTATAACTCCCTTGCATTTGTTTCCAAGGGATGTATCAAATAAAAATTTTAGAAGTTGCCCTGAAATACCGTAACAGTAATGAAGGGAAAATAAAAAAAAATCAACGTAGCATGAGACCAAACAATTTCAAACAAAATGTACTAAATGGATTCTAAAAATAATTCACTGTGGAAGGGGGGTAAAAAAAAAAAAAAAAAAAACACAAACCTTTATACTCATCTGGAGGTTCTGGACTAGGAAGAGATTTTAGAGCCTCTTCGTACGTGCTTTTCCCTTCAACCATGTATCGATAATAGTCTGTACCTTCTGGAGGAATCTCCGTCAAGTTCCTGTAAACCTGCAGGAGGAAAAAAAAAAACATCATTGCCAGTCCAAAGAATGCCAAATCCAACTAGTTGAGAGCCAATTAAATATGGCACCAGCATCCGCTAGACACAAGTGAGTGGAACTGTCACTGCGAGGCAATTTCATTTCCACTCATGTAACAGCAGGAGCCAATTAGATATTTTCCAACATGACTCCCACGGTCCTCTAGATGCCCTTAGCACTGACCCAAGATCGGCTTGTCCAGGCACTAGGTCATGCGTCTATGTCACTAAATGGCCGTGAGCAATTTTGGGCCACGAAAGATTTTGCAGGTTGTGTAGTAAATGCTTTTCTATTCAACCTACACTGAACCAAAGAACTGGAAATTAGTATTATAATAGTTGAAACTTCACAATGATTTTTTACATTATTATGTGATAATGTATGTAATTGTTTACCAATTTACACTTTTCACAAAAGTTTTGTATTAAAAGGGTTTTTATTAATGATGCATCATTGTATTAATTTTACTGTGGTATTCTCGCAAAAACTACATTGACATTCAATGATTTCAACAAAAAATGCTAATATGGCTGGCAAGTAGGGTCATCAAGAGAAATTAAGGGCCCGTGGGATAATATTTTTTTTAAGAAACAACCCCCCCTCCCCCACCATCAAATTATTTAATGTCAACAATTTAAAAAAAAAAAATTAAAAAACTCTCAAATGTTAATGAGACCTAAACTGTTAAAATGATTACTTGTACGGTTTCCTATGAATTGTATTAACAATCTGGAAACTCTACCGGGCCCCCTCTGAAGTCCGGGCCACGGGGTGTGTCCCCCCCTTCCCCCTCAACGGCCTGCCGGCAAGGCCAGGGTCCCGAACATGCCGGAATTGAAAAGTCAGTACGGCACCGAACTCCGGACGGGTTCTCACCTGGGGGTTGGTGAAGGACGCGGTCATCACTTTCCTCATGGCTGCCCCCATCGCGCTGAAGTCGTTCAACATGCTCAGGAAGGCGTCCGCGTCCTGGATCGCGAGCAGGTACACTTCCGGGACTCCGGACTTACTGCAACACGAGCAGCACGTGGTTACCCTCGCACTCGAGCATCGCGTTAGAAGGAGACAACGATGGTTAGCGACACAACTGTCGCACTCAAAACGAAAGATGGCGAGCAAACGTCTGACCTATCAGGTGGTAAGTAAATGGTAGCTGCCAAATTGCGTGAGTTCCGAGAAGGCCTGTGGCATTTTACTGTATACTGCACACAATTCACTCGTCATACAGATTTACATGTGTGTTGTATTTTTTCGCAGCACGCGCGGATAACAGAGAGTTCACTGTACATGCTCTGCATTGACTGACAAGACCTTGTCTGCGACTCACCTGTTTTCCCGGAGGTGCTGGATGAGTCTCAGCATCAGCCGCGGCATCACGACTGAGGCCACGCACATCAAGTCTGCGGGAGCTGAGGGCTTGTTCACCTGAGCCTTCGGCCCGTGGCGGTCACAAAACCTGGGGGAAAACACGCGGCGAAGAGTTAGAAATTTAACGTAACAATCTGATGGTTGCCGGAAGAGGCTTCGTCTCACACTTAAGGGCTCCGCCTACCCGGGCACACACGCAGAGCTTCAGGAAAAACAACGCGATTTCAAAACTACTCAACATATCCGAGTGGGGTCTGCTTACGAGAAGCATTTAAGAGTTCGCTGAGGGCCGAAAAGTACTTTTGACTTTGGATTAAGTTTTTTAACTATTTTTAAAAGAGCTAAATGGCTAAAACGCATGTTTTCAGAGTAATTTTTAGACGTAAAACAATGGGTACAAATTCTTGAAAGCACTTGAGGGACTTGCATTACACCTTTATCTTCATTTCTCGGCCATATAATGTTACGGTCACCGCTCATATGCACTGGGAGAAGACTGCGCGCCAGTCCAGAGGAGACGCCGTGCTAGAAGCACCAGTGAGCGTCGCGCTCATCATCCCGCCTGGCCGATACACATACACCCCTGACGAGGTAGGCCCCTTAAGAGTTGGTTATTTCATTTTCTTGTCATTACTAATATTTGAGGGCTTTTACTGCACATTTATTCCTAAACCCCTCTTGCATTTTAAGTTTTGTCTCAAATTTTCTCTAAAGATGTTTGATTTACACAAGCTGGATCAAGATGTAGAAAAAAAAATTTAAAATTATGTGCAAATAAAGGTATGTAATAACTTAACTTTACATGAAACATTATTTTTATTTTGTAATTTAACTTCCTGGTGCTCCAATTATGCAAAATCTTAAATATCATAAGCTTCATCATTTTACACTCCTTTTGGATAACCAGAATAGATATAATTGGTTGCATTTCATCCAGCTAGACAACTGGTGGCTGCAATCAGAAACTAGCTAGTATTTGGGTATCGGTACACTCCTAGATTACACACGTGTGTGTGTTTATGTGTGTATTTGAATGTATGTGGATATGTATGCGTGTGAGTTTGTGAGAGAAAGAGAAAGTGAATGTAAGAAGGTGAGAAAGAGTGAAAATGAAACTTAACACGAGAGGAATACAGAGGGGAAAAAAAGAGAAAGGGGGAAAGACAGAGAGAAATATAAAAAGAGATAAAATAGTTAGCACATTATAGATATATACAAAAGGGAAAAAAAAAGACAGAAAGTGAGAGAAAAATAAAGGGTAGAAGTACTGCTATGTTTTTTTGTGAATTTGATTCAAGTTCCAAAGTATAATGCGAGTTCGGGGTTGTCTACGTCCATTGATTCTATATTTGATGCGTTATCGTTGGGTTGGGCCAATGCAGACGGCTGTACAGAGCTTGGGGCGTTGCATTTCGTCGTGCGCGCTCACCACTTTGGGCCACCAGGGCCGATTCCGTTGCATTTTTCCAAGCTTCTTTCTTAATCGACAGAGATGACCACTGTCTACATCGGAAAGACCGGTAAGAAATGGGTGTCACTCGTTGCTTCTAATTTCTTCACTTTTGGTTTGGGGCATTATTCCTTGCTGCTTGCATTAAAAAAAAAAAAATTGTGCACGAAATAAGGAAGAAGAATTTTTTTTTACAAAATGTAGTTTACACTCCAAAGTTAAGAATAAAAGTTGTTTGGAACAAATGGACTGAGTACTTTCGTTGCTAGTTCGCCTGTGACTGAAAGCTAGCCGTGCCTAATACACATTTTAGCGTTTGCTGCTGCATGGTTACATCACTGCGAGAGACGCAATGCAAGTGTTGGCACCAGTGTTTCCAGAGCGGGCTTTTCAAAGTATCCTGTTTTCGCGTCGCCAAGATCCTGTCAGGAATCCCCTGTACGGAACGCAAGGCGTTCATCGAATTCACGTCACAAAGAGGAAAAGGGACACTGTTCGGTAAAATAATACACGTGTTGTGCTTGTCGTGGGATTCGGCGGATGGATGCTACTCCTGCAAGTAGTCATCTGGCAAAACACTGTCCGTTGGCAGGGCAGTGGACTTCAAGACGGCACCCCGTTAAGCTGCTCGGTAACTTTGTCGGTGGTCTGGCACAGTTTTTAAGTGTATACACACAACAGACACTGTTTTCTGAAGGCGCGAAGGCCAGCTCGCCTGCCACCTCCCCCTCCTACGTCTGTGTCCTTTCAGGGTGGAACAGGAGTCGTCTTACAGATCTTACTAATCCAGAGCCCGACACCTGGACTAGACTTGGACTCTGTCCGACCGGCGGGAAGAGAGCGGAAAGAGAGAGAGAGGAGGACGGAAGCGGGCCCGCTCACCCCGTCTCCTTCATGACGTTGGTGTCCCCACAGTCGCAGGCCCCGCCCGCCTGGCTGCGGAACATGTTGAAGTCGTGGCCGTCGTGGTTGCCGTTCTGGAAGCAGTGCGCGCACAGCGACATGCACGGCGAGATGCCGCACGTCCGGCACCGGTACGCCACGAAGTTGGCCGTCCACACCAGGCCGCACGTGGTGGCGTTGTCGTACCGGAGGACTGCGGGCACGAACACGCGGCATGAGCCACCAGCCCGGTGCTCCGCAGACTCACCTTTCATTCCATCACTAACTTTAGACAAGGTGAAGTGGGGCAAGTGCAGTCAGAAAAACAATATATACACTATAAATTGTAACATCAAGAGACCTAAAAGGAGTGTTGGAAAAAAAACAAGTTTTTTTTAAAAATAAACCAAACAACCTGGTTTCTTTAATTTAAACCTTTTTTACACGCTTTATATTAGCTTCACCTGTATGTTTATTAGTTTGTATGTTTGTAACCGACTCATTTGGGAGCGATTTTGACCCACTTTAAACAGCCAGATTTCATTGAAACTTTGTAGATTTATCGAGGATTGATGACAATACACTAAGATTATTTGTCTAAACATGGTTTTTTTTTTAAATACATTAGTTATTATAGTTCTTACCACGTTCAAACTAAATATTTCTGATTCAAAATGATTAATAATTTCAGTTGCAATTCCTAACTGACAGCAACTAAACTATACATGATCCGTTTCCTCTCATGCAATCAAAAATTAAGGACTTTTTATGTTTGCTGACTAGATTTTGTCCCAGCTTTCGGGGAAAAAGTAATCAAAGCTCGTAATTAACATACGCATTGCATGCTAGAGTATTTGGGATGATTACACTTATCCCACTTTACCTTACCTGCTGTTTCCATGCAAAGAACCACATGTTTACCAATGCAAGTTTAGCAATAGACCACCTTTTCTTTTATCAGAAAACCTATTTGCGGAAATGGAATGTGAAAAGGCTTACGCTAGAAGTTTAAATCTTACATCTAAACCTCTAAATAAAACACACTATATTAATATTAAATTTATACTACTGAGCAGTTAGTCATTTACAACATTTAAAAAAAAATTTCACTAAAACATTAAAACTGATACAAAATATTAATATTTTCACAAAAGCTAATCAGCATATCCCCTAAAAATGGTGGATACAATTTTAATACTATAGGAAAACCTACTTAAATGGTTATGTCTTTAGAAATTACTTATGTTTTTTGTGAACATCTCAAAATGTGTAATTTTAGTTTATGATAAATTTATAATTAATGAATTGTATGTAATAATAATTATAAGTATCAATTTGTAATTAAAAAGTTTATGCATGTAATACATTCGTGTAAATTTATGTCAAATATACTTTTGACCATTCTTTGTATTAGTATGTGCCTAGGGAGGCTCAAATGACGTAAACATCAAATAAATGTTCCTATGTCCCAGCAGCATGTATAGGGTGGCGTAAGGTACGAGGAGGGGAGGCTAGGTAGACATGGCACTCGCTGAATGGATGACTGGGGTTCATCTCGCTCGCGAATGAAGCCCGGCCGTGAGTCACACTCTCACGGCCGAATGCCGGCGAGGTCAAACCGGCCGCCCACGCAGTTCAGCTGTTAGTCAACCGTGCAAATACACAGCTGGGGTGATGACATGACCCTGACATCGCAACACCACAATTACATCTCCTTGTTCAAGAACAAATGAGGAATAAATTATCTAAATTTGTTAGTTATGTGTGCTGAATAAGTCATCAGACCTTACTAGAGCTAAAAAATAAATAAACATAACTACTAATTTTGAAGAACTTATAAATGCACAGTAAAAAAATAACATGAAAAACCATCTTTTAACAACACAGCAAGAAATGAAAGACAACATAAAAAAAGGCAATCACACAACAAAGAACTCCAACCCAAAACCAATGACTTAACACTTTAGTAAAGATGAAATTATGTTCACAAGACAAAAGAGAGAAAATTATCCAGTCTTAGACAAAAATTTAAAAAGTAGGAATACTCACTTTTACAAATGAATACATCTACAGAACAATATTTTTTTTTGCCATACACACTAAAAAAAATCAATAGAAACAAATATAACCACAAATTACTTGAGGCCATAATAAACTGGGACCAACACACACACAAAAGGAGGAAGAATTTTGGGGACAATAGCATTGAATACGTATAATACAATGGTAATAATGGTTGGTGTTTCTTTTATATTCAAAGTTTACCTTGTTTTTTGAGTCAATACCTACTTTCTTAGCCTTGCTCAATTTACATAATCCAAAAATAAATAGCAACTAGCATATCTGAATGGCATTATGTCTACGATTGTGTACATCTTGTATTATAAACCACACATAAAATTTAAAACATATGTGTATCGTTAAGCAAAAATTATAGAACCTTCTTATTTTATGTAATGTATGTAAACCTAAATATTATTTTGTTTTAAATGTTCATCTAGTTTCCTAATATTTAACTTTAATCATGGTATTTTTTTCTGCTACAATGATTCCACGTAAAAATGGTTAGTTCCATGGACTCTGGTTAAAAGCTCTATGGAATGCAATATATAAATAAATAAAATACCACTTATTTTTGGGGGAGACACAGTCGTCAAATGGTTAGATTACTTGCCTCAAATCAAGTAAGAGACAATGTGGGCAGAGTCGAACCCACGATATTTCGCGAGTGGGAAACGAGGCGAACGTCGCGATGATCCCCTCCAATGATCCCATTCCCGTTGCTGACGTTCCATTCTCATCTAATCACCCCCACACCCCTCCTCCCAAACACCTCCTGATGTCAATGCGATGACAGAACCCCAATTCATTCCTTTTTTTTTTTAAGTTATAGGTACTTCTAAAGCGACTTCCAACAAGGTTGCGTTAAACGTTTAACGCTACCATGGAGAATTATTTGCATGCAATTAAGAACTATTTTTTAATGATGCCAAAGAAGTATAACTTCTCATGCGCGTACCTAAGTACACGCACCTTTTTTTTTCTGTCCCTAAGCTTTATGATAATATCATATATATTATATATATTATATAAATTAAATGAATGGCATGCAGGGACTGAGCCACTAGCAGGTGCTGGCAGTCGAACGAGGCAGTTCAAGCACCCCGACACACACACGGACGGAAGACGAGACGAGGCGAGACACGTGATGCCGGTACACCGGACACAAGGTCAGCAAGCCCGTGCTGGTAGCAGACACCACGACACACAGTCAAGGCCTCTGGCTCGCTTCCGCAGAATTCCAGCCACGTACTTTCCTATGTTATGAACAATTAATACCCCTACGCTTAAACCATTGATGATTATAGGTGCGGGTGTCTCACTGGTTTTAATTTTTTTGCTCAATCTCATTACAAAACTAAAGATGTCAGTGTTACAGTTTTTTTTTTAATTTCTATAATATGAACGTAGTTAGTATTTGTCAGTATAAACATACTTAAATAAAATAATGCCATTTTAATATTATATACATAATATGTATATATATTAAATTATTGTATGGTTTTAATTTAGTTTCTTGGCAATGATAATGTTATCCTCCTCGTATCATGACAAAAATTCTGTATTCCTCAACGAAAATCTAATTTCCACAACCATTACATTAAAGTGATGGGAATAACACAGTGACATAAACCGTCTTTCATGAATAAAAAATTGATTTATCTTAGTTTTGTACATAAACTTAAAATTTTAGTATCATTTGTTATTGAAGTGGTGTTATAAAGTTTTAACCACTTTCTACTGTGTTATTTTGTCTCATTTTTTGTCGCTTTTCTAAAAGGCAAATTAATGTATATGCAAACTTTCAAGAAAACTGATGAGATGAAGAAAACTTTTAACAAAACCTGGGTATAAATACAATGAAGGCTTAAAGGAAATAAAACTATGTGTTTGAAAGA
This sequence comes from Bacillus rossius redtenbacheri, assembly GCF_032445375.1. Lineage (NCBI taxonomy): Eukaryota > Metazoa > Arthropoda > Insecta > Phasmatodea > Bacillidae > Bacillus > Bacillus rossius. The sequence continues at coordinate 55,635,409 of NC_086338.1, forward strand.
CAAAAAAGAAGGTACAAAACTGAGCGAATTAAGAATACATCCCTGCCCATAAAACTGATTTTTATCCTCTTGAGCAATCAAAAATGAATAATTAAGGAATGTTTAAGAACCCCTTAACTTCATAGCCTTCACTACTATCAAGAGGAAGAAAACTCACTGTAATATCACAAAATCCCTCAAGAAAATAAATTTTTTTTAGAATTTTAATGCAAAAAAATAATAATTTCCTTTGTTAGTTCAATTTTTACAAATATGCCCCTGCTGTCCATAAATATCTCTGGAACACGTTTTTAACAAAAGCATAGATGCAAACCAAAATTTGATCACATTTACATTTACTTTAAACGTAAGACAGTAAGAAAAAAAATACATTTTCAGTTTATAGGTGAGATACAAAATATAAAAAATGAATTCTAAATGTTTTTATTCATAAAATCTAATCCTGTGGTCCGAAATTTACCAATTGTACTGCACGTGCACTAAATGTTGTTTTCTGCCAAGTCAAAAACAAAAGAAAATTAAAATGTCCACATTTATTTATTACTTGCATGCTATCAGTCTTTATTAAGGAGTTGTTAACGATTATAAGTGAAATTTAAGGACTTTTTAATAATATTAAGGAAGCATAAGAACCATGGGAAAGAAAGGTCTTAGGTTACAAAAATTGGCTCAATTCTTACATCCGATACCAGATTCCTATTGGTTGAGAATCACGGAGGGGAAATGAATGGCGTCACGGATGTTGGCCAATGATAATAAAATGAATGGTGAAACAAAGTAAAATATAGTTTATAGTATTGGCAACAGCGAAAGACAAACACACTGTGGGAAGAAAAAAAAAGACAAATGATAGTGCGAGTTTTGGAGCGATAGTAGCGGACAGTTATACGAGAAGGCGTGAATTAATAAGTAGAATTGAATATATATCATAAATTGAATAAATAAGTACACAATAAGCATTGAGTAGGTAAGAAGAAAGTTATTTATTATATGGGTAATGAGTGTAGTAGCCACATGAGAAAGGGAAAGTCATGATTGTTTTTACTGAAATAAAATAACAAAACTGTAAAAACATACGTTGTGCATTTCATGGATCTAAACCCAAGACCTCCGGAGTACGCCAGCCACATGTGTCACGGGGGTCACATCCTCTTTAGATAACCTCACTATCTACTCAATGCTGAAGCATTACAAAAAATTAACATGGCACTTGTTGGATCATATGCTATTGTCTGTAGTTATGAAATTCCCATTACGAACTCCCAGCCCGTTGTAGGAGAGACTAGAAACAATTAATGAATAAATTAGGGCTTAAGGTCTCTTTGACATCTAGGGGTAATTGATGTGAATGCATCGGTGGGGAAAACGGGAGCACTCTAAGAAAACCCACCAGCTCTTGGCAACGTCTGCCAACAGTTCCCACTTGCGAAATACTAGAGTTCGACCAGTCTCCTGATTAGGTAACCCAGGCTGTCCATACAAATCTGCAATTAATTTCCCTGACTTTCTATCACCAAAATTTCAAATTTCCCTGACTATTTTTGAAATTCTACTTCTTTAGGCACATTATGGAAAAATTACAGTGAATTTTTACGATGCACATGCACATGGCTACAAAATGTTTACAGGAAGTTGGCAGACCCACATGTATGAACATAAACCCATGTACAGTCATTTTCATAATAATTAGGGCGGTTGAACCACTCACCATCCCAACCAAGACAATATGGGTTTGATTACCGGTGGGATCAAACCCCTGGGATATGTGGGTGGGTGTTGCCATGTCTGTGCAGGGTTGCTCCAAGCTTGGATTCACAAAATTCCCTGAATTTTACAAGTTTTCCAGTTCTGAATCGACTAGTTTCTCTGACCTACCTTACACTGATAATCCCACTACCCATTTGGTATTGCTTTCTAGGGGGGAAAAAGTTTTTACATGCCATTCAAACATGTCATTTTAATCTTAAAACGTTATGCCTGCCAAAACAAATCAATATCACATGATAAAACTAATTTTCTCCAAAGGAAACACTAGCAACTGACTTTACCTCAACTTATACGATTTTACTGATATTACTCGGTAGGGCTCACCTTAATGAAATTAATTACTCAATACTGTAACCTCTGATGCACCAGAAGAAACAGAGTGTCTAGCAAACATGTGATTAAAAACTTCCTCACTTTTCCCTGACTAACAGATTTGGGGGAAAAAGTTTCCCTGATCACTGATATTAAGCCAGTTGCCAATAACTATTAAAAATTTTAATATAAAATCATGACTCATACCACTTCATTACTGCAACAGGCAATTATTTTACCGCACTGCTGTCGATTGCACTGAAGTATATGTGCATGGTCGAAGTGCCGATATATATGCTCACAAGAAAAACTGAACGGGGGGAAAGAAAACATTTTGTAACACTTTGATATCGGTTGGAAAAGACGAAGAAATGACGTGTACGTAGAACCGGCACAAATCAAAATAAATCTCTGCTACAGCTTTAATTTTTCAGTAACTCTTGTCATTAAAAAAATTCCCTGACTACCTATGAAATTCCCTGACTTTTCCCTGTTGTTGAAAAACCCCTAGGACTAAAAACAAATGAGTGATGGATGGTATTAATGCACTTATGTAGTGATCATAGTGCTGAAAGAGACTGTGAAAAGGAGTTAGAAGTTTTAAAAAGCTTTATTGTGATTACATGAAGAAAAAAAAATTGACAAAAATAATTTTATTTAAAACTATCCGTTATAAGCAATGAAATCTGACAAAGACAAACTAAATTAAATGTAAAAGTGAAAATCAGTAGAAAGAAAGACGGTACTACTAAATAGTATCTAACGAGTTTTACAAAATTGATAATGTAATTCAGATTACAAACAATATCATGCAATTATATATTTTACCTACTCGAGATTGAGAGTTTCATAAGTTGAGGTTTCCTGATATTGTAAGATAGTTTTACGAGTCATTTACTTTACCCCTACGCCCTTGCAGATTTTCTGACAGTCACGACATACTTCGTGGCCACCGTGTTGTTTTGTCTCAAACTTATTTTTTGTTTCGAATGTCTACATTTTAACGACATCAAAAAATGTGCAGTCTTGTTTTTCGTTAGATGTATTTTGTTATTACACACACAGACTATATCTGCGCATCCAGTCAACATGAACATTGCCGAAATTATAGTTAAAAATATTTTAGTTGAGAACACTTCAGTCATGATCTCCTTCCAACGAGAAAGGTATTATTTAAATTATACAGTTTGTCCATTAAAGAATGCCCAAGTTATAAATTTTAATAGTATTTAGAGTTTTGGTTCAAGGTCACAATTTAAAGAGAAACTCAAAACAGTTTTAGATAAGCACATGTGCAAGTACTGCTTTGTTGTTTTCTCCCTTGGAGCGCCACCTTAGTAAAATGGTGACTCCTGACCGCAAATCCCCTCCCCATTGGACTATCTCTGTACGAGAGTCAGTCAAAGTCCCTGTCGTAATGGTCGAGACGACAGAGCTCTTTTTCGCTGGCCTCCATGTTCACCTGGCTATTTTTTTTTTTTTCATTTGCGGCTTTATAAAAGATAAGTGTCTACATTCCGCCGCTACCTAATGATTTTTCAGAGTTGAGACCCAGAGTTGAAGAGGTTACTGCGTCCATTACTCCGGATGTGTTTACCAAAGTGGAAAGAATTGGACTTTAGGTTGGATGAGTACAGTTTAACTAAAGGTGCACACATTGAAAATTTGCAAGGAAAAAAAAAACACTTTTGTTTACCTTCATTTTTATAGTATGATTTGCTGTAACTAATCTAAATTAAACTATTGAAAATGGGCCATTATTTTTTGGACATCCTGAATTGTGCCAGAAACCAGGCTCTCAGTTGACGATCGCCCTTGGAAGGTGGCTGCGACAAGGCACACAGACACATAGTTATACAAGCGCTGCATCAACACACAAGCCAAGAAGTAGTTAGGGTGACTGATCATGGTCTCGGTGGTTCTCAAACTTTTGCAAGTCAGAGCGCATTTAAAACCCCACCAATAATATTGTAGTTTCTTAGAAAATGTTATAATTTTTAATGCCTTACAGAAATATATACACACCAATGCTCAAACTCAAAGTTCGTTAACAGTAAAGAGCGACTACAGCACCGTACAGAACTAAATCACTGTTCAAGCAAAACTTCTAGAGTAGTTCAAATAATAAATAATGATGTACTAACAAAAATAATGGCATATTCGTAACAAAATGGTAGAATAGAGAAACTGTACTTATTTTTGTAACTGGACACACATTTCTCATACCGGTGTGACCTGGAAGAATTCTGCGCACCAATATTCCCTTGTGCACATTTTGAGAATCATGAGCAGAACTGCACATGCAAACCCCTGCGTGAAGCACCGCCCACCACAAATCGTCATTTCCTTCTCTTTCAAATAGAGCTTATTTTTTCTACATGCAAAGTGCACGTGGACAAGGAAGATGGTTGCTAAAGAACTAAACAATTTAATGATTATCCTGGTTTGAAATGAAGAATTAAAATAAAAACGGCCAAGAGGAGGAAGTTCAGAATGCCACGAAGGCCGAAACACGACACGAAGAGGGGCAAAGAAGCCATCTGAGGCTCGAAACCACCCATCTTCGATGGCCAGTCTTCCTGGGTAGGATACAAGCAACATTTACAGGCAGCTGGAAGTAAATGGTTGGCGCTACGAAGAAAAAGAAACAGTACGTACTCATTTTAGCCTTGCAGGAACTTGCTACTCAAGCGATAAAGATATATGGGTGATGGAAGTTTTTTTTTCACTTCTAGGTGATCATAGGTAGTGAAAAAGAAAGGTTTGTTAGGTTAGGCAAGTATAGTAAAATCCAATTGAAATTAAAATGTGCATCAAGAAACATTATTAGTACTCAAAAATAACATAGGTACTCAGGGTCTTCCTCCCCCCCCCCCCCCCCCCACACACACACACACACAAGGAAAAGCAGGTATTGTCAATAATTACGACAATATTTAACAAGTAAAAACATTATGCATATAGGCATAAAAAGAACATTATAGACTTTTGTACATATATGTCAAATCTTCATCTTTAAAAGATTTTGAAAAATTTCACTTAAAATATGAAAGGCACTAATGTACGACAAAATGAAATACCTTAAAAGTTAGCCAATGCTTACACATGTTGCATTTCTCCAGCTTGGTATAATACATAAATAGGTATTTAAATTTTTGTGCCTAGCCCTTCTTGCATTTTTGCATTTCTTTTATAGTTTAAAAACTCTGCCTAAGATATAAAAAAATAATATTTTATGAATGGGGTAGTTAAAGGAAAAAAATTAAAATCTGAAAAATATTTTTTTCCTAATCATTCTGTTACAGGTCATGTAGCTTACCAGTAAATTACAATTTTAATGGTTGGTTGGGTTATGTTAGCTATATTTAAAATACTGTGAAATAGTGTTAACAGTCAGTCATATAAGTAAAATTATAAATACTATAAAATCATATGGACCATTGGTCAAACAAGGTATCTATATTTAAGAGCTGTAAAAAGTGTGAACAGTTTGTTAGGTTATGTTAGAAACAAATAAAATACTAATTCGGTTTAGCAGGACAATGAATAGTAATTCTGCAGATTAATGGCTCCTGGAAAATAATAATCAAAATGAAAGGTTGGTTAGGTTAGGTCAGCTACATTTTTCCAATGCCAAACTCTCATAACCAATTACCTCTAGTGAGTGTGAGAAAACTGGAATACTCTTTGCCACATGATGAAAGCCCAACAATATATATATATATGATTTTAGATTGTTTTTCTTTCATATTTTTAAATAATCCCCCATACATCCACAATTACCCTGCAGAGTTCCAAATCAAACAAAACATTTCGTAAATAATAAATTATCTAAACATTGTAAAGGAATGCTCACCAAAAACCAGTTTTTTTTTTCATGCAAATATTTCATGTCCAATAACAATATAACATACAGTACCTATAGTCAGTAGGAGTGTATGACGTATGACATTTATAAATGCAATAGGCCAGAAAGAATATGCCAATGTCTTACCTATGCTTTCGAATTCGTCCGGTGTTCTTCCGCCTGCAATCAGCCACTTGCACCAGTCTATTGTCTCCCAGTCAAACATTTTGCAAGGATTTAGAATTAAATTCAATAGATCATTTAGATGTTGGCTCGAGCCAGAGTTGGCGCAGTCCGCGTGAACGTACGCGGCAGCCCCTCTTTTGCCCTTCTTCATCAAAACCTGGGCAGTGGTGGCTGGGTACTCCATGGTCCCACTCATCATTGAAATTCAGCGATTTCTACAGTACAATTAATTTCACTGTCAAGTCATGGAGTTTCGTCAACTGAAAGGATTTTTCAATTGGTTAACATTTCGTTGGGTCTACGTCTTACAAGTATAATTAGAGACAAGGTTATATTTAACAGATCATGTAAAACCAGCACTTCATTTCATGCCGTCATGTCAAATACCGAAATAAATTTGGCATTTTTAACATAAACTCTGCACAAGCACCATATTGGTAATTAATTATGCCATTCATACAAATTAGTAGCAACTAATATTGTTTTTCGACACTGTTACAGAACTTCAAACAATTTACTATTTTACATCAACAAGGACTAATGAACTAAAACTATGAAAGATGGCACTGCCAAAGAACAAGTAAACATCAAAAATTTCTTCCGGGTAGGTGTGTTCAGAAATAAACAAACTTCCCAAAAACTATAATTTTCATTAAATTATTTTTATTCAATATCCAAACAAATAAATTATATCTATATATTAAGTAAACATACAAGTTACATTATCTGCTATAATATTTAATTTTTGAAAACAAAATATCGAAATAAAGTTAGATTCACAATCTAAAGGTAGCTTAGGTAAGTAAGCACGCATGTATGTAATCACGTTATTATGTTTCGTCACATCCAAACTCAAATGTGACTTAAAAATTAATAGTTGGCGAGGCCTCAACATTTACTGACATATATTAGTTACAGCCAAACGTTAACTTGATATATTTTAATGTAAATTATAGGTACCTAAAATTATGACATTTGCATTGCACAGGAGAAAACTACTTAAATACATTAAAGGTTTTACTGTACGTAATTAATTACACGACTATGTACAAGTTATTTTTTGTAGCAAACACCAAAATTTAAAATGGGTTCAAACATAAGTTGAAAATCTGTAAAGGAAGCATATAAAAAACAAACGAACTTCAAAAGATTTTAATATAATAAAAAAGGCTCTTTGCAATACGTTGCTGACATTTTGGAGGTTATAATCACATCCGTTGTGCGTCAAAAGTTAAAGTTCGGGAAACATTATAGACGGACGAAAGATGAAATTTTTCAATCGACGCGACGAGACGTGACGTAACAGATCATTGTGAGTCTAGCTTTTCTGTCAAAACTATAAAAATGCACTTAAAGTGATAAAAGACTACTTAAAAGAGTTATAAATTATAAATAATTCATAACATATTTTTTTAAATATGTATAGTTATTATCTATAGAACAATATCATGTATATAAGTATATTATTTTTTAAATTTAAATTTAAGTTTCTACTAATATTATTGTGTAAAGAGGGTGAAAATATCAAATAGTCTCCGCAATCAATTCCTCGATCAAATAAAGACAAGAAGTGCGTGGGAAACCATCGTATATTCAAAAATTGATCTACTAAAGCACGTATGAACATAGATATGCAATCTATTGCGATCGATTGCGAAATATTTTCGTTCGCGTAAACGTTTTAAGTTAGAACAAAATTACTATTGCCTGCGAAAGGCCGGGGTTATGAACTTCATGAGGGACGCAAATTCACAACAACGCATACGCAACAAAATCATGGTCGTTTATAATGCACGAAAGTCGCACGATATTAATAACTACACTAGGCTACTTGAAATCATGATACATTAGAAAACAATTTTTTTTTCCCCAGGGATTCTTTAGATAATTCATGTTTATCATTCAAAATAATGAATTTTCAATAGTTTAATTTAACAGTGCTATATTGCATGTAAAAATGTTTAAAAAGTAATAACGTTATGTAGATTAAAAAACATTGTGATGATTATTTGCATCAAACATTGTAGTAGGACAATATAAGAAACTCAGGCCTTTTAACATGGCGAAAGTTGGCGACACCCGACTGCAGCGATTCTAGTGGCTCAGCCTGAAGAACGCCCGCGAAATTCAAATTTAAGAATCTGTTGAACGAATTTTGGAAATAAATAAAAAAAATAAATTCCCTTGTTTTAGAATGGACGATCTCGGCACAGACTTTTTCTCATTGTACGAAATCTTGTTCTCGTAGACTAATTAATTTACATTTCATATGTTTGTATGAAAACAGTGTATTCATAAACGGAACAAGTCATCGTAATCTATAAAAATATTTTGATTTAACGATCGTGTAAAATGACCTGACTTTGAAAATGTGACAGTCCATTACAACTTTAAATAATGAAACGTACTTAGCTTTAAACCTGAATATTTGTAAATCGATTATTATATTAGCAATAAATTCGTGAAATATGATAATATTTATATTAGTTTAATATCTTAACATTGGTGTGCGCTCTCTCTCTCTCTCTCTCTCTCTCTCTCTCTCTCTATGTATGTATATGTGTGTAAATATATATATATATATAATATATATATATATATTCTATAAGTGGTATTTTGGAGATCTAACGTCCCGGAAAACATCATTAAGTGATTTTAATGTTGCTAACATTAATACAGCATTTGAAATGTAGCTAACATAACCGCATCAATGGTTCAAAACAGTGAATTATTGTTATATGTATGTACTATTAAAATATTTCAATGCTGTTTAGCAGTCATCAAATAGATATAGCGGAATTTAAAAATACAATTTTCATAATTTAATTTAATTTTTTTTAGAAGAGCCACTATTCTATAAAATTAGCATTTAATATTTATAAAAGATACTTTTAAACAGTATTATATATAAAATTAATAAATATTTAAACTCATTAAATGTTTTAGCTAAGTAACTTTATTTTATATTCAGTAATTTAATTTAGAATTGTTTCTATAAAGTTGTTGATACTTTTTTATATTAAAAATGCAAACAAACAAACATTAATTTTTCTTTAAATGTATATATACACATATTCACGTATACCCAATCAATCCATAGCGAATATATTTATAAGATTTATTTTTATTGTCAGTAAAAAATAAACGTTATATGCCTACCTAGTGTAAAATAACTAATCCAACGTACTTAGCTGTATATTTAAAGTTATTATTATAACACTTAATTAAACAAATAAAAAAGTTATAGTATGATTTTCTTCAATTACAGTGTTAAAATGTAATAATGAGTCCTATAAGAAAATGTACAAAAAAAATATTGTAATTGAACGGGATTTGATCCCATGAAATTCCAATTATCAGTTACGCATAATAAACAATGCTACATATACAAATTCCAAATTATGGTAAAATATTGAGTTATCAAGGTTGTAATCTCTAAATATTAATGGTTTTTTTTTTAATGTGTTATAATTTCTTTGTGTGACTGTTAAGGGCTGTATAATTTATTTCAGAATATTTTTGTTATCACGGAGATTTACTTCGCACACCGATACGCTTTCCTATAAATTCCTACTACAATATTTGTTCGCATCTTTAAAAGTTATCGGAACACTTAACTTCAAATATGGAAGGCGGAAACGCCGCAAGAAGTTGAAAGTTGTGTGATGCTTGTTTTTCGTTTTTGTGTCTTGCGTACCTAGTTTATAAACGGGTATTTGCAAATATCGTTGTTGAACTTTTTGCGTTATTGCATTTCTTGCGGAATTAATAAACCTCCTCTTACGTTAGATTTCGACCCCTGATCTATTATCTCTATATCTACATTGTGTTCATGGCGTGTGTCCGTTCTTATGACATCGCTGTTACTAGACGTGTAGGTCTCTCCCCTCCTAATTCAAACAAAAATTCTATCTCATACTCGAAACTTCACAACTGAGGAGCTGATTGGCAAACAGTACGCTAGATTTCAGCAGACACTGCGCCTGTGTGGTATTGTTACCAGAAACCCTCAATAGATATGCGGGTTGTATTCACCGTTGCTTGATGCATGGATACGTTGACATGATTTAAACTGACACAAAGTAAGAAATCAGATGTTGCCAGGGCCGTTGAGAAGGATTGAGCATTGATTTTTTTGGGTAATTGGTGGTGGGGGAGGGGGGAATCCCTCACCTCTGAAGAGAAGGGGTCAGTTAAGTTTCTAGATTATTTTTAACGCTTGGGTTTACCCTCATAGGACTAAAGTCAAAGTTATATTGTTAATACAATTTATAGGAAATCTTACAAGTTATATTATAACGCGCAGATCATGCTTATATATATGTGTGTGGTAACGTATACAGTATTAATTAATTTATTTATTTATTGAGTTGTGGGGTTTAAAAGTTGTATGCACATTAAATCAACGGAGTGGTCTGGCGAAATCTTATCTGCCCCTGGATCCTGATTTTCTCTCGGCGACCCTGGTAGTTGCATGTGGAGTGGATGGGTAACCAAAAAAAAAAATGTTTGATTTATTTTTGGTAAACTTGTGACATCCGAACATGCATCCGAACAGACACACAAAGTTGCCACAGCAATAGGTTTAATTAATGTTATGTATAGAATCCTAAAAACCAATTATGGCATAGAAATATATATTTTACAGTGTAATGTGATTCTCGTTCACAATGATTATTGAACACTAATAGCTTTGCTTCCCACGAAGCATCAAATAAAATTTTTTATTTTATATCCGAGGAATATGTAGAGCTGAAACGAAAGATTAAAAATAAATAAAATATTGTTAGGTTGGTTGGAAGATGAGAAATTAAAATAATTTACCGACAAGGCTACATACTGATGTTAATTAATGTAGGTACAACAGCTCACTATATCGTATCACCCAAAATTACCTACATACTCCTTTCACGGAGATCTCGCATATTTTTTCCAGAGCATTCCTCCCCCTACCAAGACCGGTTCACCATTGCATTTGTTTTATTATTACTGGACTCTGAGTCAAACAAAAAAAAAAATCAAGCAATAGGTAGTTATAGGTAGGTACGTAGATTTCCTTTGTAGCAAACAATGAAATAGATTACATTATAACACGATAGTAATAACTAACTCTTACAACTTAAGGGGTTCCTGTGCATTCAGTTATTTAACTTCTTTTGTTAGAAGGTACTTAGCATACTTAAATGTACGTTTACGATGTAATCTACAAAATAAATGCATCAATGGGAACATTTAAACGAGCAACATACTGCTTTGAAAGTTTAAACTATTCAGTGTTTTAGAGTAGTCTTTTCATAGTTAAGGAGTTACAAACAATAATTTTGTCACGAATTTAAGTACTTGAGATAACGTCATTGTCATTGTTACTGCGGTCCACGGTTCTCAAACGAGGGTAGGGTCCCGCTGGTAACGCTAAGGCAATGTTGGCAGCAGCGAGGAGCGCTGAGGTTGGCGCGCTTGTGGCAGAATTCCGTCAGCTGTTTGGGGACGTGGTTCGCCTCGCCTCCGCCAGGATCGCTGGCTGCAGTCTTTCCCACGTTATCGCGGCAAGGGGTTTACTTTGCGCTCTGCCGCCGCGCGTCAGTCGAGGGAGTTTTTTTATTGGCCGTGTGTGTGCGTGTTGGGCTGTTTGTTTCGTGGGCGGCGCGCGTTCGCCGTGGCTGGAAGTGTCGCGAAGATGGGGTCGAACGGCTTGTATGCGTGTTTCCTGCTGCTACTGCAGATGCACGCAAATTCCGTCCGGGCCTTCAACCTGGAACCCCGCATCCCACTCATCAAGAAAGGCAGTCCTGGGTCTTATTTCGGCTACTCGGTGGCGGAGCACCAGACGGTGGACGACATAACTCAAAACGTCGACAGCAGCTGGTGAGTCTTCCCCCCCCCCCCTTTTTTTTACACACAAAAAAAGTTCGAATGTCACGGTTGCTGTGTCGTGCGTCGGTTCCAGGAAGTTGTTGAAACGCCCACCTGTATGATTGCACACGCTACCTTGAACGTGCGTGATAAAATAAAAAAATAAAAACGTGAGTAAATAGTTTATTTTTAAGTTGATGCGTAGGTTTTTAATTACGCATTGCTTTCTTAATTTGGTAGATATAAGTTTAACTCTGTGGAATGGTTCCTTAAAAACCGACATGACTTAAAACATGAATGATGATTTTTAGAAACATTAAATCATTGCCTTTTTTTTTAAATCTTTTGTGACTACTTTGTAACTTTTATTTTGCATCAGTTTATAAATCACTTGTTTACTCACGCTCGTGAATGCTGATTCGCCTACAATGCTAGGAAAAGCAGGTGTATTCACACAAAGCATATTCTGTCCCTAGACTTGCATAATGTAAACATCCTGTGCGATAATAAATACATTGCCTTCCGGACTCCATACAGGAAGATGAACATAGAATGAATCGCATTATCGTCGCAGTTGACATTGAATCGTCTGTTGCACTCGCATGTGTTACGAGATCAGATCGTGTCAATTTTCTTCTGTGCTGATAAGATAATGAGCTGTCTAAAATTTCACGTTTGAGAAAAGAACGAAACTCAATTCCTTATTGATAAAGTGATATCTAAACATTTTACAAAATCCATACGTAACGTCAACCAGAGAATGTTGCTTATGCGCTTTAGCCTATAATAAAAAAAAAAGTGGCAAATTTGATTCAGTTCACAGTCGATTATGAGTTTTAGCCTCTGCTCAGAGTCATAAGTTTTCTGTGATTCGTAGAAGGGAAATTGCTGCTCAATCCCTATCGAACATGTGACCGATCGAGGTCCCTTTCATAATGTGAAATTTTAAATCATTGTTAATTTCTATATTTCTCAAGTAGGTACTTGATTAGTATGCATGCTGTACTGTATCTTATTAATTTCCCGCTTCTTTAATCAATTGATCAACAGAGAACCTTTATATTTCTCCTGAGCGCCATAGTTATGGAAGTGCCTCTGTTGTAATAGAAAATTAAGTATTGATAACCTTTAACGAACGGTTTCCTGCAGAGAATAAGAAACTACTTATGAAGCATTCTATTTTAAAATCGTATGTGTGTGTGTGTGTGTGTGTGTGTGTGTTTATAGTGGAACTAAATCAGAAAGCCAAAATTACTATGTATGCCTTAGTTTAACAAATTCTAAAGAACTTTTCTTTTAAACATCCATCCAAGTGTAGCGGTGTCAAGAGTATGTTATCGCACTAAATATCAAACCGTGATTCTCTCATTGACTTAATTCGAAGACGGTTGGCCAAGACCGTATTTAAGCTGGAGTCACACGAACACGAACACGGCACGACAAACTGTCGCACAGCATTTTATAGCACGACATTATTAGCATAGTCTCACAATACCACGGCATTAACTCGACAATTAGTTCCAAGCCAAATACACCCATAAAACGCAGTATAGAATGCGATAAAAACAGTGTAAAAGACAGGAAAAAAACATGCTATCTCAGCCCATGCCTTTTCTTTTTTGGCTGATTTCTGTAGTCCTTCAACAACCCAATGTCATACAGAATAGCATTAGCCTGAACTTTTTTTAATTACAATTTCTTTGCTGAACACGTCCATTCTTAAATTTAATCTTCACCGATCTACAATAACAACATTGACCATAAACACACGATATCTGTTCATATAAACAGATGAAGGCAAGCTACAAAACGAATTTTTTTTTTTCATGTTGATGATTTTACCAATTGGGTGAATATTTTTGAACTTTAGTTCTGTAAGGTTTCCTTTCCGTTTCCGTTTTACTTCCTGTCGGGCGGCACGTCATGACAAAATTAGAAATAAGAATCTATTCCATGCGAGCCGTAGTGCTGACGTCACAGCGACCTTGTGTTTTCATTGGCTGCTGAGCGTGTCGGACCCGTCATGGCACTGTGACTCAGCTTTAGAAGCGAAACTTATCACAGTGGAAAATAATGGTAGTACGGGCTTGCAAATTATTATTATAAACATTGGTTGTCTGTAAAATCGGTTTACGGACGATAGTTTAACGTGACAACGTCATAACAAAACACTGATGAAATGATTCCATACTTTTATGATTAAAATTGAATCATTTTTATTGAATTATCACTATTTTGTATGGATACAAAGAAGGAGTGAAATGAAATCTACAATTTAATTGATAAATTTACTTTTATTTGCACTCATTAATTCAAATATGTTTATTACTTTAACGAAGAGATTATTTTAACTATAACTTTTATACATGTTTGCTATTTAACTTCTCCCAATCTGTGTTATTCTGTTAAGGATAGGACGATGATAGGAAAAGTAGGAAACGAATGGGAGTGTTTCAAGTTTAATGTGCCTCGAAAAAGTCAAATCGATGGTTGTTCCAATCGAGTGGAAGAGAGATAGATGCGGCGCAAGCGTACATGAGCGTAACGGGACAATGTGTGTAACGGGACACTATTTCGTGCGTGCACCCGGCGTTCATCGATTTATTAGACGTCACGTAAAAAAAAACATTCTGGGGCAAATAGAGAAACATTAGGAGTTATTATGTATACATTCGCCACCAATAAAGACGATTAGAGTCTCGAGTAACGGAGTTATAAATGTTGATCGCGGCAACTTCTGATAAGCGATATCTCGGATAACCCGTATAGGATAAGAAACCCGCCCCGGTTTTCAGTTGGGCCGGTGGTATCATTCTTCAGAATGATGTTTTTCCACATTTCGTCGGCGTAGATTAATATTTCACGCCAATTCATGATTATTCCCAACCAGTAAATGACATCTTTGAAGTTAATTTTCTTTTGGCTTTCGACAACAATGAGATCATATGGTAGGTCTTCAAGTATATGTTTCAACAGTTTTTTGCTTGTAATGGGCGCTCTAGGTCAGATTATTTAAAACTAGGGAAAGGAGGGAAATACTGGATTGCTAGTAGTTCGCTAAAGAAACATAATGTAGAGACGGTGTTATTGAATAATAATAATAATAATAATAATAATAAATTAAAACAAATTAATTGAATTCACTTTTGCAAGAAAGAGCTAAACTTGAACTAGGTAGTTATTTTATATTAGCTTAGATGTATCAAGAACTCAGTACAACATATAATTAAATAATATGTATTTTTAATTAGTGATTTGATTTGATTTGATTGATTATTTAGTAAAGAATGGGTAAAAATGGCTAATATTGTAATATACCGATGTAACGAAAATATCTAAATTTGGTTCGGTATCGATGTACTAATTCAAACGATGTATCGAAAGACGGATATATCGATGTGTTGGAAAGTTTTGCCAACCCTACTTGCGATTCACGGAAAATGCGATGTTGGAGGGGGGGGGGGGGATGGAGTGACTGGCGTCCTGAATCACATCTGCGCCTGCGCGCGGCGTTCTTTGGTAAACAGGCTGCCTCTCAGCTGCCGATGCGTGCTAGCTGTGCCTCTTGTGTGAGGGGGGGGGGGGGACCCACTTCCTAGACGCGTGTACAAAGGCCCTTCCTCATGCCGCGTTCCCTAACGGTAAATGAAGAACAGACGGGAGGCAGCTGAGTTGTCGAACGGTACAGACAGTTTTAATTTCGCCATGTGTTGCACACCAACACACGTATGTACGTATTCTTTTTAAAAACACTGTACACACACTTAAGGCTGTATGTCCCGTGCCAGGTTTTTTATTTTTACTTTAACATGGTTACAGTGGTAGCCCTTTTTTTTAGAGGTCGAACTTCAACAAAATGAAAAAAAATATATATATATATATGTATGTATGTAGTGCATACTTTTTGTAGAATGAGCTGGCAAACTTGAATGTTTTAAAATATATATTTTTTGTTTGCTGCATGGCCAAGGAGAATGAAATAGAATAATGGGTTCGTAAACACGGTGGTCGAATATCGTGCACACGACCTGTTATTGTAAAGCAGTTCCTCAGCTATCCTTCATTCATCCGTCATCCACCTGTCCGTCAAAAATGATCCGTACATCCATAATATTGTTTCACAACTCTCTATAATGCAAACATTTTTAAGAAAATGTATCTAGTATTTATTTTTTTTAGTTTTAATATCGTGTACTCTAAGCACTCATATATAATCAAAGTATATATTTTTTTCACTCTAATATTTATTTTAATATATTTTAGATTTAGCATACGTTATAAATTACACTTTTGTGTATTTTTTAATTGTCGTTTAAAATAACAAACTTTTAAAAAGTGTTCGAACGCAGAAAAAAAAACATAATGTGGTATCAGCTAAACAAATGAACCAATGAATATCCTTTAAAAAAAATGCAATGTCGTTCGGACAGTTTTTGAGGTTATAGTTCCATCCATTCGTCTGTCCAAAGTTTGGTAAGGTTTTGACGGACGGACGGGTGGAATTTTCCTGGCCATCTGGTTGGCTGCAGCTGCAGGTCACGTGATTGACAGACGTCACCTCCGCCCGTGTCACTTTTTTCATCCGTCAAACCCACGCAGCTAGCAAAGCGATTTGCAACACGACGTAAGTCAAAAATATTTTCCCAAGTAAGTGCTACCAACAATCAGTGTTTTTTTTTCTCTACGAAAATTATTTCTATATTGTTTACTATTTACGTCTTGTTGTTTAACGTATTGCTAGGGACCAGAAAAATTCCCTGTTTCGACGGCCTTCAGGATAGACTGCACATTCCCCTGTACACTCGGGCAAATAACGCAAGTTCATTGGCTGCGGACTTGTGAGTCGTCTCAGCTGGTTTGTCCGTGATTCGATTCTTCTTTGGTTGAGGGTTTATAACTGGTTGAGATTCGTCCAGATGAAACAGTAAGCCAATAGCAAAATTATCTAAGAGGTATATACATATATTTGAATTCTAGCCTATCGCCGAATGAATCCGCGAATTTTTCCGGTCTCTACGTATTGTGTTAGTGTAGACCTCGGAAAAATTCAGAGTCGTGATTGAATTGTTTGGAAATGAGTTTTAAGAACTGCAATGTAATTGTACAAAACATCAGAACGACCAAAAATACAAACACAACAGGCCCGTATTCTAGTGACAATTGACTGTCGCAGCTAAAACAATAGATATAATCCATCCGTCCGTCTGTCAAAAGTGTGAGTTTGCCAAGCTTTTGACGGACTGACGGATGAAAATTTTCGGGCCGTCTCATTGGTTGCAGGTCACGTGATTGACAGACAGAGGCGACGGGCTATTGTAATTTTGGCCTGCCTCGTCAGGGGTGTTTGTGTGCTAGTTAGGCAGGATGAAGCGCGACGCTCGCTGGTGCTTCTAGCGCGGTGTCTCCTCTGGACTGGCGCGCAGTCTTCTCGTCGTGCATATGAGCGGTGACCGTAACATTATATGGCCGAGAAATTAAGATAAAGGTGTAATGCAAGTCCCTTAAAATACTTTCAAGAATCTGTATTGGTTGTTTTACGCCTAAAAATTACTCTGAAAACATGCGTTTCAGCCAGTTTTTACTCTTCTAAAAAATACAGTTTAAAAAACTTAATCGGACATCAAAAGTACTTTTCGGCCCTCAGTGAACTCATAAAATGCTTTTCGTAAGCAGACCCCACTCGGATGTTTCGAGTAGTTTTGAAATCGCGTTGTTTTTCCTGAAGCTCTGCGCACCGTGTTTGTGCCCGGGTAGGCGGGGGCCTTAACTGTTCTAATTTTTTTCGATCGTGGCGCGAAAGAGGCGGGCGAACAACGCAGCCAACGGATGCAAGACCTTCCACCGGGGTGTGCCCTGGTTCCAGGAGTCTTTGGAACGGGGGGGAAGGGAAGTGGAGTTGTTTGGGCCGTAACGACAATAGAGCGAGCCCGCCATACATGGACACGACGGGGAAACAAGACAAGCCTAGTGAAGACAAGGGAAAAGGAGGTGTGTGGTGGGGGGAGGGAGTTCAAAGGCATTGTCTACCCGTAAGAAGCACGAATACTCGACAAAAAAAAAACACACGCGTGCAGTCTCACAGCGACGGCGGGGCGTATAGCTGCCCGCAGCTGTCGCCTAGGGCTGACTTTACGCCTTCGCGAAAGAGAAAGAGAGAGAGAGAGAGAAAAAAACATACGTGTACGCCCCCCCGCACGGAGTCGACGACGTGAATAAAACCTCCTCCCCTTCCCCCCCGCCGTTTACATAACAGCCTTTTGTTAATTGCCCCTCGGGGTTCATTACCGTGTCTCGTTCAGCCGCTCGTGAAATGAGGCCGGCTGGACGGCTGAGGGCGAGACGGCTTCAAGTGCCGCGGCGGCCGTGTCTGCTTCTAGCGCGGTGTCGCCTCTCTGGTGCTTCTAGCGCGGTGTCTAGCGCGCAGTCTTCCCGTCGTGCAGCGAACATTATGTGGCGGAGAAATTCAAGAATCTGTACCTGTTGTTTTATGCCTGAAAACTAGAGACCGGAAAAAATTCGCGGATTCATTCGGCGATAGGCTAGAATTCAAATACATATACCTATTAGATAATTTTGCTATTGGCTTACTGTTCATCTGGACGAATCTCAACCAGTTATAAACCCTCTCAACCAAAGAAAGATCGAATCACGGACGAACCAGCTGAGACGACTCACAAGTCGGCAGCCAATGAACTTGCGTTATTTGCCCCCTAGTGTATAGGGGAATGTGCATTCTATCCTGAAGGACATCGAAACCGCGAATTTTTCCGGTTTCTACTAAAAACTGCTCTGTAAATACACCTTTCAGCCATTTTAACTCTTCTAAAAATACAGTTCCGGAAACCATTCCGGGCGGTTTTGCTTCTCGGCTATTTTTTTATTTTATAAACGTTGCAAAGCCCGAATACTTGCCTTCGGGTAACTTCCGTGTTTTTTTTTTTTTTTTTTTTACTTCGCGTTTCTTAACGTCCGCCTGTGTGGTAACGTAAGCGTCGCCATAAGAGAGTTCATACTGTGCTTGCAAACAGATTGTCTCTGTGACGTCAAGTGACGTAACAAAGATATTTGCTGCAATTTTCAAATATATATATTTTTTTTCTCGTCTTTAATTTAATATTTGTTACGTCACTTGATACTTTTTTATGTCGCGCCTTAACCCGCGCATATTTAAACGTAAAATAAAATAGTCTTAAGTTCCACGGGAGCAAGTAATGGTGCGTGTGAAGTGCAGGGGGGAGTGCGCCACTCGAGAGCGCGTGGTTCTGGCCGTGTCTGGCGCGCGGAGGCCACGCAGCGGCCCGCCGGCGGGAATAGAGCCGCTATCTGCGCACACGTGGTCGCGCACGTGTCTGCCCCGTTGCCGGCGCGGGAGATAACACCGCGTGTTCACGAGGCGTCTACACGGCGCGGCCAGAACTACCGAAGGTCCTCTTGACTAATTCTTGCACCGTGTGCCATAAGAAACACGAATAACGTAGAAATAAGATTAATGTGCGAGCACAAACAAACCAGATCAGCCACTGGAAAACAATAAAAAAAAAATAACTGCACAGACGGACACAATATGCTGGGCTGTAAAACGACGAGACAGTTGCAACATAGAAGAACAGCAATAAATAAAGACAAAAAGAGACCTTGGGAAACACAGACATCGTCGAGTTAGTATGTTTGTCGGTACATTCCTGCGAATTTTAGAAAATTTCTTATTTTATTTGCTTTTGTTTAATTTTGATTAAAAATCTGGATTTAAAAATCACCCATTGTTACAAAAAAATTGGAGGATAATTTTTTTTAAAAGGTTCTTAAAAAAGTTATGAAATAGGTTTACTGAGTATTTGTAGACACCCTAGTATTAGTGTAGGTCCTTCATTACATGCCGAAAGCTATCATACAACACAATTATTCACTTACACAAAATAAATCAGTACAAGCATTTTATTCTTCGGCAAACAATGAATGCCCTTCATCCGTAACCGCAAGTAATGAGCTGTTCATTATGAGGCGTTTGCAATCCAAGTACTCCGTTACTATTGGTAGTAGTACCACCCGTGTTTATATGACATTATGCTCGAAATGATAGAAGGAATAATCCCTGTGAATGACGGTAACTCGTGGTCTGTCATAATGTATATAAGGAGGCGTCCATTATTTAATTACGTGAGGTGTTTAGAGGGAGGGACGGGGTTCCGAGCCGAATATCACCGAATCTCACGTGGGGAGATAGAAAAAAAAAGGGGGGGGGGTGTTTCTCCGCAATATCACGTAATTCCCCCTCACCCCCCCCCCCCTCCCCGGGCAAGGTTGAAGGAGCAGATGATTTTACTGAAAATCACATGAGCATGTTGGTTCCAGTAGACACTCAATTAGGATGAATATTATTTTACGAATTTCAGCTAGTTCCTAATTTAAGTATTTTACTGTTCGATTTTTCTCACTGTGATTCTAGGATTCTAGACTAAGTTCTGTCTTGAATAAACTATTTTTAAATAAAAATTATCAAGCAAAATTTTATATTTTAAAATAAATCCAACGCAATCAAGCACAGATCAACGTATTTACACTAAAAAAATTACGCATTTTTGAAAAATCTCACGTGCGATTAATTGGGGGAGGCGGGTGTTTGTTTGTGTTGTTGAAAAATCGTCAAAAATCACTTCACGTAATTAATGGACGCCCTCTTAGGAGGGCGGTGGCAATTGTGGACCAGACGGACTATGCCGGCCGATCAACTCGGACACATCTGTGGCCGGAGCTGCCGCCTTATAAATAGCCACGTGCCGGGCATCAACATGCTCGCCCCCTTCTCCCCTCCCTCCACCCCCTCTAATAAGTCCAGGACCCCATTGACCCCCCTCCCCACACCTCCTTTTCTAAAACCACCGCCGCGTCTTTGGAATCACGGCCCAGCGTCCTCCTTGTGGCTGTACGAGAGCCGACCTCACTTCCTGTTCCACGGCGTGTGTCCGTATGAAGGCCCGTCTACAATGGCAATGTCCTAAACTGTGTCCGGAGGACACTCGTCGCTGATTGGTCCACGTGACCCTCTGACGTCATGCGTCAAGTGGGCGAAGGTCCGAACCTACCTGGTCCGAAGACATTCGTCGATTTGAACTTTTTGTCCCAACCTGTGTACTTCGGACACAGAAAAAGAACAGAACACTCACGATATTTGAATTTCCTGTTCCCGTTTGAAAACGTGGTGTTTGTTTTTGTTATTGAAGGAAATGGAAGGTGTTGTAAGTCACTTATAACTTACATAACTTTCATAAGTTCAATCTCAAACTACAAAGAATCAAAACAATAAACAAAAACATTTGGTTTGGCACATTTACTGCGCTCTGGTGACAACTTTAGAAATCAATACATTCGGACATCGGACATCGCAATTGTGGACAGGACATTCGGATAAGGACACGGACCACGCACAGGTTCGGACTATTGTAGACGGGCTCTGATGATCCACTTGGCACAACTGCACTGCAATCTTTTGACGTGATAACGTCTTATAAATCCTTTAACGCCGGGCTGCACGCACGCCACGTTCCGCCTGAGCCGAGCGTGCAAGCGAGAGCGCGGAACAAGCGATAGAGAGGCACGATCGGCTTGTGACGCATCCATCTCTCTTCCACTCCGTCGGCCGATGCGTCCGAGTAGAAGAGAGACAGCGCAGTGGCAGCACACAACCTGCACGTGAACTGTTTTATCAACTGTTTATAAATTGAAGTGAAAAGTCAATGTGGTTTCCGTTGTTTATTACAACAATTATGGCAAAAAAAATGTAATTAATTCGTGCATTTTCAGAATTTGATTAGCGATGTAATCTCATATATTTGTTCTTATGACGTTATCACTAGAGACCGGAAAAATTCACATATTCAGTCGGCGATAGGCTAGAATTCAAATACATATACCTTTATAATGATTTTGCTATTGGCTTGCTGTTCAACTGGACGAATCTCAACCAATTATAAACCCTCAACCAAAGAATGATTGAATCACAGACAAACCAGCTGAGACGACTCACAAGTCGGCAGCCAATAATGAACTTGAGTTATTTGCCCAAGTGTACAGGGGAATGTGCAGTCTATCCTGTAGACCATTGAAACCGCGAATTATCCGGTCTCTAGTTATAACGTAAAATTATCGTCCGTAAACCGACCTTACAGACAAACCCCTTTTTATTTTATTTTAATGGAATTGAAATAATCATTAAATATACTTATACATAATTTCCAATTTGTACATTTACGAGAATGTGGTTGGTGAACGCTATGGGTCTTGCGTTCCTGCATTTCTGCGTTTATTTTTTTCCTAACCTAAGTTAAAACTAAGTGTGTAAGGGAGGGGTCTAGGAAGGGAAGACTCTAAGTGCGTCTCAGGGCAAGCCCTATACGCTCTAAACATGCGGGTTTTTAACCATGCAGAAAAGGTCACGTGCATCATGTGCTAGGAGGGGATTGGCCAGCCATGGCAGACGTTTTCGCCATGACTAACTCCCCTCACTCTTAATTCTAGACTAAAACTAGATAGGTTGGGCCCAGGTAAAACCTCCATAGACAGAGGGAAAACCCTGGGCACATACATGCGGGATGCAAAGGTCATGCATTATTACAAGCAGGTGGATTCGTAGTTCATGAAGCAGGCTTGAAGATCGTTGTCCCTGCATGTTTGCGTGGGGTGTTGGTGGGAAGGGGGTGGGGGTTTACGGTCCTCAGGATTGGGTAGGGGGGGAAGGGGGGTTGCCGACAGCGCCTCGGCCTTGTGTCCTCCGAGTCTGAACGGCGTCGCCTGTTCCTCGACTCGGGCGTCTCTCCGCGGCGCCCGCAGCGGAAGTTTAGAAAAACGCAAACTACGTAAATTATTTTTTGACGTGACAACGTCTAATGAATCGATGAACGCCGGCTGCACGCACGAAAAAGTGTCCCGTTACGCAAATTGTCCCGTTACGCCGTGTCCCGTTACGCTCATTGTACGCTTGCGCCGCATCTATCTCTCTTCCACTCGATTGGAACAACCATCCATTTGACTTTTTCGAGGCGCATTAAACTTGAAACACTCCCATTCGTTTCCTACTTTTCCTGTCATCGTCCTATCCTTAACAGAATAACACAGATTGGAACAAGTTAAATAGCAAACATGTATAAAAGTTATAGTTAAAATTATCTCTTCGTTAAAGTAATAAACATATTTGAATTAATGAGTGCAAATAACAGTAAATTTATCAATTAAATTGTAGATGTCATTTCACTCCTTTGTATTCATACAAAATAGTGATAATTCAATAAAAATGATTCAATTTTATTCATAAAAGTATGCAATCATTTCATTAATGTTTTGTTATGACGTCACGTTCAACTATATAGTCCGTAAACCGACTTTACAGACAACCAATTTTTTTAAAAAAATAATCAGGAAAGTTGGAAATTTTGGTCATGTAAAGCGAGGAGAAGTCAGATAAATTTTATTGTAGATTTTTTTTAAGACATCCTGTAGTTCACCGTTCAAACGGTAACGCTTTGTTCCATGTATCTGCGATCCTTTATAATAATTATAGTATGTTACGTCACCGATTCGTATGAAGATAAGTACGTCGCGATAAAAAAAATATTTCTTCCAGCAGGAAAAAATATCTGCGAAGTTAGAATTTTTTTTGAGAACAATCTTGACCTGCACGCTTGGGCAATTTCAGTTATTTGTCTGTAATGGCTGTCAGTCTGGTGTTTGGTTCCTACAACTGTAAGTGTCACGTGCTGACTTGTCCAACAGAACAGTGGACTGTTTCACAAAAATACACTTCTCATGTTAAAAACAATTGTACAGTAAAAAAAAAAAAAAAAAAAGGGTGTGTAGCTACCACGCGCTCAAGAAGTGAAACTTCACATATAGAGGGATAATAAGTTTGTACAATACACAAATATTAGAAATACGTGTACAAGTATGCAATTATACATCCGTACAACGGCATGCACAGATATGGTAGTGCATAGGAAAGAATGTGTGAAGTATCCAAGTGCGGAAGTATGCGAGTGAACAAATATGCAAGCGTGAATCGTCTGAAACTTATTGCGGTTAATATTCCCAGCAACGAACGACCACAAAAAAAAAAAAAAGATCAAGCTTGCCAATATTTACTTTCGAAAAATAAAACGGATTTTCAGGTTGTTCGGTTGCCTCTAAATCCCGCGCAGTTTTCGCATTCCCAAAGAAAACAAGAGCGTTGATGACGGCATTTGAGTTGCCACACTCTTCGTGTTCCTTGCTCTTTGGCCGAGCGGTGGGCAAGGCAATGGCTGGCGGCACCACTCTTCGTGTTCCTTGCTCTTTGGCCGAGCGGTGAGGGAGGCAATGGCTGGCGGCACCACTCTTCGTGTTCCTTGCTCTTTGGCCGATCGGTGAGGGAGGCAATGGCTGGCGGCACCACTCTTCGTGTTCCTTGCTCTTTGGCCGAGCGGTGAGGGAGGCAATGGCTGGCGGCACCACTCTTCGTGTTCCTTGCTCTTTGGCCGAGCGGTGAGGGAGGCAATGGCGGGCGGCACCACTCTTCGTGTTCCTTGCTCTTTGGCCGAGCGGTGAGGGAGGCAATGGCGGGCGGCACCACTCTTCGTGTTCCGTGCTCTATGGCCGAGCGGTGAGGGAGGCAATGGCGGGCGGCACCACTCTTCGTGTTCCGTGCTCTATGGCCGAGCGGTGAGGGAGGCGGCTCGCTCCGACCGTTGCTATTTCTGAGGGGTGATGCTCGTTGCGGGGCCGCTGCCAGAAGTGTTGGCGGGCTGTTTACAAGGGCGTCGCCGGTCAGTCCTCCCCTCCTTCATACACACACACCCTCCCTCTCTTCTCCCTGATACACCAGACAGTCTAATAAGCTAACAGACGACTTATATAAAGGGGGTGGGGGAAGTACCCCCACGTTGGACGCCTAGTCATGGCGACCTCCCCTCCCTCCCTTTCTCCAAGGGAGTGTACGTCAGCGCCAATTACCGCTGGCAGAGGGGTGCACAGACGCTTAATTCGACCCCGGAGGGGGAACGGGAAGCCTTCTTTTCACAGACGAGAGAGCCAAAACCCGAAGTTCCCCGAAGTTCATGCTTTTTTTCCCGTATCTTTTATGTAGCTATCCTAACCAAATCAACCGTCCACAGTGTTTTAAAGTATTTATAATGAGGCTAACCTAACCTAATTGACCATTAGTATCCTTTTATCAACACCGCCATATATATTTACAAAGAACAAAAAAAAAAAAAAAAAAACCGAAGATGCACGATCGGGCGTTTGCTCTCTCGTCTGTGAAAAGAAGGATGACCAGGGAGAACTCTCGTCACCACAGAACAAGGAAGGGGATGTAGAAGCGCGACTCTTACACTGGAAACTGAAAACATGTTTCGCGCGACATGTGACGCTATCTGTTGGATGGGCCCATAACTACCAGCAAAAAAAAAAAAAAAAAAAAAGTTAGAGCTTCTAATACCAAGTTTTAGGTTAAAAAAAAAATTAATTTTTTATCTACTTGACGATTGTTTAGTAAAAGTGCATTTTAACTTTGCGAAAAAAAAAAAACACTTAATGCTGTTTTGTAATAAAAATTGTCATGTTATGTATAAATGAGTAAGAGATGCAAACATATCTGTTATGCCACACCACAAAATATGTGGCTATCAAAATAGAGTGAAATAATTTTCACTGTTTTTTTTCCTGACATTAGCTTATGCATTACTTCACACAATCAACGTAGTTATGTTAGCAATATATTATTAAAGCTACTATCTAGCGGACGGGCCTAAAACTACGTAAACCAATACTAGGTTTCAGGTCTCGACAATTGGAGTTTCTCCCCCGTGGGACTCACGTCTGCTGTAATTCCCTACGGATATCCTGCAACTTACTCTTAGGAAGCTGCAGAAAACCCACGTTAATATTTGGAGAAAGGCTTGAATCTTCAGAAATATTCACGCGAATGTGACAATGTTTTTTTTATTGGTTTTCCGTAGTAGCTTGGAATCTGGGTTGTCGACATTGCAGTCGCCATCATCAAGGTACTGAGCTTATCACAGAAGCCACACCTCAGACAATGGCCGCGAAAGCCAGCGATCTTTATTGGTTTTCCTGTATTTCATAGCGCGTCGAAGACCAATGATCCACGTTGTTCAGTTGTTATAATGTTATCCGTTTTAGACAGTCTCCAAACGAGAACGATAACTATGTTAGTTACAGCATGATTTTGCTACTACTAAAAATGATTTCGATAAAGCTTCAAACTTATTATTATTTTGTTAAAAGAAGAACAAAAACACACGCGCGCGCACATGGATGCGTGGCTGTCGGTCCGATGCTCATTTGTATGTATATCTGCGAAAAACGTAATATTATTTTGTAAGTAATTTTTTTTTTTACAATACAACTTTGCAGGGGCGGACCAGGGATTGATTCTGGGTGGGGCACCGTTAGTTTGTACGTAGTATAAATACCTGTTTGTAACTTCAGATGTCATATCATCCAGTGCATATTTTACCCTTCTGTGGGTTGGGGAGGGGGGGGGGGCACTTGTTCCCTTGCCCGCCTCTAAATCAGCCAATGCTACGTCGTCTTTCGTTTGAGCGCGCGTGCCGCCATCTATGTTCGGCCGCAGCGAACTAGATGTGTTCCATAACGAGTGTTTATCGGATCAAACCGAGCGCGAGGGCAAATTTATTGAGTTTCGTGTCGAAAAGAATCTAGAACGGGCAAGCCTCGTCGTATTTACCATGATATAAATTTTTAAATGTAATTTTTTTTAATCTTTTGGTTATTTCACTGTGCAGTAACTCATTCAGAGTCTTGCTATCAATAGCTTATTTTTTAGTGAAAAAAAAAAATCCGTTGCGACTGCACTGCGAGCTAGGCGGAATAACGCAACTAAACATGTCAGTGCAGAGCTAAATGCAGTTGTAACAGCTTTTACCGCATGTAACCAAGTCTGTATTTATATATATATATATATATATATATATATATTAAAATGAAATAACTCGTCCAAAACCATGTTTTATGCTCGGGCCTCTTATTACTCCATGTTGAATTTGCCGAGAACCGAGTCCACACTGATTATTTTAATGGTTTTTTTTTTTTTCTGATTGTGTGTCTGGCCCTGCGCACCAGCTGCCACCTTTAAAATGTTTGTTTTTCTGCAAGTAATTTGATAAGCGTTTCCGTCACGCTTCGATGACGTCATTGTCTCTCTCTCGACTTAACTTACCGGCCAATAAAGAAGTTTCGCTTCAAAATAAATATTCTGGTTGGTCTGTATTGATAAAAATGTTTTTTTTTTGTCGGCAACAAGCCAGTTTTTTTTTCCTGAAAGTTTGCGGACCATATCGGCAACACCTCTTGTCTGAGCGCTACAAGGCTTCGGGCCGGTGACTCAGGCCTCCCCCTCCATGTGTTTCTCCCGGTGGGGGATTCCCCTGAATGTACTCGCCGCCTCGGGGCCCGGTCATTGGCTGACGCCGGCTGGTTGCCCGGTGTTTGCGGGGCAAGTTGCTTGCTGGGTTCACATTGTTCACTACTACATGTCAGGGGGAAGCCTTCGTTTCACAGAAGAGAGAGCCGCACCCGAAGTTCTCCGAAGTTCATGCTCGCGCTAAGGGATAGATAACAGCGCCTTGGAAGTATGGCGCGGGGCCATGGGGTATGGCGAGGCCGGGCCGCTATAATCCCCGAAGGTATGCGCGCGTGACGTCAGTGGCCGTGCGGGGCCGCCAGGCAGCTCAGGTGACTGGCGCGCGTCGCGGTCTTGCATCCCACGTTCCTAACGATATAAAGAAAACATAGGAATATCTTCAATATAATGACCTAAATAAAAAATAAGTAATATTACAAACATTCTTAGTTCAGAATTTATGGAATGATGTATTAACGGCGTATTGAGTAAAATTGCAAAACTATATTCTTTGGAAAATGTGTTGACAGTGTTGAATGATCTCGGTAGCCATGAAATAAGCATGGCTGCCATGCGCACATGTGCAGACGTGTGCTCGTTTTTTTTTTTTTTTTTTTGCAATTCAAACTGAAGTAATGATTTTCAACACTCATACTTCACGCTATGCCTTTTTTTAAAAAAAAAAATTGAAACAAAATATAAAGCACTTTAACAGTATGTTTTGTTTGTTCCGGATTGAAAAATGTTAATCTGAAACATTTATTGTGAATATTCACAGCAACGAACGACAAAAAAAAAAAAAAGTCAAGGTAGCCAATATTTTCTTCCGAAAAGTTAATGACTGAGTTATAGTTAGATTGGCGACGAATACGGCACAGTTAGCTGATATCCGAAGAAAATAAACAGCGTTAGTGATAGCATTGTGTTGCGACTCTTTATGTTCCTTGCTTTGAGCTACGGTATAGACTTTGTTTAAGCGGTCTCGTGATGCTCTTAGGATGGAGGTTCCTTTGAGTCAACCACACGTTAGCAGAATTGGAATGGGCACTGAAGGGGGGAGGGGTGAGGTGGCAGCGATGCTGTATGCGTTGCCTCAGATTCTCTGTATCTTCTCTTCAAACACTTTCAAGTCGCGTTGAAATGGCGTATCCATTTGCCCATGACTCTATGGAGGCCATTTTGATGGCAGTCCAGGGGGTTGTAGGGCAGTTGCTATCAATTCCATTACGTTAACACCGGCGCAGTCGGAGCTGAATTTCAGCGTTCACAAGGACGGGTGTGAGCCATTTTTTATATCTTCCAGTCGCTACGCGCAAATTCGAACCATGGGGAAAAAAAAATTTGAAACTAAACAACACACTGTAGTACTTATATTTTGACACGAAGTAGTACTTTTTACTTATTTTCAAATTTTTTTTGAAACTCCCTCAATTTCATTATTACTTTTAAATTTGATAAATGTAATCATTAATAAGATTTTTTTTTATCACGTGTTGCACGTCTTGACTATCGGCAAAACGAAGAAGACAACAATGAACAGGTGCGTTTGCTGCAAGGAATCTCGTTCCGTGGCCGAAGATTTCAGTGAAATGTGTAGTGAATTTTATGTGTACTGAGTCTGACATCACTGGGACACAAGACTGGAAGCACTTTATATCATTCCGCCTCACCTACACTAGGCGGGGCGCTTTTAATAAGTTATATCTGCTTTAAGGCCCCCGCCCACCCGGGCACACACGCGGTGCGCAGAGCTTCAGGAAAAACAACGCGATTTCAAAACTACTCAAGATATCCGAGTGGGGTCTGCTTACGGAATGCATTTAAGAGTTCTCTGAGGACCGAAAAGTACTTTTGATTTCGGATTAAGATTTTAAACTGTATTTTTAG
The DNA here is from genome assembly GCF_032445375.1 of Bacillus rossius redtenbacheri. Classification (NCBI taxonomy): domain Eukaryota; kingdom Metazoa; phylum Arthropoda; class Insecta; order Phasmatodea; family Bacillidae; genus Bacillus; species Bacillus rossius. Next base: position 55,664,673 of record NC_086338.1, read on the forward strand.
ATAGAAGAGTTAAAATGGCTAAAACGCATGTTTTCAGAGTAATTTTTAGCCGTAAAGCAACCGGTACAGATTCTTAAAAGCACTCAAGGGACTTGCATTACCCCTTTATGTTCAATTCTCCGCATTATGATGTTACAGTCGCCGCTCAGTGCACGACGAGAAGACTGCGCGCCAGTCCAGAGGAGACACCGCGCTAGAAGCACCAGCGAGCGTCGCGCTTATCACACATACACCCCTGACGAGGCGGGCCCCTTTAACGAAGGATCGTTTTCAATGATAAACGATAAGTAGAGACCTGAAATATTCGCAGATTTATTCGGCGATAGGCTAGAATTCAAAAACATACACCTTTTAGATGATTTGGCTATTGGCTTACTGTTCATCTGGACGAATCTCAACCAGTTATAAACGCTCAACCAAAGAAGGATCGAATCACAGACAAACCAACTGAGACGACTTACAAGTCGGCAGCCAATGAACTTGAGTTATTTGACCAAGTGTACAGGGGAATGTGCAGTCTATCCTGAAAGCCAGCGAAACCACGAATTTTTCCGTTCCCTAACGATAAGACAGTTGTTACGGCATGAGAACTGTTGAAAGCAACATGGCGCCTCTCTGTTTCTGCGTGTTACTCTAACCGTGCGCATACAGCGGGCGGTATCCGCTCGCAAGGCGCGCGACCTTTGACACGCGCGTGTAAACAAGCCGCGATAGCGTCTCGGCCGCGCTAACCGACTTGTTTGCTGTTCGTCAGGCCTCGGCGCAGACAACAGCTGCGGCTCGTAGCGATACGTGTTTACATCTCCGCGGGGACTTTACACCGTCTTTCGTCACTGCCAGTTACGAGCCAGCGGAGTTAATGTGGGTTGGGTGGAGGGGGTTAAAGGGCCCCTAATCCATTAATCTTTAGTTCGAGCATGATTATATTGTTTTTTACTTTTACATTTCAACTTGATAGCTTGACAACGACTATCACTGAATAGCAAAACATTTACAAAAAAATGATGCCAGAGATTTACTTCCATAAAATATCCCGACATGTCCTCGTGTGTTTTTTTTAGAACAAAAATTAAATAAGCAGGTCTCGTATCCGGGCTCAACGCTCGAACCTACGAGAACAGCGGTGTCCTAGTTACGCCACTCTATACGCGGACGGTGGAGAATCCTTGATTGAGGAAGAGAGGCGCCGCGGCTAATCGGAACACCGTGTAGCGGCGGCAGAGGGTCGGGTGCTACCTGCATCTAGACCCTCCCGCAGGCCGGCCGGCCCTCGTCTCTAGCGTCCTCGTAACAATACCTTGCCTACTCACATCCGCTACCCTGTGAATCTGATATTACTCTAGCGGCCGTAAAAAAAAAAAAAAAAAAAAAAAACTTTCACTTCAAAAGATGGAAGATTGAAAGGGATAATCGACCTTTATATGGTCGTAAGACTGGGTGTAGAACCAAAAATTTCGGGGGAACTGAATTGTTGCCCCTTGGAAGGGCAGCCCTTCAGGATTTTTCTGACAGTGGTTAGTTTAGGTTAGGTTAGGTCACTTTACAAACTAACCACTTTCAGAAAAATCCTGAAGGGCTGCCCATCCTAGGGGCAGCATTTCAGTCGCCCCAAAATTTCAGCGTTTTCATTTTTTATCCTCTCGCCAAAACAACCAGTTTACGTATCTGCTACGGAGTGGTTTGTGTTTCCTGGGACGAAGCCCTTCCAAGGGCGACATTTACCTGGCGCTGTCATTCGTGAATTCATCCCCCCCTAACTCTTCCCAAGGGATGTCGCTCCCTTCTATTCCGTGCCGCCCCTTCTCTCTTTCTCTCTCTCCCTCTCCCCCTTCTCTTCTTTCTCCCTCCTCAACAGGAGAACAATAGCGCCGTCAGAGTTGAAATTCGAGGAGGGGTGGGGGGAAACACAACCCTCTTTCGTTTTTCCGACCGCCGGAATGTTTCCCCCCTCTCCTGCTATTGTGTGCAGCAGAGAAGACTTCTTGCCTGCACTCGTACGCATAGACACCCGAGTAGAGAGATGATGACGTAGAGCATGTAGTATTTTTTCTTCGCAAAAAAAGGTTTTCAAGAAGGTTTATTTTTTGTGCTATAAAAACACCGTGGCGTCGTCTCGTGGTTGTTTTGAGTTTCTTTCGGGCTGCTGCAGGCGCTGATTGGCTCGGATCATGGCGGCGTCAGTCACGTTCCCCCACTTGCGAACAGATACGGATTCATTTCACGACATGATAGAATCCAAACAACTGTACCTTTAAATTGCTTCTCTGATTGGCTCACAGTTTATCTGAAGGACTTTGAGCCAATGAAAAACCTTTAACCAAAAAAGTATCGAATCGCAAGCGTCCCAGTTGACAGGTGTCACGAGTCGGTAGCCAATGAGCAGGTGGCATTTGCCCGAGTATGTAGGGGATTGTGGAGTCTATCCTGGAGGTCATCCAAAGCGCGAATTTTTCCAGTCTATACTCATTACTGATACCCGCTGTTGGCCTGTAATATGTGCCTTAAGCCCACAGAGGGGGGAAAAAAATGTTCTTAAGATCATCACCGACGGGTGGCGTCAAAAAAAAAAACAACGTATAACAACACAGAAACACAAATACATACACAAGACAAGCATAGATGTGTAGAAGTAAGAGCAAATACAATAATAATTAGAACTAGGTCGTTTTCAAAATAAATAAAAATGTTCCAAACATAATTTGAAGCCACTTTGCCTAAACAGACGTGGTCTAACACACACACACACACACACACACACACACACACACACACACACACACACACACACATATATATATATATATATATATATATATATATATATATATATAGTACTGTAAGTCATTTGGGATGAAATGTTTGGCCCTATGTTATTTATCCTGATAACATTTTTGGCCTAAACGTACATACTTTGCCGGGGTCTCTTGGCCTTGGGCCATGTTTCCAGCCCCCAGCGCGTTGTGCTGACGGATATCGAGTTGGGATTAAAATATAAGCATCTGAGCTGCTTGAGGTGACAGTGAGATTAATGTGGAAGGATTATTGTAATCCTAAGTGGGCTACAATGAATGATGTATTTCCTCCTCATTACAGCCCGACCTGCCTCTTACACAGAAACGGCAGGAATTGTTTTTCCAAGTAGTTTACATTTACCATGTACACACGTGTAAGTGTATCTGCATGTCTTTCACACAGACTTGACATGTATGTTTCGTGCATTTAATAACATTAATGTACATATATTATATATTTTTGACTTTTTTTTTAAAAAACCAAATCATCAAACATTTGACTCACGAACAAAGTATTTAAAACAATCAAATAACCAAATATGAAATCTTCAGTTTCCTTTTCTCAAGAGAAATCATTATTTAAGTACCTGTGTTTGAACGTTGGAGTTCTAAAATTCTATTATCCCATGAAATCTTAGTGTGATAAATCAGTTTGTTTAAAAGTCAGTCAGGTAGAAATCTTTATGATAAAAAAAAGAAGATATAATGGACGTACTGTATCTTCTCCTTTGCAAAATCCTGACTACGGCCTTGTGAAAAAGGTGTGTGGAGGGGTTAGAAGGTAGGGAGAGGGAGGGAGAGAGAGAGAGAGAGAGAGAGAGAGAGAGAGAGAGAGAGAGAGAGAGAGAGTGCTGCTGGTCTGGAATGTCAGGGGGTGGCCACGCACGCATTACCACGCAGATAATGCGTGAAGCCGCTCTTTGTTACGTGAAGGTCTGCACTACATCTGCAAGTCAACCAGAACAATGGCTGAGTAGCAGCTTTGGCCTTGCGTTAACAGTTTCCAATTACTGCATTTCATGGAAGTGACCGTGTTTAAAGGCTCCGCCCACCCGGACACACACACGGTGCGCAGAGCTTCAGGGAAAACAACGCGATTTCAAAACTACTCAACATATCCGAGTGGGGTCCGCTTACGAAAAGCATTTAAGAGCTCACTGAGGGCCGATAAATACATACTTTTGATTACGAGTAATACTAGAAGGAAAATATATTGTAACTTTGTATCGTGCAACACATGACTACGGTTATTTTCGCATATAAGAAATACTTTCTTAGAGAAATAGACTGTATTTATTACGAAAATTGGGATATGATTTTATATTTTAATTGACGTTTCATTACACAAAAAATTAACAGCCCTGGCAAGAATCCGAACCCAGTGTTACTGCGGACACCATTTTGCAGTGATACAGTTGTTTTCATGTAAATGTGCAAATATACAAATGTGTGTAATTTTACATGAATATTTCTGTTCCATTTACAAAAAAAATCTGTATCTACTAAACACTGGTGGATTCGCGGATAAACCAATCAAAGCAGTCAGCCACTATTAAAAAAATTGTTTTGGTCGAAAAACCGTTTAAACCTAACCTAATCCTGGGGGGGGGGGGGGGGGGGGCCTGAATTGTATCTCCTTGAAAAGGGTACCTTTCATACTTTTGGTGGTAGTAGTGTAGCTGGTTAGAAACTGGAAAGGTACCCTTTCCGATTTCTTAAAATGTTTCGGTTTTAATGCAAATATGCACTGGAAAGGTATCCCCTCGAAAAGGGTACCTTTCAGGATTTTCTGTACAGTGACACAGCAGAAAATAAACTGGAAATGTACCATTTCCGTTTTCTTAAAATGTTCTAGTTTTAATGTAAAAATGGACTGGAAAGGTATCCCCTCGGAAAGGTTCGGTTAGGTTAGGTTAGGCAAGATAAGGTTAGAGGGGATAACTTTCACGATTTTAAAGCAGAAAATAATGTGCATTTTAATAAATCGGAAAGGGTACCCTTTCCAAGGGGATACAATTCCATCGTCCCAACGAACCAAGACATGGCGTCTTGTAGTTTCCACCCTTTCCCAGCGTGATCAGGGTTGTATTTGCGGGAAGATAAGTGAGACATTGCTGGTGCTTTCAGCGCTGTCATCTCATCGTGCATGAGACACCTGTGATGTTTGAGCGGCAAACATTACATCATACGGCGGAGATAGAAGATAAAGGTGCAATTCAAGACCCTTGCACGCTTTCAAGAATCTCTACCGTGTGTTCCATGCATACGTATTATTCTGAAAACACGCGGTTTAGTCATTTTCACTCTCCTGAAGCAACACACCAGTTAGAGAATGGTTTACGGAAACAGAACTAACCGTTCGCCCTCAGCGTAGTTCTTAAAATTGTTTTCTTAAACAGACGTTATGATATTTCCAAGTTTTGTGTTCCTAAGTTATGATACGTCTAAGTTATGATTATATTAAGTTGTGTGTTTCTGCGTTTTGTGTTTCTAAGCTATGATCGTTCTAACTTACGACAGTTCTAAGTTAAAAGAGGATTTTTTGTTTTTTGTTTTTCGAGGATTCGTTATGACCGTACCCGGACACAGACCAACTATTACTGCAAGGGGTAGAAAATAACACGGTTTGAAGAACAAAAAAAAAAAACTCCTTTAGTAATTACTTAGTAATCCCTTAGTAATCCTTTCGAATTGTTTGTAAAACCTTATAAATATTATCTAAAACTTACGTATGAAATAATTTCTGATACAACCAACCATTGTAGATGGTGGACTAAAAGGCGTTAAAAAAAATAAATCATAACTCCCTTAGTTAAGGCGATGCGACACGCCTAATACACTGAGCCGCATTTGTGAACCAACAAACATTGCTATAGCTATTCAAAATAAACAAGTGTTTAAAAGCAAAATTTAAACATTAAAAAAGATTAAGCCAAAAAAAAAACTAGTTTTCCCTTTACTTTAAATTAAAGTTCAAGCATATATCCGCTACATTTAAGTTAAGGGAAAAACTAAACAGGTGGCTACTATCAGTAGCGGATCCAGAGGGAAGGGGGGGGGGGGGCTAAGGGGCTCAAGCCCCCTCCAAAAGCATCTGGGTCCACTATTGTTTTAGTGTTTGCCTTGATAAAGCTTAGCTGGGTCAAGCCCCTCCCTAACCAAAATCCTGGATCCGCCACTGGCTACTATAATGTAGTTACATTCACACACGGATTCACGGTAGGTCGTGACGTGATCAAGTGGGCTAGTAGCCTATGTTTAAAAGTTTGTTTTATGTATAAACATAATTATGATGTGCACTGAGATATAGCGGAGACAGTCCCAGCAGCTTGGAGAGAGATGCTGGCCGACTGGAGAGGGATAAGAGAAGGCAAAGTAGTCCCAGCGTAGGAGGTCCTATTAGCCCAGGAAAAGAAGGTTTTATGTCGGGAAAAATTAGAGACAAGCTGATATTTTCGCAAGTGTTAGGACCTAACTAGATGTATATTTTCCCAAAAGTCCCCACACCTCCCCTTTGTGCTTCCCCCCCTACCCACCCTTAAACATCCGATTTGCAAGCATTTGGATTACCCTTCATATCTCCGTTGTTATTTATCGCAGTCAAATTTTCTTTATACAGTTTTATTCCTTATGTTATTATCTACAATAAAGTTATGTATAGTTTTGTTCTAAGATTAGCAGTTAAGGAATGTCAATTTTTACAATTTTATGTTAAGTTTGTTAAGAATATTTAAGTTTAAAATTTTATTTTGGGACATTTTCACGAAACACTTAAGATAAAAAGTGTAGAATGATTCTTTAGCTTTCCAACGGTATTAATTTTTCATATTTTGGATGACGATAACATGTGTATAACACTAGGTTATGCGAGGAAGGCGCTGCATTTTGATCTACCCTTGGTGCGTGCTGCAGTGGGTGGCCTCAGGAGGCTAAACAACAGGCTTACTATCAAGAGCGAGGGAGCTGGCGTGTTGAGTCATAGAAATGTCCCTAACCACCAACGACCATAAATTTCTTAAGACATGTTTACTGCCTTGAGTAATCCGTCTTCCAGAGACTAGTTCTTGTAGTGGATTTGAAGTGTGCGGTAACGTTCTAGCGTGTATGTGCGTGATTTTCTAAAACTTCCGCTTACTCTACGTCACATAATAATAACTTGAAGTACTAGAAAGTACGGTGTTAATTTTTGATAACTGAAGAAATTTTGCAACAGCTTCTCGCAAATCTAAGAAGGTAAGAATGTTTTCAATAACAAAAGCTAAGTATTATTGTAATAAAAAACCACTTATTCCCGTGGGCTGTTGCTATTCAGTGGTTATAGTGCTGTTCTCCTACCAAGACGATTTGGGTTTGGTTCCCGCATTGAATATATATAATGTATAGAAGTCGCGAGCCCAGGTTAAATTTTCTGTCCGGTTTCCCAGAAGAATTGTTGTAGTTCCAAGCTCCGCCGCTGCGATCGCTTCAATCGCTGGGTATCGACAGCGCACGCCCCTAGCGGTCTTAGGACGTACTACGTTAACCAGCCAGTCATGCCACCTCCCTTCACCCTCCCATACACGGGAAGCTGGTATCAGCACCGTTCGGCGACCTTGACGATAAGTATTCCTTACCACTGCCTTTGAGAGCCACGAAACCCCGGAAGAACGGAGAAGACAGTTACTGGGATCACTGTATCGAGGGATTGTGTACCCTAGTAACGTGAAAATTAGCTCCTAAGAACTTTGTATCAGGCCTTCAGTCCGTGTTGAGTTTAAAATATGATTTAATTTAAAAGTTAAATACCTACTTATTTTAACTTTATTTCGCATTGATAATTTTATAATTTCAGACATGCTGAAGGGTTATAAATGTGCGTACACGGGTTGTCAGAATACGAGGATCGGTTCATAAGGCACATCAATGTTCCATTTTCCAGTTAAAAATAATGAAAGGGAAGTTGTGAATTATAACTTGCCAATTTTGTTTTACATTATTTATCAGTTATATACTGTGTAAAAAAAAGTTGACGCTAGTATGCGAGGAAAGTCATAATTATTTAATATGAATTAGTAAAGAATTCTTTTCTATTATATTTAAAATATCCACGTTTTAATTTCTTTAAAAAACTAATTATATTACAGCAACCACATATTTTTAATTTCATCATTTTGACTAAAACCGAGTGAACGCTAGTTAATTTTCGATGTAAATTTTAATAAACGCAAAGTTTTAGCCAAGTATCGTCTGTCATAAAATGCATTTGTTTGGCAAGCGTTTCCAATTTTTTTTTTAGATAGATTGCAATATGTGCTTAAGAAATAACTAAACAATTAATTATTTGTGAGTAGATAGACTGCAGCTGCATTAGTATTTTTTTGTTTATTACTTTACAATATTAAGATGTTAGTAGCTTAATGATCGCTGTCAAAAAACGTCATGTGAAAAATTTTGCGTTTATTTACAAGAGAACATACTTTTTAAGTGGATTAGCGTAAGAAAAACATAAGTTCGAACTTTAGTTTTATACAAAAATAAAAACAAAAACGTGGTAAAAATTGGTCCACACAACCACCTCCGTACTTTTTTTTAAGTAGATAAAACGGTTTAAAATGCTTTGAATTCTACCGTTATTACCTAAGTTATGAACAATTTGAATTCCAAAATATTTTATTATGTATCCAGAAAAAAAAATTAACCTGGAAGACACTTATATTGAGATTCTAAAAATTAGGTACGCATTTAAACACGAGGTGTTATAGACTTCTAGCCCAGTCAAAGTATATTATGTGCTCAAATTCAAACCGATGTTTATGATTTTGTGTTTCAATTGTTCAGTGGTCTGCACGGAACGTCACATCAACAGTCATGATAAATATGAAATGATAATGTAATTGACATATTTTGGGCAAATAGAGGAATCAGTACCTCTTATCGGCTATATGACTGTGTAGTAAGAATCCACCATTAAGAACAAAGTCAGGGTTCTCCAAGTCCAAATTCTCCCTCGTCACCTAAAACATGTACAGGGTTCTTGGTTTTGCGTATCCCAGCTTCGTCAAAGAGAGCTAAATGAAATGGAGCCAACTCATACTGCATATACATGATCAAGTCATCCTATTTTTCTTCACTTATCGTTATCCTCTGGAAAACTAACAAATGATTAATGAGCTATTACAATTGAATGTAATAGTGTAGCTAATATTCGCCAGAGGGAGAGTTTGATCTTTTCGTGACAATGCTTGATTAGCATTTTTCCAATATTACTCTGTATTGATTGCTCGCCAATTACTATAGCATTGAAAAAGGTAACTGTGGCATCCCCTACTAGTCCAGTTGCTATAGACATGATTTGTTGTGATCCAGGAAATGGTGGGTGATTATTTAGCTAAGCAGAGATCTTATATTAATCTGTGGCATCCCTACTTCTTCGATATTGTCAGAAATCTAGTCGTTCAAAGATATAAAATGAGTAGCGCATAACTCTTCAATGATGAGCAGATGCAAATGCAGTCATTCCCAAGGTCCACTCGCTCAAGAACTTGTCAGTGAATCCTCGTCCTCGTGTGAGGCTTCCAACAATTTTCATGTTACGCATTTAAGTCTGCTCTGTGGTCTGTCTGACCAAACGCTATCAGTTCTTTTCTTTGAGAAGTAGCCCTGACATGTAAAAATGTTTAATTCTGGGGTCATCATGGACTCTAGCTTAAACATGTCTTGTAAATTCAAGTGACGGCATTTGGCATACGAGAGGCACGGTTTACAAATATATAGGTCAGTTGCTATAGGAAAAATGTTTGAGATAAATAAAAAAAACTCATTTTTTAAGTGAGACTATCTCAAACAATATTGGAGAAATGAAAAAGTGAAAATAATCTTTTATAGGATTTTTAATACTCTTTCATTTTTTTTATTAAAACCTTTTTTCTTTTAAGGTTACTCATTTACGAGATATTTAAAAAAAAAAAAAAAATGCCTTTTTTTTATAATCCTTTCTAGTTTCTGACTACCTCACTTCCTATTCATCATGACTTTTGATTTTAATTCCCCTGGACACTACTAAATACGTGCAAAGTGTAACAAATTAATTCGACTACGAGCGAAATGTTAGCATATTTTGACTGGGCTATTTATTCCTTCATTAGAACTATTGCTAGTTTGAAAGCTTTCAACAAACGTTTCTGACAAATAATCTCAGTCCTGACATATGACAGTCTGCGTTTTACACGATCATATTTTTACATATTTCACAGATGATGAAACAAACACGTACATTTTCTAACGAGTCATTGATTTATAAACCTTCCTCTATACGTGTCAGTGATTGCACGTGTGTAAGTCGTTTGCTAAAGCTCGACAATGAAATATTTTACATTAGTTAATGTTGTAAAAAATAGTACTTACTAATGAGGTTATTTTACTTAACGTATAAAACGTATAAGTAACGAATACCTAGGGACAATAACACAATAGTTTTGTTAAATGGCATTAAATTGCATTGTGCATGTTTCGTATCGTTATGAATGTACGGAAGTAAAAGTTACAAAAATTTTATACGCAATGGAAGAGTTTTATATACTGATATTTAGAATGAAATAATTCTTTGAAATTTATATTGTACTCTGTTTTATTTTTTCTTAAAGTTCTTAAGTGATATTTAAATTTATTATGCATATACATATAATATAAGGTAAATACAGCTGTGGTACATGGGAACTTGCACGAATACAATTTCGCTCAAAATTACTGGGCCTCATTTAGCAACAGTTTGTTTCACTTAAGATGGCTTTAGATTACATTTATTGCAACGGCTTAAGTCTTTGGCCGCTGAATATTTTACTGTAGAATAAACAAAAATTATTAATACATGATTAGCTAGTCTTGCACTACATGAATATGTGTTAGTTTTGTTTATTGATTCACAAATTCTTAATGCTTCACATAATTCATATGTCAAAGTCACAAATTTCGTTGTACGAACTGTCAAAAATGTCACCTACTATGGTAGGATGATAATGTGGCTTTTTTTACATTGAAAGTTTTTGTGCATGTAAATAAACTCTTCAAACAACTCTAGAATACAGAGAACTGTTTTTCGCTAGAGTTTTATACACCATCTTAACTCAAAGTTATTGGGCCCTAATTATTTGTAAATTATAAAGATGATAAAATAGTACGTATAATCATTTGTGTGTGGTATTTTTATTTTACTTCCACCCATTTTTAATTTTTTTTATGTGACTTGAAATGCAATTTAATGCACTGTGTTGTATAATGCTCCTGAAGGAGAATTTACAAACCAACCTTACTTATGAAAAGTATATAGGTAGTAAATATTTTTAAAATTTTGTATAAACTTTTTTTAGATCTAGCCATGTTAATAAAATATTAATATATCACTGCAAAATAATACTCACTGCACGTATGCGAACATAAATATTATGTATGTACATGTTTACTGTTTAGTTATTTCTTTAACATACAATATTTTTCCCCGATAAAAACGAGTTTCTTGTGTTAGAGCTTACTAAAGTTTTTATTAATGTATGACTAAGTTCGTGCACAGATCAACTATTTATATAACAGTGTCTGGTATTTTATAATTTCCTCTTTGCATACATTTGGTTGAATTTATATTAAAGTGGATTCTTTGAGGTACTTTAATTAATTTGGTGAATAAAATATTTATTTTATATCCAATTGGACCGATTTTTATTCAAATACAATAATTATTACACCATCTGGAATCCAACACCAATGAAGTACTGATATATGTGGCTCTTTTTAAATAATTGTGTAATATTTCAAGGAATATTTTTTCACTTTCGGTTCTTTAAACAAAATACAGTTGTGTTCAATATATTTATGTATCGTTTTGACGAGCATAACCTCCCGCCTTGTCAATGCGCTGGCCCTCCATACAGCAACGGAAACAAAATACAAAAGATAGAGAGAGAGAGAGAGAGAGAGAGAGAGAGAGAGAGAGAGAGAGAGAGAGAGAGAGAGAGAGATAATACGCGCGCGACCTTGAGACAAGCGATACTAAAGCGCTCTAGCGTGGGAGACACTAACCACGAGTGCCTTCTTTTCGAAAGCAGAGCTGTCTGGCGGGGGAGCTTGCAACTACCTCAGTTTTGATTCCAAAACTGGCAGAATAAATCGTATCCCCTCGCGACTTCTATAAGTTATATATATTCAATGGTTCCCGGATAGGACCACACCTTTTTTTTTCATTTGTACCACTGCATGTTCGGCTGTCGATTTTTTTCCCCTTCTTCGGAGCCTTGTGCTATCCTCCACCCTAGCACTCCGGCCCTGCTTCATTCACATATTAGCATCGATTGTAGATGCTTCACGTCTTAAGATCCACCAGGACATCTTATAAAATATTTTTACACAGAAGACTATATGTCGGCTTTATTGAAGTTTTCTTACTTTTTAAATTTGTCACGTAAATGTGATTTCTATTGCAACACAAATATCAAACACCGTTAGGCCTATTGATGTGTGTGTCAATACACTGTTTTTTGAAGTTCAGGAAATTAATAGATCATATAACTTAAATATTTGTACATATTTGTGTGAGATTTGTAGTAAAATCTTTTTAAAAATGTAATTATAAACTGATTCAATTCAACATCGTAACTATTTATCGTAATGTTTTTTATGGTTCTTCAGAATACCAAACTTACATTTTAAGTAAATAAGTATACTATTAAAATGCGCATTTGTCAGTCTATGGTAACTTTTTACTATTCGACAATTGCAAATCAACAACTTTCTAAGTGATGCGTATGTTTCAGGATTGAATCTACCTACCATGTTATAACAAGAATTCACACTAACCAAAATTGAAATGGAACATTTAAGTATACTTTGTATTCTATGCGGTAAAGATACGGAAGGAGATACTGTTGTTGTTACAAAAGGGTTGAAGACAATAACAGAAGCAAGCATTCTACGAAAGGATGGGCTCCACAAGAACCTGAAAGAAAAGTCAAGTGTTCGAGTACACAAATCTTGTAGGCAAAACTATACCAGACCATCACGTATTAAAGCTGCAACTACATCATCACTAAGTCCTGCTGTATGTATTCCTTCAACATTATCGCCTGTTTTGCGAAGTGTAGGAAATAATTTTGACTACAAAAAAGATTGCATTTTTTTTGTGGGGAAGAGACAATTGTCGATTCTAAGATTGCTTTGTATCGTAGGAAAAAAGTTCGTATGGTAGCAACATTTGAAATTAAAGATAGTTTGTTGCAGAGATGTGAAGATCGGAGCGATGAATGGGGAGATCAAGTGAAAGCATTCATTTTAAATGTAAGTGACCTTGTAGCCCCAGAAGCACGACACCATAAAAACTGTCATGACACTTTTTAAAAGACAAACCCAAGTGAAGGATTTGTAGGCAGACCGATGACGGATAAAGAATATGTTTTAATGTTGTGCAGTTACATTGAACAAAGCGATGAATGCCAATATTCAATTCAAGAGTTGCAAGATATAATGGCATGCATTTCAGGGGGAAAATATACATATTCCGACAAACACCTGAAAAATCTTCTTCTAGAACACTTTAAAGAACGCCGCATTATGGTATCTAATGTTTCAGGTAGAAAGAACATTGTGTGTTTGTCTGATACTGTCCATAAAATTATTGAGACCTGGTACAAAGAAATAGATAGGAACCTAGAAACGGAAAAACTTAGGATAGTATTGGCTGCAGCTGACATCATTAAAGAAGATATTCAAAAGAAGGCATATGATCATGAAACATATCCAGGTACCAATGACATTACATGTGGAGGAGAACATTTAATACCAAATACATTAGCAGCTTTCATACAAAGAGTTACGAAAAAGAAAAACGTTTCAGAGTTTGAAATGGTAGACAGAAAATGTGTAGTCATAAACCATGCTATTATATCAGCTGTAAGACCCAGATCATTTTTGTTACCACTTCACATTGGCTTAGCTCTGAAACTACATCGTTTATATGGATCTAAGCATCTTATCAACATGCTATATTCTATCGGTATTTGTGCTTCCAATTACGAAACTTCCGTGTACATTAATACTCTCATAAATTCAGGATCACTAAATGTCAATGAAGATGCTTTCATACAGCATGATTTTGATAATGCTCATGTCAATGTTCGAACACTGGATGGCGTCAACACGTTTCATGCAATGGGCGGGGTCCAAACTATTACCCCAGATTCTAGTTTTGAAACTCAAGTAAAGGTTGCAAGGAAATCTTCTGGAACATTTAATCCAGAATGCATTAGGATACGATCTTACCCAAAGAAAAAAGCCCACAACGGACTTAGTAGCATTACTGTGAAAGACTACAACGAAATAAAAGCTGAGCTGAAAAATTCAGACTTCACAGTAGCAACCATGTTTCCTCTAAACTCTATTTGGCTTTCTGGAATGAATGCCCAACCAGGATGGAATGGTTTCATGAACCTCATTAACAGCAGAAGGGTAAAAAGTGACTCAACATATGTCATGGCTCTTCCATTTATTAATTTGGATAAGTGTGTAAGAGAAGCTGGAGGCGAGAGAAACGTACGTAAGCCAATTACCACATCTAAACCTTTTGCACCAAACGATCTGTTTGTTGCACATAGTGTCATGTTCATGTAAATCTGCATGTGGGAACTATTGTGGATGTCGAAAGACAGGTTTACATTGCTCAGCTATGTATGAACACTGCAATGGTCTTTCGTGTAACAATGCAACAGCCATAGATGAAGATGAAGATGCAATTGATGATGTATAATTATGTATGTAGGCGTTGAGTCAAAAACGTTATGAATAGATCTGTTTGTAAAATACATTGAAGTACTTTTGTTGTAAGTAGAATTTTTCTATATAAATTAAATAGCATGATGTGTAAATAATAGCAAAGTTTGGAAGTGAAAAATGCACATAAAGAAGTGAATAATTCAGTAAATGTTACAACAGCTTGAAGTGGGTGGGTGGGTGGGCCGTGATGCTGTGGATTATACTGATTGCTCTTTATCACATACTGTGAATAAGCAGTCATGTATTTTAGTTCACAGCTGCCGGTTGTTGCCAGTCCGGAACACGGCGGGTCCATAGGTGGTGGGTAATTGAACGATCCTATGTGGGTTAGGGTTGAAGCCCCCCCCGAAACAAAACTGGCAAAAATAATATAAAAATTAAACCAATTTTGTTTTTGTATTCTGAACTAAAATTGTATATATAATTTATTTAGAATAATTAGGAAGAATTACAAGTAACGTTTAAGGCCAGCTGAGCGAGATTGAATAGGGTGCGGCAGATTCCTTTTAAGTCCGGGTTGCGAGAGGTGAGTTCTTGGTTTACTTACGGCCCTCTACTTCATGTTATCTTCATCCAAAATATGAAAAATTAATACCGTTGGAAAGCTAAAGAATCATTCTACACTTTTCATCTTAAGTGTTTCGTGAAAATGTCCCAAATTAAAATGTTAAACTTAAATATTCTTAACAAACTTAACATAAAATTGTAAAAATTGACATTCCTCAGCTAATATCTAGTTAACTGCTAATCTTAGAACAAAACTATACATAACTTTATTGTAGATAATAATATAAGGAATAAAACGATATATAGAAAATTTGACTGCTATAAATAACAACGGAGATATGAAGGGTAATCAAAATGCTTGCAAATCGGATGTTTAAGGGTGGGTAGGGGGGGAAGCACAAAGGGGAGGGGTGGGGACTTTTGGGAAAATACACCTCTTTTTGGGTCCTAACACCTGCCAAAAGTTCAGCTTGTCTCTAATTTTTCCCGACATTTATGCATTTTTTCCTTTCATTTCCTGGGCTATATAGAGCGGCCCATGTTATCTGGATACTTCTGGATTCCTGCTGAGTGTTTTCTCGGTGAAACAAACCGCCTGTCCAGATATGAACGCTGTCGGTCAACAGGTGTACGAGGGGGAGACCTCCGCTTCGAAAGTTCTGTGCAGCTGTGGTCGGGAGTGGGAGTGTGTTCCAGAATGTTCAGATTAGCGGGGAATGCGCCGCGTCTAGGGGGTTGGAGGGGCGTGGTTTTACGACGCGAGGGACAGGCGGTAAAGGCGCCTCAGGAGGCGCTTTACGACCCACTTCCAACGTCCCCGTCCGCAGTGTTGCCAACTAACTCAAAAATAAAAAAACTTCCCAGACAGAAACCTAGTCAAAAATTACGAAAATAAAGCCCGGGGAAAAAAAAACTACACAACTCCCGGTTTTAATAGTTTCAATCAGCTACACTTCGCCGCCTGAGTATTGGAGTGTTCTATGTCCACTTTTTAGGTTTTTTATGCTATGGACACGAAATTCATATTAGTATTCATTTGTACTATATCCACACACGTCTACGCACATAAAAATGTTTGTTCTTAATTTAAGACCAATATTATTTTGCTCTATGTCATGCTATTCATAGTGATTTGAACTTTCAAATGCTTATATCTCAGTTCCTACTTCAATGGACATATAACACTCCAATTCTCAGGCGACGACTTATTAAAAAAAAAAAAAATCCATTCGGCACAGCCTACAGGCGTTGGTGGATTTGGAAGTTCTTATTTCTTCTGGAAATATTTTCAAATAAAATTCTTAAACATTTTAAGAGCTTAATGTACATATTATGTTCTCCAATATTAAATTATTTCTTTTGGCAACGGTAGAATTTTAAAGTGTTAATTACTTTCCGGCACAAGTATGCCAATGCTTGATTTTTAATTACCTGTAAATAAACTTTTTGGTTAAATTTCGTATTGTTACGTTTAGTTAAAGAATAATCATGCTTTATCTTATTACCTATTTAATCATCCACTATGTTTTTGATATGCTTAATATTTTTTTTAAATTTTCATTGTATGATGTAATATCAAAAAATGTGGTTTAGTGTAAGAAAATGCATATTTCCTTAACTTGCCACCCATGAAGACGATAATAAAAAAAATCAAGAGCAGTTTAAAAATTGTTTGATTAAATTATAAGCTGAGCCCAGCCTGTAGTGAAATAAATCCTCCAATTAATATTGGCTATGTTAAATTTTGTCGCAAATTTCAACAAGATTTAAAAAAAAAAGCGGTTGTCTGTAAAGTCGGTTTACGGACGATAGTTTAACGTGACAACGTCATAACAAAACATTGATGAAATGATTGCATAGTTTTATGAATAAAATTGAATCTTTTTTTATTGATTTATTACTATTTTGTATGGATACAAAGAAGGAGTGAAATGAAATCAATTTAATTGATAAATTTACTTTTATTTGCACTCATTAATTCAAATATGTTTATTACTTTAACGAAGAGATTATTTTAACTATAACTTTTATACATGTTTGCTATTTAACTTCTTCCAATCTGTGTTATTCTGTTGAGGATAGGACGATGATAGGAAAAGAAGGAAACGGATGGGAGTGTTTCAAGTTTAATGTGCCTCGAAAAAGTCAAATCGGTGGTTGTTCCAATCGAGTGGAAGAGAGATAGATGCGGCGCAAGCGTACAATGAGCGTAACGGGACAATCAGTCCTTTTTCGTGCGTGCAGCGGGCGTTCATCGATTTGTTAGACGTTGTCACGTCAAAAAAATGTTGATCTCTCGCTAGTCTTTGAAAACGTCTTCAGATCGACCAAATGTGGTTGTAAAACGACTAGGATGGCATCACTGCTCGGCGCACGTTGGTTCTTGGAATGGTCGGAAGGGGGGAAGGGGGGTACACTGTTCGACCCCCTGGCTGTGATTCACTCGGGTTTACGAGTCTCTTCGACCGTTGCGAATAGCAGGGATACCAACACACCGCTGAGTTGCCCGGCGGACTTCAACAACAGTTATTGTAGGGCGAATCACACAGCCTGTCTCTATTGCAGAGAGAGAGAGAGAGAGAGTCTGTGTGTTTGTGTGTGTTGATCTGTCTCTCTCTCACCATTTTTTTTCATAACGCGCCTAAAGACGTATAACCTAGGGTGACCAAACGTCCCGTAAAAACGGGATTGTCCCGTTTTTCAACAATCGTACACGGGGTCCCGAAAAAGACTCCCGGGACGCCTAAATGTCCCGTATTTACGTTGGGTTGATGATGCACTTTAGTCGCGCCTCTCCTCGGACCGTCTTCCCCTCTCCTCGACAGTATGTGTTTGCGATCCCTGCCCATAATGGTAATACTGAAAGAATCTTTTCGCTTATGAACATTCAATGGACGGATGAAAGGAACAAGATGGGAGTGGATACCCTTTCTGCAATCTTGCAGGTACTCTACAATTTAAAAATGGACTGTTCTAGTTTTTACAACTTTATATTGGAAAAGAAAGAGGTTTTAAAATTGGCTGGAGCGAAAGAAAAATATCCCCAATTGAAATCCTAAAGATTTTTAACATAACTTTGACTAACAATTTTAGTTATCTTGTTTAATTATGTTTTGAAGTATGTCATAATACTTATAATAAATAAGTATTACTGTAAAATTGCTGTTGTTATTTATTATACGGCTCACAATTTAAATTAGATTTCATATTCATAGTTAAATTGAAAAAGATTTATAGGTCTCAAATTAGCAAAGAAAAAAAAAACACGTTTCAATGATTACGTTTCGATGCAGGCCCCTCGGACCCCCCTTTAGCTGGAGGGTATCGCCCCCAAACCCTCCTTGGATGTGTCCCGTTTTATCAAGTTTATGATTTGGTCTCCCTAGTATAACCTCGAAGTGTGTATGTATCTGGTAGTTACTGTGTAAAGGTTGGTCGCCCTGGACCGGGAGTCCCTGGGGGCTGCGCAGAAGCGAGTCTCTTATCTTGCGCATGCCACACTCGCTTCGCTCGGGAGAGAGAGAAGGGGAAGTCAAATATTTGAACAGGTGCGGGCAACTGCCGCCAGGGGCGCTCGCGCTGATCCAGCCGACATCACGTTCCACACCAAGGTTGAACAACCTTGTTTCTTCTTCCGAATTCGGCCACCGACCGTTCTGTCTTTGAATATATATACTCTATAGAAGTCGCCAGCCCAGGTTAAAATTTCTAATACGGTTTTGAGGTAGTTGGTTAATTCACCGCCGCAATCGCCACCATCTCTAGGGCATCGACTTGTGGTGGTCCCTAGCGGACAAGTGTCGAACTCTTCAAACACCCCTTCCCCCTCCCGTTGAACGACCTTGAGCTGCAGTGAATGATAGAATGGGGGGTGCGGGGAATGACAGCGGGTGACAGTGCTGCGCTCTAGCGTGTAAATAACAACTAAGACAATACAGGGCGTTACGGCAGCGCACTGCAGCGGTGAAGTTCCCAAGCTGCTCATCATACGCTTCTGAAAAACGTAGAGTAAATCCTATCCACTCGCGACTTCTATACAGTATATATATTCAAAGGTTCTGTAGAGGTGTAAGAGTAACAAAAAAAAAAACCTACCCGTACAATGTATAGGAACAGGAAATATTCGCGGATTCATTCGGCGATAGGCTAGAATTCAAATACATATACCTTTATAATGATTTTGCTTTTGGCTTACTGTTCAACAGGACGAATCTCAACCAATTATAAATACCTCAACCGAAGAAGGATGGAATCACAGACAAACCAGCCGAGACGACTCACAAGTCAGCAGCCAATGAACTTGCGTTATTTGCCCGAGTGTACAGGGGAATGTGTAGTCTATCCTGAAGGCCATCGAAACCGCGAATTTTTACGGTCCCTACAAATTGCTCACCACGGTGTCTTCCTAAATGTAAGGTGACAATGTTTTTTTTAACAGTGTAACCACCACCCTTCCGTGAAGATGGTTTGCAGTCGCACGCGCCTCGCACTCGCAGGCGCTGAAAGGAAGATGTCGTGTCTTGACGAGCACGCTAGAAGCTGAAAGACGCGTGTTTACTTGTGTAATAGCCGGGTACACATGGCCCGCGCCCGCTTCTAGCCGGTTCCTGGCTTTGATCGGCGGTTGACGGACGTCACAAGTCTCTTCCGACCCGTGATCGGTTCCTAGGGGGAAAAAAAAATCCCGTAGCTGTATCCGGACGCATAGAGCACACATCCCTACAGCTAGAGACTGGAAAAATTCGCACTTTGGATGACCTCCAGGATAAACTCCACCATCCCCTACACACTCGGGCAAATGCCACCTGCTCATTGGCTACTGACTCGTGTCACCTGTCAACTGGGACGCTTGCGATTCGATACTTTTTTGGTGAAGGTTTTTCATTGGCTAAAAGTCCTTCAGATAAACTGTGAGCCAATCAGAGAAGCAATTTAAAGGTACCTACAGTTGTTTGGATTCTATCATATCGTAAAATTAATCTGCGAATTTTCCCGGTCTCTACCTACAGCCCTTTAGCACAGTGCAGCCACAGTGTTAAGAGGACGCATTTCTATTGGCTGGATGGTATCCGAATTCTTTTTTACTGCTAGCACCACCTGTTTTCAGTTGGTCTTACTAATGCGCACGTAGCCATTTTGAGTCCAGATGTCCACGAATATTCAGAAAAATGTAATTAATAGACAGGAAAAATTCGCGGGTTCAATGACCTCCAGTATAGACTCCACTACACTCTACACACTCGGGCAAATGCCACCTGTTCATTGGCTGCTGACTTGTGAGTCGTCTCGACTGAGTGTCTGTGATTCGACACTTCTATGAGTGAGGGTCACTGATTGGCCCTCATTGCTCCAGATTAACTGTGAACCAGTGGTAGAAGCAGCGCTAAGGTATAATTATTTGAATTGTAGCATATCACGAAATGAATCCGCGAATTTTGCAAGTCTCTAGTAATTATAATAACCAATTAAAAAAAAAAATAGCGTGACTTTTAATATTTTTTTTGTTATGAATAGGGGCTTATCTGTGAGAATTGAACTAACCATCAAAACAATTTTTTTTGTGCATGAACTATTCAACAATGTTGTAACTCTGAAGTTTATAACAAACGCGATAGCCCTTATTTTATCCAACCACAATTTGATACATGTTTTTATTTAAAAAAAAAACTTTTTCACGTTAAAACTGTAAGTACAGAAACTGAGACCTAGTTTTTTTTTAAAAGCAGTTTTGAGCCCGTCCGCTAGATGGTGGCTTTTATAATATATTGCTAACTGATTGTGAGAAGTGATGCATACGATATTATCAGGCAAACAAACCAGTGAAAATTAATTCACTCCATTTTGGTAGCTACATATTTTGTGGTGTGGCATACCAGATAGTTTTGCATCTCTTATTTATGAATAAAAATGACTTTTTTATTAAATGTTTTTTGCACAGTTAAAATGCACTTTTACTAAACAATTAATCGTCAAGTAGATAAATTAACTTTTTAAACCTAAAACTTCGTTTTAGAACCTCTATCCTGAGCTTCTTTGCTGGTAGTTATGGGCCCGGCCAACAGATAGCGCCACATGTCGCGCGTAACATAGTTGCAGTTTCCAGTGAAAGACAGAGATTAGAGAAAGTTACAGATGGAACATAAACACAGTTTGTAGGTATCTCTGCTGAAGCCAGGGGACGTAAGGGTTAAGCAGGTCGCCGCCATATTGTGACATGAAGAAAATCGCATTTTCGCATAAGTGATGCATGTATGGTGGTGGAAAAATGCATGGATATTAAACAAATAAAGACTGTTGACTCGAGAAAAATGATTGAGTACAAGAGTATGTAGTAAACTACATTTCTAGATACCAGGGGCGTAGCCAGGGGGGGGGGGGTTAGGGGTTCAATTTCCCCCCCCCCCCCCCATTTAGCCACAATTATTTAATTAATTTCCTATTCTTCACTCAACAAATTTCATATTAAAATTAATCAAATTTTTACCATTACAGTATTTAAATTTAAGAACTGAAAACTGCTAAAATAGCACTATTTTACACCTTAAAATCCAAATTTTTCCGCTTTAATATGGGGGGGAAGGGGGGGGGTCATGCTTCTTAACACCCCCCATACACAAATCCTGGCTACGCCACTGCTAGATACTATATAAAAAAATGACCGCCATCTTCTCACGTGAACAAACTGGCCACAGTGCTCAGAGATTATGCTCCATCTGTAACTTCCTCTAATCTGTGGTGTGAGAGTCGCACTTGTACATCTCCCTCCTTGTTCTGTGGGCTGGGCTTGGCGCGTGAAGCCACGCTCCCACCCACACGGGCACGACCTCCGCTTTACGACACCACCGGCGCGACTCTATGGCGCGCCGTGCCCACAGAGGTCGCGAACTGCTCCGTGAACCAGCAACCTCCTTGGCCGTCCGCAGACCCCGCCATATTGGATATGGTAACACAACACGCATTCCTGTTCTCAGACTTGTAACCTGATTAGTAGGGACCGGAAAAATTCGCGGATTCATTTCACGATTTGATAGAATCCAAACAACTGTACCTTTAAATTGCTTCTCTGATTGGCTCACAGTTTATCTGAAGGACTTTGAGCCAATGAAAAACATTCAACCAAAAAAGTATCGAATCGCAAGCGTCCCAGTTGCCTGGTGACACGAGTCGGTAGCCAATGAGCAGGTGGCATTTGCCCGAGTATGTAGGGTATTGTGGAGTCTATCCTGGAGGTCATCCAAAGTGCGTATTTTTCCAGTCGTTAGAAATGTAGTTACTACATACTCTTGTACACAATAATTTTGATCGAGTCAACAGTCTTTATTTGTTTAATATCCATGCACATTTCCACCACCATACATGCATCACTTATGAGAAAATGCGATTTTCTTCACGGAGCAATATGGCGGCGACCTGCTTCCCCCTTACGTCTCCTGGCTTCAGCAGGGATACCTACAAACTGTGTTTATGCTCCATCTGCAACTTTCTGTAATCTCTGGTTGCGGGCCCGTGTCTCGGGGGTGTGTGTAGTTCCGCCGGTGGCCGCGGCCAGCGCCAGCAGTGCCTCGCGCCGATTGGCCGGCCCCGCTGGAGAGTAGCGCGGTCCCTGCACCAGGAGAAGGTCTAGGGTACAGTGGGCAGGGGAACCAGCGCCGGCGGCGCGGCTGGAAATAACGAACTGCGTCGCCCGCGGCTCGCTCCCCCGGACAGCCGCCTCGTCCCGTTGCAACCGGTATTTCCAGGCCTCGTCCTCTTCTGCCAACATCCTCCACCCCCCCCTCCTCCTGCTGCAGCTGCATCTGCGTGTCCTCCCAGCGGTCGCCCGATTCGTTACGTATCCCATTATTAGTAGAGACCGGAAAAATTCGCGAATTCATTTCGCGATAGGCTAAAATACAAATCGTTATACCTCAGTGCTGCCTCTGCTATTGGTTCACAACTCACCTGGATGACTCTGGGCCAATGAGAAACACCCAACTAAAGCTTTATCGAATCACAGGCTGCTACGCTGGAACGTCTCTTAAGACAGCAGCCAATGATTGGGTGGCATTTGACCGAGTGTACGTAGAACTATGGAGTTCATACTACAGGTCATTGAACCCGCGAATTTTTCCGGTCCCTAATTATTAGAGACCGGAAAAATTCGCGGGTTCAATGACCTCCAGGATAGACTCGACTACACTCTTACACACTCGGGCAAATATCCACCTGTTCATTGGCTGCTGACTAGTGAGTCGTCTCGACTGGGTGGCCCGTGATTCGACACTTCTATGAGCGAGGGTCTCCGATTGGCCCTCATTGCTCCAGGATTAACAGTGAACCAATTGCAGAAGCAGCACTAAGGTATAATTATTTAAATTGTAGCATATCACGGAATGAATCCGCGAATTTTGCAGGTCTCTATTCATACGACGGCGGCTGGCGAAATTCACCGAGCAGATGGAGCTGCTTCGTGGCAGGTGTGCGTCGTCTCTGGAGGAGGCTGTAGGACCAGGATGGTATTGTTGGTGTATAAGGGGTGGGGGGAGGGGGGCAGACCTTGAAGACCGTTCCCCCGTAGCGCCAACAATGGCTGTTGCCTTCCTCTGAAGGGTGGGGAAGGGAAGAGGGGTCATGCCGCCGGTAATCGGCCATGTCTCGCCGCCGCCCAGACGCTGTTGCCCCCCTTCCCCCCCCTCCCCCCCCCCCCCCTCCCTCTCAACAAGACCGCGAAGGTGAGCGGCGGGTTGTTGTGTCTCCCTCACTCCTACAGACGCCGCGCCACGTGTCGACAATCAATCTCTTACAGACCGGAAAAATTCGCGGATTTATTCGGCGATAGGCTAGAATTCAAATACATATACACATTTATAATGATATTGCTGTTGGCTCACTGTTCATCCGGACGAACCTCAACCAGTTATAAACCCTCTCAACCAAAGAAGGATCGAATCACAGACGAACCAGATGAGACGACTCACAAGTCAGCAGCCAATGAACTTGCGTTATTTGCCCGAGTGTGCAGGGGAATGTGCAGTCTATCTTAAAGGCCATCGAAACCGCGAATTTTTCCGGTCCCTACTGATTGTTTGAGTTAATTTCAGGTGCATGTGTACTGTCCGCACTCAGTGACACTCGGTGCTGGAGCAAACGCGTCCTGAATGGCTCGGCCGAGTAAGGCGGCCGCCAATCACAGGAGACCGCCGGCGCGGGTATACCCTAATGCAGTCTAACGAGCATTCAGAATATTTTTTTTTCGCAAAAAAAAAAAAAACCTGTCCCTTCTCCGCAGGCCGTTCTGTAACGCAACAGCTGCATTCTCATAGGCCCATCCAAACACCATATAGGTAGGGGGCATGCAGATTTCGCGAAAAAAAATCTGAACGCCTATTAGACTGCAACGAGGTACAATCGCACCAGCAGTTTCTTTCTTGTGATTGGCGGCCGTCTACGAGAGATGTCGTTGCTTTATTTGACTGGGCCACTCAGGATGCGTTTGCTTCCGCACTGTTTTACTAGAGACTGGAAAAATTCGCACTTTGGATGACCTCTAGGATAGACTCCACCATCCCCTACACACTCGGGCAAATGCCACCTGCTCATTGGCTACCGACTCGTGTCACCTGTCAACTGGGCCGCTTGCGATTCGATACTTTTTTGGTTGAATGTTTTTCTTTGGCTCAAAGTCCTTCAGATAAACTGTGAGCCAATCAGAGAAGCCACTTAAAGGTACAGTTGTTTGGATTCTATCATATCGTGAAATGTATCCGCGAATTTTTCCGGTCTCTAGTATTACTGTGGTTGGTGTTGCAACGAAATGCGTGTACCTGAAAGAAACTCACCCAATCAAGAAACGCAGACGATGCTACGGTGTTTTATCTTTCAGTAGGTCTCGGAATCTTTTCGCGAAATATGCATGCCCCTACATATAGGTTTCTTCAGCCTGGTGGATCCGGTAAGGTAACAGGTTGCTGACGTAAACGTAGTGTGTGTTGAAGCCTATCAAAACTACGCTCTTTGAACGATTCGTGCAGCGGGGAAGCTAGTTAAGATTTTCACGGACATAACGCCATTGCTGGTTTCAACTGCACGTCATGGAGAAACCACAAGAATGACACACGGTTAAAACCAGCAATGGCGTTATGTCCGTGACACACTTTTAAATCAAGCCCATCAAACTGTCCGCTCTTTGAGTTGACGTTCGTTTGGTGATTTTCCACGCTTGCATCATATTGTCTCGTCCTTGAAGTTTCATTTTATTGAATGATAGAAATGTAGGTTAGAAAGTCAGGAACCTTGACTCTGATACGTAGAACTCTGTAAAGTTTTATGTTTGTATGTATTTATTTGGTCTTTTAGCTTCCTCCCTCCCCTTTTTTCTAGTCATGCGTGTTTTCTCCGGCAGTAATTCCAAGGTTAACGAGTCAGCTATATTTAGAAGACGCCGCACCCGAATAGTTTTTTTTTATTTTGGACGCGTTGTCCCGCTTCAAGTGGATATGCTTCAGACGTGGCGCTGTGTAATTACTAGAGACCGGAAAAAAATTCGCGATTTCAAATCCCTAAAGGATAGACTCCATGATCCTCTATGCACTCGTGCAAATTACATCTGCTGATTGGTTGCCGACTCGTAATACCTGTTGACTGGAATGATCGTGATTCGCTAATTCTTCTGTTAACAATTTTTCGTTGGCCCAGAGTCCTTGAGATAAACTGTGGCCCCAATCACTGAAGCAAAATAATTTCAAAAGTATTTGGACTCTATCCTATCGCGAAATGAATCCGCGAATTTTACAGGTCTCTATTAATTAATTGTTGACATGGCGTGGTGCAGTGCGTTCCAGCCAAATTTAAAATACTTCTGAATAAACTTCTGCCAATAAACTAGGGACACGGAGAAAAGAAAAAAAAAAGTGGTGTGGCTGTGTCACGGACACGGCCGTGTGTTGTACGTGAATACGTGTACGCAACAGGTAATATTTTCTATACGAAATAAAAAAAAAAGTTATTTTATGTATGTTAAATTAAGAACTAAAATTAAGATATGTTGCACTACAAATACCATAAACATAAGTCAATGACGTTGAATATGAAAATACCTTGGAAAAAGTGGTACAACAGTTCTGTGGTTACAGACACAAGCGGCTGGGGTCGAAGAATCATTGGAGTCACTGCACGATGTGTCTAGCATCGTTACGTCTGGAGACTTGTTTCTGAGCCTCGCAACTCTGCAGGGACCACAGTTCGTTCACTTCGGGCGGTGCGGCGCGACAGGACACCCTGACTTTAGGGAATGACATCTCTCTGTCTCTCTCTCTCTCTCTCTCTCTCTCTCTCTCTCTGTTTTTTTGTGAGTGTCGTGTGCTGTGTTGATCCGACGGGCGGTTAAGTGATGATGCAATTCGGACGAGGCAGCGGTAATTACTCGCATTCAGCCGTCTGGCCGCCAGCGGGCGTGTGTGTGTTTTTTTTTGTCGCCCGTTTGGAGCGCTGTCTCATGCTCTTGTGAATGAGGGGGGGGGGGGGGAAATGTTCTCGGACCACGCGGGCAAGTAACCCTGCGACCTTCAGTTCCAGTGCTGCGGCGACCCCGCGCTAAACTATGAGAATGATAAGCTAGCGCCATGCATTTTTCGCGAAATAATCTGCTCGCTCGTTAGACTGCAACAAGGTATGCCATTGTTCCCGTGTGATTGGCGGCCGTCTGCGAGAGAAGCCAAGCCTCTGTCTGGCCGGGCCATTCAGGACGGACGAGTTTGCTTCCGCGCTGGATGGCTGTGATTGGTGCGCCGACAGTAGACATGCACCTGGAAGAAACCCATCCAACCGCGAGACACAGAAAATGCTACAGAGTTTTTAACACGCAGCTGGTTGGAAAATCTTTTCGAGAAAATTACATGGCCCTAATATTAGCTAGGGACCGGAAAAATACGCGGTTTCGATGGCCTTCAGGATAGACTGCACATTCCCCTGTACACTCGGGCAAAATAACGCAAGTTCATTGGCTGCCGACTTGTGAGTCGTCTCAGCTGGTTCGTCTGTGATTCGATCCTTCTTTGGTTAAGAGTTTTTAATTGGTTGAAATTTGTCAAGATGAACAGTAAGCCAATAGCAAAATCATCTGAAAGGTTATGTATTTGAATTCTAGCCTATCGTCGAATGAATCCGCGAATTTTTCTGGTCTCTAATTATAATGCTATTACTTATATCAGACTGATAGAAGATTTTAATTATAAAAGATTGATCTTACTTAATAAGACTATAATAGGTATCAACACCTAAATTGTGTTTTTTTTCTCCCGTAGTCGGGTTGCCAGGTTTTCGAGACACCTGCTGTTCAATTCCCTGAGTTTCCCCTGTTCCCCAGATCTTGCCTGTACCGCGCAAGAACTCGGAATGGATACTTGACGGTGGGAAAGCGTCTATGAACAACTTTGTTGGTGGAAGGGGGGAGAGAAATGAGTGGCGGCTCTCCAACTAATAAGCGACGTTGTTCGGTGATAAGAGGCGTGTTCGGACGAGCCGGCGATAAGAGAAAACACCTCCAGATAACATCGACCAGAACCTCGTCGTCCGACCAGTGTCCGGCGGTGGAGGGGGGGGGGGGGGGGGAGACCACTCCGCGGTTCATTCCGTTCCATTTCGTCTGTCTACCTTGTAAACGCCCATTGTACAGTGACACGGAAACGGCGGAGACGGACCCCGTACGTATCAGCTCGGCGATGCTGAGAGAGCTCTTCCGTTTACGTGGCTCCGTGCGACCAATAGCAGCCGAGTAGTTGGCTGCGGTCGTAGCCATGTTTTGTTTGTTCTAAATACGTTAAAAAAATTGTTTCAAATACTAGAACATCTAGCGGTCTATTATTACTTTGCGGTTTATATTTTTTACGTAAATTTTGCCTGTGCTATGGTTTCGAAGCAGAATTAAAACAAAAAAAAATTCATTTTTCGGAACCTTGAAATGCAATCTAATTGGTTGCCATTTGTCATGTTTCCGCGCTTTGTGGAAGAGCAGCAGACGCGATAGTGAAATGTTCCGTGAGATCCGTCTGCGAGTCCGTTAAAATCCGCGAATTCATTTCGCGCTAGGCTAGAATCCAAATGCGTTTAACCTTATTTTTCTGCTTCAGTGATTGGACCAGAGTATGTCTGAAGGAGACGCTTAGCCAATGAATGACCGAAGTAAACATTCTAGTTAACAGGTGTCAAGAGTCATAATTAGAGACCGGAAAAATTCGCGGGTTCAATGACCTCCAGGATAGACTCCACTACACTCTACACACTCGGGCAAATGCCACCTGTTCATTGGCTGCTGACTTGTGAGTCGTCTCGACTGGGTGGCCTGTGATTTGACACTTTCTTGGTTTAGTGTTTGTTTCCCATTGGCCCACAGTTCCCCGGATAAAATGTGGGCCAATCGCAGAAGCGGTACGAAGGTATAGTTGTTTTGATGCTAGCCTATCGCGAAATAAATCCGCGAATTTTGCATGTCTCTAGTCATGATTAGAGTCCCAGAAATTTCGCGGATTCCTCTGGCCTCAGGATAGAATTTAAAGTTATAGGTGTGCTCGACCCATGTACTTTCCCATTGGTTGATTTCTTAGCGAGAACATTTTTATCCTTGTTGTTTGGCACTACCTGATTCGCTTACTTCTCTCCTAGCTGGACATCGTTGGCTCACGGTCGTAGAGGGGCGTGTCCAGATAACTGCGGTCCAAATATGAACACAGTGCGACAGTGTGGAGGTTTGCATTCTAGCTTGCGACTAAATGAATTCGCGAAAATTCCGTGGCTCTAGTCATGATTAGAGACCGGAAAAATTCGCGGTTTCACTTCGCGATAGGCTAGAATCCAAGTGCGTGTAACTTATTGCCGCTTCAGTGATTGGAACACAGTTTGCCTGAAGGACTGTGAGCCAGTGAATGACCCTCAACGTGAGAAGTATCGAATCACAAGCATCCCAGTTAGCAGGTGTCACGAGTCAGTAGCCAATGAGCAGGTGTAATTTACCCGCGTACATAGTGGCTCGTGGAGTCTATCCTAGAGGTCATCGAAACCACGAATTCTTCCCTGTCCCCAACAGTGAGGGATCCTCGGTGAAGGAATCCGTGGACTGGCGTGCCACGCGAGTGAGAGGTAGGCCGGGCCAGCAGGTGTGGTGTGTTGTTGAGGTCGTTGACCCCTGACGGTCCGCGGCTGACGGCAGACGAGCCACGCGCGCGGCCGGGACGTGGTTGCGGCTCGCGAGGCCAGGTGGCGCCACTGAACAGGTTCCCGCGCGCCGACTGTCCGCGATCAACGGCGAATGATTCTAGCACTACGGCCCGCAGACCTGCCAACTCTCACGATTTTGGTGTGAGGCTCACGATTTTAAGGTCCATCTCACGCCCTCGCGCCAAAATAGTGTTTCCTCACGATTTTTTTGGGGCCCCAAGATTTTGTTTGTAAAAGTTACAAAACAAGTTTTACGAAAGCTTACAGTAACGAGTTGCCATCAATACTTGAGTCACGTAAAGGAAGCAATTTTGCGTTTTGTAGCGTGTGCCATGCTGATTTTTCTATCTCGCATAGTGGAAGAGGAGACATTGTGAAACATGTCGCTACAAAAAAACACAACTAACACGTGAAGTGTATTGCTTCCAATAAAAAAAATTAATTTTGCTGTGAACAGTGATAATAATGTTACACGAGCAGAATGTTATTTTACATCTTTTTTAGTTGCGGCCCTGCATGATCACTACACGACAGCGCTAAATTATGTTCAACTAAATTAAATCTGCAACCTATAATTTGTTGAAATAAATTTTGAAGCAGAGAACATGTAACATATGTACAGGTATGTCACTTAAATTTAAAGATTCTCATTTGTTGTTTTTTATATCTAACCTGTATTTATGGGCCTGAAAATTTTTATCGAGGACCTCATGATTTTTTAAATTTGAATGTTGGCAGGTCTGGGCCCGGGTAAAATTCGCGGTTTCGATAGCCTTCAGTATAGACTGCAACATTCCCCTGTACACTCGGGCAAATAACGCAAGTTCATTGGTTGTTGACTTGTAAGCAGGGCCGGCGCGTCTATACAGGCGAACTAGGCAACCGCCCAGGGCGCCAAGTAGCTGGGGGCGGCGCAGCACGACACATAACAGCTCATATCATATGTTTAACGATTATTGAAACTAGATGATAATGTATTTTTGTAACAGTTTGGAATGTTTATATTGATATAAGTAATTATTTAAAATCCACGGTGACCTGTTTATGATTTGTAATAAGTAAAAAAGTACAAAAAAAAAACACAAGCCTGCTTACATTTGATTTTGACAAAATCTTAGGCTTACGTGATGTATTTTGAGGCAAGGAAAATTTTTTTTTTGGAGTGTCCGGCTGGGGGGGGGGGGGGGGGCATTATTTTCGCCTAGGGCGCCAATTTACCTTGCGCCAGCCCTGCTTGTAATTCGTCTCAGCTGGTTTGTCTGTGAATAGATCCTTCTCTGCTTGAGGGTTTATAATTGGTTGAGATTCGTCAAGATGAACAGTAAGTAGAGACCGGAAAAATTCGCAGATTCATTTCAACGATATGATAGAATCCAAACAACTGTACCTTTAAATTGCTTCTCTGATTGGCTCACAGTTTATCTGAAGGACTTTGAGCCAATGAAAAACCTTCAACCAAAAAAAGTATATCGAATCGCAAGCGTCCCAGTTGACAGGTGACACGAGTCAGTAGCCAATGAGCAGGTGGACATTTGCCCGAGTGTGTGGGGGATGGTGGAGTTTATCCTGGAGGTCATCCAAAGTGCGAATTTTTTCCAGTCTCTAACAGTAAGTCAATACCAAAATTATCTAAGAGGTATATGTGTTTCAATTCTAGCCCATCGCCGAATGAATCCGCGAATTTTTCCGGTCTCTAGGCACAACCTACATACAGCGCCTTGCTCGCTGCATGAGCCCCAGCTTCACGGGGGCAGTTGCTGTATAGTCCGTGGTCTTGTTGAGGGCGTGTGGAAACATAACAACCCCCACCCCCCAAAAAAAAAACACCAAATTCCCGTCTTCAGGCCCCGGGAGAGAGTCGTCACAAACACCACACCGCAGCGGGGTGCCCGAGAAGAAGGGTTGTTCCTTATTATTTTTTTGTTACCATACTTTAATTTTTTTTTCTCCTGATATTCATCAGCAGCTGTCGTACCTCCTGTGGTGGCTTCTCGCGCCCCCCCCCCCCTCCCCTTTTCCTTCTCAAACCACCTTTTCCATTTGCTAGATGCATGAGGATTTCAAGATTATCATTCCGTAGCAAAGCACACGCATGAGGAACGTGTATTATATACAGGATGAGTCTGAATTCGACAGACTTCACTTCCGCCGCAGGTTCGTCACGACAAAATAAGTTGAAAACCTCGATAAATGTTTCCGAATAATATATATATATTTTTCAATACTGAAAAACGAAAACACTAGGTCAATGTGCTTTATCTTCTGTTTCAAAGTTTTTTTTTTTTTTTTAAATTGCTTAGACGAAAAGTATGAGTGTTGAAAATCATATTCATAATCTCAGTTTCGATTTAAAAAAAAAAAAATGTGCACATGGCAACCATGTTTATTTCAGTGCTACCAAGATAACTCAACATTGTCAAAAACTATTACAGAGTATGATATTTTGCCATTATACTCAATACGCCGCTACATTACACAAATTCTGAGCTAAGAATGTTTGTGAATTTTTTCTTTAATTTAAGTAATTATTAGAGACCCGGAAATTTCGCAGATTCGTCTGGCTTCAGAGTAGAATTTAAGGTAATAGGTGTGCTCAACCCATGTTCGCTTTCCCATTGGTTGATTTCTTAGCGAGGGCATGTTTATCCTTGTTAATTGGCACTACCTGATTCGCCTACTTCTCTCCTAGCTGGGCGTCGTTGGCTCACGGTCGTAGAGGGGCGTGTCCTAATAACTGCGGTCCAATCATGAACACAGTGCGAGAGTGTGAAGGTTTGCATTCTAACTTGCGACTAAATGAATGCGCGAAATTTCCGTGTCTCTAGTAATTATTAGGGACATGCAGATTTTGCTAAAAGATTTAGAGACTCGAAGAAAATTAAAACACTGTAGCACAGTCTGTGTTTCGTGATTGGGTGAGTTTCTCCCAGGTACATATCGATTGTAACAACACCAATCACAGTGATTCAGTGCGGAAGTAAACGCGTCCTGAGTGGCTCGGTCAAACAAGGCAACGACTTCTCTCGCAGAGACGGCCGCCAATCACAAGGAAGAAACCACAGGTGCGGGTATACATTGTTGCAGTCTAATAATAAGTGTTCAGGCCTTTTCGCGAAAAATGCCTGCCCCTAGTAATTATGTTTAAAACGTGATTTTTGACGCTGGCGTTTCTCAGCCCCGGCCGCACAGACGTGTCAGTGGCCGTGTGCCCTCAGAGCGGTCAGCGCCCCGCTGATTGGAGCCCACGCCGCCTGCTCTCGCGCGCGCGGGCAAGTGTCACGTGTTGATTGGCTCGCAGGGTCACTCAGGGCGCGGTGGGCGGGGCCTCCCGGAGCGCGCGGTGATTCAGCGGCGCTCCGCCAGGCGGCGACACCGACTGTGGTAGAGGCCCGTGAAAATTCGCGGGTTCAATGTCCTCCAGGATGAACTCCATAGTTCTACGTACATTCGGTCAAATGCCACCCACTCATTGGCTGCTGTCTTGTGGAGACGTGTCCCAACGTAGCAGCCTGTGTGATTCGGTAAAGCTTTGGTCGTGCGGTTCTCACTGGCCCCAGAGTCATCCAGGTGAGTTGTGAGCCAATAGCAGAGGCAGCACTGAGGCATAACTATTTGTATTTTAGCCTGTCGCGAAATGAATTCGCGAATTGTTCCGGTCTCTAGGCATGTGTCCTTGCGAGGGAAGTGAAGTGCAAGTCCCCACGCACACGGCACCAGTCAACGTCGCCTTCAATTTAAACGTCAAATAACTCACCCAGACATTTCACGTAACATGATATAAATACATAGACCCTGCAAATATTCGCGGATTCATTTCGTGATATGCTACAATTGAAATAATTATACCTTAGCGCTGCTTCCACCACAGGTTCACCTGTTAATCCTGGAGCAATGAGGGCCAATTAGTGACCCTCGCTCAAAGAAGTGTCGAATCACAGACACTCGGTCGAGACGACTCACAAGTCAGCAGCCAATGAACAGTTGGAATATGCCCGAATGTGTAGAGTGTAGTGGAGTCTATACTGGAGGTATTTGAACCCGCGAATATTTCCGGTCTCTACTTCTAAGGTGGTGTTAAAATTTCTTTCTCTATTGCCCTATGGGTAGAGACCGGAATAATTCGCGAATTCATTTTGCGATAGGCTAAAATACAAATCGTTATACCTCAGTACTGCCTCTGCTATTGGTTCACAACTCACCTGGATGACTCTGGGCTAATGAGAAACACCCAACCAAAGCTTTACCGAATCACAGGCTGCTACGTTGGGACGTCTCGCAAGACAGCAGCCAATGAGTGGGTTGCATTTGACCGAGTGTACGTATAACTATGGAGTTCATCCTGCAGGTCATTGAACCCGCGAATTTTTCCGGTCTCTATCTATTGGGATCGCGGGAGAGACTCCATTTGCGGTACTCGGCCGCTGTGTGTAGCGACGAGGACGGTTATGCAGTGTGGGGGGGAGGGGGGCTAGGATGTGTGTGTGTGTGTTGGGAGGGGGGCAGTGCCCCCCCCCCCCCCCGTGCGGGAGGAAATGCCAGGGTCTCCCGTCACACGCGCCTCCCCAGAAGCCGAGGAGGAACAGCAGATGGAAGGCCCACATGAAAAAACTCTCAACTAGAGAAGTATCCAATCACAAGCATCCCAGCTAACATGTGTCACGAGTCAGTAGCCAAATGAGCGGGTGTAATTTTTTCTCAAGTACTTATAGGATCGTGGAGTCTATCATAGAGGTTATCGATAGAGACCGTAAATATTCGCAGACTCATTCGTAGGGGCAGGCAGGGGCGTAGGAACCGGGGGGGAAACAGGGGGGACGTGTCCCCCTGAACTTTTTGGGCGGAGGGGACTGTCCCCCCAACTTTCTAGATCGTGATATTTTTATTTTATAATATTATTCTGCCCAACTTTATTTTTAATTTCTTCACTCATCAAATTTTATCTTAAGGAAACAATAATTATTTTAACATCGATGTATCCAATGGTTAAATACAAAAACTGCTTAAAAAGCGCTATTTTGCACTTTTAAAATCAAAATTTTCCGGTGGGGGACCCCCGGACCCCCCGACTTAGTAAGAGGGGAATGGGTTTACATGACATCAAAATCATTATTTGTCCCCCCCCTCCCAACTTTATGAACACAGCTACGCCAATGGGGGCAGGCACTTTTCGCGAAAAAACCTGAACACTTATTAGACTGCAACAAGGTATACCCGCACCTGTGGTTTCTTACTTGTGATTGGCGGCCGTCTGCTTGTTTGACCGAGCCACTCAGGACGCGTTTACTTCCGCACTGAATACCTGTGATTGGTGTTGTTACAATCGACATGTACCTGGGAGAAACTCACCCAATCACCAAACACAGACGATGCTACAGTGTTTTAACTTTCATCGTGTCTCGAAATCTTTTCGCGAAATCTGCATGCCCCTACTCATTCGGCGATAGGCTAAAATTCAAATACATATACCTTTCAGATGATTTTTGCTATTGGCTTACTGTTCATCTTGACGAATCTCAACCAGTTATAAACCCTCAACCAAATAAGGATCGAATCACTGACAAACCAGCCGAGACGACTTACAAGTCGGCAGCCAATGTACTTGCGTTATTTTGCCCGAGCGTACAGGGGAATGTGCTGTCTATCCTGAAGGCCGTCGAAACCGCGAGTTTTTCCGGTCCCTATAAATAGCACATTTGTACACTCGGGCAATTAGCGACAGTTCACAAGCTGCTGACTTGGGTTTTTTCGTGTGATTCGAAACTTCTTTGGTCGAGGGTTTCCCATCGGCCCAGATTCGTCCAGTAGGAAACAGAGAGCCAATAGCAAAAACAAGCTTAAAGGTATCCGCGTTTGAATTTCAGCCTTTCGCGAAATGGATCCGCGGTGTTTTTGACGTGATAACGTCTTATAAATCGATGAACGCGGGCTGCACGCACGAAAAAAGCATGACTCAATGTCACGTTCCGCCTGAGCTGAGCGTGCAAGAACCGGCCAACCACCGTGCGAAGAAAATCTTCTATGATATCAAACAGGTTAAGGCGGGCTTTTTTTTTTAAAGCAGCAAAATTAAAAAAAAATTGATTTATTTGTCCAATTTCGATATTTCATATTAACATTTTATTGACATTGATTTGATTTCAGTTTATTTCTATAACTAATTGTTCGTGCATTATGTTTAAACAAATTATTTAAATTAAATTTGCAAAAAAGTGTAAATAAGATTTGAAAGTTAAAAAAAAAAAGTACGCAATTTTTCATCAATGTTTTCTTATGACGTTGTCACGTAAAATTGTCGTCCGTAAACAGAATTTACAGACGACAACCGCCCGCTCCCCCTTTTTTCCCCCCGGGTCACCACTGCCAGCGACCCCTGGAAGCCCCCAGGCGTGTCCTCGGACGCGGGAGAGACGATGTCCAACTGCCCGGAAGACCGGGTCTGCCGCAGGAAACCCGACCTCTCACTCAGACCCTAGGCTGCGCGCACACAGGAGCAGACACGACAACTCCACACCGTGTCTGCTCAAACATCGCACACCCTTAACGCCGTTCCTCCCCGCGTTCCCAAAACCAAATTCTTGTTGCCCACCCGGACACACACACACGCGGTGCGCAGAGCTTCAGGGAAAAACATCGCGATTACAAAACTACTCAAGATATCCGAGTGGGGTCTACTCACGAAAAGCATTTTAAGAGTTCGCTGACGGCCGAAAAGTACTTTTGATTTCCGACTAAGATTCTTAAACTGTATTTTTAGAAGAGTTAAAATGGCTAAAACGCATGTTTTCAGAGGTAATTTTTGGGCGTAAAAAATCAGTACAGATTCTTCAAAGCACTTAAGGGACTTGCATTACACCTTTATCTTCATTTCTCCGCCATATAATGTGACGGTCACCGCTCAATGCACGACGAGAAGACTGCGCGCCAGTCCAGAGGAGACACCGCGCTAGAAGCACCAGCGAGCGTCGCGCTTATCACACATGCACCCCTTTAAAGATGGATTACATAAAAAAAATATGTCTTTCCAGTACTAAACATGAATCGGCACATGCTAAAAAAATGTCTCAGTCACAAAAATAAAACGGCAGTGAGTTAAGCATGAAAATCGCATGTTGCAGGATAGCTTCATCTGTATATGCTGAAAGGGATTGAGTCACACGCGTGGGTTAGCTATTATTAGTAGGGACCGGAAAAATTCGCGGTTTCAATGTCCTTCAGGATAGACTGCACATTTCCCTGTACACTCGGGCAAATAACGCAAGTTCATTGGCTGCCGACTTGTGAGTCGTCTCAGCTGGTTCGTCTGTGATTCGATCCTTCTTTGGTTGAGCTTTTTTTTTTTTTTTTTTTTTAATTGGTTGAGATTTGTCCAGATGAACAGTAAGTCAATAGCAATTATTTTAATTCTAGCCTATCGCCGAATGAACCCGAATCCGGTCTCTAATCATTATCCGTTGATCTACGAAGATGACCGTAAACGAACGAAGATCCCTGGGGTAGTTTTGCAACCAGGTTGTTCTCGATACTAAGGCGAAACTAAGGTGTGCGGTCTCGAGACGAGAAGCGGGGGTCAGTGTGACCCAGGCGGGGCGCGCGCCTCTGCCCGCACACGCGAGTCTGCGGTCAGCGCGCGGTCGGCGGGTCCATTAGTCATGGCTTCCAGTTTATTTCCAGTTGCCCGCCCGGTCGGCAGAGAGGCCGCTGCCTCTGCTCCTCGCGGCCCCGGCTGCTAGTTGCTAGTAGGGACTGGTTGAGATTCGTCCAGATGAACAGTAAGCCAATAGCAAAATCATCTGAGATGTATATGTATTTGAACTCTAGCCTATCGCCGAGTGAATATGTGAATTTTTCCGATCTCTAACTCAGTGTCTGTAAATTCACTAAGATCTCCTGGATTATTTGCAACCAGTGTAATTGAGAGAAACTGAAATCAGCCGCGGGAAACAGACGATGCTACAAGTGTTTTTTAACGTCCCTGGCAGTCGGGGACTGCGGTTCCCGGCCGCGCGCACTATCGCGTACAGTCGGGAGGGACCTCGCTGACGGGGGGACACTGGGGCAGCGCCCCTGGAGTCCGGGAGACCGCTCCGGCCGGCCACTCGCCCACTCGCGCCAGGGCGAGTCGACCAGTTCCTTCGCCGCCGGCACCGGCTCCGAGATCCCGCGCTTCCATTGGCCGCCCACGCTCACCATTAAGGCCCCCGCCCACCCGGGCACACACGCGGTGCGCAGAGCTTCAGGAGAAACAACACGTTTACAAAACTACTCAACATATCCCAGTGGGGTCTACTCACGAAAAGCATTTTAAGAGTTCGCTGACGGCCGAAAAGTACATTTGATTTCCGATTAAGATACTTAAACTGTATTTTCAGAAGAGTTAAAATGGCTGAAACGCATGTTTTCAGGGTAATTTTTAGGCGTAAAACCACCGATACAAATTCTTCAAAGCACTTAAGGGACTTCCATTACACCTTTATATTCATTTCTCAGCAATATAATGTTACGGTCACCCCTTAGAATTCAAAGTTATCCTGTGACGACGAGAAGACTGCGCGCCAGTCCAGAGGAGACACCGCGCTAGAAGCACCAGCGAGCGTCGCGCTTATCATCCCGCCTCTCTAACACAGATACACCCCTGACGAGGCGGGCCCCTTCAAGGCCCCTGCCTACATTCTTAAACATTTCTTTTCTGAGGGGGGGGGGGGGGGCTACAATTTTGTTTCGAGCGTTACGAAAACTCCGATCGCACGAGGGGCTGTCTACTGGTTTGTGAGGCGTCTCAACCGGGTGACTTGTGACTCGATACTTCCCTGACTGAGGATCTCTATTTGTTAGGGACTGAAAAATTCGTGGTTTCAATGCCCTCTAGGATAGACTCCACGATCCCCTGCTCATTGGCTACCGACTCGTGACACCTCGTTAACTGGGATGCTCGTGATTCGATACTTCTTCTTTTTTTAGGGTCTTCCATTGGCTCAGAGTCCTTGAGGTAAAAATGTGGTCCAGTCACTGAAGCAGCATGAAGGTAAACTAGTTTGTAATCTGGCCAATCTCGAATTGAATCCGGTCTCTACTAATTGGCCAATGGCCCCCTCCAGATGAACAGCGCACGCACCGCAGAAGCGGCTTAGGTATATGTAATCATTAGAGACCGGAAAAATTCGCATATTCATTTGGCGATAGGCTAGAATTCAAACACATATACCTCTTAGATGATTTTGCTATTGGCTTACTGTTCATCTGGACGAACCTCAACCAGTTATAAACCCTCAACCAAAGAAGGATCAAATCACGGACGAACCAGCTGAGACTACTTTCAAGTTGGCAGACAATGAACTTGCGTTGTTTGCCCGAGTGTACAGGGGAATGTGCAGTCTATCCTGAAGGCCATCGAAACCGCGAATTCTTCCGGCCCCTAGTAATCATCTCACGAAATGAATCCGCTAGTTTTTTTTCCCACACATTCCATAATTTAAATTGGGCTGTCTGGTGGGGGAACCGGTAGAGGAGGAGAGTGCGTCAGCGGCGACGCCACTCCAACGCAAGCGCAGTTGGAAGTCAACAAGAAATTGAGGGGGGGGGGGGGGGAGAGAGATAGCGCAGCATGATGTATGCTTAGCTGTAACAGCCGGAGGGGAAAATTGCAGGCGAGATGTAGAAATTTCTCAGCAGTGATGCAACGGAATTCTAGTAACGCTGAGAAATACATATGTTGACGCAAACGTTTTTCGCGAAAAAAAAAACGCGTGGGGATTATTTTCTGTCGTAGTATATATATCTGCAATTCGAAATTCGGATTCTTACCCGGGATTTTATGCCTTGTGTTGTCCCAGTATCTTCAATACTTAAAGTTATTTGTAAAATGTTCTCTGAATATCTTTCCAGTGTTAATTCGCATATTAAAAACCACGATGAAACAAAAAATAAAAGCCAATGATTGGATATTCGATTATCCTTTCCGTGGTTTACAATTATTATCCTTGAACGAAACACAATTAAAATTATAAAATAAAATTATGTCCCCATTTTCGTAAGAAATACTCAGTATTTTCTTAAAAAAAAAAAAGTATTTCATACATGCAAAAATAACCATAGCCGTGAAGTGAAAATTTTCAATATCTTTCTTGTAGTACAGTATGTCCATAAAAGAATGGCCAAGTTACAAATGTTAATGGTATCAACTGTAAGCGCTGTAGTCTGTTGGTTCAATGTCACAATTAAAGAGTAAATCAAACAGTTTTAGATAAGTGCATACGCGAGAAATGCTTTGTTGTTTTCTCGCTTGCAGCGTTCGTTATCTACGCAAAATGGCGACTGCTTAACGTAATTACTAATTAGTGGAGGGTGAGCCTGTAAACTTTATTTGGCAACAGGATGGAGTCCCTCCCCATTGGAAAATCTTTTACGAGAGTGGTCGAAGTCCCTGATCATTGGATCGGTGGTAATGGTCGAGACGACATAAGTCACGAATAAGGTTTTCCCAGCGCTCTTAGCCGTTAGGCCCTACCGCCCTGGGGCCCCCACGGGCGTGGATGCGGATACGCCGCATACGCAACCGGGAAGAGCGTTAGAGCTTTTGGCTATACACAGGGGCTGAGGCTACCCATCCCAGCTTATGCACCACCTCCGGCCCCCTACTCGACGCTCTTTTTCGCTAGCCTCCTGACATAACGCCATGCGATTTTTTTCTTTTGGGGCTTTATGAAAAGATCTTGTCTACGTTCCGCCGCTACCTAATGATTTGCCAGAGCAGAGACGCAGAGTTGAGAGGTATCG
Organism: Bacillus rossius redtenbacheri; assembly: GCF_032445375.1. NCBI lineage: Eukaryota > Metazoa > Arthropoda > Insecta > Phasmatodea > Bacillidae > Bacillus > Bacillus rossius. The sequence goes on from NC_086338.1 coordinate 55,704,728, forward strand.
CTTCCACTACTCCGGACGTGTTGACCAAAGTGTGGGAAGAATTGGACTTCAGGTTGGATGTGTGCCGTTTAGCTAAAGGTGCGCGTGTTGAACGTTTGTAAGAAAAACTAGGTTAGTTTACCTTCAGTTTGACGTATGATTTGTTGAAAGTAGTTCAAATTGAACTGTTTTAACATGCCGTTGAAACTGGGACATTCTTACATGGACATCCTGTACATAATATTTTTGACGTGACAACGTCTAATAAATCGACGAACGCCGGCTGCACGCACGAAAAAGTGTCCCGTTACGCACATTGTTCCGTTACGCTCATTGTACGCTTGCGCCGCATCTATCTCTCTTCCACTCGATTGGCCTATGCGTCCGAGGAGAAGAAAGACAGCGGCAGCACACAACTTACATCTACACGTGAACTGTTTCGTCGACTGTTTATAAAGTGAAGTGAAAAGTTAATGTGGTTTTCATTGCTTATTACAACAACAATTTCGGAAATAAAGGTTAATTATTCTTGCATTTTAAAAATCTGATTACTAGAATAATTTCAAGTATTTATTCTTTTATTACTAAAATAAAAATGATTCAATTTTATTCATAAAAGTATGCAATCATTTCATCAATGTTTTGTTATGACGTTGTCACGTTAAGCTATCGTCCGTAAACCGACTACACAGACAACCAATTTTTTTTTCTCCTTTGAGGTCGCCGCCGGGCACAGACGCGCAGACTCCACGGGCCACAGACTGCGGGGTGGGCGGGGCTGGCGGCTGGCCAATCAGCGCACCGCTAGGCCGTCTCGCCCGATAGCACACGCAGTTGGTTGGCCTGAGCGCTCAGGGAGACATTCCTTCCTTGACTTATCGGCGGACACAGCTTCCAATTCTGGGATCTCCCCCCCCCCCTCCCCCGGTTAAATAAGCAGTCCGAAATCTTGAAGAGGGGGAAAAAAAATAACAATTGAACATATTTCTGACGTCTTTGAAAATCTCTATCAAAAAAATTTTTTTTATTAGTTTACTAGCAATTTAATGTGTTCTCATGTTTCAAATACACTTGTAATAAGAAACTCGAACACGAAATTTAACGTAGAATTCTTTAAAAGATTGCCAACTTTACAGATTGCCAAGTGTGATAACTTTACGTAAAATGTGTTTTCAGATAAATTTCTGGACGCGATTCACACGTAGTTTTCGCAACCGCCGCATAGAATACGATAAAGGCGAATAAAGAAACTTGGAGAAAAAAAATTACTGAACCCCGGCTATTGACCTGATTTCCGACTAGTAATGTAATTAAAATACTGACATTCTGGTTCAAATTCATTAATCATTTATTCTATTTGGCTTTGTGAAGCGAAGTTTGATTCGCGCCATCAGCCACCGTGATTATTACACATTTCCGTCCCATCCACGAAATTACTCTTTCCAAATTACGTACACGGAGAGCTAAGATGTTACACATAAAAAAATAGAAGGTTTGTAGTGTGTTATCGGAACGCGGCCTGGACGAAGCCGGCGGGGGCCCAAGGAGGTTGTAAGCGGTGTTACAATCTCCTTGGAGGGCACGCGCGCGTCCAGACGCGGTCTCTCCGCTTGAGCTGATACGGCAGAGGGAGTACACGATGAATGGGCGGCTTTGTGGGGTTCTCGTCTGCGCCTCCCCCACCGCCTTCTGCTCCAAGACCTGCACCACTTGACTCGACACACACGGCCGACCTGCTGGTGAGTGGGAGATCAGCGCCACGGGGGAGAAACTCCGATCGCCGAGACCTGAGACCTAGTTTTTTTTAAGTAGTTCTGGGCCCGTCCGCTAGATGGTGGCTTTCATAATATATTGCTAGAGACAGGAAAAATTCGCAGATTCATTCGGCGATAGGCTAGAATTCAAACACATATTCCTTTTACATGATTTTGCTATTTGCTTACTGTTCATGTTGACATATCTCAACCAGTTTTAAACCTTCAACCAAAGAAAGGATCGAATCACAGGCAAACCAGCTGAGACGACTTACAAGTCAGCAGCCAACGAACTTGCGTTACTTGCCCAAGTGTACAGGGGAATGTGCAGTCTATTCTGAAGACCATCGAAACCGCGAATTTTTCCGGTCTCTGTATATTGCTAACACAGCTACCCGGGCACACACACGGTGCGCAGGGCTTCAGGTAAAACAACGCGATTTCAAAACCGCTAGAGACATCCGAGTGGGGGTCTGCCTACGAAAAGCATTTAAGAGAGCTCGCTGAGGGCCGAAAAATACTTTTCATTTTGGATTCAAGTTTTTAAACTGTATTTTTAGAAGAGTTTAAAATGGCTAAAACGCATGTTTTAAGAGTAACTTTTAGGCGTAAAAACAACCGGTACAGATTCTTGAAAGCACTTGAGGGACTTGCATTACACCTTTATCTTCGTTTCTCCGCCATGTAATGTTACTGTCGCCGCTCAGTGCACTGGGAGAAGACTGCGCGCCAGTCCAGAGGAGACACCGCGCTAGAAGCACCAGCGAGCGTCGCGCTTATCATCCCGCCTCGCCGACACACATACACCCCTGACGAGGCGGGCATGGCATGACGGTTGCGCCGCACCAAATGCTGGCCACGGCCTCGTGTCACGGCCTGCCTGGTGCCGTGGTCGGCAGTCGGCGCGCGCCGGGGACCTAGTCACTGTCGCCGGAAGCACACGTGTTCCTGACTCACCTCCCCCCCCTCCCCGTGCACCCGCGGACACTCCACGTCACGTCTCCGTCCGTCACGGACGGACATTCGCCGCCTGTCCGCCCGTCAGGCTGTCCGCCTGCCCTCCACCCCCCCCCCCCCCTTCACCTTCATGTGACAGCGCCTTCGAACAGCGGCGGATACAGGAGTAAAAAAAAAAAATCTTTGAAAGTATAATTTTCCATGATTAATTGAATATGTAATTAGCAACATGGACCGTCCACATATTTTACCAGAGATTCCTTTGGTACCACTTGCCGGAGTATTTGTCGTGAAATATTAACGCATAAATTTTATATTTTAATTGATGTTTCATTCAAGCATATTAAAAAAAACATGGGAAAAAAATAGAATAGTCAACATTTTTTTTATTTAATTAATTTTATTATTCTTATTATGTGCGCAGTTAATATTGGAAAGAGATTCAGGGAACGGGGTTTCAAATAACCTTTAACCATTTGAGGTACTGGGACGACACAAATCATACATACCGGGCTTGAATCCGAACACTGTTTTGTAAATGTGCTAATTTATTAATATCTGTAAATTTTGCATGATTAATATTTCTGTTCCATTTGCAAAAAAAAAAAAAAGGAGGAATCAGCGCACAGATGTCCCCACCTTTGCCGTCAGCAGCCCGACGACTGGTTACCGCACGTGCCAGGGCCGCTGGAATTATTCATGGCCGCTTGAATTATTCAGGAGGCGAGTTTATTACTCCGAACAAGCGACGCTTTCATTTACCCTTGCGCTCGCCGCTTCCCTCCCCCCTCCCCTCCTCCTCTATCACGGTGCACCGCGGCGACTGCGGGGAGGGGGGCGAGTGGAAGGACGTCCTGCTGTCCTGTCGGCTCCGGACAGCGCGGCGAAGCCTGTGGCCAGTGGGAGCTGTCACGGCGTGGAAACACACTGCTCAGAAACACTAATTAGAAACAACCTGTTCAGAAACACACTGCTCAGAAACACTGCTCAGAAACACACTACTAAGAAACACTAATTAGAAACAACCTGTTCAGAAACACACTGCTCAGAAACACTGCTCAGAAACACACTACTAAGAAACACTAATTAGAAACAACCTGTTCAGAAACAACCTGTTCAGAAACACACTGCTCAGAAACACTGCTCAGAAACACACTACTAAGAAACACTAATTAGAAACAACCTGTTCAGAAACACACTGCTCAGAAACACTGCTCAGAAACACACTACTAAGAAACACTAATTAGAAACAACCTGTTCAGAAACAACCTGTTCAGAAACACACTGCTCAGAAACACTGCTCAGAAACACACTACTAAGAAACACTAATTAGAAACAACCTGTTCAGAAACACACTGCTCAGAAACACTGCTCAGAAACACACTACTAAGAAACACTAATTAGAAACAACCTGTTCAGAAACACACTGCTCAGAAACACTGCTCAGAAACACACTACTAAGAAACACTAATTAGAAACAACCTGTTCAGAAACACACTGCTTAGAAACACTGCTCAGAAACACACTACTAAGAAACACTAATTAGAAACAACCTGTTCAGAAACACACTGCTTAGAAACACTGCTCAGAAACACACTACTAAGAAACACTAATTAGAAACAACCTGTTCAGAAACACACTGCTCAGAAACACTGCTCAGAAACACACTACTAAGACACAAATTAGAAACAACCTGTTCAGAAACACACTGCTCAGAAACAATGCTCAGAAACACTATTAAGAAACACTAATTAGAAACAACCTATTCAGAAACACACTACTAAGAAACACTGCTCGGAAACACACTACTTAGAAACACTAATTAGAAACAACCTGTTCAGAAACACACTACTAAGAAACACTGCTCAGATACACACTACTTAGAAACACTAATTAGAAACAACCTGTTCAGAAACACACTGCTCAGAAACACTGCTCAGAAACACACTACTAAGAAACACTAATTAGAAACAACCTGTTCAGAAACACACTGCTCAGAAACAATGCTCAGAAACACTATTAAGAAACACTAATTAGAAACAACCTGTTCAGAAACACACTGCTCAGAAACACTGCTCAGAAACACACTACTAAGAAACACTAATTAGAAACAACCTGTTCAGAAACACACTGCTCAGAAACAATGCTCAGAAACACTATTAAGAAACACTAATTAGAAACAACCTATTCAGAAACACACTACTAAGAAACACTGCTCGGAAACACACTACTTAGAAACACTAATTAGAAACAACCTGTTCAGAAACACACTACTAAGAAACACTGCTCAGATACACACTACTTAGAAACACTAATTAGAAACAACCTGTTCAGAAACACACTGCTCAGAAACACACTACTTAGAAACACATTGCTCACAAACACACTACTTAGAGAAATACACTGTTCAGAAACACTACTTAGAAACAACCTCTTCAGAAACACACTACTAAGAAACACACTACTAAGAAACACACTGCTCAGAAACACACTACTTAGAAATACACTGCTTAGAAACACACTAATACTTAGAATTGTCTGAGTTATTTCAGTTCTACGTTATGACTTTTATAAGTTGTGTGTTTCGGTGTTGTTTGTTTCTAATTTACGTGTTATTATGTTATGTGTATCTAAGTTGCGTGTTTCTAAGTTAATGTCGTTTCTATGTTGTACGTTTCGGGGTTCTGTTTATCTAAGTTACGACACTTCTAAGTTATGTGATTTGTTTTATAATTTCTACGTTATGCCTTTTATAAATTATGTCTTTGGAATATAACAAATACAGACCATAAGAATTCCAACTATAAAAAAGGGTGCTCTGCGGCGAAATTTATGGAATGCACTATTGAAGAAGTTACGAAGAAACTTCACTCACTGAAATCTCAATACCTGAGAGAAAAATGCAAACTAAAATATAAAATAACAAGAAAAAGTGATGCCTGTGGTAAGGATATCAACGTGAATAAATGGAAGTATTTTAGTTTATTGAGTTTTCTGTCAACAACCAGTGAACGAGTTGCATGCACAAGCATGATAAGAAAATAATAATTTCGAAATGTCTGAGATTTTATTTATATACGTAATTATATGCAAGCGAAATGCAGTTAATCATCAAGGGAGCATATTTTGAACCATAATAAAAATGGCACAAATTATTTTTCTGGCTCATTTTGAATGTTGCATTAAAGGTACGGCCCTGGCGTGTAATTGTAACTAAGACATGTCGATGTCGCTTTGAAAGTGGCTGACTGAGAAGAGAGCGAGCCAATTCTTGACGCACACATTTGCCAGGATTTTTCTCCTATTTGCTTCCGGGAAGCTCCACTCCTTCATTTCTCCAAGTTCCGTTGATGACATTTCCCGTTGTCACGCTCTGAATCAAACACACGAGCAGAAGAGTAGATCTCAGCAGAATCATCCTTTCTTAAAAAAAAAGTCACGCAAACAAACATAGCCATCAACGTAAACCATCTTCCTGTTTTCGGGTTGCGGTGACATAGGTTTTCAGAGAACTTCAAATACACTGCTCATTATTTTGAAAACGTTCTCAATTACCCACATAGCTAGAGACCTGAAAAATTCGCGGATTCATTTCGTGATATGCTGCAATTCAAATAATTACACCTTAGTGCTGCTTCTACCACTGGTTCACTGTTCATCTGGAGCAATGAGAGCCAGTCAGAGACCCTCGCTCACAGAAGTGTCGAATCACAGACACTCGGTCGAGACGACTCACTAGTCAGCAGCCAATGGACAGGTGGCATTTTACCGAGTGTGTAGAGTGTAGGGGAGTCTATCCTGGAGGTATTTGAACCCGCGAATTTTTCCCGGTCTCTAATACAGTATGGATCATCCCCACGAACGAGTGCGCCGTTCTCTGACGCACGTGACTTGTAACGTCTCTGGCCCGAGACAGTGGAATATGCAATTCCGTTTATTTCATCGCAAAGGTCACAACCTCAATCTGTGTCAATTTTTTTTTCCTAACCTAACTAAAACTAAGTGTATTTTGTTTGGGAGGGTCTGTGTTAGGGAAGACTCTAGGTGCGTCCCAGGCCGAAGCCTTTACGCCTATTCATGCTGGGTTTAAGCCATGCAGACAAGGGAGCATGCATCGTGTGCTTGTTCGGGGATTGGCCAGCCATGGCTGCAATTGGCGCCATGACTAACTCCCCTTCTTAATACTAGACTATAACTGGATAAGTTGGGCCCAGGTAAAACCTCCATAGACAGAGGGAAAACCCTGGGCACTTTCATGCGGGATGCAAAATTTCATGCATTAATTACGAGCAGGTCGGTTACAGGAACAAAAGGATGGTTCAGGAAGAAGAGTTGGTCAGAGTAGAGAGAGTCTACCATGCGGGGGTTGGGCGCTTGGACGGTTGTGTCCGCTTGTGGTGTTTAGGGGCACTGGTTTTTTGGGGGCGACTTAGTCGTTTCCCCCCAGCTGCCAGCCAGCTGGATCTGTGTCGCGGCGACTATCGCCTCTCGCCGCCCGAGTGGCCGTGACGCGCGCTGATTGGCCGGGAGCGCATCGCCGCCCGCACAGTCGTCTTGTCTCGTCCGCTCGACCAATCAGCGCTCTTGCATGACGGCGTGGGGATGGGGACAGTGAACCATCCTCGCGTTTGGCCTGGACGTGCATGCTTCTGCGACGCCTCCAATATTGCCCTCCCCTGGGTGAGAGTTGTTTGTGTCGCGGCAGATCCCCGGACGAGAGGAATCGAAGGCGGCCATCTGTAGCAAGGTTCGCCGCTCCAGGCATTGGCTGATCCAGAGATGGGGAGGGGGGGGGGTGAACTCAGCGGTATTGTCCCCCCTCCTTTCTGAACCCTGAACAAATTCTGATTTTCCTAATCATAGTTTACCAAAATTACTAAATAATTGTTTTACTGCGCTGCTATAAATATAAATATAAATATATAAACATAATAGGTAGAGACTGGAAAAATTCGCGCTTTGGATTACCTCTAGGATAGACTCCACAATCCCCTACATACTCAGGCAAATGCCACCTGCTCATTGGTTACCGACTCGTGACACATGTCAACTGGGACGCTTTCGATTCGATACTTTTTTGGGTTGAAGGTTTTTCATTGGCTCAAAGTCCTTCAGATAAACTGATAAACTGTGAGCCAGTCAGAGAAGCAATATAAAGGTACAGTTGTTTGGATTCCATCATTTCGTGAAATGAATCCGCGAATTTTTCCCGGTCTCTAACGATAGGACGTTTTTTGAAACAGAAATCAATTGCGCGCGAGTAAATAATAACTACAAAATTATTATTATTCAGCTTCCAACCCCAACTGTTAAATAGGGCAGCGAGCTAATCAAGACCATACCAAAACTTACTGTTCGGTACTTCAATTCTAAATGAACTGGAATTTATTGGAAAAAAATTAATTTGGCCCCTCCCTGAGCCTCGTTGTTGGATCCGCCACTGGCTCCGGGATCGGTGGACTGCAGGGCTGGATGTTATTAATGGTTGAAGAGGGCGAGTGTTGTGTGCGGGTGAGTCACCGGGCCCATTTGTTGTCTCACTGGCCTGAGGGAGAGAGGGGGGGGGGGGGGGGTAGGGATGGTGGTGCTCCTGATGTGAGTCCTCCCATCTGGCCGGCAGAGAGAGAGAGGCGCCTTGTTTATTGTCGGTCCGTCGAGACCCTGCTCCAGCACTTGGAGTGTGCCCCGGCCGATGTGGACGTTATTCCAACAACCGACTCCCCCGGACGGCCCTCTGCCATCTGGGATTCTTCCATCTTTCCGCCGTATAATTAGTACAGACCGGGAACAATTCCCGGATTCATTTCACTATATGATAGAATCCAAACAACTGTACCTTCAAATTGCTTCGCTGATTGGCTCACAGTTTATCTGAACGACTTCGAGCCAATGAAAAACCTTTAACCAAAAAATTATCGAATCGCAAGCGTCCCAGTTGACAGGTGTCATGAGTCAATAGCCAATGAGCAGGTGGCATTTGCCCGAGTGTGTAGGGGATGGTGGAGTCTATCCTGGAGGTCATCCAAAGTGCGAATTTTTCCAGTCTCTAATAATTAGGGGCCGGAAAAAATCGCGGTTTCGATGGCCTTCGTTCAGGATAGACTGCACATTCCCCTGTACACTTGGGCAAAATAACGCAAGTTGGTTGGCTGCCGACTTGTGAGTCGTCTCAGCTGGTTTGTCCTGTGATTAGATCCTTCTTTGGTTGAGGTTTTTATAATTGGTTGATATTCGTCCTGTTGAACAGTAAGCCAATAGCAAAATCATTATAAAGGTATGTGTATTTGAATTCTAGCCTATCGCCGAATGAATCCGCGAATTTTTCAGGTCCCTATGTATAATTATATTTCTGAAACAATTTGATTTGAAAATTTTTGGCATTTCAGAGGCGTAAACTCTACCTTGTCGCAAACCACAAATATTTACCAACAGGCGTTAGTCTATAGGCGCCGCGAGGAAATGAAATTTTTATTTCACCCTGGTGACAAAAATTATCGTGATTATGACACCAGTTCACAAGTAGTGTTGACTTCAAAGTCAAGTCCTATGCCATGTCAAACACCAACCCCCTCCCCCCCACATATACACACACACACACTTCTTCCAAGGTGTGAGGACGATGTTGGATACTTTTTTCCTTTGAGGTTACCCCACAGGAAGAAGACACAAACGCTTAAATCCGGTTAGCGTGGGCCCCGGATGTAACCTTGAAAGAAGTGAAGATGCAAATTCGGGAGAAAATCACTGCTACACCCCTATGTGCCGAAAAGCGGTCGAAGAGATTCGAAATCACCTTCATCAATGCATCGTTGCTGATGGCCACCATCTTCCTGATGTGATCTCCAGATATCGATAAAAAAAAAATTGGAAGTATATAGACGCCATTAAAATAAACCGCATTTTTTGTAAGTTGCTCCTTTTTTTTTATTAGCCTTCCAAAACAGTTACACACCATTTGCCCTACCCTGTGTAAGTGGAGACGAGTAGTTTCGAGGTGGTGTTTTTTTTTTTTTCGATCCATAACTAGAGACTGGAAAAATTCGTGCTTTGGATGACCTCCAAGATAGACTCCACAATCCCCTACATACTCGGGCAAATGCCACCTGCTCATTGGTCATCGACTCGTGACACGTATCAACTGGGACGCTTGCGATTCGTTACTTTTTTGGTTGAAGGTTTTTCATTGGCTCAAAGTCCTTCACATAAACTGTGAGCCAATCAGAGAAGCAATATAAAGGTACAGTTGTTTGGATTCTATCATATCGTGAAATTAATCCGCGAATTTTTCTGGTCTCTAATTATTAGAGACCGGCAAAATTCGCGGTTACGATGGCCTTCAGGATGGACTGCACATTATCCTGTACACGCGGGCAAATAACGCAAGTTCATTGCCTGCCGACTTGTGAGTCGTCTCAGCTGGTTTGTCTGTGATTCGATCCTTCTTTGGTTGAGAGGGTTTATAACTGGTTGAGATTCGTCCAGATGAACAGTAAGCCAATAGCAAAATTATCTAAGCGGTATATGTGTTTGAATTCTAGCCTATCACCGAATGAATCCGCGAATTTTGCAGGTCTCTACCATCATACATTGCGTCTATGTCATTTTTGTGTATATAGGATTGAGGGGGGGGGGGGGACCTCAAATCTGACGATGATATATTATGTAGCACTTTTAAGAAAAAAAATATTTCCGGTATAGAATGAAAGCACGGTCGGTCGGCTTCATGACGGGGCGAAATGAACGTCAGGCCTACGACGGCGCCATGCGAGAGACACGACTTGCAAACCGTACTCGCTTTTTGCGTCGAAGCGTCACCGGTGACTCGTCCCTATGACGACGTATGGGGGAGAGGGGTGGGGAGCGAGGCGTGGAGTGGCCGGCCTTGGAGTGACGTCACCGACGGTACTGGCGTCCGTTCTTTCCACTCGCCGGGCTGTGCGACTGCCGATGCTTGTGTGGCCCGCCGTATGGAGAAGACGAGGCGTTTATTCAGCCGTCTCTAACACTCAGCCATTTCACCTACCACACGCATGTATCATGGCTGCACGAACTTACGACGGTATCAAACTTAAACAAACGTAACAACTCCACAGCTAAATCTAACACATAGAGACCTGCAAAATTTCGCGGATTCATTTCGTGATACGCTACAATTCAAATAATTATACCTTAGCGCTGCTTCTACCACTGGTTCACTGTTAATCTGGAGGACAGTGGGCCAATTAGAGACCCTCACTCATAGAAGTGTCGAATCACAGACACCCAGTCGAGACGACTCACAAGTCAGCGGCCAATAATACAGGTGGCATTTGCCCGAGTGTGTAGAGTGTAGTAGAGTCTATCCTGGAGGTCATCGAACCCGCGAATTTTTCCGGTCTCTATTTATAGCACTATTATTCACACCAAATAAGTGTTTTTAATTATTTAGACCAGTATTCAATATCAATCACTAAAGTATAAGATTTAAAAGCACATATATAATTTTTATTTGTATTTAGCTTTTTTTTTGTATCCATACATATTTTTCACTTTTCTTTCATCGTTTGATCCGTTGCATGTTGCGCGCGCATTTGTTCTGGACGCGCCTGAAGAAGTAGAGCGTGGGTCACGGAGCATGTGTTTTAAAATTTGTAATTACTTTTTACTATGCCTATTTTAGTTTTCCTAAACATATTCCAGGGTAGTTTCACTATCATAGAATTTCATCTGGCACACCAGTACGTTTGGAGTTTCCCCCACCCTAATATTTCTGGTTGATGTGGGTCCGCCATCTTGTTTACACATTTTCCCGTTCATCGACTTCCATTCCATTTCCTCGAAGTTACTCGTATCAAATGGCCGTGTACCGAGAGCTGAGTCCGCCATCTTGTTTACACATTTATCCGTTCATCGACTTCCATTCCATTTTCTTGAAGTTACTCGTATCAAATGGCCGTGTACCGAGAGCTGAGTCCGCCATCTTGTTTACACATTTTTCCGTTCATCGACTTCCATTCCATTTTCTCGAAGTTACTCGTATCTATCAAATGGCCGTGTACCGAGAGCTAACATGTTTATTTACAAAAAAAATCACCTGCATGAAAACCGTTGAAACCAATATGGCGTCTTTCTGTGTTTATATCTCCCCTCCCTTTTCCGTTGTTCGGCCGGGAGGGGAAGTCTCACGTCACTTCGGAACGCAGCGAGGCGGCTCCGCGGTGGTTGCCTCGCCGACCGCCAGGCGCGCTGCTGTCGCGCCGCGGGGTGCGCCGGCTCTTCATTGCTATTCCGCCTCCCCCCTGTCCCGTGGCCCGCCGCTATAAATACACGGCTTACAACGCCGCAGTGACGGCGGTTTAATCATCGGGCGGGACGCACTCTCTCGCCTTAACTCTTTTAAAAACAATGGCGTCATCCACGTCGGCGACTGACGGAGGGGGAGTGCCTGCTGGGCCGATCATTAGGCCGTTAAGGAGGAGGAGGGGAGGGGGATCCAGCTGTGGTTGCAGGCGTGCAGCAAATAAAGCACTGGTACCAGATATTGAAATAGGGATAACGTGGGGAACTGGTAGGGGCCGGAAGAATTCGCTGTTTCGATGGCCTTCAGGATAGACTGCACATTCCCCTGTACACTCTGGCAAATAACGCCAGTTCATTGGTTGTTGACTTGTAAGTCGTCTCAGCTGGTTCGTCTGTGATTCGATCCTTCTTTGGTTGAGAGGGTTTATAAATGGTTGAGGTTCGTCCAGATGAACAGCAAGCCATTAGCAAAATCATTAGAGTCCCGGAAATTTCGCGGATTCCTCTGGCCTCAGGATAGAATTTAAAGTTATAGGTGTGCTCGACCCATGTTTACTTTCCCATTGGTTGATTTCTTAGCGAGAACATTTTTATCCTTGTTATTTGGCACTACCTGATTCGCTTACTTCTCTCCTAGCTGGACATCGTTGGCTCACGGTCGTAGAAGGGGCGTGTCCAGATAACTGCGGTCCAATCATGAACACGGTGCGACAGTTGGAGGTTTTCATTCTAGCTTGCGACTAAATGAATGCGCGAAAATTCCGTGACTAAAAATCATCTAAGAGGTATATGTATTTGAATTCTAGCCTATCGCCGAATAAATCCGCGAATTTTCCCGGTCTCTATCTATATGACATATGCTCTATACAGTATGTGGAACAAGCTGAGCGAGTGACGGTAACTTCTCTTGGGGTCACCCTGTGTACACAATTTTTAAAAAGGTTTGTTTGTAAAGCGCGCGGAGATAAACGTGCGTGTCATGCGGCAGGCCCTGGAGAGGCGTATCTGTTATCGCGGCGCGCTGATAACAGCCCTGCCTGGCCCAAGGGGAGGTCCCACCCCCCAGCTATCGCTGTGCTAACACCGCGTGCTCCTACCTCAGTGGCAGGCGGGTCTCGCCCTTAGCTGCGCCACACAACACTCATCCATACAGACCTGAAAAATTCGCAGATTCATTTCGTGATATGCTACAATTCAAACAATTACACCTTAGCGCTGCTTCTACCACTGGTTCACTGGTAATCTGGAGCAATGAGGGCCAATCATAGACCCTCACTCATAAAAGTGTCGAATCACAGACAATCAGTCGAGACGACTCACTAGTCAGCAGCCAATGAACTGGTGGTATTTGGCCGAGTGTGTAGAGTGTAGTCGAGTCTATCCTGGAGGTCATTGAATCCGCGAATTTTTCCGGTCTCTACGCCATCCCTTCTCACAGACGCCTGCACTCCACGGGGAAATTTCTGTACACATTTTGTGCAATTTATTTTGTGTTTGACTGTGGCCCACTCTCTTTAAGGGCCAGATATTATATTTGAAATTAATCCGAGCGCTAGATATTATTTTTGAAACTAATCCGAGGGCTAGATATTATTTTTGAAACTAATCCTAGGGCTAGATATTATTTTTGAAACTAATCCTAGGATTATATACTATTTTTGAAACTAATCCTAGGGCTAGATATTATTTTTGAAACTAATCCGAGGGCTAGATATTATTTTGGAAACTAATCCTAGGGCTAGATATTATTTTTGAAACTAATCCTAGGGCCAGAAATTATTTTTGATACTAATCCTAGGGCTATATATTATTTTTGAAACTAATCCTAGGGCTAGATATTATTTTTGAAACTAATCCTAGGGCCAGATATTATTTTTGAAACTAATCCGAGGGCTAGATATTATTTTTGAAACTAATCCGAGGGCTAGATATTATTTTTGAAACTAATCCTAGGGCTAGATATTATTTTTGAAACTAATCCTAGGGCTAGATATTATTTTTGAAACTAATCCTAGGGCTATATATTATTTTTGAAACTAATCCTAGGGCTAGATATTATTTTTGAAACTAATCCTAGGGCTAGATATTATTTTTGAAACTAATCCGAGGGCTATATATTATTTTTGAAACTAATCCTAGGGCCAGATATTATTTTTGATCCTAATCCTAGGGCTATATATTATTTTTGAAACTAATCCTAGGGCTAGATATTATTTTTGAAACTAATCCTAGGGCCAGATATTATTTTTGAAACTAATCCGAGGGCTAGATATTATTTTTGAAACTAATCCGAGGGCTAGATATTATTTTTGAAACTAATCCTAGGGCTAGATATTATTTTTGAAACTAATCCTAGGGCTAGATATTATTTTTGAAACTAATCCTAGGACTATATATTATTTTTGAAACTAATCCTAGGGCTAGATATTATTTTTGAAACTAATCCGAGGGCTAGATATTATTTTTGAAACTAATCCTAGGGCTAGATATTATTTTTGAAACTAATCCTAGGGCTAGATATTATTTTTGAAACTAATCCGAGGGCTATATATTATTTTTGAAACTAATCCGAGGGCCAGATATTATTTTTGAAACTAATTCGAGGGCCAGATATTTTTTAAACTAATCTTAGGTGCAGGAACATTCATTTATATTAAATTTATTGCAAAAAAAATGTTTACCACATTATTAATCAGTAAAATAACCTATGGATACCCCCTTTTTTTGGCATCTGATGAAGCAAATAAATTTATTTCTTAAAAATTTTTCGTACAAAATAAAACTAAAAATAATTTAATTGGTGCTACATTATACCATCTTGCAAGACTTCGTGTGACCGATTACGACTATGTATAATCTTGTTTAACATGTGTGATCCTATGTCACCTTGTATACGACTCCGCGAGGCCTTTCACGATATAGTTCTGACTTTGTGTGACTTTGTAGATCGCGTGTGACCTTATACTACATTTATGCGACCTCATGAAGAATTATATGACCTTGCGCGAATTGGGGAGATCTTCATGCGCACCTTGTAGATACCTAGGGTGATCTCTGGTGGCTTTGTGCGATGTTGTACGATCTTGTGTGGAAGTGTACTTACTACCGTGTGATGTTTTTTACCTCGTGGCGATCTTTCTGTGATATAAAGTGATCTTTGGTGACTTTATACGACTTGATACGGCCTTGTGTGACCTTGGATGATCTTAGTACGACCTTGTGTGACCTTGTGTGATCTTTGGTTACTTTATACGACTTCGTACGACCTTGTACTACCTATTGATGACATTGTGTTAACTTGCAGTTATATAGTGTGATCTTTGGTGAATTTATGCAACTTGGTACGACCTTGTGTGGCATTGTACGACTTTGTGTGGAATTGTACGACTTTGTGTGACCTCCAGTGATTTTTGGTTACTTTATACGTCTTCGTACGACCTTGTAATACCTATTGATGACATTGTGTAAACTTGCAGTGACCTATTGTGATCTTTGGTGACTTTACACGACTTGGTAATACTTTGTGTGACCTTGGACGATCTTTGCACGACCTTGTGTGACCTTGAGCGATCTTTGGTTGACTTTATACGACTTCGTACGACCGTGTGTTACCTATTGGTAGAGACCTGCAAAATTCGCGGGTTCAATGACCTCCGGAATAGACTCTACTACACTCTACACACTCGGGCAAATGCCACCTGTTCATTGGCTGCTGACTTGTGAGTCGTCTCGACTGAGAGTCTGTGATTCGACACTTCTTCGAGCGAGGGTCTCTGATTGGCTCTCATTTAATCCAGATTAACGGTGAGCCAGTGGTAGAAGCAGCGCTAAGGTATAATTACTTGAATTGTAGCATACTATCACGAAATGAATCCGCGAATTTTTGCAGGTCTCTACCTATTGGTGACATTGCGTCACCTTGGTTGACTTTATATACGACTCTGTGCGACCTTGTGTTGCCTGTCGGTGACGTTGCGTGACCATCGCGGTGCCATATAGTGTGACCTTGGTCGACTCTGCACGACCCAGCGACCCGGAGCGAGGGACTGAGCGCAGGCGGACGTGTGTCCACAGGCTGCTGGTGGGCGCGCCGCTGGACCAGAACCTGCAGCCGCGCACCAACAGGTCCGGCGCGCTGTGGCGCTGCCCCATCACCACGCTGGCCGGGGACTGCGAGCAGGTCGTCACTGACGGCAAGCGAAGTAAGCCCCGGCCTCGCTGACCTCCAGTTACCCCCCCGTATACCTGGACTCCTGGGAACATTCGCGCTTCGGATGGACCTCCAGGATAGACTCCACAATCCCCCTACACACACTCGGGCAAATGTCCACCTGCTCATCGGCCACACTGACTCGTGTCACCTGTCAACTGCGGGACGCTTGCGATTCCATACTTTTTTTGACGTGACAACGTCTAATAAATCGATGAACGCCGGCTGCACGCACGGAAAAGTGTCCCGTTACGCACAATGTTCCGTTACGCTGTGTCCCGTTACGCTCATTGTACGCTTGCGCCGCATCTATCTCTCTCTTCCACTCGACTGTTTATAAAGTGAAGTGAAAAGTTAATGTGGTTTTTCATTGCTTATTACAACTGCAATTTCGGCAATAAAGGTTAATTATTCTTGCATTTTAAAAATCTGATTACTAGTATGATTTCAAGTATTTATTCTTTTATTATTTAAAATTGAACTGATTCAATTTTATTCATAAAGAATGCAATCATTTCATCAATGTTTTGTTATGACGTTGTCACGTTAAACTATCGTCCGTAAACCGACTTTACAGACAACCAATTTTTTCGGTTGAAGGAGTTTTTCCATTGGCTCAAAAGTCCTTCAGATAAAACTGTGAGCCGATCAGAGAAGCAATTTAAAGGTAAAGTTGTTTGGATGATATCATATCGTGGAATGAATCCGCGAATTTTTTCCGGTCTCTACCCGTAGCTCCTCCCCTGGCCCTATTGGCTGGCATCAAGAGCTCTTTCTTTCACTCTCGCCGAGTGTCACCCGAGTGTCTCCTTTCTGCAATCACGGTTTTTTTTTACCTCACTATCTTTAATAAGTTCATAATATAACCACATTTAACTATCTACAAAAGGCTAATCATACAAAAAATAAGAGCCCTTAATTATAGATTTTGTTTTACTAACTAAATGCCAAAATTTTAATGGCAATCGTAGCATATTGTACTGAAAGCACGGAATCATGTTTTACACAGTAATTGGATTAACCTTTCCTACACAGCCCTCTTTATGTTTTTAGTATATTATTCATAAATCAATAAAAAATCTATATAAACATGAGTGTTTCAGTTTACCTTGGGGATAAACATAATTTTTTATTGATTTAGCGAAATATACACTAAAAAAATTGGTTGTCTGTAATGTCGATTTACGGACGATAGTTTATTGTGACGTCATAACAAAACAATGATGAAATGATTGCATACTTTTATGAATAAAATTGAATCAATTTTATTGAATTATCACTATTTCGTATGTATACAAAGAAGGAGTGGAATGAAATCTACAATTTAATTGATATACTTTTATTTGCACTCATAAATTCAAATATGTTTATTACTTTAACGAAGAGATTATTTTAACTATAACTTTTATACATGTTTTCTATTTAACTTCTTCCAATATGTGTTATTCTGTAAAGGATAGGACGATGATAGGAAAAGTAGGAAACGAATGGGAGTGTTTGAAGTTTAATGCGCCTCGAAAAAGTCAAATCGATGGTTGTTCCAATCGAGAGGAAGAGAGATAGATGCGGCGCAAGCGTACAATGAGCGTAACGGGACACTTTTTCGTGTGTGCAGCCGGCGTTCATCGATTTATTAGACGTCACGTCAAAAAGAAGTTTTTCGACATAGGCTAAGTACGAACGATTAATCTGAAATCGTATATACCGAATGATTTGAAGCTTTCAGTGCGTTCTATAAGAGTGAAGTAAAAATTAATCTTTAAATTCATAGACAACCATTAAACAAGGACTTATTTAGTAGAAAACTACTTTTATAGATGTGCCCTTCTTCGCCATTGTTCATATATACAAATATATAATCAAACCGAATCAAATTTTGAAAATTCATTAACCTAACACCGTTAATTCTCGTGGGAGTTGATTTCCGTAAAATCAGTTCTTAGTGGATGCTAATATAGCACAAGGAACATATCTGCCAAATTGTAAGTTTGTAGGTCTAATAGTTTCGGAGATAGTCTCATCCACTGAATTCCTTAACCCATCCGCGTTCACCTCCTTTTTCGAAGTTTACTTCTGTAAAATAAAGTCGTATTTGAGGATTTCAACTTATTATGTCGTAATGAAGCTGCAGTCGAAGTTAATCCGCTGAATTAAGACTCCTCTTGTGTGTGTATAGATGTACACACACACACACACGTTTATATGTTAATGTACATTCTACCCAAATATTTGTAGTGTTATAACGAAATAATTTATTAGTGCCACAAAGTGGCTCACGTAACGACAGCAAAAAAAAACAAACAAAAAAAAAACACGGTAGTAAAAATGGTTTTGTCACGATTTTAATTATTTAAATTTTTTTTGCTGTGTTTAAGTTTAAGAATTTTTTGAACAGAGTGTAGCATCTTCTGTTCGATTCAATCAAATTTTTTTTTAGTTTTCTTTTACATAGCTTGCCCCGAACTGACAAGTCATGGTCGTCTTGTGTTTCTCATTGGCTCAGTTATCATTGAGAAATAGCTAGAGACCGGAAAAATTCGCGGATTCATTCGGCGATAGGCTACAATTCAAACACACATACCTCTTAGATGATTTTTCCATTGCTTTACTGTTCATGTGGACGAATCTCAACCAGTTATAAACCCTCAACCAAAGAAGGATCGAATCACAGACGAACCATCTGAGACGACTCACAAGTCGGCAGCCAATGAACTTGCGTTATTTGCCAAAGTGTACAGGGGAATGGGCAGTCTATCCTGAAGGCCATCGGAACCGCGAATTTTTCCGGGCCCTAGAAATAGCTCCTCACACAGACTTTGTCCAGTAGAAAGTCTTGAAGTGTACACAAAATGTGATGATATCCACTTATCTCTATTTTTTTTCTCTCGGAATAGCTTACTTTTTCTAATTATAATCTAAAAATAGGATCATCTGCAATTTTATATGAACCTCCTTGAAGTCTGACTGTCCCAATTTAGTTTCAGAATATTTCCTAGGTGTATAATCGTTCAGCCCGACTCAGTTTGAAGTTTCTTGTTCTTCGTAATGGCAAGTTGGGTTTAATTATTCAGTTATTTTTTTAAAATATTTACTGTAAGTGTGACCTGAAAAGATGTACCCGTACTCATATCTCGTAGTAAACTGTTCAATAGTTTCTGGTGATATTGAAGGTGCTCAATTTGTCTTTGAACCAATAGACAGTAAGCACTGATAAATTAATTAATGGACCTTTTATCTTTTGTGTGTTGTTGAATGTCTAAGGTAGTCTCCTTAAGTTAAGGTAGGTACCTCTGTCACGTGACCATATGTGTCCAGCGGTGCGGAGGTGATGTCTTGATAGTGATGGGCTCCACACTTGTGAGACATCCTGTGCTGATCAATAGAGAGAAAAAAAAACGGGGGGGGGGGGGGGGGGGGGTGTCGCCAGTGAAGTGCAATGCCTAATCGCGTGAAGTGTAGGGCGTGGTCCTCCAAGGGCCGAATCGCAGTACAGTCTGTTCAGATAATCGTCCTCGCATGAAAACGACACCCATGTTGGTTTGGTGTGTACTTCATTGTGGTGCTCACCCCGTGAATTAATTTTACCGTAATTTTAATAAGTGCCTGTGAGCGTTTTACTTAGTCCTGTAACTTAGGAACCCTAATTTTTCAGGATAAAAAAACTGTTGTGAATGGTCCAGTGTATTACTGTCGCCTGCAGGAGATTTTTTTTTTTTTAATATTTCGCAGTTTTGTATGTTTACTTAAAACAGTTTGATATTCAAAATGTTTGTTAAATAAGGTAAAATGGTCTAATTGTTTTATATTCATTGTATTACTGTCCTAATATTCTAAAAATAATGGCCTTTCCTGGAAACATTTAGAGAAACTGCAAAACTGATCAAATAAATATCCCCTCCTCTAAAAAAAATCTTATTTCTGTTAATTTTTATTTTATTTTTTCAGGTATTGACATAGGCAGCAAGTGGTTTTATTGGTATGGTTATAGTTTTGAATTATTTGTTGAATTTATTTTACCATGTGTGGCTTCTCTTGTACTGTACCTAATGTTACAACCCCCCTTTTTTGTTTCCGATGCTACGTGGACCATAGTTATGCTTAAATAATGGTTTTTGTTTTTCTATGTGCAGCATGAATAGCTGTTATTGTGTTGCAAGACACTTAGTGTAACTCTGTAAGACTTTTAGTAATTAGTGAAATGACTGACTGCAAGTAGTGTATTATGAGTCCAAAATATTTGCGGGTTCATTGACCCAAGGCTGGATTCAATTAGTCATCTACGTAATATTTCGGATTTCGCTTGTTCATTGGTTGATGACATAGCAATGCGTCTTGAGTAGAGTTCTGGTAACTGCTAATCATTTAGAAATTATGTGGGAATCTCTGATGAAGTTGGACAACCACAAAAAAAAAACACATACTTGCAAACTATTTATCCCAGATAAGGTGTCCATTTTTGAAAAAGTGCTTCAGCGAATATTCAGTCTTTGACAGACGGACCTTATGACTTATTAAAAAAAAACAAGTGCCAGACTGGCTGATCGTGTATCAGTTACATTGCAATCGTACTTCAGTAGTCAGCTGTCCTAATCTAAATGTTTGCTAAAGCACCTGTCGAAATAGGGGAAACTTTATCCGGAATATAATAGTGAGTAGGTGTTTGAAGTTGAAACTGGTTTCAAATAAACCCGCAAAATTTTTGGACCCTAGATATCATGTCAGGGTGTCTACATGTCACCATAGTCCCAAAATTCACCAAAAAGAACGGAATTGTAGGACTGGCCACACAAGTCACTGTTGTAACTTGCAGTTTTTGTACACGTTAGTTAATAGTCACACATTAAATATATATAGTTGGAGATTGTTCACTTAAATCATATGGATATTACATCTGAAATATGTGTTAGCTTTCTAACAAAAAAAAAATTTGATATTTTCCCGCGAAAAGTATATTTATTTTGTATAATGTTTAATCTTGTTTGTAATAGATAAATGACGCGGTGATATAAAAAAGTTGTAGGAAATCGTATTAAAAGGTCCTGAGTAAGTTCTGAAATTGGTTAATCTGGTGTCTGTAGACATCCTGTACGTGTATCTAACCTCGTGTAAAAAAAATTGTACGATGCCATGTAAATTTTAAGAAATATGTACAACATTAGTGTACAATACAGTATAAGTACTGTTTATAGCATGTAATGTTGGTGTATAATATTTTACAAGTGACGGTGATAAAGATTGTTGCCCAATTTAAACTCGACCAAAAACATTAAAATAAATCCCCTACTAAAGGATGAGGAGCAGGGATACAGTTGGATGGCAGTTGCATGAAAATGAAACGCAGTACTTTAGTGACGTCACGCGGACGGCAATCGTTCATTTGAAGATGAAGTCTTCTTCCCCAGTCGGGGTTGTCGCTCGTTGGTCGAGGGGGGCAGGAGGGGGGCTGGCTGGTGTGGTCACAGCTGACCTACTCCCCGGTGAGTGTGCAAGGCGAGATGAGATGGGGAGACAGCAGTGATTGGCAGCAGTTGGAGTACCACCAGAAAACCCATTCGCAAACCAGTGCTGTCCGTCTCCAGTGGCCTCCAGTGGCCTCCAGTGGCGTCCAGGGGTCTCCAGGAGTCTCCAGTGGTCTCCAGGGGCCTCCAGGGTCCTCCAGGGGCCTCTAGGGGCCTTCAGGGGTCTCCAGGAGTCTCCAGTGGCCTCCAGGGTGGTGGGGATTTTTGTGCTTGACCGCCTTAACACTTCAATACCAAGAGTTGCTTTCCCCCCAGACTGGGCAGTATTTCGTCATTACAACTGCAAGCAGTATTTTATAAAGTTGTGCTAGCACACACGTTCTTCAATCACGAACTCCACCATCAGGAGCAGTTGTACTCCAGAGTGATTCAGCAGCAAATGATCAAAAAAAGGGGGTGGGGGTAGTGCTGGCCGTTATTCTTCCCCTTCCCCCTGTGACGTCAGAGATAAGAATATTTGTACAGTTTTAAGACAAAATTGTATTTATTTAAATACAGCTTTGCATGTGTTATTGTTAGAACTCGTGTTCACAAACAATTGCTGAGCGTTAAAAATTTGTTTTTAATTTAAATTAATTTGTTCACTGTATAGAGTTAAAGTAGTTTTCAAAACCTAATAGTATTAGTAATGTTGTGTTTTCTTTTCTTTTGAATTTTTAATGCTCAGTATGTTGAACCAGATAAGTTCCAACTAGTATGAAATTCATTAGATGGCGCATCTACCTGTAGGCTTATAATAAGTTACTTAGTTATTCATTGTAGCATTTAGTGTTTATAAGTAGTATTTCTGCCATTAGTAATAGATTTAAGAACATTATTGTACGTTAGTCTCTCTTCCTTTTATTAGTATTAAAGAATGATTTCTTAGTTTAGTTTTTAATTTTTAGACTTACGTATCGTAAAACTTATATATAGGAAGATTAGAAACAAAAAAAAAAGGTTTTTAAATTCTTAATAATAAATAATTTATTTTTGTATTTTACACATGACTATAATTTGACAGAAGTACATAATAGATCCTTCTGAAACTGAAGTCGAAGTGAGGTGCAGGTGCAGGTTACGCCATCTTGGATTGTGACGTCAGGACCGCCATCTTGGTGTGAATATTTTACATTTTTCCTAAAAAAAAAATCATAAATTCCCAAAAAGGCACAAAATTTCATTATTTTAAGGGAAAATGTCCATTTCTAGAGAACATTTCCCACTTTTCCCCTCAAAAACATTTGGAATGGCCATTTTCCTCCGAGAGAACAAATTTCCCTCAAAGAGGGGAAATTTTACTTAAAGAGCGTCGATTTTTCCCAGAAGCCCCATCTGGGGTACTTATCTATGGATTCAGAC
This sequence comes from Bacillus rossius redtenbacheri, assembly GCF_032445375.1. Lineage (NCBI taxonomy): Eukaryota > Metazoa > Arthropoda > Insecta > Phasmatodea > Bacillidae > Bacillus > Bacillus rossius. The sequence goes on from NC_086338.1 coordinate 55,727,767, forward strand.
CCAGCAGATGTCTCTGGCTGCACAAACGTGTCGGGTTGGATTTTCGTCGTGTTTCCAACCTTCCTCGTTCCATCAGCCGCGGAGTGAGTTATTTTTCAGTAATGACGCCACTGTGAAACGTAAGCTCATGTCCTGTAGTGTTAGTAAGAACATGGTATCATTATAATATGTAACATATAAACCAGTGGCTAAAAATTCAATCAATACTGCGGTAGCACACACTAACAGTTGACAAGAAATCCAAGGTGGCGCGTTAAAGATGGCCGCCATGACGTCATACTGGTTGGCATAGTTTATATTCCTTGTTATTAGTCGGCTGGACAGTATTGAGGAGGAAGGATATGTTGATATTTTTGCAAAATTTATACACCAAGAATCGAACCCTGTACCGCCGATCTCGATGACGTGGTTTTTATTTATAGATTAAAAATTATTTTTAAAATTTTTGGAGATTTTTTGGATAATAATTACGGAATTTCAAGATGGCGGGAAATTATAGAAAACAAAATGGCGGAAGGTTATAAAATATATAGAAAGTTCTAGACAACAAATTGGTAAAAGTTTTAGAATCCAAGATGGCGGAATAAAAATATGGCAGCCGAGGTCAAAGGCCAAGGCCATCCAAGATGGCCGCCGTGACGTAACAATCCAATATGGCAGCACTTCACGCCGACTCCAGTTTCTGAAGGAAGCTATTACTTACGACTAACGACTCTCACATTTTAAAAGGTGCATGTTTGTCGGTCATGAATGTGATTGGAGGAAGGGGGAAGGCGATGTTATACATTCAGTATTTTGGACTTGTGCTGTTTAGTGTAGATCTAGGTATAGTGATTTGTTGTGTTCTGGATTCCATGTTCATGTTGGAAGAATGACTGTGGCATCCACTCGTAGTTTCAATGTGCGGCATGTAAATTGTACGCTCGATGGAATTTGAACAGGTTGTAAGCAAGAGTTTAGATTTTAGAGTTTAGAAAGTATACTATCACAAGCAGAGGACTAATGCTGAATAGTATTGATAGAATTGATTGTTTGATTGAACATGTTTTTAAATCTTCAGCAATCAAAACTATCTTCCATTTTGTATGATTCGTAGGTTCGGATTGTGAAGTTTTTTTTGTGGTTAAGAAACATGGGATTAAGATTTATAATCAAAATAGTGACTTTATTTAGATTTATTTTCAAAATGGTCTTATGATCATCACCTTTGTTTTCGAGAGAAAAAAATATCATGCACTTGAGTGCGACAGTTTTCAATTATATGAGGCAGGTTTTAAGTTTACGCTCTTGTTGTTTGTTCTATGTTTGACGGAACATTGCCTGAAATACGGTAATGTTCAAACAGATTTGATATTCTGCGGGATTTGTCGTCAACTTGGGCTGCTATTGTTATTTTGTAATATAGGAGGTTATGCTCAATAGATTCCCGATCTTTGTCACGTTGCAACAGCATAAGTAAGACTATAAGGCTATGTTTGTAAACTACGCAAGGGACGTAACAACGCAACGACGCAACACGCAACCAACGCAATAAAATCACGGTCACCAACCCTACAGTTTGAAATTGCTAAGCGTTCGGAAAAACAAGTTTCTTTCCAGGGATTTTCTTTTTATAATTCATGTATATAATGAAAAATACATACATATATGAAACCGTGGATAATTTGTTTTAAAAGTGTCATATTCTTTCACCGCGTGAAAGTTTAACAAGTAAATATGTAATGCATATAATAAATAATTAACATCGTTGTCTTCTGTGCACACAACGTCTTTGTCTTTAAAAAAGTTTTCGGAACACTCCTCTTCAAACTTGGAAAGCGGAAACGCAAGCAGAAACGCAAGAAGTTGAAAGTTGGGCTATGCTTGCGTTGCGTTTTCGCGTGTTGCGTTGTTTTGACAACATTGTTGTTGAAATGTTAGCGTTCTGCGTTTCTTGCTTCCTTGCGTAGTTTATAAACCCGGCCTTATATTAATTAATTAATTAATTAACAGACGAGGACCGGTAGGACGTCGCTATAAGATTTCCTTCATAGTCATGTTAGACCACAGAAGTTACTTTTCAGCAATTGTCCAAAGCTAGTGATTTGTGCTCTTGTCCAGTTGTGAATTGTAACCGACACAAATTTCTGTACTCTTAAGTTGCGGATTAATATTTAAAAGAAAATGTCCACGGTGTTCGCAAGTCGCAGTAAGTGTGCTGTTAGGCCTGTGCTGCGTGCAGTCCGCTACAACAGCCAATCGCGTTGTCGCTGAGCCGTGTCGGTGTTGGCAGCCCTGAATGTGCTTGTTCCTAGTTTCTCTTTGTCATGGCAGGCGGCTTGAGGCCCTGACGCTCTGCCAGACCCTCCAACCATGTCGTTCAAATAGCCTCTGTAGCGTCCGTGTTTTGTTTTTGACGGTTTCCAATGCTTTAGCTTACAATCATGCATATTTTATTTTTCCTGTAGGACGGGTTCCAAGATTGGTTGGATGTATCGATGTATCGATGTATGTGCCCAGCGGAAACAAAAATGGCGCACGGGAGTTTTTTTTTTTAAGTCAGAGGTTATGGAGTTGAAATTATACATTCGCGTGAGTTTTGTCTATGAAGTAATTCCGCTGAATGTTCAAGATCGCAGAACATCCGAGTGTTCTGATGACGATGGTAGTTAATGTTAAAGAAACCCTTAAAAGATTGTAACGAGTTCAGTGGCGCGATGTATTGTTGTAACTGTTTTGATTGAGGTTATGTGCCCGGTTTTGTTCGACGGAGGGATTTGTTGGTTATGTCGCTGGTGGAGACTGGTTGGAGACGGGAGACGCGGCAGGTGACAGGGTCTGAACCGCCCTAACGTGACTTGCCTAGCCGGGGGCGTAGCGCCGGGCCATCGCGCCTCTCATAATGTGTTGTCTGTTTCTGTTTTGGCGGTGGTTTGCAGCGGCTTCAGACGGCCAGTATGACTCGTGTAAGTGGTAGCTATGTCCCTGTGGGCGCGCGAGGGTCGCCTGCTCGAGTTTGGTTTTTGGCTTCCGTGCAGTGAGCGTCGACTGACCTTTTTTTTTCTTCATTTATTTAGCTTTTTTTTCCTTCCCCCTCACTTCCTTTTGCCTGCGATTCCTCGCACCCCCCTCCCCTCACCCGACCTCAAAGCATGCGCACCGCCCCCTCACGGCCAATAACAGTAACCACTGTCTGCGCGCGCATGCAAGCTTGCCTGGGTGTTGCCGACTAACCACCGCGGCGGGATGCGAGCCGCACCCGAAAAGTCCCGGAGTTCTCCGAACTTTACCGAAGTTTGCCGATCACTCGTGATAAAACACTATATTGAAAGGATTTATATATTTTACGGTCATGGAGTTTTTTTTTTTAAATAACTCTAACCTAATCCAACCAAGCTTTCATTTCAAGTACGATAAGTTAACCTAACCTAACTTAACCTAACCTAACCTAACGTAAAGTAACCTAACCTAACTTATTTCCCCTTCCCCGAAAAATATAAAGAATTATTATTTACTAGTTGCGTGCCTGATGGGAAAGTATTTGATTTTCATTTTTGATGAGTTACCAAAAAACGCTGATACAACTGACTCTTTATTTACAAACAGAAACCTAAACGCCAATTTCCATTTTTCTAACTGCAAAAATGCGAAACTTCCGTACAAACTTTCATAAATCCTTTGTTCGTGTTCCGCTACGTTACATAAGGAACTTAATTCTTCTAGTCCCAACGGTTTAAGCCGTGCGTGTGTGTCATTCAGTGTTGAGAGTTTTATTGAGTAGATGGAACTGACCGAACCTAACCTGCTTGAACCGCCTGATTCGGTAAACTTCGGTTAACTCCGGTAAACTCCGGGTCGAGGTGGCTCTCGTCCCTGTGAGCTGTGAGCTGTCCCCTCGGCGGTCGCGCGCCGCGATGCTCGTTTGTTTGTTCGTGTGTTTGTTTGTTTCATTGTTTGTTTGGCGGCGAGGTGGCCTCGCTGGCGGGCCCGAGTGACATGCTTGACCGCCGGGTCCAGGGATAATGCACGTGCGGTTTGTCGGGGAAAAGAAACACACACACACACACACACACACACACACAGACAGACAGATATAGAGACTACATAATCGTTTGATGAGCAGACCGAAATAAACTATATGATGAAACGGCTCCGATAAAAGCGAAAAAGAATTTTAAAAAAAAAACAAAAACTAAAAACCCCGACTTTGGACCTGATTTTCGACAAGGAATATTATTAAAATACTGCCCACATTGTTAAAATTCACTAAACAGTTAATACTTTAACGTTTCCCTTTGGATTTGTGAACTCTTGTTTGCGATATGTGTGTGTGTGTGTGTGTGTGTGTGTGTATAATTTCGTGAATAGAACGGAAATCGCATGGGAACTAAGTAAATGTTTTACCACGGTCCTGCTATCTTTGGCGGATTCCGAAAAAAAAAAGTTCACAAAGCCAAATGGAAACGTTATAGTTTTAACTGTTTAATGAATCTTAACAATATGGACAGTGTTTTTTTTAAATATAAAATTCCTTGTCGAAAATCAGGTCCAAATCCGGGGTTTTTAGAATTTTTTTTCCAAGGTTTTTTTTTTCCGCTTTTATCGGATACGTTTTATTATATAGTTTATTTCGGCCTGCTAACAACGATTCTATAGTCGACGCAGCTGCTCCGGCAGCGAATTCTAGCGGCGGGCGCGGAAACTACGTGTGATTCGCGTCGAGAAATGTAGTTTGAAAAACAATTTGCGATTACTTATAAGGCTCGGAATTATTTTAAAGAATTTTGCGTTAAATTTCGTGTCCAAATTGTTCGTATATTAAGTTTATTTGCAACACGGTATGGAACACGTGAATTTGGTTGTTACCGAGGTTAGAGGTTACACATGGCTGGCGTGTACTTATGATAAGTTTTTAAATAATTTTTCAAATTGTCATAAGTAACAAGCACTATAGACATCGTTTTTCACCACTCAGTTTCATATCAGCCTGCGCTATGCCTTCGTTTAATAGCTTTTCATTCATGATATTTCAAGGCCGTTGCTTCGGGCTATGAGAACGGACGTAATTCAAGGACTTCCGTGTCATTGAAAGTCAGTCTTATTTAATTTTTCCTCTTCGCCTGAACCTAAGAAAATTTTTATGCTTAAGGTGTAGGAATGTGTAGAACAGATAAGAATTGCAGAAAACACGTGCTGGTGCCTAATGGATATTTTGAGTTCTCATGCTCTAGCTATCGGCATGTGACTTAGATGTCCTTTTCTATTTGTCCTCAATTTTTTTAATTTTTGAGTGTCCTTAAAGATTCGAAGTGAGCCAAATATTTCTTTTCTTCTGTTGGGATATTAAATCTTTTATTTTATTATACCATTAAACTGTTTTTTTTTAGAAACCTTATCTTCGTATTTGTGTACGCGGAATTTTTTTTTTTTCACAATATTAAATTACGAAGTTGTTTTTGCAAGAGTGTTACTAACGTGGTCGCGACAACTGTAAACGCTTTACGGTGACGCCAGACGTTGCGTGGTAAGATTTTATACAATGGTGCCTCGCACGAGAGCGAGTGTGGGAACAATGCATTTGCATGTCTTGTGGTTGGCTATTCATTACTTCATATTTACGTTACACACGGTTCAAATTGTCGACTTTTTGAGTGTATGAACTTCCACAAAATTAAAAAAAAATAATGTCTCACACCTTTTGCATAATACCAAATCTCATTTTTTAATTTTTTTTGTACATTATGGATAAGGAGAATGAAATTGAAAACAAAACTGGAACTTTTTAGGTTTAAAGACATTTTTACTGGCTTGTATGAGATATGGTTTAATTTATTTCAAGGAAAAAATATTTAGTATTACCTGTCCATTTAAAATCCTCAGAATATTGATTACTAAACGCTAAATAAAATTAAGTATTTTTTTTTGAAAAAACTTATACCACGTCACGTAGTGTTCTTGAGGGGGGTTTAGGCCTCACCATCTTTTATTTTTCCATATATTTTTTTAAAAAAACTATTCATCCCAATTTTTTGGCAGTCAAGGCATAAATAATATCTCCCAGACCTTCTATACCTTGTTGGGAGGAAATGACACTATTTCACGCGGGCAACAACTACAACTGTCATAATAATCACACACCAGTTCACAAGCTTTGACTTCAACAAGTAGCCAAAGCTAAGGTCTATATGCCATGTAATGCATATATATATGTTATTGCAAGCAGTATCAAAGTATTTGAAACTGCAAGATGGAGAGACACAATCCTCTTTAATATTTGACCGACGACACTTGTCGCGCCCTGTCTTCTGTGAGGGAGAATTGTTCCAAACAAGCGCCCAGATTTGTTTTCAAAAGATTCATGGTTGCGATCTTGGACACATCGTGGTAAGGTTTCGTACTCACTCACTTCGCGTGGTATCTGTCTGCATCGGATACCCCGCTGTCCTTTTTACAGAGTTGGTAGGATGTCGCAGGCTTGCCAACTGTGGGTTGACTTATTGTAAACGGTTAACGTAGAACACACGGCTAAGGTCCATAGGTCCGGATGATACGACTATCGTCAGATTTCTACTCGCTTGTGTTGGTGTGTTTTTTTGCACGTATTTTTTTAAAAATAATAATGCTGCATGATATGTGTCCTTGTGGTTCTTTGTTGATTTTAGGACATCTTTAAATTGAGGCCATTGCAATTGTTACATCACTCGTGCATCATTTACACTGTGGCTTGAGCTTGTATGTCTCTGCAGTTCTCAGATACATGTTGTACGTATGTATGAAACAGTTCCTCACAGACTTCAGACAACCTGCAACAATGATTGCTGGATTAATCTCCATGTTTCTTGTGATCAAAAAACAGCACGTGGGTTCTTTGTAATGTGCCCTTTCGAAGCTTGCTGCATTAACAGATCTTTAAAATGTGCATTTTTCTATCCAGTCTGCGCTTGGCAATTCTGATGTTTTCAATGGAGATCATTCAAAACTAGCTTTGGTGTGTTAATTCTGTAAATAAATTTGCCTGATAGCTTGATGAAGCATGTAATGTTACGAAGTTTTGCCTGCTGTGTGTGCATGTTTATGTACATAAGTGCTTAGTAACATTTTAAATTATAAGCATGAATTTGTGTTGAATGTGTTTGGAAGTGTACAAAGTATATAAACATGCATGTTAAGTTTATGATTAATATAGTATACCACTTTTGTGTGGCTTTTGAGGAGGTGATTAGAATTGTATATCTTGTACAGTTTGAAGAAAATTTTTATGTAGGTAGGTTCTTATAATAATGCACTACTTTTATTTAATATGATTTCATTTTCTAATCAGTAAAGGTAGGTAGATCGATTCCTGACACCCTTATTTGAAAAATGGTTGAATTTCGTAATCCATACATGTTGAAATCATTTTTTTGAAAATCACAATTTATATATTAAGTAATTTCCACGCTAAATATTGAGACAGCTGTTTATAGGTTACGAGTATGTTAAGTAGTCAACGTACGTGTGATGAACTGATAGAATTTTAGAAAACTAAAGTAACTAGCAGTCCCAAAGAATAAAAAAAAACAATGAAAAAATTGTAGACTTTTTAAAATCTTTTGTTAAAAAAAAACATAGTAGGTATAGGGTTGAAGATAACACTTTAGTTAATGTAATTAATTTTGCTTTGTTTAGACTACTGTGAAATTTGTTTGTGGGATTGTATTTTATTTGTTATCCCACACTGACCCAATTTTTTTTAAATCACGTGTAATAATAATAATACTATTTTTAATAATGAATCCATGCGAAATAATCGAATCTTACGTTGTATTCTTACACACAAAATATGTCATTTTGAACTAAGTATTATATTATCCAATGAAGAGAAAAAAAACTTTATATTGTGACATAGTTATCTGCTTTTGCATCACCTTCGTATTAAAAGTAACAAACGTAACAACTAATTAACAGGCGTAGAGTTAACCAAGTAGGCTTAAATTGGTGTTAGTAACTAAGAGGAGGGAAAACTGCTTAACATTACTAAGTATCAATCGGTTGACACATTGCAACTGCTGTTTTAACCTGCTATTGTAACTGTTGACAGCGCCGTCTAACACCCACCCTCATTTCCTGTTTGTTTACTGTTGGATATGCGGTTCGACTACGAAAAAATTGTTTTACGTCATACTCAAGGCAACACAAACACTATTGTGTTAACAGCAGGTGATTATTTTTTCCTAACGAATGTTGATTTTTTTTTTAATCACTCATCAAAGTTTTGCGTGTGGTCTGCATATTCCAGTTTTCTGGACCCAATTTTTCAGCTTGTTTTTTGCAGCATGGAGATGAACTAAAGGAAGTTTTCTTGTGTGTTTGTTTCAATGAAAGCATGTAAATAAATCAGCAGTACAATAATAAAAAAATTAAAACTTTTTTTTTTTGGTATTATGCTGTAAATAAGTAATTAAATAATATGTTTTATAGTGTGGATTTGCAGTGTGCATAAATATTTTTGGTTTGCTGTAATGTTTTGAAAGTATATATATATTTTTGCATTTTTAGAGTGTTATGTATATGGTACAAAATAGTTTGGAGTCTTGTTTGATAGAGAATGTGCATTTTGAGTATGAAGTCGTGAGCAGCAATTATGAGCATACGGTTTTTTTTGTTAGTTTTTGAGTCTGCACTTTTTGACAGATTCGCTGAATCACTCGAGGAGAGGTGAACTTGTAATTCATTTTTTAGACTGATTTTCTGTGCATGATTTCTCTTTTTAGCTTCATATTACTTAAATTCAGCTGTTTGATTTTGTATGCTTTGAAATTGTGATTAAGTAAAACTAATGGATGTTTCTAAGCTTTTTAAAAATAGTTCTATGAGCCATTAATATTAAATTCTTTTAAACATTTTATTTAAGTAAAATGTTATTTCTACACATATACGGGTCAAGGAACATCTGTTAGTTTTATTTTATTTTTTAAAATTAAATAGAACAGCTACTGAAGTTTCTTTTAAAGCTTTTTTTTTTTTTTTTTTGGTGTGTAAATAAACAGACATTTCAATGTTTCTTGTTTGCATGTTCTAAAAATTGAATTTTTAATCTTTGCATTAAATTTTTTTCAAAGTATTTGTTTTCTATTTTTGTATTTTTTTATTTCTAAATACGTTATTTTGTTTTAGTTAATCGGCTTTAGGCAGTATTGTTTTCAATTTTTCTATATAATTTTTTAGCTAATCTTTTTTATGCTGTAGAATTTATTTTTTATTTTGGTAAAGTAGTATTCAAGCATTTCTATGGTTTATATTAAATGTAATATTTAAAATTTCACAGTTATAAATATAATTTTTTAACATCATTAATTGTTTTTTTTTTGTATTTAGTTTTCTTTTCCCGGAAACATATTGTTTCTATTAAAACAAATACATCATTAGGATGTCACATGACGTACTTTTGTCTGGTCGACTGCGAACCCAGGCATGTTATGGACGCTACTGTGACCTTCAGCGCTGTTGAAATTCACGTTTCGGAACGTCGCTTCGCTTCGCGAGGCACGTACCACGACGACCCGGAAAAAACGGATCACGGATCACGGAAGAACAACATATTTACGCTTCACTGTCACGTCTGCTGCTTTCACAGTGCACGGAAACCTAACAATGAGCTTTGAATATCTCGGCAGTGGAAAAATAAATTACGTATTTTTTTAAAAATATATATACGAGGACATAATCACGGTCGGGGATTTTCATGTGTACATAACAAGAGCAAACTACAGAATAATGATGCTGGAACCTTGGTTGTGAACAGGTGACATTTTGCTTGAAACAATTTTTAACAGGGGCAAAAACAGGATTGACTTCTTTTGGGAAGCAAAAAAAAGGGGGGGGGGGAGTGGGGGGTTGGAAGATGGAATAAATTCTTCTCAGTAAAACCTGGAGAGAGGGACTCTTTGTATGTAGATTTTTTTTTTTCACCTTGTGAAAATTTCGTTGCTTGGTGCGCGCGCATCGTAAAAAATTCACGCTTATTTTTTTTTTTCATAACGCGCCTAAAGAAGTATAACTAAAATAAATTCCCCAAAGAAAATACGTATACAGTGCATGCATAATGTGCCGTTGTGTGCGCTCTGGCCACAGAACAAGGAGGAAGACACAGAAGTGCGACTCTTACACTGGAAAACTGAAACCATGTTTCGCGCGACATGTGGCGCTATCTGTCGGGTGGGCCCGTAACTACTAGGAAAAAAAAAAGTGTGGCCATAGGTTCTAACTTAATGTTTTAGATTATTTTTTTTTTAAATTAGATGACTAGCTGCTTAATGAAATATATTTAAACTGTGCGAAAAACAATAACTGCTCTTTTGTAATAATAATAATAATAATAATAATAATAATAAAGCATATTCAATACAAATGAATATGAGAGGGAAAAAAATTATGTTGTGGCCACATCACAAGAATACGTGGCTACCAAAATAATGATTTTTCACTGGTTTGTTTTGCTGATGCATTACTTCTCACAATCAATATAGCTGTGTTAGTGGCGTATAATGGGAAGCTACCATCTAGCGGACGGGTCTGAAACTACTTCAACGAACCAGGTGTCAGTCGAGTTCCTCTGACGTGATCCGGGTCCGCTCCAGTGTCATGGAAAGGGAAGCCTTCATTTCACAGACGAGAGAGCCACACCCGAAGTTCTCCGAAGTTCATGCTCGCTTTTTTTTTTCCGTACCACAACAGGTGTATTTATTTGAGATGTAGCTTACTCATACGTCATACGCCGTTCTATCTCACTGTATAAACCGATGTGGCATTAAATTTTGCGGTCGATTAGGATAGGTTAGCTACATTATAAATACTTTAAAACATCGTGGATGGTTGGTTATATTAGGTAAGTAGGTATAGCTTAATTAAAAATACTGTAAAATCATTTTATGGTTGCTTAGCAAATAACTTTTACTTGATTTCACAGTATCTTTAATGTAGCTACCCTAACCAAATAAACCGTCCACAATGTTTTAAAGTATTTATAATGTAGCTAAACCTAACCTAATTGACCATTAGTTATCGTGAGTTGTCCAAAATAAACATTCACGGACACACGGCGAACGAAAAAAATATGGCGGCGTACAAATAAATACCGTTGCCTTGTTTATGGTCTTTCCTTTTATCAACACCGCCATATTAGTTACAATGAACAAAAAAAACAACCGAAGATGCACGATCGGGAGTTTGGCTCTCTCGTCTGTGAGAAGTAGGCTTCGCTCCAGTGTCAGGGGAAAGTGGGATGGTGGGGGTGGAAGAGGGGTTGCAAGGAGGGAGGGGAGGGTGTCCAGACAGCTCGGAGGAAGACGCGCGGGACATGTTGCTTGCAGCCATCGACTCCTCGGAGCTGATGCCGCCGCTGGAAGACGAGGTGAAGGACGGCCAGTGGCTGGGCGTGACGGTGCGCAGCCAGGGCGCGGGCGGCAAGGTCATGGTACGTGCCCGCTCACTCCCCTCTTCACTCCACTACATGTTCCATGCTTTCACGGGGGTTGACTGTAAAGTCGGTTTACGGACGATAGTTTAACGTGACAACGTCATAACAAAACATTGATGAAATTATTGCATACTTATGAATAAAATTGAATAGTTTTTATTTTAATAATAAAAGAATAAATACTTGAAATTATACTAGTAATCAGATTTTTTAAAATGCAAGAATAATTATTAACCTTTGTTGCCGAAATTGTTGTTGTAATAACCAATGAAAACCACATTAACTTTTCGCTTCGCTTTATAAACAGTCGAGTGGAAGAGAGATAGATGCGGCGCAAGCGTACAATGAGCGTAACGGGACACAGCGTAACGGGACACTTTTTCGTGCGTGCAGCCGGCGTTCATCGATTTATTAGACGTTGTCACGTCAAAAAAACAAAAGGGGGTGTTGTCTGTTAAGTCGGTTTACGGACGATAATTTTACGTGATAACGTCATAAGAAAATATTGATGAAAAATTGCATACTTTTTAATTTTTTTTCAAATATTATTTACAGTTTTTTGCCAATTTAATTTAAATAATTTTGTTTAAAATATAATCACGAACAATTAGTTTAAAAAAGCCCGTCTTAACCTGTTTGATATTATAGAAGATTTCTCGCACGGTGGTTGGCCGGTTCTTTGCACGCTCGGCTCAAGGCGGAACGTGACAATTTTTTTCGTGCTTGCAGCCGGCGTTCATCGATTTATAAGACGTTATCACGTAAAAAAAAAAAAATCCCCCTTGAAACCATTTGCCAAGAAATAAATTAGCAATACTACTACAAGAAAGATTTGCAACTTTGTAAAACACATGGCTTAGGTTATTTTTGCACGTATTAATTACTTTTTTTTAAAAAGATAATACTTGACTATTTCTTATACAGGGTGTCCGTAAAAAGTATGTCCCAGTTCCTATGTTACATTATTGTAAACATGTCTTTCCATACAAAATTGACATGTGTGTTTATGTGTTTAAAAAAACAAAAACATTAATACATATATATGTATATATAACTTTTTTTATTATGAAAACATCAAACAATCGACTATTAAAAAAAACAATTAAGCAAAAACTATAATTTGAAATGTTCACTTTTCTTTTCTCAAGCGAAATCATTTCTTAAATTACCATGTGAAAAGGTTGAAGTTCCGTGGGATTTTAAGCGACAGTTTCCTTTTAGATCGAAAATAAAAAATAAAAATTTGTCGTAAGGACGTTATAGGTAGAGACCTGTAAAATTCGCGGATTCATTTCGCGATAGGATAGAGTCCAAATTATTTTGACATTATTTTGCTTCAGTGATCGGGCCACAGTTTATCTGAAGGACTCTTGGGGCGATGAGAAATCTTTAACAGAAGAATTAGCGAATCACGATCATTCCTGTCAACAGGTGTTACGAGTCGGTAACCAATCAGCAGATGTAATTTGCACGAGTGCATAGAGGATCATGGAGTCTATCCTTTAGGGATTTGAAATCGCGAATATTACAGGTCTCTAGTTATAGGTCGCGGCTGGGAGGCTGAGCGAGGCGTGATTGCAGGCAAGCGCGGCTCCAGAAGGGGGGGGGGGGTGTTAGCCCCTCCCGAGACCAATTTTATTGATTAGTGTATATTCATGTTTACTTAAATATTTAATTTCATATGTTAAACTTTTATCCCATCAAAAGTTGCATGGAGCTACTAAGGTTCTGTATTTGAAACCTGTATGTAATTTGTAAATAATATTCCAAGGCAAAATATGTGACCACTTTCATTTTTTTTGCAACTACGACCTTTCTTTGTGCGACAGCCCCTCCGGAAAAGTCATCGTGAAGCCGCCATTGCTTGCAGGTGTGCGCGCACCGCTACGTGAGGAAGGGCAACGACTACCAGTGGGGGCAGGGCATGTGCTACACCCTCACGCAGTACCTCGACTACGACGAGTCCTGGGAGCCGTGCAAGGGCCGCCCCGTCAACAAGTGAGTGCGGCCACAGCGAGGGCGACTTTCGCACAGTGCAAGAATACATCACTTTTTAAAACAAGTTATTTGCAGGGACCGGAAAAATTCGCGGATTCATTTCGCGATAGGCTAAAATACAAATAGTTATACCTCTGCTATTGGCTCACAACTCACCTGGATGACTCTGGGCCAATGAGAAACGCACTACCAAAGCACAGGCTGCTACGTTGGGACGTCTCATAAGACAGCGGCCAATGAGTGGGTGACATTTGACCTAGTGTACTTATAACTATGGAGTTAATCCTACAGGTCAGTGAACCCGCGAATTTTTCCTGTCCCTAGAATGCATTATGATATGAATAGGGGCAGGAAAAATTCGCGGGTTCACTAACCTGTAGGATTAACTCCATAGTTATAAGTACACTCAGTCAAATGTCACCCACTCATTGGCTGCTGTCTTGTGAGACGTCCCAACGTAGCAGCCTGTGATTCGATAAAGCTTTGTTTAGGTGTTCCTCATTGGCCCAGAGTCATCCAGGTGAGTTGCGAGCCAATAGCAGAGGCAGTACTGAGGTATAACTATTTGAATTTCAGGCTGTCGTGAAATGAATCCGCGAATTTTTCCGGTCTCTATCAATTAGGTTAGGTTAGCTACATTATAAATACTTTAAAACATTGTGGAAGGTTGATTTGGTTAGGATAGCACATTAAAGATACTGTGAAATCATGTAAACGGTTTCCTAGCGCTGGATAGCTACACATTAAAAAGTTATTTGCTAAGCTACCATAAAATGGTTTTTCAGTATTTTTAATGTAGCTATACTTACCTCATTTCCGCGAATTTTTTTCCCCATAAATAAATACATCTCTTGTGGTACGGGAAAAAAAAAAGCGAGCATGAACTTCGGGGAACTTCGGGTGTGGCTCTCTCGTCTGTGAAATGAAGGCTTCCCATGCATTACTTCTCACGATCAAGTGGAGCTATGCTAGTGAGAACAGCCTATGATGTACATTCTGTATTGCACCGACCCGAACAAGCCCGAAAATCTACCTTCGGTCAACTTCGTCAGTTTTTTTTGTTTATTACTTTTACAAAATTGTGGATGGTTGGTTATGTTAGGTTAGTATAGCTACATTAAAAATACTGTCAAATCATTTTAATGCCGACGTTGGCCGAAGGTAGATATTCGGGCTTGTTCGGGTCTGTGCAATACAGAATGTACATCGTAGGCTTCCCATGTTAGTAAAGCTGGACTCCCAATCATCCGTTTCATCCGTCCGTCACCCGTCCGTCCGTCACTATTCTAAAATACCAGTGCTACAACTTTCCGCGACATACTTTCTCAATTGTAGGGAAACTTTCGGTGAAAATAATTTACTTGAGATAATTAACTTTTGTTTTTATGAATGTGATAATAAGTTGACAGGCGGCAACCGTGCTTTGACAAGTGGATTAAACGGGTGCCGTGTTAAAAATAACATTAGTCATGCCAGCAATAAATAAAATTATGTTTCTTTTATTACTGCGTAAAAGGAAACAAAAAGAAGCTATTTCTATCCAGGCTTTTTCCCTCAGTTGCTTATCCCGATAGTCTTTGCTATATATTTTATAAAAATGCTCCCTTTCCCGGACGTAATTTATCAGCATTTCTTCCGTAAAGCTCATTCTCATAAGCAATCTTTACCGTTATTACGACAATAATAATCGGCCAATACGACACAGCCTTCTATATATTATAAAAATGCTCCCTTTCCCGGACGTAATTTATCAGCATTTCTTCCGTAAAGCTCATTCTCATAAGCAATCTTTACCGTTATTACGACAATAATAATCGGCCAATACGACACAGCCTTCTATATATTATAAAAATGCTCCCTTTCCCGGACGTAATTTATCAGCATTTCTTCCGTAAAGCTCATTCTCATAAGCAATTTTTACCGTTATTACGACAATAATAATCGGTCAATACGACACAGCCTTCTATATATTGCAAATTAAAAAAAATCGTACACTGTTTTCGGAAAGTCGTATTGAAGACGATCGCGACTTAACAAGGCGGTGGACCATCCGTTGGTCCGTCAAAAGCTAAAGCTTGGCAAGGTTTTGACGGACGGACGGACGGGAATTTTTCGGGCCATCTGATTGGCTGCAGGCCACGTGACTGAGGACGGACGGGTGACGGACGGATGAAACGGATGATTGGGAGTCCAGCTGAACGCATCACGGAAGCTGCGCTCTAGCGGCCGGGCCGGGAACTGCGCAGGGCGCACGAGCAGTACGGCTACTGCCAGGCGGGCACCAGCGGCGTGCTGCTCAACGACACAGCAGTCATCGGCACCCCGGGGCCCTACACCTGGAGGGGCACCGTCTACGTCATCAGCGTGTCCGACGACTACCTGAGCCGCGACAAGACCATGTACTACGGCCCGCTGTCCGACCTCGACTACCCCGTCGACAAGTACAGCTACCTGGGTGAGCGCGCATCACGCATCCAGTTGACAACATTGTGCCGAAAATGAAAATGTTTTCTGATATATAGGTAGGGACCGGAAGAATTCGCCGATTCAATGACTTCTAGGATAGCTTTCATTATCCTCTGCATTTCTCAAGTAAACACGCGTGTTCATTGAGTACTAAATTGTGAGGCGTCTCCACTGGGTAGCTTGTGATTCGACGCTTCTTTGGTCGATAGTCTCTCATTGGTCCAGAGAGCTCCAGTTATACTGCGAGCCAATAGCAGAACCAGCAGAATTGTACACATGTTTGAATTTCAGCCTATCACGAAATGAATCCGCGAATTTTACCGGTCCCTATATATAGAGACCGGAAAAATTCGCATATTCATTTGGCAATAGGCTAGAATACAAATACATATATGTACCTGTATAATGAATTTGCTATTGGCTTACTGTTCATCTGGATGAATCTCAAAAAATTATCAACATTCTCAAACAAAGAAAGATCGAATCACAGACAAACCAGGTGAGACGACTTACTAGTCGGCAGCCAATGAACTTGCGTTATTTTGCCCGAGTGTACAGGGGAATGTGCAGTCTATCCTGTAGGCCATCGAAACCGCGAAATTTTCCGGTCCCTATATATAGGTAGAGACTGGAAAAATTCGCGCTTTGGATGACTTCCAGAATAGACTCCACCATCCCCTACATACTCAGGCAAATGCCACCTGCTCATTGGCTACCGACCCGAGTCACCTGTCAACTGGGACGCTTGCGATTCGATACTTTTTTTGGTTGAAGGTTTTTGATTGGCTCAAAGTCCTTCAGATAAACTGTGAGCCAATCAGAGAAGCGATTTAATGGTACAGTTGTTTTGTATTCTATCATATCGTGAAAAATGAATCTGCGAATTTTTCCGGTCTATACTAATTTAATTAGTAGGGGCAGGCACTTTTCGCGAAAAAAGATCTGAACACTTATTAGACTGCAACAAGGTTGTGGTATTCTTCCTTGTGATTGGCGGCCGTCCGCGAGGGGAAGTCGTTGCCTTGTTCGACCGAGGCCTCAGGACGCGTTTGCTTCCGCACTGAATCACTGTGATTGGGTGTTGTTTACAATAGACGTTTACCTGGGGAGAAACTCCACCCAATCGCGAAACACAGACGGCAGCTGCAGTGTTTTTAACTTTCATCGAGTCTCGAAAATCTTTTCGCGAAATCTGCATGCCCCTGCTGATTAGCCCAAGGGTTAAGCAGGCCGTGGCATCGGCTGGTGTGGACGACTGTGACGTTGTCGGAACGTGACGCCGAAATAACAACTGAATGAATTTGTGTGTGTTTCTTAAATGTACCTTAACGCTGAAATACCACAATCAAACCTAACCTCACCTAACCTAACCTAACCTAACCTAGTCTAACCTAACCTAACCTAACCTTTGTGGCAGTCCTGCAATGACATTATACGGCGTTAGTGTATTTCGGCGTTGTGGTAATTCGGCGTTGTGGTACACAGCAGTTTTCCAGCTGTCGACGTTGTGGTCAGTTTGGCATTGTGGTATTTCGGCGTTGTGGTGCGTCCCCTCTTTATGAACGACTGTGACTTTGTTGCGTTGTTGGAACGGCATGAACACTGACGTGACTTGACGCGCCCCCCTGCAGGCATGTCGGTGACGGCGGGCCGGTTCCTGGGCGACGCGCTGTCCTACGCCGCGGGCGCGCCGCGCTCCAACGGCACGGGCCAGGTGGTGCTGTTCGCGCTGCGCCCCCCCGCCAACCCCATGGCCGTGGCGCTGGTGCTGGGCGGCGAGCAGTTCGCCTCCAGCTTCGGCTACGAGGTCGCCAGCGCCGACGTCGACGGCGACAAGTGAGCCGTCCGTCCACGTGGACTCTCTTCCGGGGGTTCAACCCCCCCCCCCCTCCCTCTTTAATTACATTTATTATTCATCACTCAAACTAATTTCATATTAAAAATTAATAAAAATTTTTACCATTGCAATATTTAAATTTAACTAACGAAAACTGCTGAAATAGCACTATTTTACACCTTAAAATCCAAATTTTTCCGGGGGAGGACCCCCCGCTTTAATACGGGGAGGGGCCATGCTTCTTAACACCCCCCATACACAAATCCTGGCTACGCCACTGCACTCTTCACGTCCCTGACGGTCCGAATCTCCGTCAGTGGCGGATCCAGAGGTTCACCTCGGAGGGTGGAACCCTAGGATTTCAGAGAGGCCAGAGAAAAAATAATGTCTTAAAATTACTACATTTGTATTTAATCTACTCACACTACACGTAACTAGGGACACCTGTATTTCGCGAATACATTTCGTGTCAAAGGTATTTCACAAAATACTACTGTAGCTTTTCCTCCTGTGGTTATTATTGGCTGAGGTCGGTGAGAGTGCGTCGTCCCGCTCTTGACTGGGCCGATGAGAATGTGGTCACCGTAACTGCTGCGCCCTCACAATTTGCCATGACTCTTAGAAAAAGCTACAGTTTTTTTTTTTTGTGAAATACCTTGACGTGAAATTGAAATCGCGAAATACAGGTGTCCCTACACATAACATCCAACCACCAGATTTTATGATTCTACAAGAAGTTCATTAATTATATCAACATATTTTATTGGTTTCAGAAACAATCATTTTTGTCAGCAATGTTAATGTAGCAGACGACTGGTTTTTTCCGGGGGGGGGGGGGGGGGGGGGGCACTTTCCATTGGTCCCCCCCCTTCCCCGATCCGCCACTGATCTCCGTGGCCCTGACACATTGGTCATCTTTCACCTTTCGTCCCCCTATCTTTGGATCTTAGTCATTTGGCGGCATAGCAGAAGAAGATCACTCGTATTTCCTGTTTCCTATTCCCGTTTAAAAAAAAAGGCTAAACAGAAAATAACAACGCAGGAAGCCAAAAAGACTGAGACGAAATTTTGATTAGTGCTGTCCGTGCATGCAACTCAGTCAAGAATTAATTTTGGGCTGTGTTATTATTTATTTATTTATTTATTTATCACCACTTACTTTTGCCGTTACAGAATAACTAAAAATCATTGAACTCCCGCGACATTCACAACTTGAATGAATATTTAAAAACAAGCAGCTTGCTCATTATCTACAATGCATGAAGACTAACAAAAACAGTCTAAAAAAAAAAAAAACACTTATTCTGGCGCTATATATTTACAGCACTCTGGTGACTTCTTTAGAAATCATTAGAATCAGACATTGGGCATCGCGTTTGTATACATGGCAGTTTGTCGCGCAACAATGTGATGTCGTTCACTTCAGGACAGTGACACGGACTGCCCCCAGGTTCGGACAGTTTAACGGGACTTCAAATACATTAAAGTATTGAGAGATGGGCCTTGGAATGTTTACGAATTAATGGCCTTAAATACTGAACTTGACGAGTACTACTCTTATACAATTTTTGAAGAAATAAAAGTCCACTTAGAATCTGTACAGCTGCACACTTGAACTAGTTTTTCAGTATTTTTGTGTACCTAATATGTATTGTATGTACAGCTATACTAATTTTATATATTTTTGTACTGATTTTAAACCTTTAAAACGATTGTTGTCAAAACTTAATTTTTATAACACACAGTAACAATTATTTCAAGTGAAAGGGTATAGGAACACGTTAAGATAATAATATAAATAAATGGATCAGTTCATATTTATGTTTTTTAGTGGTTCACTTAATGCAGTATCTGGCATTAGGGCAGTGTAAAGTTCACATCATGTGAATTCACTCCTGAATAGAATTAGTATTAATTTTAGTTGTTTGGAATTTTTTTGTAGCTGTTGTGTGAGTCTAAACTTCATGGTACCTTTCAATGTAGCTGACTAGACCTAACAAACATTACCTAACACTCTTGGGTGAGTTGAGTATGTAGATTTGTAAACTTGAAGTTGGCAGCTGTAATTCTGTGTGTGTGTGTGTGTGTGTTTCGTGGAAATTATTTGCACGGTTTAGGGCTGCATTGCGAAGGTTGGTGTAGTGAGTGGCTCTCGTTTCGCAGGTTGCCCGACCTGATAGTTGGCGCTCCGTTCTTCTTCAGCGAGGACCAGGGAGGGGCCGTGTACATCTACATGAACAACCCGGAGCGCTGCCTGGACTGCCACAAACCCGTCCGACTCACGGGCAAGCCGGAGTCCAGGTGACCGCGTGTTCCGGACAACACCGTCGCAACCACCCACCGCTGCCTTACCTCGATTAAAACAGCGTCATCTCCTTCCAGAGTACTCTTTCGTGATCTCTCATCAGTCGGGACGATGCGCACTATCGCTGGCAAACAAACCGAACATGCAAAAATGTCGCAGGCAAAGTTTTTAATTAAAAAAGTTGAATATTGCCCACACATGTGTAGACCATATAAAAATGTCCATTTTGAATCCCCGCAACGTCTAGTCACAAATTTTTAATCTGCTTGAGGTCGTCGCAATTGTTGTCTTCGAATTCTTGAAGTAAGTGTAATAAACAACTCATAATACTTAAAAATTTAAATTGATTTTACTATGATTCAAAATAATATGTGTACTTGCGTTGGAATATTATTTCATTTGCTAATTTTGACCGAAACCAGCTTCTGTTAATTTTCGATACTCTCCACCTGCGGTTGTTGAGAAACATGGCGCCCATCACTAGTTGAAGGTTCTGTGCTCGCTTGTGCTCTTTTTATTTTCTGAGATAAACTGAAATGACGTTAGAGTGCTGCCTCTGTCATCAGTTCCTTTCTTTACCGCCTACATTTTCCATAGGCAGTGGTGTATCGAGAGAGAGAGGGAGGAAGAGAGAAAAAGAGAGAGAGAAAAAGGAAGAGAGAGAAAGAGGAAGGAAAGAAAGAGGAAGAGAGAAAGAGAGAGAGAAATAGAAAGAGAGAGAGCAGGGGGAAGAGAGAGAGCAGGGGGGGAGGGCAGAAGTACATAGTCATGGGATTTCTGCCTCTCAAAAATCGAAATAAAGAAACATTAAATTAATATTGTTTTGATAATGTAATGTTTTTCTCATTTCTAATAATAATTTATCATTGTGATCAACATAAATAAACATTTATGAATTGTTGGAATGAGTTGGATATTCTGATAAGTTGATTCCCCTACTCCCTCTACCCAAAGTGAATTTCTTGCAATGCTACTGGCTGAGAGACCTGTTTCCTTCAGCAGCATCCTTCTAATTGACAAGCCTTTTGTTTTCAATATTATGGCAGGTGTAACTGTTACCCTCATTCTTGCTTTATGTGTGATCCCATTAATATCTTGTAATTATTACTTACACATGTATGATCAATTTAGTTCAAAAAGAATAATAGTTGAAGGTTACAAAAAAAATTAATAATTGTGGATTTTGTTGTGTTTTTTATTACTATTCTTGTTTCCTGCTACGTTTAATGTGTGTTATATTGTTACCGTTCTTTTATTTTTTTACTTCATTGTTATTTCCTCTTCTCAAACACGTAATCATTTACAGTTCGTATTTTGCATCAGTGCTTCCAACTGACTCCTTGGTAACTTTGTGCCCGTATCTCTGACTTTCTTGCCGTCACATCTGAGTTTGATTTCAGAGTGTTAGTCCAAGTAGTAGGATTCAGACGTGAGAAACGTAGCATGCATTTTAAGTGGTCAGAGATTTTACCATTTACCTTGCCTGTACAATATGTCGTGATTCTAAGTTTTATTCAGTTAATATTGGGTGTATCATTGTTGCGTCTGAAAAGTCTCACATAACATGTGTGTGTGATTTTTTTTTCTCCAAGGTTTGGTTTTGCCATCGCCAGTTTGGGAGATCTCAACAAGGACGGCTTCGACGACATTGCGATTGGTGCGCCGTACGAAGGCGAAGGCGTCGTGTACATCTATTTGGGGTCCAGTAACGGCATATTGACGACCCCGTCACAGGTAACCAGACTCCAGTTTTTTTCAACAAGGATTGTGTTTTCAATTTTTCACTTAGGCTGTGGCGGCTAGACTTATATTTGTAGATAGAGATACAGAGAGATTTAGTGACTTTTTTTTATGTGTGTACCTACTTCAAAAAAATAAAAAAATAAATTTTTTGAGGTATTCCAAGGCCTGCCGGTCATAAGCAGTGAGGAATAATTTTCGTTAGTATTCATCCTAATGAGGTATTTTTTTTTAAATTTTTATTCAGTAGCCAACATTCATTATTTTATGTTTACACTTGACACCTAGATTCAGATTCAAGGGGTATAATCAAGGTACTCTCTTTGATATTCGGATTTGAAAAAAATTAGGATTTGACCCATCACTAGAGACCTGCAAAATTCGTGGATTCATTGACCTCTAGGATAGACTCCACAGTCCTTTAAATACTCGCGGAAATGACACCTGTTCATTGGCGACTGATGCGTGCGACGTCTCGACTAGACTGTCCGTAATTCGGCAATTTCTCGGTTTAGTGTTTCCCCTTGGCTCACGGTTCCCCGGATAAAATGTGGGCCAATCGCAGAAGCGGTACGAAGGTATAGTTGTTTTGATGCTAGCCTATCGCGAAATGAATCCGCGAATTTTGCATGTCTCTACCTATCGCTAGTGAATACAAATAAATGTTTCGAAGACAAGAATGTTTGTGTGCCAGATCCTGAGGGCGGCAGACTTCCCGAAGCAGAACCGGCCGCAGAAGACGTTCGGGTACTCGCTGAGCGGGGGCCTGGACGTGGACCAGAACGGCTACCCCGACCTGCTGGTGGGGGCCTACGAGTCGGACAGCGTGGTCCTGGTGCGCTCCCGCCCCATCATCGGCATCGTCACCACCATCGAGCCGGACGCCCGGCACCGCAAGATCGACCCGGGCAAGCAGGGCTGCGCGAGCGACCCTTCGTCCGAGCACACCTGGTGAGGCGCGCGTGCGGTAGCCAGGGACGCGATCACGACACTTCACAGCCGCGCTGTATAGCACCTATGTGCAAGTACTTTTCACAGCTATGCTATATGGCACCTCTTCACAGCTACGTTATATAACTATATAACACCTCTTCACAGCTACGCTGTACAGCACCTATGTGCAAGTACTTTTCACAGCTATGCTATATGGCACCTCTTCACAGCTACGCTATATAGCACCTATGTGCAAGTTAATACACCTTTTAGCCCCGAAATGTTACTTAAAACATGAAAACAATCTGGAAATTTTTACTTAACTTAACTCAAATTACAAAATTTTAAATTTTTTATCAAGGAAAATTCATTGGATGTAATTTATTTAGTTAATAATTTTTCTTAACTCAAATTACAAAATTAAAGTTTTTTTATCTAGGTAAAATCATTGGTAGTAATTTATTTAGTTAGTAATGTTTACTAAACTTCTCAAATTCCAAATTTTTAAATTTTTTATAATGAAAAGTTAATTGGATGTAATTTATTTAGTTAATAAATTTGTACCAAAATGTATGTACTAAACATGGTTGGAAAAAATTAACTTTAGTTTGTTTGATTCTGCATCTCTTTTATTAGTAAAATGTTTTTACGTTAATGACGTGGGCACATTTTTCAAAGACACAAACATTTGTTGATATATTTTACCGAGTAGTTCTCTTCTAGACATGCATATTTTTATTACTAATTATTGTGACTGTGTCAGTCAAAATCAGACTATCTTGGTGAAATAAGTACTAAGAGATAGTTTGGTGTCATATTTGTTTAGGAGTACATTATTTTTATGAATAAAGTCAATGTTTAAAATAAAAACAATAACACCAAAATTTTTGTTTTAAGAAATGAAATTGATCTTAAAATAAAACCATGAAACCTGATTATGTGCCAATGCCAATCAAATTCTCAATTACCACCAATTCCTTAGTATTCGAAGGATACGGTTTTCGAGGGAAAAATAATCGAAGGAAAATGTCAAAGGATGTAAAGTAAATTAAAAAAAAAAATTAACACTGATAACCTGTGAAGTTTACAAGGTAACCTATGATCATTAGAATGTTTCAAGACCATAGTTAATATTTTTCATTTATTGTGCATTATTTATTTTTTTTACACTTGACACATAGATTCAGATTCGAGGGGTAAATTCAAGGTACTTTCTGGGATTCAAATTTGAGATTCGGATTTGAAAAAAAATTAGGATTTGACCTTTTACTAGTAAATACAAACAAATATTATTTTTTTCCTAGTATATCTCAACATTTACCAACATGATTCAATACAAGTTTGTGCAAACTCGTAAAAAAAAAAAAAATTTTGGTTTTGACTATTGGCGAAGCGAGAAGGAGTAAGCGCTGTTCCCGTGTTCACTTCTGATTGATCTGGAACTGTCATCATGTGGGACGATAAGGTAAAAATGTTCCACATTTCGTTTGGATGAATTTGAGTCAGAATCATTATCGATGAGCAGAGGATTTCCGTGTGAAAATAAAAAAAAGGGCGTGTTCCTGTCTTGTTTTAAGTCCCATTCAGGGAGATACTATTTTTTGAATCCTACGTGTTGTGTTTCTATAAGGAAAAAAAAATATCTTCTAGGTATCTTTGCATTTTTTTTAATAGGTAATAGTTAGAGACCCGTGAATTTTGCGGATTCATTTCGTGTTATGCTAAAATTCAAATAATTATACCTTAGTGCTGCTTCTGTCATTGGTTCTCTGTTAATCTGGAGGACTGAGGGCCAATTAGAGACCCTCACTCATAGAAATGTAGAATCACAGGCCACCCAGCCGAGACGACTCACAAGTCAACAGCCAATGAACAGCTTGGCTTTGCCCGAGTGTGTAGAGGATATCGGAGTTCTATCCTGGAGGTCATTTAATCCGCGAAATTAACGGGTCTCTAGTAATAATACATCTCAACATTTACCAACGTGATTCAGTGCAAGTTTTGTGCAGACTCGTAAAAAAATTTTTTTTTTTGATGTTGACTGTTGGCGAAGCGAGAAGTGAGTGAGCGCTGTCGGCGTGCGTGTCGCAGCTTCTCGTTCGAGACGTGCTGCGTGGTGGAAGCGCGGGTCAGGTCGCAGCGGCGCGGCGCCCAGAACCTGACGGTGAGCTACGGCATCGAGGCGGAGGTGTTCCCGGGCAGCCCCAAGAAGTACTCGCGGGTGTGGTTCGGGCAGGAGGGGGGCGGGGGCGACGCCCCTCACGTCGTCAGGAAGACCCTGCAGCTGGCGCCGGACCCCCGGCGCGGCCACCGGCTGGCGCACTGCGAGACTGAGACCGTCTACATCTCGGTGAGCGCCGCGACGCTCCCCTTTCCGCACGCCGAGCCAACGTCAAACCAAACGTTTAAAATGGACGGTCTCCGGGTAAAAGGTAACAAGTCACATTTGTGTGATTTTTGGAGAACAAGTCACTTAAACTCTCAAGTATACTTAAAACATGTCGCACACCGAGAATAATAGGGCCACATCTCAAAAAAACTAAATTTTACAGGAGAGTGAATAATTGAAAGTTTATTCTTAGCCTCAGCAATCAGGAAGTGCATAATGTCGGCACTGTTTCTATGGCACAAGTCAAAATATGGCCATGGTGTATTCCAACCCACCCTCAGCTGTACGAATAATAAGGCCGCATGTCAACATGTGGCTGTATTATTCTGATTTCTGTTTTACAAATTTAAAATGTAATACGGACATATCTCATCTCAGGTGAATATTTATTGTACTACATATATGGCCTTGTTATACCGGATAGATATAGCCATAGACATTACAAATATAAAAAAAATATAAAATTTTTTTTTTTCAGATGTGGCCCTTTTATTCTCTGTGTACGATGTAATGCATTTTTAATCATTGGCAACTATGTTGGTAAATATGTTGGTAAATAAAAAGAATAATGCAAGGAAAGATTTAAGTATTTAAATTCAATTTTTTATCTAAAGAGTTTTTTTTGTTTCTCCTGCAAAAAAAAGTGAATTCTTGACTTGTTACCTTTTACCCGGAGACCATCCAATATATTCGCAAAGTCGAATCAAATTCCAAGTACGGTTCTCGGCGAAGCTGTATCACTAGAGACCGGAAAAAAATTTGCGGTATTTATTTCGCGACAGGCTAAAATACAAATAGTTACCTATACCCTCAGTGCTGCTTCTGCTATTGACTCACAACTCACCCGGATGACTCTGGGCCAATGAGAAACGCACGACCAAAGCTGTATCGAATCACAGGCTGCTACGTTGGGACATCTCTCAAGGCAGCAGCCAATGAGTGGGTGGGATTTGACAGAGTGTACGTAGGCTATGGAGGTCATCCTGGAGGTCATCGAACCCGCGAATTTTTTCCTGTCCCTATGTATTACACTTACTTTATAAAATACAGGACCGAAGTTAAAAAAAAACTGTTTAACACTTGTAATAGTAGTTGAAAATGATTGGGCCCTATGTATAACATCATTCCACAAAAATTATAAAATAATCATGCATAATATTAATATTGAGCACCCATAAAAGCAAATGCAGTGCTACCTTTTGAAGATTTTCTCTCACGGTGGTTGGCTGGTTCTTGCACGCTCGGGGCTCAGGTGGAACGCGACAATTTTTCGTGCGTGCAGCCGGCGTTCATCGATTTACAAGACGTTATCGCGTCAGAAAAACGAGCTGTGAAGGCGTGTAGCGACGGGTGGTCCCGTGTGTGTGTCGCAGCGCAACGCCAGCGACATCCAGTCGCCCATCGACTTCCGGCTGACGTACGCGCTGGTGCAGCGCGAGCCGCGCCAGGCGGCGCCCGGCCGGCCGCTGCCCGCCATCGACGACCACCCCATCCTGAACCAGCAGGAGGCGTCCAAGACCTTCCGCTTCGCCTTCCAGACGGACTGCGGGGACAACGACGTGTGCGAGAGCGAGCTGCGCGTGCAGGCGGGCCTGCTGCTGCCCCCAGGTGCCCCGCGTCGGACTCGCTCTCTCTCCTGTTCCCCGAGCGCGAAGAGCGCTCAGTAGCGCGTGTAGCGATGTTTCCCGTTGTTCACTTGAAGGAAGGAAATCTGGGCTCAGCAGTCTCTGCGTTCGATTCAACCTCGATACTTACCCTTTCAAATATTATGAATATTTGAAGTAGCATACCGCGTGAGTTTGTCGTATACCGACATTCACTGTTGAGGTTAAGTCATTTGTGCGATGTCCCTATTTTAGTGCTGAAAAAAATAAGTAAACGTCGACGACCATGGACTAAAAACACCGCATAAACGAGGAGACACTTTTTCATATCATACCCCACGAGTTTGTTGTATGCCGACATTTACTGTTCAGGTTAAGTTATTTGTGTGATTTAAATATGTACCCTTTTTTAGTGTGAAAAAAAAAAAGTAAATGTCAACGACTATGGGCTAAAACACCACAAAACAAGGACACAATTTTTCAGATCATACCCTGCGAGTTCGTCGTATACCAACATTCACTGTTGAGGTTAAGTCATTTCTACGATGTAAATACCCTTTTTAGTGTGAAAAAATACCTAAACATCTACAACCATGGACTAAAACTCCAAAAAACAATGACACACTTCTGCGATGGCCATTGAAAGAAGTAAACATATTTTCAACGGCGTATAAATCGAGATACTTTCAATCTACTAATACCATGCGACACAGTAACAGCTTAATTGCTCTATGTATCTATGATGAAGCAGACGTGACTAAAAAGCGAAATAAAAAAACATATTTCAGATTCGAGAGGAAATGAGCAGTACGTAATTGTTTTCAAAATATTTCTGAACTAAAATACAGATTACCTGGCTGCCATTAACAAGAAATACACTTGAATAACTTGGGTTTAAATATTTTAATATGAGCTCATTTAATCACTAATTTGGGAATTTAAAAAAATTATTTGTGGTTTTCATGAAATGGATTGCATTGAATTTCAAGATATTTTGCGTTTCATGGAAATTTTCTGAATCAATATGTAGAGTGGCAGGTTTTTGAAAATAATGCAAATAGGATCTGAAATGAATGATTGGTGTGTTGTTAGGTTGGTTAGGTTAATTGTATAGTTAAAAACATTAACTTTTTTTCTTTCATAATTATTGTAGTTGAATTAACCTAACCAACCTTCCACTTTAGTATTATTTGTCTAATTTCTTTGAAGACACTTTCTCATTCCCTTTGTGTTTGTTAATTGATGTGAAGATTTTTTTTTATTCGTTTAATTCTAATTCTCATTCTTATTTGATATTAATTTGAAATTGATATTCGTATTTGAGAATAATTTGGTATTTGTATATTCATATTAAATTCAAACCAAAAAAAAATAATTATTCGCTCAAGACTAGTGACCACTGCTGCCAACATCCTCAAGGATGATTCATAGTGTACGGTGATGACGGTACAAACTTCCCCCGCACCTGAAACTGATGCAACTAATCCCTATGCCATCAATGTCAGAAGCATTGGTGAGCTTGCTGCAATAGAGTCCACCTTGACAGCCGATTCACAGGCACCGAGGTCAACTCTTCGGCTAATATATTTGGGGAGGGCCCAACGTATGTACAAACCCACAGCACAAATTGTTTCACCCATAGCATGGCCAGTGTATTTTAACGAGGGGTCGGAAGAACCCTCACCGTCATTTCACGGCAGGCTAAACTCCGAAAAAAATTTTTTTTTTCTATTATTGTGCTACTGCTGCGGTTGGGAAATAGTGTAAGTGACACATCCTTGGAGCCAATCAATAATGTTTGCAGGCTTTCACGGCCATTGTCTGAAGTAGCTTGGCTTCTTGGTTGTAGCCGTGTCCTTGGCGAATAATTCACTGACGGTTCGGTCGACATTGCAGTCGCCATCATCAGGGAGCAGTAGGTAACAGTAGGTACCTAACTGCTCCCTGATGATGGCGACTGCAATGTCGACCGAAACGTCAGTGAATTATTCGCCGAGGACACGGCTACAGCCCAGAAGCCGAGCTACTTCTCGGAGCCGGTTGCCGACTTGCGGCGAGGGGATTCCCTGGTCAGGAGGGACCGAGACAGCTACAGCTCTCGGTGAAGAGTGTTCCAGGAGGCCCGGGTAGCACCGTGCTGGTGTGACGGGAAGGGCATGTGTCGCGCTGCGCAGGCCGCCGGCCCGGCTCCTGGGAGCTCCTGCTGGGGGAGCAGAAGGAGGTGCGTCTCAACGTCACCGTCCAGAATCTCAACGAGTCGGCGTACGACGCGTGGCTGCACGTCGCCTTCCCCCCCAGCCTGGCCTACATCTCGCACCTGGCGGAGGTGAGTCGCTCTCGCCCCGCGGGGCCCGTCGGGAGTCACCCAACGACTTCACAGAGTTGCTTTCCGGTCACTTTTCCCTAACTTGCATTTGGTTTTTTTCTGATGCTTCGCTTCGGTAAATAGCCACAAATCAAATATTAAAATATGGAGAATGTCCACTTAAGTCATGTAGAAGTTAGTTCTGAAAAGGTTTTACCTTTGAAATTTTTAAATATGCACTTGTTTCGTGAGTAGTAGATATATTCATATTTTAACTTTTTATTTCACTTATTTTATTTACAAAAAAAAATGGTCTTGCAATGTATTTGTGGATGCGCTGACGTGCGGTGTTTCCTTGCGGGTTAAGCTTGCTTGTACTTGGTGCCAGTGGGGGAGTGTCCGCTTACGTGTTTCCATTGACTACGTATGTGTCGTACGCACCGCAAACCTCCTTTGACTGTTGGTGGGCATGTGACAAATTATAAATAAATAAATGAATAAAAGTTTTAAGAAAATTTTATTAAAAAATCTTGATAAATAACTCATTGCCTCTCATCCAGTTATTTATTGTGCATTTTAGCTAATATGAGGCAAGTGTGTCCCTTAGTCAGAAATGTGTTAAAAAGTGAAACAAGTAGTAGTTTTCTTTTGTTGTCGGTTCGTTAAATCTCTGATAAAAGTTAAGCGTTTGTGTAATTGGCCATAAGAGATTTCAATTTCAGAGCTTTCGAATACTAGCCTAATGGATCCCTCAGCTAAGGAATCCAGTAGAAGTGCATCGTAGTGGATGTGGCCGTCTTTGCTTCCAAATTCTCACCAGGGATGTTGATGCACCTCTGCGTGCGTCCACTAAACCCGAGATGCGACACTTGTGTCCATTGACGCATCCCTACATCCATTAGCTTCGGTATCATGTTGTATTTTGTTCGTACATAATATTGCATCAGAGTTTTGGTATTAGATTTATTGAAAACATAAATAGTTTTGTGACTTAAATAGTGACAAAGAAAAATATAAATAGAAGTATTAAACGTATACGGGTGAAATTAAACGTCTATAGTTATAGAAAGCTCATCATAAGTGTTTTTTAATATTTTGGGATTTTGTCCAAGTTTTATTTTGGTTGCTAACCATTTATAATGTCCATGCTTCATTAAAATTTTGTTTTTGTTTTTACCAATGGTCCTTTTCATTAGCATTTTGTTGAATCTCCGTACATATCATGACTGAAGATGGCTGTGTGTAATCAGTACAATCAACTGTCAACAAGTGGTGCTAGCAGTAAAAGTGTCCATCCATTAGAAATCCGTACTTTACACTGTGGTTGCACTTGTTAAGGGATTAGGGATATGTGTTCTTGGGATGCATCTACATTTATTCGGAAACAGCCATTAGTAATCACCACCGGGGTAACATTATTAACTAATTTTGACCCTAATTTGGGGTTATGTTTTTTTTTGTATAATGGCTACCTTTTTTGGTTCAGTACGCCTCCATAATTTCTTTAAAAATACCTTAATTTGATTTTTATTCCTTTAGGGCCCTTGAACTTCACCATGGATCCTATAAAAGTCCTCAATGAACATGTTTTCCGGTTGTATAAAAATATGTTTATTTTTTTATAAGTATTTAGTTTTGGACTGGTGTAGTAAAGCAATGTTTCGCACATGTACTTTTGTGGGTGTTCCACAATGCTATATATTTAGCTCCTCAAATACTCTTTGTACCTGTTTTTCGTATGTTAATAGTGAAGCAAAGTAATTTTTTTTATATAGTAATAATAGTTTTACTTGTGGTAAAGTGTGAGTAAAAACTAAATTATTGATATCCTATTATTCATGAATAACTGAAGATATTTAAATCATTAAGAGGCTTCTTAAAAAAATTTCTTAATTATTTTAATGAGAAAAGGTACATGCCATAAGACTGTCACTGAATGAATATTTATCACCCAGACATTGTACTGCAATGCATGGAGGATCTTTCAGCACGGGTTTAAAAAATCAAATAACTAAAGTAATGTGAATGTGAATGTCATATGCGAAAAACATTTTATGCGTAAAAATGAAATTGAACTTAAAAAAAACAGTCTGATAATTAGAGACCTGCAAAATTCGCGGTTTCGATGGTCTTCAGGATAGACTGCACATACCCCTGTACACTCGGGCAAATAACGCAAGTTTATTGGCTGCCGACTTGTAAGTCGTCTCAGCTGGTTTGTCTGTGATTCGATCCTTCTTTGGTTGAGAGGGTTTATAACTGGCTGAGATTCTTCCAGATGAACAGTAAGCCAATAGCAAAATTATCTAAGAGGTATATGTGTTTGAATTCTAGCCTATCACCGAATGAATCCGCGAATTTTGCAGGTCTCTACTGATAATGTATTTCACTGTGTAACGAATATTACTGTGATTCAAATGTATTCATGTTTTGTTTCCCAGCTGAAGCACACGCCGTGCGACAGGTTCAACGTGACGCTGGTCTCCTGCAAGCTGGGGAACCCCTTCAAGAAAGGCAACGTCGCCAACGTCATCCTTCGATTCGACCCGACGGGCATCAAGGACATCGAGCCCGACCTCCGGTTCGTCGTGTTCGCCAACTCCACCTCCGAGGAGCGACGCCCCCAGGGCCCGCTCGCGGTGCAGGCGGACGTCATACGGAAGGCAGAGGTCTCGATTGCCGGGTGAGTGGCTGGGATCACTCTGCGTTACAAATTTTTTTATATTTAATGAATGATTTTTTGATGTATTTACATCTTAGGGTACGTACTAAACGTTTACTGTTGTGCCAAATGAAACTTTATGATAGTGAAACTACCCTGGATTATATTTGGTTATCTAAAATAGACAAAAATAGTAATCCGAAGTTATGAATGGCTAAAAGTAAAAATACGTGTGGCTTTACAATGATTATAATACATGTTCTCCTCATTGCTACCCAACGGTGATGGTAGCATGATGGTAATTTTGCTTTGCTTACCCGGCCGCAGGCTGGAAGCAGTGGATGAGAATGAGTTAATTTATACAAGTGAGTGTTAGGTTACTTTGCTTATGTACATGGCGTATTGGCATAGATATTATGAAGATTTTTTTTTGCAAGCAAAATAATTTCTAATTCACATTCTTTTTCAATCTCTAATGAACCTCACTGTTGACGAGAAGTAAAAACAAATAAAGTAAGTAAATATAATTACATTCTACAGATAAAAACAAAATTATTGTGAGTATTCATTTCATAGCAAAGTAGACTTAAAGAACATTTGTATTTTTTTGCCACATTGGTGATTTGGACTTGAATGCTCTTGTTGACCCTGAGCGAGATAATTATAGACAAGGAGGTGAGGTGGTTATTTAATTAAGTGTTACCCAGGTATAAACCGGTGAGCTTCCTGACTGCAGATGTGACGAGACTTGGCTGGAGATAATAATTTCTTATTTCGACGGACCTCATGGTTGTGAAGATCACACCTTACCACCATGTCACCAAAACAGTTAATTAAACAATAAGGAGAATATGTATTTTAATCACCGTAAAGCCAGTCATTTTTACGTCATTTACAACTTCGGGTTACTAGTTCTGACTATTTTAGTTTACCAACTGTAACACAGGGTAGTGCCACTTGGCACAGCGACACATATGACGTGCAGCACTGCCACTCCGAGCGTGTGAGCGTGGGGTCCGTCGCAGGAGCGTGTACCCCGACCACGTGTTCTACGGAGGCGAGGTGCGCGGGGAGTCGGCGATGGAGTACCGCAGCGACGTGGGGTCCCGGGTGCTGCACTCCTTCGTGGTGCGCAACAAGGGCCCGTGGAGGGTGAGCAGCCTCACCGTGGCCGTGGAGTGGCCGTTCCAGGTGGCCAACGACAAGCCGCGCGGCAAGTGGCTGCTCTACCTGGACGAGATGCCCACCGTGGAGGGTGAGTCCCGAGCCTCCCTCCTGCCTCTTTCCTTCCTTCCGCTCCACCACCCCGAACAGTACTCCAGTGGTAGCGGGGTACACCAATAGTAGTAGGGTGTGTGTAAGGGTGCAGCTCAGGACAGGTCTGCAGGTCACCAAAGTCACGTGAAATCTCCAAAATAAAGAGTAACGTTTCTGAAAGTCAGAAAATTTTAATTTTTAACAGCACTTTTGACTACTCACGCTTAGATATTTTATCCCTTAATTTTAGTTTTAAGATACATTAAATACAAATACAAAGCACAATTTATTGAGAGAAAAAAATTTATATTTAAATTAATTTTATCTTTATAACAAAATTGTTGCATGTAAATTATGTTTAATTGAAAAACATACAGTATAAAAGCATGCCAAAGGACAGTAATTTGTTAAAATATGACTTTCTAATCAATATAAAGTTCTTTACAAAAAAAATTCATACCGCTGTTGCTATTTCAGTTCTAAATTTTCATTCAGGGATATTTTGACATTTACAATATGCTATTTAGTTCCCAATAAACAAACCCCGGTGTACACACGGAGCCAGCCGTGCCGGTGTGAAGCGAGACGTGTTCCTTGCAGCGGTGGGCGGGGGGGAGTGCCTGTTGGCGGAGGACCAGGTGAACCCGCTGGGGCTGCCGCAGCGGCCGGGGCTCTCCGAGGCGCCCCTGGAGGCGCTCACGCTCCCAGCGGAGCCCCCGGCGCCCGCTGACGCCAGCGACCGCCCGCGCTCGCGCCGCGACACGGAGATGGTGGTCCGTGCCGAGGCCTACACGGGCAAGGACGGCCGCAGGCACGAGGTCGTGAAGATGGTGAGTCTCCCGGCCCCGGCGACTGCGCTCTGCCCACACTTGGTGGGACGACCTGTACTCAGGGGCGTAGCCAGGGGTTCAACCCCCCCCCCCCCCCCCCTTTAGCACCAAATCTTTAATTAATTTCTTATTCATCACTCAAACAAATTTCATGCTAAAATTAATAAAAATTTTTACCATTACAATATTTAAATTTAAGTACCAACTTGTACTCAGGGGCGAAGCCAGGGGGGGGGGGGCGGTTGGGGTTCAAACCCCCCCCCCCCCTCCCCCCCTTAGCAACAAATCTTTAATAAATTTCTTATTCATCATTAGAGACCCGGAAGATTCGCGGGTTCATTTCGTGTTATGCTAAAATTCAAATAATTACACCTTAGTGCTGCTTCTGTCTTTGGTTCACTGTTAATCTGGAGGACTGAGGGCCGATTAGAGACCCTCACTCATAGAAGTGTCGAATCACAGGCCACCCAGTCGAGACGACTCACAAGTCAGCAGCCAATGAACAGTTGGCATTTTCCCGAGTGTGTAGAGGATATTGGAGTCTATCCTGGAGGTCATTGACCCCGCGAATTTTCCGGGTCTCTGTTCATCACTCAAACAAATTTCATATTAAAATTAATAAAAATTTTTACCATTACAATATTTAAATTTAAGTACTGAAAACTGCTTAATTAGCACTATTTTACACCTTGAAATCCAAATTTTCCCGGGGGAGGAATACGGGGGGGGGGGGGGGGGGGGGGGCGCATGCTTCTTAACACCCCCCCCCCATACGCAAATCCTGGCTACGCCACTGCTTGTACTTACTTACTATGATCAACCACGTACACTTTTACAAGTGCCTTCACGTGTTAATCCTGGGTATTAATTTTAAAATACATGTATGCTAAACATTGGACAGGCCAATGAAATCCTTGAAGCTGGGTCTCACATGCAATGTTGGTTTTTTTTTTCTTTAACTCATCGTTAATTTTATCTATGAATAGTACTGAATATCGCACACTTTTTCTACACCCATGATATTAGACTAAGTGAATTGTTGAAAAAAATTTGTGGCATAACAACAAATGCAAGTGACACATTGAGTTAAAAACTAGTAGAAATAATAGCCTTCAAATAAAAGTAATTGTAAAAAAAATGAAAAAAAAAATTAACATGGCGTGTGAGACGGAGTCTTAAATCCTCCAAAACCAACATCTTTATCATTCAAAAGTATTGATATTTGAGGGGGGAAAATTTTAAAAAAATATTTTAACCCTAGCACCTGTGTTGTTATCTCTACGAAAGCCATCAAAGACACGTTTGTTTCTGCATCCAGTTCAAGTGCTCTGGGAATGTTGGTTCAGCACTTGAGGGACATTATGAACACAAAAATAAATTGTTTTGTAAGATCATATCATTGTTTTCATGTATTATTAGTATGCATTTTGTGATATCGGCAAGATTTGGTTGTACACTTGCCAAGATAGAATATGAATAATAATGAGTTCTAGCATACAACTGTTAACATATTACCGAAGAAGTTTGTGCTATATCCGTCATGATTGCCTCACATATTAGAATGGAGGCAATAAATTCAAAGGACCTGGCCTTCCACTACAGAAATTGTTCACACACGTTACATCCAAAGATCATAAATCTGGCTGTCAGCTCGCGGAGGTAAGACCCAACCGGAGTGCTGTGTCGGTGCTTGCGCAGGACTGCCTGCTGGGGACGGCCAAGTGCTTGAAGTTCAACTGCACGGTGTTCAACTTGAACAAGAACAGAGAGGCCACCATCAAGATACGAGCCAGGTAACGCTCCGAGCGCTCGTGTCCTTGCGCCCGTCGCTTCCCCTTTGTGGCTGTCGTGAAGGCGCTTGGCTCATGTGGGAAGGTGCCGTGCTCACGTGGGAAGGTGCTGTGCTCATGTGGTAAGGTGCTCTGCTCATGTGGGAAGGTGCTATTCTCATGTGGGAAGGTGCTGTGCTCATGTGGGAAGGTGCCATGCTCATGTGGTAAGGTGCCGTGCTCATGTAGGAAGGTGCTGTTCTCATGTGGTAAGGTGCTCGGCTAATGTGGGAAGGTGCTGCTCTCATGTGGGAACGTGCCGTGCTCATGTGGGAAGGTGCTGTGCTCATGTTCGAAGATGCTCGGCTCATAGGGGAACAACGCTTAAGCCAGTGAGGCTCATCTCGGATTTATAATTTTTAAGAATACCTTTATGTGATTTCTTTTTATATTATTTACCCAGAGCACATGTAATAGTTTTCAAAGTTAATTTTTTAAAGTACTGCACTAAATTTTCTTGTTTAAAGTCACTGCTTATCACATGTAACAGACAACTAAAACTGCCTCGAAGTTTCACGAGCCCACAAATAATGTTTTCTCCAAAACGGTTGACTCGAAAAAGTTTAAAAACATGTTACCAGTGAATTTCCAACTCACAAAAGCGTCACTGTAAATGGTTGCTTTACAACAAAACTAGTATACGGCAGCCTTTAAGGTGATTTAGTCCACGTCAGATTGATTTTTCCGAATGCCACGTAGGCTGCCTTCTTGGCTGGACTTTAAGATCTATGCATGATATAGCAACCTTTTGTGTATGTTTGGGTGGGTTGAAAAATGGCTGTGACAATAATGTCTAATTTATACCATTATAATTATTAATTGTGAGTTATCCATCGAAAGTTTTGACGTCATGAACGCCATCTTAAATGATGTTGCAGCAACCATGTTTGATACCATGACCTTCATTTTAAATTCAAGAAAATTTTATACACCTCTTTTAAAACTTTGATAGACTTATTTTTAAAAATATTAATAAAAAGTTTGAAAACAAATAATTTATGTCATTGACATTGGAGCACTCAGTTGAAATCATGTCAAAAATTGATTGTTTATAAAAAATTATATTTTCTGAAAGGTCTAGTCTGTGACCGCTTTGTAGGAATTCATTAAATATTTCAAGCGGACGACTACAACTGTATGTTTATTTCACAAATGTTGACTTCAACAAGTGCCCGAAGCTAGATGCCATGCAATGTTGAGAAAAATAATATAATACAGGAGTATTGGAAGCTGTGACGAAACATTTGAAAATCCAAGATGGCGGAACTTAATCCCCCTCAAAGCCCCTGCCTGCCTGTGGGCGGACGTACAGTGCGCAGAGCTTCAGAAAAAAAAATCTTGCAATTACGAAAAGCATTTAAGAATATGCTGAGGGTAGATGAGTAGTAGTTTCTGGAATATATATATATTTTTTAAATATACATATAAAAGAGTGAAAATGCCTTTAACTCATCTTTTCAGAGTGAATGTTTGGATGTAAGACACCCGGTAAAGATCGTTGGAATCACTCGAGTGACGTGCATTACACCCTTATCTTCATTGCTTCGCTGAGTAATGTTATCGTTACCACTCAGATATCATAGTTGTCCCGTGCACACCTTGTGTATACAGGCGAGTGTCGCACTAACACAACTATGCCCCCCCCCCCCTCCCCACTGGACGGGCACCGAACGTTATTCGACGTGAACGCAGTTGCGTGAGGTATGTGGAAGCACTCCCTCCCGGGGACTGACGCTGTGGTGTCGCCCCCAGGCTGTGGAACTCGACGCTGGTGGAGGACTACCCCAGAGTGGACTCGGTCAACATCAGCTCCCGGGCCAAGGTGCACCTGCCCAGGCACCTGGGCATCCAGCAGGACACCGCCAACGACGAAACCCAGGTACGCAGTCAGTTCCCTCGATCACTTCTGTCGCAACACGGTAGAGTCCATCTGATCCATACCCCGCTCGGCCGGACAGCCAGTCAATCCGGACGGGATTTAACCGAAAATTTGTTTGGTTCTGTTAATCCTGTATCAGCTCGTAAGTAAAAAAAAAAAACTTTGTATTTAAACTAAAATTTAACTGCAGGAAGACTATTTATGTTAAAAAATGGGGGGGGGTTTGTCTGTAAAGTATGTTTATGGACGAAAATTTTACGTGACGTCACAAGAAAACATTGTTGAAAAAATTGCATCCTTCTTAATTTTTCAAATATTATTTACAGTTTTTTGCAAGTTTAATTTAAATAATTTGTTTAAATATAATCACGAAGAACAATTAGTTTAAAAAGCCCGCCTTAACCTGTTTGATATATTATAGAAGATTACCTATCTAGCACGGTGGTGGGCCGGTACTTGCACGCTCGGCTCAGGCGGAACGTGACAATTTTTCGTGCGTGCAGCCGGCGTTGGTCGATTTACAAGACGTTATCACGTCAAAAAATATATATATACTAGCTGCAGTACCCGGCGTTGCTCGGGTTAAACACATGGAGCTTTATTGTCTGCGAGTTAAAGCAAACTGGATAGCGCTATATGACAGTGTGTTGGACATAGAGAAATGTCACACAATTACTGTTTGTATGTTTATGATCTATGATTTTTTGTTTACCCATGGCGATCAGCTATTTATTATTTATTATTAATTATAAATTATTAAGACCATTTATCGAAATAAAAACTATCCTATCTCTCAAGTTGGATCGAACTGCACATGGTGTGCGAATTTTATTATAATCGGTTAAGTGGTTTAGGAGTCCATTGAGGACAAACATTGTGACACGAGATTTATATATATTAAGATTTATAGTTTTACCCGATTCGAACTCGTATTGTATGCATTTCAAGGCAAAAATTCCATTTGATCTGGATGTTGGATGACCTGGAAGGGCCCGGACGGGATCGGCGGGACTCCGCCGTGACGCTGGACGGTCGTGTTGCGCAGGCGGTGACGATCGCGTACCCGGACCGCATCGACCAGCAGGAGCCGGAGGCGGTGCCCGTGTGGATCATCGTGGTGGCCGCGGTGGCGGGCCTGCTGCTGCTGGTGCTGCTGGTGCTGGTGCTGTGGAAGCTGGGCTTCTTCAAGCGGCGCCGGCCCGACCCCACCCTGTCGGGCAACCTGGAGAAGCACCGCGAGGACAACGGCCAGTTCTGACGAGCCCTCGAGAGACCGTCCCGGCGGCGTTCCGTGTTCTCGACCAGCGGGGCTTTGAACAGCACGCGAGACATTTCAGTGGAACCTCACTTTCAAGTATCCAACTCGAAGGATTCCTCACTTGAACATATGTACCTCGGATAAGCACAAAAATCAGTGGATATCACGGATAGAATCAAGCAGGGGCGTAGACAAGGGGGGGTTTTAGGGGTTCAGAACCCCCCCCCCCCCCCCCACCAGCTCCAAATCTTAAATTAATTTCTTATTCATCACTCATACAAATTTCATATTAAAATTAATAAAATTTTTACCATTACAATATTTAAATTTAAGTGCCGAAAACTGCTAAAATAGCACTATTTTACACCTTAAAATCAAAATTTTCCTGGGGGAGGACCTCCGGACCCCCCGCTTTAATATGGGGGAAGGGGCCATGCTTCTTAACCCCCCCCCCCCCCCCCAATACACAAATCCTGGCTACACCACTGGAATCAAGTAATGCTGTCTTCATTTTAAAGTATCCAACTTAAAGGATTTCTCACTTGAATGTACCACGGATAAGCAAAAATCTTGGATATCATGGATAGAATCAAGTAATGCTGTCTTCACTTTAAAGTATCCAACTTAAAGGATTTCTCACTTGAATATACGGACCTCGGATATAGCAAAAATCCTTGGATATCACGGATAGAATCAAGTAATGCTGTCTTGACTTTAAAGTATCCAACTTATAGGATTTCTCATTCTAACGTACCTCGGATAAGCAAAAATCCTTGGATATCACGGATAGAATCATGTAATGCTGTCTTTAGTTCTCAGTGGTATCAGTTTTTTAAGGGTGATGTTTTTTTTTTCCCAAATTTTCATCAGTGTAGTAGATTCTTTCGTGATTGGCTCAACCGAATAAATTGTATCAGGGAGGTTAATTTTTAATCAAAGCTTTCGAGAACGGTTGGATAATTTTCTAGGTCCTCAATTAACTTTTTCAGCAGTCTCTGCTGGTAATGGCACTTAAGGTAAGACTTTGATAACACGGAACCTCAGTTAATCTAGACTCAACTGTACCTATTTTCAAAATAATTTTTTTTTTAATTTTTAAGAACAAATGCGATTTTATTCCAGGTACACTGTAACAAAATTTCGCTGTTCCAAAAAAAAAAATCCTTTTTATGTACTTATTGTTTATTTGAAAGTGAAAAATCTTTTTAAAGTGGGGTATTTTTACAATGAGATTTGTATCAAACTACACGTTTGTTCCAATTCGTTGTCAGTTGGAACATGTGTTGGACTGTCGTGCAGTTGTAGAAGGGGATCACTGTCGGAAGAGTCTTGATTCCAGAATGTTTGAACTAGCTGGGGCGCACCACAGACGCGTCTGATACGTGGTTGCGATCTAAGGACAAGACCCTCTATTATTGACATCTCCGTACTCTGAGTAGCTTCAGGTGTCCCACAGGAACAAGAATTTCTAGCCACTCAAGTTTCTAAAATACAGTTGTTATAGCTTTGGAGGTTCGTAAAAGAAGGCTGTTTTATTTGTGCGTGTTTAAAAGAGAAGATGGCTGTTTCTCGAGCTATTCAGAAAGTAAATAAAAAAAAAAAAAAAATGGAAGCTAAAACTAGAAGTTGTACATCATAAATGACAATGCCTGAGAAACAAAACTTTATTTGGTATTCACAGACATGCCGTGAAGATTGTTGTGTGTTCACACATTTTTGCAACTTTTTTTTCGTCCTTGCAAGTTATATCATCATACCCTTCGCAACTTGTGGACTTGTGTATTGACAATGTTTGTGAGTGAAATGTGTTCATAAAATGGGATTTATGGCACGCGTTGTGTCAACAGTAAACATTCACAAAACAGACGCTTAGTTCCTATTGACGTAGTTTATTTCGTGTCGACTGTCGGAAGTATTACCACTGCCACAATTCAGCGTGAGAGTGGTTATGAGCTCATTTGGGCATCTCGAGATTTTCTTGTTTCAGAAAACTTGGTTTTGCTACATTTCACGTGACTTTACTAATTTTGTTGCTGTAATTCATATTTTAAAAAAAAATTACATTTATATATGAACAATTTATAATTTTCAATGTCCAAATAAATGCTCGTATGTCTTGTTTTATCAAATTACTGGATTTAGTTCAACAAGTTTGTTCTGTAACCATTAATAGAAAAGCAAAGTAACTCTTTAATAATTCGAAATTCTTTTAAACCTGACTTTCAGAAAATATGCAAGAATACATCTTACAACAGAAAGGATAATTTTTGGAACTGTACATGCTGCTGCTGTTATGGGCTAGAACTAACCAGCTCTTTTTGCATGTTAAATCTCTCTGATCATGTATTGACTGAATCTGCACAGAAATACGTACATTCAGAACAACTTGATGGGTGTTAAGACAAGGAAGGTATTATTTACATGTTTGTGTTCCATTTTATGTTTTAATCATGTAGACATATTAAAGGTTGTTACTGCTAATGATAACTCACAATTTGTTGACCACTACCATATTTCACGTTTATTCTCCTGTTGCATTTTGTTTGGATGGAATTATGTCATACTAGGAAGTCACACAGAAAGTCTGGACATCCGGAGATGTTGCAAATCCAAGTACAACCTGGAACATTGTAATACAGCTGAAACAATATGTTCTCTAGGTGCCCGCTACTAGGCTGTGCGAATATAAGTTTTTTTTTTTGTTATAATCAATTTACATAGAATATTAAGACTGGTGAAAATTATTTCTTTCAGCAACATTTTTATTATAGTTTAAAAGTCGTATTTTAACAAATACATGTACTATATGGTATTTCATGTTAATTGTTATAAATACTGCAAATTTTAAACTATAAAAAAAAAGGTAAGCTTTATATATTTTTTTTCCAGTTGCAAACAACGTATTGTTTGGTTGTTTTCAACTTATATAAATAATCTTGATTTTGATCATTGCATAATATAGGTAACATGAAACAGCTTCACTAAAACTTAAATTACAAACAAATATTAGTTATTTCAGAGTGTAAGTACATATGTACTTGAAATCGATCTGAACACAAGTAATAAATTATTGGTTTCGGTATTTGAAAATTTTAGTATTCGCACAGATCTGCGTGCAAAATACGGTGTGGATGTGTTAAGTGTATTGGAAGCGTAACTGTAAGCATGTATTTTCTTTTTATTTTTTCTTTCTTGATGGCTGTGAAGTTTGCAGCTGTTGTGCGTGAATTCAAACATCGACCACAGTGACGTGGGAATGACGTGAAGGATCTCTGTGCCTCCCGCCAGCGATTGCCTGGCCGACAGCGAAAAACGATTTGTTAATCGTTAACAGGGCCAGTGGAAAACTTTTTATTTTTTAACCCCAGTTATCAGAGTATGATGAAAATTATTACGAAGTGTTGAAAAGAGATGATAGTTATAAATAAACTTTATTATATAAAAATGTTTATACCTGTAGAACTGTGGTGAAAAAGAAAAAAAATATTTGTTGTGAAATGATACTGTAGTGTGAATTGTTGTATTTTATTTTTTTTTCACATGAAGCAAGACATTACACAACATAATACAGTGTATATACATATATTTTATGGACTTATGCACAAAGTGTGGTATTATGCCTGTATTTTTTTTTGTTGATATGAGTGCTATTATGGTTAACAGTATTTTGTATTTAATTTATTTTCAGTGTGCCTTATTTTGATGGAAAATGTATATCTTTTACAGAAACTTGCTCACACATCAAATAAATGATTTCCCACAGACTACAACACGTACCAAAACTTAATTTTTTACTGTTCTGTATGCAAGGACCTTTAGTAACCTTGGAATTTTTTAGGCCCTGAAAAGTTCAGAATTTACATTATTTTGGTTGATTTTTTATGGAGTAACTATTTATATTTTACATTTCTAAAGACTTGCGACCTCTATAACCATTATATTCAATGATATATATAGAGAGAGGCCTTTGCAAGTATATTTTAATCGGAACTGTCATAACCAATTTCTTCAGTTTCATTACACCACAAGATGAGACAAAAAGTACAGAGCGTGGAAAGGTTAAATAAAAAAATTAATTTAGTATATCTGTTTATAACTAATTATCAAGAAATTTCATTTATCACAAATTTTTTTAAACAAACAATTTTGATAAACGTATGCTTTACCAAGAATGAATTTACAAACACTAACAACCAAACTGCTGCACATGTTAAACCTTGCACAATTTTACCAAAATAAGTAAGGGATCTTAAAAGATGTAGTAATTCAAACAATGCTGGATAAATAAAAGAACTTGTTTGCCATAAAAAAGAGTATAAAATATTTATTCCAAACAATTATTATATTATACATAACAAAAATAGATATTTATTACTATTTCCAAACACACTGTAAATTGCAAAGCATGTAAATAAAATATTAAGCACATCAGATATTTCTGCTATTAATAAGATTCATTCCTCATTTTATACTTATCACAGTAACACAAAACACTTGTTTAGTACTTGGTCTAAGATCATGTGTAGTAAGGTCATTTAATAATTTCTAGTCCAACAAAGTATCTTTAAGAGGGTTTGACTCTTACATCATCTTGAGTAATTTTCTTATAACAATATCATGCATTAAGTACACTTTGACTACACATTTTGCCAGGGTTTTTGAATACATACTTCTTATCATTCACTAAATAATATGAAAAGAGCACATAAAATCAAAATCTTAATATTTTAAATAAAATAACTTTTTTTTCTTTTCAATATTTGATTGCCACAAAACACAACACTACTGGTTTTTAAATAATTGTTTCTCTTGTTGCTTTCCTTGAAATCAACATTGCAGTTAAATTTTGGTTACATTATTAGTTTTTATAAGTACACATAGCAATTAAAATAATAAATGTTTTAAGGACCAGTAATAATTGGGTGGTCAATATGTTTCAACTTGCTATCAACCTAGTTTTCTTACATTCAAACCCACTTCAAATATTAATACTAGTAATAGTAAACTAAGACTAAATCATATAATGTACATAGAAACTAAAATTAATATTAACATTATTAAAATTAATAATTCTCATTTCTAAGAGGTTTCTAATGGAACTGTAAAATTAAAATTTACTAACAAAAAAAACTTCTTCAGAGGTAACCGATAAAACCAACAATTTTATAATACTTAAGTACATAACTGATAAACATAAACACATATACATATTTAAAAACTTAATTTTTGAATCAATACTCATTACAAATTATGCGTGAAAATGAAGTCTTAAATTAAGTAAAA
This sequence comes from Bacillus rossius redtenbacheri, assembly GCF_032445375.1. NCBI lineage: Eukaryota > Metazoa > Arthropoda > Insecta > Phasmatodea > Bacillidae > Bacillus > Bacillus rossius. Next base: position 55,771,779 of record NC_086338.1, read on the forward strand.
GCACTTGTAATAAATTAATGACGTAAGTAATGCCACGTAGAGTTAAACCACATTGCAACAGCTTTGAATGCAATTCAGTGTCTGCCGTATTGCAGGCACAGGTACAAGGACAGGATTGTGAGAATACTGCTTTTCTTCAACAAGACATAATGAAAATGTAATTTAAAAAAAAATATATTTGTTAATGCTCACTCCTTAGTGAAAATTGTTTTCATAATAATAAGTCCCTTGCACTTATTGAATATAAAATGTTATTTAATAAAAAAAAAACATTAAACATTACATTAGAAATCATATAGATTGTAACTTATCATGCAAAACTGATACAAAAAGTATACATTTCAGGTGTATATTTAAGGCCAACTTACATTTGAGATATCATCATCATAATTAGAGCCAAGATTTTATAACTTATATGTGTGTGTCCGTAAAGCCACCGGTTACAGGGAAAGCAACGAAACAAGGTGGAAATGTGAAATCTTGGCCAAATAAAGGATGAACACTCCGAGCCTGCACACGAGGACGGTACTCCACACTGCGGCAACGCTGTTCGTGAGTTCTGGGTACAGCAGTCCCCAGCGGCCGGTAGGCGGGGGTGTTGTTGCACACGGCCACCACAATCTCTGGACCTGACGCCATTATACGCTTACCTGCGGGATTACGTGAAGCAGCGCGTGCACACCGAACGTATCAGCGACGTTCATGCAGCCAGTTTTGCTTTATCTGATTAGCCAACACACCCGCCCTCCGTCCGCGAGTCGAGGAAATCAGCGGGGAAAAAAATTAGGCGGACAATTTGGATTTGTGTATTTAACTGAAGTGCTAATATGTCTCAAGTGACAAAGAAATGTAAATTAAAATAATTTAATCATACAGGCCCATGCGTTCTGGACAAACTGCAAATTACGAATGCACGGTGAATCAGGTCACTGAAAGTCTAGAAGACAAAGTTTTTTTTTCTTTGTAAGTGTGAAAAGATTTAATTACTACCTCTCATGCCGGGCACACAGACTGATATGCGACGTGACACGGCTTTTGTCTGATGGTAGTTAATTTCCATGCATCCATACAAAATGTACACACAATCAAACGCAGCACGACGCGACAAAACTGTCACGATCAGACACAGGGGCGACAACATCGCGTGACTTGTCAGATGGCTGCAGTGTTCTACGTGTGCGCAAGTATAAGAAACTTGTCAACAAAGGCATGCAGTTGAGTGTTTATAGCTAGTTGAGGACTATTTTTCGTCATTACTTTAATTTGAGCAAATATTCACTTGTCAAGTATTTCAATTGATTTATCCTCAGAATGGAGCTGGTTGCAGATTAATTAGTACATGTTTTGTACAGGAAAGACCTATTTCACATAATTAGGGACAAGATTATATGGCGATAAAAACTAAATAACACTGAAAAGCAAGTCATATCAAGGAATTAAGTAGCGTTTAACCAAAACTTAATTAAAATCATAACAAAAAAAAAAAGGTATCCTTTAAAGTATGAATTTCCAGGAATGTCGTCATTTACGAATAAAAAAAATTGCACGGAGCAGCAAAAAAAATTAATTCAATTTTCTTTAATTGCGGATCTCTTATAGCATCAATTTGAAACCTTAAATGCTCGCTAAATTATTTGTATTATTCCGAATGTCTCTGTGTTTGTTTGGGCGTAGTGCTAGAATGTGTGGCGGTGGTTTGGATATTTGAATTTGGCGCCATTGATCGTGCGGCCGTCGTGCTCAGCAGTGCCATCTGTAAATAGTTTCGTCAGTCTTTTATTGTTTCTCCGCGTCGCTGGGCGTCACGCAGCCGAACTATTAGTTTCAATTCAGTTTTGTGAACATTTTTAGACCCGTTTTATTTGAAATGATTGCAACGTGTGTACCTGCGCACACTTGCAAAGTATCGTACCCCTGACTTTCCACCCGGCATACCACCCGCGCAACAGCGAGCTGGCCAGGCTTCCCCCCCGAATAGACGTGGACCAATTCTTCTTCCAGCTCGTCAGGGAAGCCGGCGAGTGTGGAAGGGCACGCGCCAAATTCTATAGATGAGCAGGAACAACCTGGGACATCAAGCGGGCAGGCTGCCACGCTGCAAAGACACCGCTCCTATGTCCTTAGTTAAACCCGCGACATGATTTTTGTTATTTTTAAAAATTTTTGCCGCTACATTGGCAGAGTGGGTGTTACGATAAAATAAAAACCAACTAAAGCTCGTCTCTGTCTCTACCCAGAGGCTAACGCGCCTCGCGGCAACACGGCAGAGGCCGAGCGAGGGTGCGGCCCGTCAGAGGTCGCCCATGGCCACGATGATGTTGCGCAGCGCCGTGCGGGCGTCGCTGTCCTCGAACACGCCCAGCACCTCCATGGCCTGCTGGGAGTGGGCCGTCTGCAGCTGCTTGGTGCGCGCCAGGCCCGGTCCGCCCAGCACCGTGTCGTAGACCTGCCGCGCACGCTCCTCTCAGCCCCACCGCCCCTCTCAGCTCCGTACACAACCAGCTTCCCACTCTCCCAGGTCACACTCTCACCCTGAGTACAAGACTATCGCAACTCAAAAAAATCAGCGAAACACTTATCACAACTCAGATGCCAGTCTTGCACATGTTCTTAAATAATGTTATCCAGAGTGCAACACTACATTGTCAGCCATAAGCCCCGTAAAAGTAAATATAATATTGCGATAGTCTTGCAGTGCCTAGATAATGATATTTTCCTGCTTATTACACAAAACATCTAAAAAAACTTTTAAGTCTCGTTTCAGACTTAACACCGACGATGGCAATCAACAAATTATAAAATTAAAAAAAAAAAATTATCATTTATCAATTTGTTACATGCCTACCGACGGAATAAGGCCATGGGTGGTAGGCACGAAAAAAAAAAAAAAAAACATAAAAAAAAACACGTAGACAAAACAAATACGTACATGAAACAACATGAATAACACGGGACGAGCAATACTATAGTAAAACATACACAAGACAGCACAGCGAGCAACTAACAGATAATATCGGCCGATATTGGTGCATTGCCCACTTTCCGCAAACTGACAGAACTCCGGTTCTCTCTCCGATTCTTACACGACCGTCAAAACTATTACGTCAGCCCGCCCTCAGACAAAAAAAAAAAAATAAAAGAAAATATGTGAACATACAAAATCATCGTTTCATTTCCTCCTCATCACTCTTATTTCAGACCTTTTCCTAAATTTTTTGGACACTATTACATACCTCCTTTGCAATTGCTGTTCCGTCACTAATATCGTCAACAGATGTTCAGTAAGTGTTAATATCTGTCAAAAATGTAAGCAATAGGACAGCAGCAGCACCAATGTATCATGCTGGAATTTCAGAAATAGTTCTTAAATAATAGTAATGACGAGAAAATGAAAACAAAAAATCAACATAGTGCGTGAGACTGAGCTCGATGATAAAAACAGGGAGGGGGAGGGGGGGAGAGACAGGCATGCACACAGGATTTTACTGTGTGTAATAACTAATAACTAATACACCAGCATAAATAAGTGTCTCCCATAGTTAATGAAAACCTAACATATAAAGCCAAAAGCAGCAGAGACTATGACAGTGAAAATCTGCTAAGGGGCCCGCCTCAGGCGTGTATCTGTGTCAGTGAGGCGGGATGATAAGAGCAATGCTTGCTGGTATTTCAAGCGCAGTATAGTCTCTAAGCGCATGGCTCTGAACTGGCATGCAGTCTTCTCGTCACAGGATAACTGGACCGTAACATTATATGGCCGAGAAATGAAGATACAGGTGTAATACAAGTCCCTTAAGTGCTTTCAAGAATCTGTACCGGTTGTTTCACGCCTAAAAATTACTCTGAAAACATGCGTTTTAGCCATTTTAACTCTTCTGAAAATACAGTTTAAAAACCTAATCCGAAATCATAAGTACTTTTCGGAACTCAGCGAACTCTTAAATGCTTTTCGTAAGCAGACCCCGCTCGGATATCTTGAGTAGTTTTGAAATCGCGTTGTTTTTCCTGAAACTCTGCGCCCCGCGTGTGTGCCCGGGTAGGCGGGGGGCTTAAGAGGGACTTCAATCTTACATACTAACCAGGGTTAAAATCTTTTGTGTTTGTAGGTTGTCATGTTCAAACTTATTAAGCATAAAAAACTTCTTAAGGGGTAACTTTTTAAAAAGGTTTCGATGTACAGTAAAACCTCAGTATAACAAACTTGAAGGGACTGATTTCGGGTGTGTTTGTTATAGTGAGGTTTCTTTATAACGAGGTGAATTCAAAACTACAAGTGATATGTATACAAAAAAGAAATTAAAAAGAATTGAATGTATGACGCTAAGGGCCGCTTGCAGAGTAAGGTAAGTAAATCCAAGCAAAAACTTTGACTGTTAAATGAAAAGGAGAAATACTTTATTTTGCATCAAAGTGACAACTATGCAAGCATGTATATTTTTTTTTTACCAAGACAAACTTTTTTGCCTCCCTAACCAACACCATAGGCTACAGAATTTTTAATTTTGTGGTAAAATATATTGCCTTCTTTTTTTTTAAATATATTATTGTAAACAAAAAATAATTATAGCACCGAAAGAAGATAAAATTCGTCGTAATCATCGCATATTGTTTTGTGCATCCATAACCTAATTTGTATCTAATCAAAAGTAATTCATCAAAGCTAACCTCCAAACAACATAATATGCTAAATGTATTGCCTTCTTTTTTAAATCCATTATTGTAAACAAAAAATAATTATAGCACCAAAAGAAGTTAAAATGTGTCCTAATCATCGCACATGGTTTTGTGCACCCATAACCTAATTCGTATGTAAACAAAAGTAATTCATCAGAGCTAACCTCCAAACAATAAAATACTCTAAGTAGAATTTATTTTACCACAATTAGAAAACAACTCTTAGACTCCTGCGAATTTTAGATAAGTAAAACTACCACAGAATCTATAGTAAATTTCGGCATTCATGACAACAAACGAACGAATGCGTATTTCCACAGAAACAGATGTAACTTTTGTAGGTGGGATTTGTGACAAATTTTCTTGGCGAAGTTCGGAACATCAATTAATCAAAGTGAATTTTTTTCCCCGCTAGTGCTGGTGCAATGTGTTAGCTTCAAAGTGCGTTTCAGTACGTCAATAGTTCTATGGTCAAAGTCAGCCAATATTCTAAGATGCGGGAATATTTGTGTTTGTTTACCGAAACGTAATATTAACGAAGCAAATTGTATAAATATGAAAATTCTAAGGAAATTTTTTGAAAATTTTTAATTGTGCTTTCGCTGTAGCGGGGGTTTTTGGTGGAAATATGAAAAAATACTTCGTTATTTTGAGGTACAGATACATAGGGTTATATGGCGTTTTGGTGGGACCAAAGAACTGATTCGTTATAATGAGGATTTCGTTATAAAGGAGCTCATTGTAAGAGGTTTTACTGTACTTAGATACGTTACCTGTGCATAATCAATGTCCTTGACGGACTCCATGCCCTTGTCGATCTGCGTGAACAGGCTTGGGTCGTACTCCAGGTGGAACATGACCGGGGCAGACGTCAGCGTGAACGGAGTCCCGGGCACATAGTTGGACCCCGCGGTGAACGGCTCCAGATCCAGGCAGGCCTGGGGAACAGAGCGACCTCCGAAACAAAGCTCACCTCGGGTGTGCGGAAGTCACGCACGCTAGAATACAACAAAGCGGCATATATTTTTTTTTACTTAAATCTTGATGGTCTCACATCTCTCACTCAAGAACTGAAAAAAATTTCGTGTTCAACTTTGAACAATAGTGAATTACCGCAAGATTGGATGGATCTATTGTTTTCACCATTTGAAATAATGAAGTTCTTGTTAATATATAAAAACGTAAGCATCTCTGCATTTACTGTGGCGAAAATTTGCTTGTTTTTATTGTAGTGAGAATAAAAATGTTTTTTTAAACACTTCCCTCTTTTTCTGAGTTCGGGTAAGTTTTGGGAAAGTCTCCGGATTTGGTTTGAATACTATTGTCATGCACCAGTATTGGCTGATTTTTTTTTTTTTAGAATTTTAGAATTTGTTGACTGCAATTGTTGGTGTTATGTCTGAAATGAGACACTAAAATCTGAATTGTTTTGTGTATAATCTGAAACAAGTGTATTGGTCGGAAGATGGTGGCGATTTTTGGTTGTAGATTTTCGTGAAGGATTAGTAATAATAATTAGTTTGTGTTGGAGTGACTTTATTTTCATAGTGAATCATTTAGAACAATAATTTGTATGAAATTCGAAAATTACTTTCGAACCCAACTAATATTTAAAGTGTTCGTACATATGTCTGTAAGTCTGTTCAGAGCTAAACACTATTCACACCAAATCCGAGAATTTTTAGGGGCCCTTAAAGGTCTGTCTAAAACACCACGTTGATTTTTCTTAATCTTTTTTTTCACCATTACTTCTATTTAAGGGCTTATTCTACAATTTTAAATCAATTACCCCCCTTTGCACTTAAGTGTAAGCGGTAAGCGGTGATGATGATGGCGAATTTTTACACCCATAATATTGCAGTAAGTGAATATCTGTTGAAAATATTTGTGGCAGGACGAAAAATGCAAGGGCGGTGAAATGATTGTGGAAAGATTTACCAGACTCGCTGAAGCAGAGCACGTCCGACGCTGGTTTCAAAACGCGTTACCGCGCACTTCTGCACAAGCAACAGTCAGCTGCAACTCTGACACGATAACGGTGACTGCGCACTGGAAATATGACCTACCCGGTAAATACTACAACAGACCAATTTTACAGATGCGGCATAACGTATAACACAGCTTCGAATCCTTACATTCAAGTTTTTATTTTTCCAAGTGAATTTTTTGGAATAGTTTTTTAGTGTTTTTTTTTCTTTCTTAATTTATATTATTCATTAAGCTTCCTTAATTTATTGTAGTATTCAATAGCGTGGTCCCAATGTTCAGTGTGAGAGTGTTTTTATTTTTATAATGTAGTGTAATGACACGAGTAAATTGCAAACCGGCCTAGTGCTGAATTTTGTTCATGTATAAAATAAATAAATAAATAAATAAATAAATAAATAAATAAATAAATAAATAGAGTTAAATTATTATAAATATCCCTTTGATAAAGCACAAACAATGAAACACGGCGCGCGAGACCACGAACCTTTGAATATATATACTGTATAGAAGTCGCGAGTGGATAGGATTTACTCTACGTTTTTCAGAAGCGTATGATGAGCAGCTTGGGAACTTAACCGCTGCAGGGCGCTGCCGTAACGCCCTGTATCGCCTTGGGTTGTTATTTACACGTTAGAGCGAGCACAGCACTGTCGCCCACTGTCATCCCCCCCCCCCCACCTATCATTCACTGCAGCTAAAGGTCGTGCAACGGGAGGGTGGGGAAGAGTTTGTTTGAAGAGTTCGACACTTGCCCGCTAGGGACCACCACAAGTCGATGCTCTAGAGATGGTGGCGATTGCGGCAGTGAATCAACCAACTACCTCGAAACCGTATTAGAAATTTTAACCTGGGCTGGCGACTTGTATACAGTATGTGTGTTGAAAGGCGCGAATCGAGGGACCGGGAACGGACCTGCCAGGCGAGGGCCAGGTGCTTGCCGAACTTGTAGCCCTGGCGCTGCAGCTGGGGCGCGTGGCCGGCCAGCTTGAGCGTGCCCTGGCACGACTTGCCCAGCAGGCTGCCCCCCGACAGCACGCTGCGCAGGGTCCACTCCCCCGTCGCGTCCCCGCCCTCCAGCGAGGGCAGCGGGTTGTTCTGCTTGTCGCGCCGCCCCACGAACTCCCCCTCCGTCAGGTCGCGCACCGCGCTGCTCATCAGCTCCACCAGCTGCGGGCACGCAACACCAGCTCGCACCGGCGTCCCGGGGACACAGGGTCGTTCCACGTCGAGTCAACACACCCATCTCACCTCGCCGTCTCGGGTTTTGAAGATGTTACCTCCGTACAGACTAGAATGATATATCCATCCGTTTTGAAAATATCGATTTGGGAGGAGAAAAAAAAAAAAAAAAACCACCCTCTCAAACGCACGACAGGCATATTTTAAAATAATGCACTTTTTTTCAAAATTTTAAATTTAAATTTTAAATATTTTTTTTTCTCTCTAGGCATTATTGTGTCACATATCACACGGAAGGCCGTACCAAATGCTGCAAAATGACACCTGTCTCGCCTTTCCAACTTAATTTGGAGAAGAGTTATGGTAATTTCAAAATATGCCAGTCGTGCAATTTTTGAGTGTTTTTTTTTTCTTCCGAAAATTTACAAAGCAATATTTTCAAAACGGATGGATATACCATTCTAAAATTTTATATTTTTGTTGGTCTGTATGGAGGTAACATCTGTGTAAAATTTCATCAAAACCTGAGATGGTGAGGTAAATTGGGTGTGTTGATTTGACATGGAATGACCCCACACTCCAAACCATCCCCTGCGATTCCCAGTGCAACCAGGGGACATTCCCGTGCCTGCCTCGATTATTTCCATCAACTGTAGCACGAAAAATAAAACAAGTACATTCTCCACATAAAAACTTTGAAATCATGCATAGACACTTATTTGTGCTTCATATTAATACACATTGCATACCATCCCACACCTTAAAAATAATGTCGGTAAAAATAAGAAAATGGTTATCAACGATAAACCAATTTATGATCAAAACACGTTGTTTGTACTTGTAAATGATGTGTGTTTATTTTAGTGAATCGAGTTTGAGACGTGTCATTTTTGAACTTCCTGGACTAAGTCGGCAGCGCCAAGTTTTCAAGTTGGCTGCCTGCCGGAGTGGGTACTTCCGTCAGTGCAATCCTGTAAAAGGACAATGAAAACTACGATCTGAATAGGTGCATTAAAAATCTCGCTGGAAGCGGTATTTTTACCTTTTTGAGAAGAAAATATTAAACTAGATTTCCTCCTTTGTTGTGTGAAGATGTGAACATTTGTGCTAAGTTACTCTAAGACAGGACGTCTTAGATTTTTGGTGTTAATGTAACACTTCTACTTTTAAGCATGGGTTTTCATCCTTGTATTTGGTATTTATTTTATATTTTTGTTATTATTTATTTAAAACCAGCACGTGACAAAATTGTCAAATTCCCTGTGTTTATCTGGTTTTCAATTTCTTGGAGTGTGCTAGTGGAAACCCAGTCAGTTTCAGAAGTGCCCTGACACGCCTGGGTGGGTTTGTTCCTGTAGTAGTAGCTGAATAATCACACATTTCCAAGATGGCGGCTAAATTTCAAGATGGCGGGCGCATCAGTAATAATACATGTAGTTTGCACTCTAGCGGACAAAAATTAAATTAACATGGTGGTAGTGCATTCTAGCAGACGAAAACAAGATGGCGGCCTCCAGCATACGAAAACAAGATGGCGGACATGACGACGTACTAGCTGGCGATATATATACCTTGGCAGTAGTAGTGGAAGGTCACCAAGCCCCCAACCCCCCCGCATGGCAGACTCTTTTCTACTCTGTCCAACTCTTCTTCCAGATCCATCCTTCTGTCTCCCGTAAGCTTCCTGCTTGATTTTAATGCATTAAATTGTTTCATCCCGCATGTAAGTGCCCAGGGTTTTCCCCCTGTGTCTGTGCAGGTTTTACCTGGTCTAGTACAGTCAGTGAGGGGAGTTAGTCATGGTGCCAATCGCTGCCATGGCTGGCCAATCACCCTCCTAGCACACGATGCATGTTACCCCTCCCTGCATGTTTAGAGCGTATGGGCTTCGGCCTGAGACACACTTAAGTCTCCCTCCCTAACTTGGAACCCTCCCCAACACACTTAGTTTTAAGTTAGGTTAGGAAGAAAAAAAAATCGTGGAAAGTCAGTCGTCAGTGGTTTCCGTGGAGGATCTACTGTCGTCTTTGACAGCTGCTACTCACGTCCTGGTTGCGCAGGGAGGCCAGCTCCATGCAGGAGTTGGCGAGCAGGTAGTCTCCGCTCAGCAGCGCTATCTTGTTGCCGAAGGTCATGTCGTTGAGGACGGCGGGCTCCGGGTACAGCCCCGGGTAGATGTTCACCAGACCCTTGTGCACCAGGTGGCTGGTCCGGATCATCTCCGTCACCTCCGCCAGGGCCCGCTGGCTGCCGGTACAGGACGTACACCAGCGTGCGAATAAAATAGAAAAGTCTCCAAAAGAGCTCTAAAGGAGGTCGTCCAGTCATCTGTGTCAGGTGAGGCAGGCGCTCTCTGGTGCTTCTAGCACGGCGTCTCCTATAGTAGTTCCCAAGCAACCATAAGAAACATTTTATAGTTTTTTTTTTTTTTTTTTTAAATTTGATTACACTACCCCAACGAACAATCCATAATGTTTGAAAGTATTTTTAGCTGACCTTTACCTAATCGACCATTCACAATATTTAAATAAAGTTCGTGGGAAAAAAAAAAACACACGAACACTTACACGAATAAATAATTAATGGCTGCGACAGCGGCAAATGCACAGGTATTTAAAACGCGAGATAAAAACTGTAAATTCTCACAAATTAGAAGGAATTTATTAACACTATTTTCAAGGTAAATACAGGAACGTCTCCAGTGTTGCAAATTTGTATTTTTGTGATTTTATTTTTTACTTTGCGGGAAAGCGGTGACGCATTTACCACATCTTTAATGGCTAGGTATTGAGAACTATTTAAATATGAGTCATTGTGAATATTAGGGGAAAACTTATTAAAAGTATATATTTTTTACCTTTTGAAACAAGTATGATAAAGACTGTAGTAAATGACGCAGTCCTTACGGGAATCAACTTCACCTGCAATACTCGAACGACAGAAGGAAATATTTGAACTGCAGCCCCTACGAAACTTGTACTTGGCGAGTTTGCCCGCTGATACCCGCCGCGCCTCGTGTGTGCCCGGAAGGGGGGGGGGGGGGAGACGCGGACCAGGGGCTCGCCGGTACCTGTGGAGCACCCCCGCCGCCTTGTCCTCCTCCATGTCCTCCACGTTGAGGTGGCCGGCCGCCTTCGAGATGAGCAGCACGATGAGCCCCCACGCCTGCATGTTGTTGCGCCCGTTGTACAGCAGGCTCCTGCGGACACGGCACTCCGCACTCGCTCAGCCGACCCCTTCATGTCCACTCTCACCCTCAACCAGCTCCGTGGCGGGGGAAGACAGACACACACTTCACTAGTAATATTTCCAGAAATATTTAAATATCAAAAGTGATCGTTCATCAAATCTATGGCAACCAACAGGCTAAAGGTTTTTTTCTTTTATTATTCTCCCCAAAAAAAGAGACACTCTCCTTGGAATTAAGCTGTGTGCACAAACAAAGAAATATAACGGAAACAAATAGGTCGCGTGCACAAGCTCTGACCGCCATGTTTTTCGAACCTACTGGTTCACAACAGCACATAGGGCGGTCGTGCGCACGGAAGGGAAATTCAATAAATTTTTATTTCTGTTAGGGACACATGACGCAAAAACCAATAAGAGTTGAGTAGGAAGCCGTTTTGGGTGGGACTAGAAAACAGTTTAGGCCTATATTTACCAATCGTATTGTGGCAAGAAACTGTCAAAATAGCCTATTACAATGCTCAGATGAAATTACTGCTTTCAAAATTAATTAATACTATTACTTATAAAAAAAGACACTAGGAATCCATGTAATTAAAAAATAAAAATTTTTCATGATTAGATTGGTTAACTAAAAATGTTAAATAACCCAATTTAATTTATATGTTAAAAATCTGGGTTTACAAATTGCAGTTCAGATGTCACAGGATAATCATTTGGTAGTTAAAACAGTTACTAACACTGCCAACAGATGTTGGATACATTGTGAAATTTCATTGGCTGAAATTAACAGTAATATTTCAAGTGACTAGGTAGCATAGCTGCATACTCCAGCACTGGCCTGACCAATAGGGAGTCAGCTTTCTCCCTTACCCCTCCTCCCTGCACCCTGTAGGGTCCCGCCAAGCAGTCCCGGAGCCCTCCTGGCCTTACTGACCACCCGCTGAACCTGCTTTGCCAGTTTATTCTACAGGGTCAACCCCAGGTACTTATAATCGTCGGCCTCCTGTATCGCCTGTCCCTTCCAGATATGCATTTCCTAGTGTTCTATGCAGTTACCAGAAAATGCATAAAAATCAGGCTACACTGGTGGAAGGGGAAGAGGTGAGGGTGGAATGTGGGAAATTTGTGTAATTTCGGAGGGTCCGGAGGATTAAAACGTAAGCAATCACATCTGTTGTGTGTAAAATATTTCAAAAGGCCGATGACAGAAGTTAATAAAGTGATAGTTTTTTTAAGACAAGGATAAAAGGACTTGAGGTTTAGAAATAGAATAAACAGGCCAATTGAGGAATGAAAAATATCTGATAAACTTTCGAGAAAAATCACTTACTTTGCTGTTTTTAGCAAGGGATGATTAGATCCCACAAGTTTACGAAGATGGAGAGCGACATTAGCAATTTCATCACTCAACAACCACCTCAAACTCAAGAACGAAGTAGGATATCCAACAATCTTTTCTGCTTCAGACACTGCTTTGTTCCAATCTGGTTTTTGGTGACGGCTGAAACTTCTTCCGACGCTGAACGACCTCTCACACGCATGTAAACCATTCCTACAACTTTCATTCCCGAGCTGGAGTCCCAACACAACACTCCAACGATAGAGGGCACGGGACGATCTTGCACTCGAATAGCTCTTTAAAAAACACCTACTTGCGGGAACACACGAAACCATTTCGATACTTTACTTATGCTCTGTCTGCAAATACTTTCCAGCCTAACAATCACTCGGTTAGCAACGACTTCTGCTACTTTCACGGAAGTGTGCCAAGTGAAAGCATATGGTGCATTTTCGGCACATCCGTAGCTCTTCCGTACTTTCCAACATACTCAAGGACATAGATTCTCCCACTTCCAACTTTGACTGAAGGAAAGTTAAAATAAAAACATAAACTTTCACGTCACAACACAAACATTTATTTTTAAATTCTGCCAAAGACCATCATAGATAGCGAATAACGGCGAATATCGAATATGGTATAAAATTTTCCTGTTGCTAAGTAAACTTTCGCAAAATATACGCTGAACAACAATACTGTTGTTCGATTAAACTTGTCTATATACTCTTCAGAAGATGAGTAAAAGCATTAATTGGCATCGAAGGCAGTCTTAATTCTGGCTATTTCTTCTGCTATTAAAAAATACTTATTTTTTTTTGTAAATTTATTTTAGGAAAAGTGTTGATGTCACTCTTAACATTTTTACTTTTACCTTAAAAATGTAAAAATAAATAAATAAATAAATAATCTGCTGGCATAATTAACAAGTATTTCTTCAAATACTTTTTAGTTAGTTAAACTTCATAAACATATATTTTCCATTATTTCTGAGTTTTAGAAATATAAAATACATAAGTTTTGTTGTATGATAAAATTTTTTAGGGGCGGTATAATTTTTCTGTGGGAATGGAGCTATACGATTTGGAGCTTTTGTTAATATTTTGTATTGGGATTCATGGCTTCATATGCTCAATAGTCTATGGTTGTTAGATCCTGAAACAGCAGCTGTTGGGTAAGTAAATAGCGTATGTGAATGTTTTGTAGAAAATACGACGCAAATTTAGTTTGGTGGAATAGAAGTGTAACATATTGTTTTAAAGTTCATTTCGCTTTACAAATATATTAATGACGGTGGTTATACGGGCATTGGAGACTTATATTGAGCACATTTAACGAAGTATTGAAAGACCGTTAAGTGTTCGTCCATTAACCTATTTCTGTAGAAGGATTGGTTTAGAACAATAATATAATGGCAAAATTATCAGAGGGCCAAATGAATGTAGCAGCCCTGAAAAGGGTTGATCCATATGTCAGGGAAATTTTAGCAACCGCTACCCACGTTGCTCTATACAATTTCAGCGCAGAAGACAACGAATGGGAGAAAACTGACGTTGAAGGTGCTTTATTTGTGTATAAACGTAGTGGAGAACCTTTTAACAGCATACTTATTATGAACAGACTGAATACCAAAAACTTAATAGAGCCAGTTACGATTGGTCTTGAGCTACAGTTGAAAGAACCTTTCTTGCTGTACCGTAATGTGAAAGGTCAAATTTTTGGTGTGTGGTTTTACGACAAAGATGAATGTGTCCGAATATCGTCAATATTGAACAAATTAGCGGCGGAATGCTCCTTGCTTAAGAAACTTCCGAATGAAATGGTTCAGGTAGCTTGCAGACCAGAATTCAAAGCGAAACCCAATGTTGACATATTTAGCTTGCTAAGTAAGGCTAAAGAGAATTATAACAGTCACAAACAAGCAGGAACAGTGGTTCCAAAATTAGACGTGGAAAGCATCCAGCAAATGCCGCAAGGCGTGGTTGATTTCTTCGTGAAAGCCAGCAGGCCGAACGGCAGCTCGCAGCTGGCAGCGGAGAAGGTAGGCGACGTGTTCCTGAGCCACCACGTCCAGAAGAACGGCCACGCGATCGCGGGTCTGGACGTCACGAAGGAAGCCAGCCGCGGGGAGAACCTGAAGCCACTGCTCCAGCGCCTCATGTCGAACCCTGCCCACAGCGTGGAGCACATCGAGAAGCAGCAGCGTTCCGTCACTCCGCAGTTCGAGAGTAGCGGCACGGCCAAGAAGGCAGCCGGCAAGGACTTCCTCAAGCACGGGGGCAGCGTAAACAAGTGCAACTTCTTCTCCGAAGAAAGTGGCTCCAAGTTGAACACCACGGGGCCGACTCCCGGGACCGCTCCGGAGCAGCTGACTCCCGGTGTTCACGCCAGCCAGGACGTCCTGGAGGCGGAGGAGGGCGGGGACTTGCTGCGGGGGGCTTCGCCCCTGGCGGACTCCCTCGCGGCGGAGTACGGGGACCAGCGCTCGCTGTCGGCGCCCCTGTGCGGGTCCTGGGAGACCCCGCAGACGCCGGCCCTCATGCCCCCCACCATGTTCACCTCGACGCCCTCGCAGGTGGGCGCGGTGCCCGTGACCCCGTCCCAGCTGGTGTCCCTGGAGGAGGGGCAGCTGGCGGACGTGAGGCCCGAGCCGCTCACCAAGAGGCAGCTGCTGCAGGCGACCTCGTACCTGCTGAAGCACGACCCCGACTTCATCAACAAGCTCCACGAAGCCTACGTCAAGTCCTTCTCCGAACTGGTGTCGTAGGACCCCGACGGCAGTTACAATGCTTACAGCAACTACAGGTGCCTATTTCAATGTTATGCATGTAGATACTCAAATATTTTATTCTTGTAGGCTCGTTTTCATTGTGATTGAATGAAGCCAAGAGCGTACTTACAAGCGTTTGTATATTTTGATCAAACTATTGGGGCATTTCTTTTTAACATTTATGTTGACAGGTATTTTTTTCTAAGTGTAGCACAGCAATCTTAAAATATTTTCTATACCAATTATCAGTAATAAGCTATTGCTTTTTAAAAGAACTAACTTCACTATAACACAGCATATAAAAGTGATCTCGAGGAATGATAACGATATTAAGTGTGTTTTGCAAGTGAAGTGGGAACTAAGGTAGGCTAGGTTATAACTAGAGCTCAATGATAGAAATTAAAAGCTTGAAATAGTTTAATACTCTGATGATAATTTTCTTTTTTGATCATGTTACAGCCACTCATTGTAAATTAGTGCAGTATTATTTATTTGCTGTTCCCAGAGTGCTTTGCAATGCTTAGAATGAAATCAACTAGGTTGTGCTTGTGCTAAATTGTTCAGTGCACACAATGCCTGCGGTTTACCTTTTTTTTCTGGCTGTTTTCACTGCTGTTTGTGAACTACTGGCAGTCAACTTTCAGGTATGACTTAGGTGCATGAAACTTTTAAGAGCTGTTGTCAAAAGCTATTTTGGGTTGATTTGAAATCCGTTAAAAATATGAAGCTCACACTGGCTTAGCCGTCAGTAAACTTCACCGTCATTCCAAGCCATCTTCTCGGTAGATTGACAACTGTGTCTGCTGTGCTCAACGATTGTGCCGGAGTCTGGTTCAGACGGTGCAACAATGGACTTGCCGAGCGAGTTGACACTCGACGATCCTGCTTGCGTTCCTGAAGTCTTTATTGCAGTAGCGTGATCAAGCAGTTGCAAAATACATTTTTCATAAGAGATGATTTGATTTTCTTGCCTACATTTGTGCACCAATTTTTAATGCCATCACGGAAACTCAGGTTTTGTGTCTTGCGGTATGACTGGATTGACTACCTTGAATTTTTTGTGTTGTATTTCTGTTTTCGCAAGAAGGTAAGCTTACCGTAATTTAAAGTCGAATTAACTTGTAAGTTGAAGCATTTGATTTTCTTGACTGTAACTGAATAAGTTGAATTTATGAACGATGCACAATTGCTCTTTTGTGGTGTGGTGCTAAATGGACTTAATGTTGCTTTGTGGTATATCGAGTGTGTCAGTTGACAAATTTCATTGGCATCTCAGGTGTAATGCTAGTGGGAAAAAAAAATGTTATGTTGTAGGCTACCAATGAAAACACATTCTGTAAAGCTGTGAATTGCAAAATTGAAGAGGTGGCTTGTACACAGGTTTGTGTAATCATCCTAGGACATTTTTATTAATGTCACAAACATATCCTTGTTAGTAGTGAATGTAGTTTAATATGATTTTGACTTCAATGTTATATCCCGATGATCAAAGAAGGCTTATATGTACAAAGATGGAAACGGATGTTTGCACTTAGTACCTGCATTTTTTCTGGTCAAAAACTTTCATATTTTTAGTTTTTAGAGCCGGTTTGTTTAGTTCAGTTTTCAAATGTGTGTGCAGAGTATTTCCTCGTAGCTTAGCTAGGCCCCTTAAAAAATAACTGTTGTATGCATGGTGCATCCTAGTTAATGTGGATGTTTTCGCACTACATCTGACAGCTATTGCTATCGACAAACTGCACTAAATTCGACCTAGAATTTGCCTGCCCTAACCTTTTCCAATCAATAACACATTAGAACATGTTAAATATTTTTAAAGCCTTTTTGACTGAAAGAAAACTTAGCAAGAGTTCAACAATGGTTGCTTTGTATTTTGTATGAATTCCTTTATTCATCTACATCTTAAAAGTAGTTATGACTTGTGTAGTTGTCCTTGGAGTATCAGTTAGGACTATAGAATCTATTTTATTTTCTAGTTAATTTTTTTTGTCATGCATCTGCAAATAAGCAGTTGGTGTGCGTCTTTCAGTTAAAACCCGGCCACAATCAACATTAGCACAACATAGAGCTATACTTAACAGTTGACCTCAATGTTATTCAATCTGACTGGCTACAATCTTTCATTGCGGTAAGCATTTACACAATACAAAATTTGTATTAAGTAGAGTTCACTCTGTTTAACTCTTGCTGTGTAATATTTTATTGCTGAAACTGTAATATGTTTTTGGCCCCTCAGAAGCGCTGAACAGTTACTATGTCAAAATTAGAAAAATTTATTAAATAAATAAATATTGTGTTGACTAAGATTGTGCCGAATATTATTTTCTTTTAATAATAATCGCATGTTGTACTTCATTATTTTCTTTTGTTTATTATTTTTGCACAATGTAATCATCACAATCGAATCCACTTTAGGAAGGAGAAAAATAATTATTTCTGCATTTAATTGTGCAATTCATGTGCTATTATGGATTTTATTCTGTTAATACTGATTTTTTTCCCCTTATAATTACACACTACCAATACCAAAAACAGCAACATTAATTTTTCGAAGGCTGAAAAAACCAAAATAAACAAAGGGTTGGGGTTACGTTCATGTTCATTGTTTGCCAGGCCGCTGTGCTAGTTTTATGTTGCGAACGTGCTTAACGCTGTGACTATAAATGTGTTAGTACTATGTTGATTGTGTTCGGGCCCAAACGTGCCGTTGTAATCATTTTGCCAGTATGGAAGGAGATACGGCTGTGCTCCTCGCAGAATAGAGTTCCAAGCCAGTACTGCTGATGTCGTCAACTTGGTCAGCGCAAGACTGAAAATGATTGAAGGTGTGTCGTGATGAATCACGTGACGTTTTTACGTCTCCGTCATCATAAAGGGTTTTTAGCTTGAAACGTATACTTAAGTTAGTTTAACAATTTTTCGAGTAAGTTTGTTATGTTTTTTTATTTGGTATCAGTGGCGATCCAGGTGCTTACGAGAACAAGGATTGTAGGGGTCATTTACCCCACAAGGCACACCTCTCTCCGTTCCTTGATTCACCACTGAGACGAATAGAATATAGTTGAGTGTGTCAGCAACTGATCGTTTGTTATTATGTGTTTTTTTAGTTACTCATATTTGGCTTTATTGGATTCAAGTAATTCTGTTTATTTCCGTCAAAAAAAAATAGGTAACCCAAATGTGCATAGTCTTGGAGAGGAATGTTGTGTAGGAAAATGTTTGCAGCTTGCAGTGTACCTACATTATTATTATTTTATTTGATAGGAGATAGCCTGCAGTTCGTGAAATAAAAATTAGTTTTTATTGTGTGACTATAAATCGATTAAACATAATCACTAGTCACCTGTGAATTTTTTTATTAGAACTAGAATTGTCTCTCATGAGGGTTGAAGTTGGGTTTGAACAGAAACAAAAAAAGAAATGATGATGCCATTTGGCTACTAAAATAATTTGGTTGCTAAATTGTTTTCTTATTTACTAAGTGCTAACTTTGTTAAAGTTCATGATATTTGCAATGTCTGACGATCTTCTACACTAAAAAATGGGGTAGAATAAACTTATTTTTGGGGTTGCTTTAAAATAGGGTAAGTCATTTTCAGCTCATACCAAGACCATTAAACTCAGAATTGAAATGTTTTTGTGACCAGTTGAATGAATCAGCTGAATTTATTGGAAAACTTGTGTTCGTATTTTTTGTACCTGTTGAGTTGGTATACAGAAAGTATGAGTAGCATTACTATGCATGTCCTGATTGGATTTGATATTGTGTATTATATACATGTACATTTTGTATAAAGCATGATTTTTTTATGTTTATAGAAATGTACATATTTTGCTGTGGCTTATATTTTTCCAGTTAGCATTTAAGCTACTGTTTTTCCTAAGTTTGAAGAGTCGTGTTCAGAAGTAGAGTTATTATCTGGAAATGTAAAATTGTACATTTCTCAAATTGAATATTGTACCTTCGTGTTGCAAGACGAAGAAGTAATTTAGAATATGTTGATTAAAATTTTGTAAATAATATTTATGACAACTTAAAACCTTTTAAAGCAGTCTTGTGATAATTAGAGTAGAAAATATTGTTTTCTAAAACTATGTTTGGTTTGTGAATGACAAACGTTTTAAATTGTGCGTGATTGTGTATGTGAGAAGTGTATGTCTGTATTTTTATGTTTTAAGAAATTAAATTAGTCTGTAAATTTTCATGTAATCACTTTTTTTATGTAAGAAGCTTTGCTGAATTACTAGTGATAGTGAGTTGTTGTATGAACAAAGTTTTGTGTTAATAGGCTTTTGCATAAGTTAGTATTTTGAGAGGAGAAGTTTATTTTTTTGTGTGTCATACATACAGTAGTTCTTCAACAACACTGTCGGTAGAAATATTGCAGTGGAATTTTTCATTATGTTCAATCAGCTATGGTTGGAACTAGCTCAGTGGTTTAGATTAAAAAAAGATTCTGGTAATTGGTTGGTGAGTCAGGGCAGTTGTAATAGAAATGGGATCAACATACCATGTTCTTGGGCACGTAACCCTAGCTTTAAGAATAGAATTGCATACAAAAGTTGTAACGTTTATCAGTAAACTGTTCTGGGTTAAAGTAATTACTTAGCGACATTACTTTTTGTCACGATTAGTGATGACAAAAATTTATGAGAATAATCCTATTGCATGAATACCTTGTGCTGATTAATTTCTGCTGTATTTATCTTGTTATTGGTCTTCATCGTTGAGCAATTATTTAATTTCATAAGGCTTGTAAAAATCTAGCTGTTGTGTGAGTGACAGCTTTTGTGACTGGGCCTCGCAGAATTGCTAGGCCATGTATAGTCATGCGAGTAAGAAGAATATAGCAGTGCATTTGCAACAGTAGTGCATGCAGTGCGTCGGTTTTTATTTGGACTAACAATATGTACGATAAAAAATTTCTTCAAATCATCACAGGAATGAACTTTTTTAAGGACTGTATTTAAGTTCAGGGAACTCTGTAACTGTCAGTTAATTTTTTTTGTTGTAAAACATGATTATTATTATTAGGTTTTTAATTCGTAAAATAATAACTGGAATCCCGGAAACTAGGCAAATGCGTTTGGTCACCAGTTAGACTGCAAACTTCTATACCTCAGCATTGCGTTGATGACAGGTTCACGGTAGTTCCGCCACTCCCCTCCACGACTGAGAGCCAATCAGCTACCAGTTAGCAGTAGAGAGACCGAATTCTTTGGACACACCCAAAAGAAGAGGTACTAGAGTAATAAATCAGCCTTAGGAAAGCAATTGTGGGAATATCCATAGCGATGTTAATTTTAACCTGTCACCAAATGAATCCAGGAATTTTCTGGGTCTCTAATTTTAACATAGTTTGACGGTTAATAGACTTTTTGTTAACACCTACCTATAAACAGACATTTTCACGTAATTAACTTTCTGTCGGCCCGTTTGACTTGTCTCCAGTTGTCTAAGACGTAACCTTATTACTAGAGACCTGAAAAATTTGCGGGTTCATTTTGTTTTTTGCTAAAATTCAAATACCTTATACCTTAGTGCTGCTTGTGCAATTGGTTTACTGTTAATCTGGAGGACTGAGGGCCAATTAGATACCCTCACTCATAGAAGTGTCGAATCACAGGCCACCCAGTCGAGACGTTTCACAAGTCAGCAGCCAATGAATAGTTGGCCTTTTCCCGAGTGTCTAGAGGGTATTGGAGTCTATCCTGGAGGTCATTGAACCCACAATTTTTTCCGGTCTCTACTTATTACAATGCAATTTGCTGGGGAAAGCCATGCAGTTGGCTGTGTAAGGATGTAGTAAGTCGTTCACCAACAAAAACTACTGATCGTAGAGTTAGCTCCAGAATTTATTCGGTGTTGTAGAATTGTGTTCTGCACCCATAATTATGCTTTAAGGAGAGGGTGCACAGTTTTGATTGGTTTTTATTTGTTCTTTGTTCCGTAAACTAGTTGAGCACTTCAAGGGATTTGGCCCAGCGACATTTTGAATTTTAAACTTGTGTGCACCCCATTTTACTTTTTCCCAAATCACCTTTGGAGCTCAACATTTCACAGTATCGGTGCACATTCAACATTCTTGTGTGTTTTTTTTTCTTTTTAAATGTTTTATGATGTTAAACGTGTAGGTTATAGTGTTGAACTAAAAAAGTTTTTAAATTTGTGCCTAGTGGCTTTAATGTGGTATCCAGATAAATTTAAAACTTGGGCGGAGAGAATGTATTCAGCTGGATAATATTTAGTGTAAACCTTTTTAGAACTATTCAAAGTATCCTTTATGAATGTTGCAAAATGCTGGAAAGTTGGGAAAGAAAGTTTCCACCTCTTGAATAATTAATGGGACCTCCAGAAAGTAATGTAAAATGGAAATATAATAAACATGTAAAGACTGTGAAACTGGTGTTCATTACCTCGTGCCATACTCTTTAAAGTGGCTTTGCACATCGTATTTTAACAGCTTTTTGATATTCTACGCATCCTGCCGTGATAGACTTATTTAAAAACTGTACATGTTTTACGAACTCGTTGGATGTTGAATATTTTATGAAGATTGGTTCAAAGACTTAAGAGATTAAATTTTGTAATGCTTTTAAGAGTACTGTATCCAAAAGATAATTAATGGGTGTATTTCTTTTAAGCAATGTGTAGGAAAATGTGAACTCAGAAACAGCTGCTGAAAAATATATACTGCAGTATATCCCAGGAATGTTTATTTTTGTGGGCATTTTTCTTTTATAACTCAGTGTCAGGTAATTGAACACTATACAAGAAGGTTCTTTCATGGTTTTAATTTCAATTTCTACACAACTTGTGCTGCAGTGATAGACTATATACATCAGCATATGTAATAATTAATTTTGAAGTAAATTACTTGTATTGTCTAAGTGTGCATTATTACCTTACATACATTACAGCTTTCTCTGTAACATAGATACTATTTTATGATACACTTAAATTGTTGTTTTTACCTTGATTCTCAACTGTGGTCAAAACCGAAATGTCAGAATTTCTATATTTCTACATGCGTTAAATTGTCAAGGGTGGCATAAGATTAAATTTTGTTGCTGTTATAATGTCTTTGCTTTCTTAATCGCAATGCAAAATAAAATCTTGTCTGGGATATACAGTTTTAAACATTTAGCCATGTTTATGCATTTTTTTTTTTGATTTGTGGTAAGATCTCATTTTTTTGATAAGATTTTTTTTGTGTGGACTTCGAAGAAAAATTTTTTGTTATTGGTAAAAGTATGGATTCAGTCTGCATACATAATGTTAGTGTAGTTGTGATACTGCGTACCTTCATAACTGAATAGAATCCATTCTGTCATTTGGAAAACATTTATGAAACTCATTACAATTTCTTGTTTTGTTTTTGGAACTGTAAGTTGTTAACTTCCAGGTGTGGATTTTATTTCCTTAAAATAAAAACTTTTAGACAAGATTGTACCTAGGATGATTATTTGAAATCCCATGCGACACTTCATAACTTTTGAAGTATGTATGGACTTTTGTATATAGTTAAATTGTTTAAGTTGAAATTATTTTACATTCAAGCAAATATTGTAACATGACAAAATGGGAAACTGGTAAAGAAAACACGATACAAGTAATGTCAGCAAACCTGCCACAATGGAGTGAAAAATAGCTAAAAAGCAATCAGTAACGTCTAACGCGCTTCGCCAATGCTAATTGGCCCAAGTTTCCAATATTGTCGTATTAAGATATTTGATTCAAGTAATTTTTTGTCATAATCACTAATTTTTATTTGCGATTTGTTTTTTCATTTACTTTTATGTTGTGCAACAACTAAGGAAAATTAATTTTTGTCCACTGCACTTGCAGCGTTGCATAGAGTTAACAAGCCTGCCAACTCACAGACCCGGCAATGTTAAATGATCTAAGGCACGATTTAGCCACCTTTCGTAAAGCGGCTCTCAAACCAAAAATGCATTGTATGTTGTGAAGATATTAGTGTTACCATGTTAGAAAAAAGTACTAGAAAATGGCAAGGTTACGTTTCTGAGCTTTTTTTAATGTTGAAATTTCGTAAACTCTCAAACACAAACCTGAGACAATTTTTCCGTACTTTTTCTCACGTAGGGATGTTTGTCTGTGTGCAAGTCGCAAAGCTGGTTCTGTTTGAAAGCAACGTTGGGGGAAGTCCCTGCCTTGCGCCCGGTACACTTGAACCAGCGTAACTGCCGCAGTGTGTGAACGGGTCTACAGGTTGATACGACCGGGAAGCGGGAGAGTGATATTTTTTCCCTTACTATAAAGATGTTTGTTGTAATTTTCTGGGTTGAAACTCAGGTTATTATTTAATTATGAGCCTTGTGTATCGTCGCTTAAATAAGCACCACCTAAGTGACAATTTTTTTTTTTTGAGAATTGAATTTTTTTTTTGCTTCTCCATGGAAACTTATGCATTTAGCTTCTTCTTGTGACGTTATTGATCACTTTCTACTAATTAAATATGTATATATAAAATGAAAGCAACATTTTGTATTGTTATGTTTGCATTTGGCAATCCTGAAAAATTTTCTTTTGTCATGTAGGTGGTGGTGTTTATGTGACAATGTGTATTCTACAGTGTTAATGATCTCTCGGGATTGAAAGTATGGTGCAGAGGACTGCTGTCCTTTTGGCCTCCGAAGGGGCATCATTATCTCGCATGTAATAAATCCGCGGAGTGTAAGTTCTGGTGACTGTGACAAGTTTTCATTTCAGTGCGGTGTTTCCTGTTTTCTAGGGGGTTGAAGTTCACATTTTTAGCTTTGGTATTTCCAGTTAAAACTGTATCAGCGTTTAATAATCCAGCGGAATTGCTAATCCAGCATGGCAGTGAATCCGAACATGCTGGATAAAAGACCGTTCACATTATTCTGTAGTAAGGTACGTGATTGGTGTGGATACAGGATGAGCTACTCTACAGGCATGCTGAGACTTTTTTGACGGATGCTTTAATTGAATATTCTGACTGATGGCTCAGTGTTACGAGGTAATAAAAAAAATAACAGCTAATGAAGTATCAACTTATCAAGTATCTATATCAATTTTGTTAATTTTATAAAAAATTTCCAACTGTAAAAGTTTAAACATTTGTTGAAGCACGTGTCAAGAGGGTCTTACCTTTTATTTTACACTGTGTACTTAACTATAATTTTTTTAAAAGAACTAATATTTGCAGATTGGAAAGTCACAAGTGCTCTGGTGTCTATCCAAGACTTTATAAAGTCCTGGGCATGATCTGGCTAGTAATTTTTTTTTGTTTCCTGTTGGCAGTAAGTAGTCTTGAAAGTGTTTGCATGGTTCGTCCACCTGCAGGGTGTGGATTCGTCATTGGGCGAGAGTTTCCCAGGGTGTTATGCTGTCCGGGTGGTGGAGTTACGAAAGCAGTGCAAGCATGGACGTGGAACGTATGTTTTCCCATCAGGGTTCTAACTGAGGATAAAGCAGTTGAGAAGCTAGATTGTGTGTATGTATTTCAATCACTTAAGTTTTTCTTTTTTATATTTTCCCGCTTATCCCAAAATTACTTCAGGAAAAGCCAATGCAGGGTTATGGGTTATGTTTGCTTGAGATAACTCCGTGAAAGTAAGTTAGTTGCCAAATAATTTCCAAAACATAAAGTTTCTTAAATTTAGCCATTTCGTAAACAGTGCAAGCATTTTTCTAAAGCTACTTTACAGTGTGTATGTGTGTGTAAAAGTTCGTGAGGGTATTCTTGTTATTTTTTTTTTAATTCTCCAGTGATCACTCATTAATGGCAATGTGTTGTCTTATCAAGTGTCAATCATGAATTTTTGAAGTACTGTACTACCATACTGAAACTGAATGTGTGCATGTATGTGTAAGTTTGTTCATGTATGTTATGAAAATCAGTGCATATTTTTGTTGAATTTTTTTCTCTTTAATTTTTTTTTTTTTTTTTCACCCCTAGAGGTTGTAGTTTTTTGTAGCAATGAATCTTAAAATGTTTGTGATTTTTGTTTTAATATCGAATAGTGTAAGCCCTCAAAATTGAACTTACAATGTTTTGTGATGTTTGTTTCAATATTGAATTGAACTTACAATGTTTTGTGATGTTTGTTTCAATATTGAATTGAATAGTGTAAGCCCTAGAGTACCTTAAAGTAATTATAGATGTAATTTTTAGCTGTTAATGTGTTTAGATTATTCTGTAAACTACCTTATTCCATTTGACTACTAATTAATTTAAAATAATTCTTTTTATAACATTGTGCAAAATACAGACTTTATTTTATTTTTTTTAAAATTTCGCAGCATGAAGATAGTTACAGGTACAGTTTTGCTTCTTCATGTAGTGGTCTCATACCACATGTTTGTAAAGATAGTTAAAAAAAAATAGCCATTGGTCAGTAGATTAGTACCTGAAGCGATAATTGTTTACAAACATTAATTATCTTGTTCCTTTAAACAACAATTTTTCTGTATTTTATTAATGGTATTTAATAGTTATGTATGTAACTGAACTATTTGTTGATTAGCTATGCTTAAAATTTTATTATGATGCACTTTTAAAATTTTTATTCCAAACTTATTCTTTACAGGTAATTTCAAAATAAACTAATATTATATATTTATGGTGCTAAATGAAAAGTGTATTTTATCTTCTGTAATAAATTAAGTATTTTAGAAAAAAAAATGCAGTTTTGTTCATGTAAGCAACACCATGGCTTATAAATTGTAAAATCGCTGATATGATAATGTTTTTCATATTTTAATAGTTTAATTAGTATATGAAGCGTTGATGATTATGTATAATAATGACTGATTAGTCATGTAGCACCCAATGTTGCGATCTAATTGGTGGTTGCCATAGTATAAGTCAAGCATTGGTGCTTTTAGAAACTGCTACCTTCTTTGTTATCCTTGTGAATCACGATTGGCCTTACAGTAACTATAAAAATTTTTTCCAAATGATTTTTGTGTTGAATTTAACTATTACTTGCTTATTACACAAGGAAAGCGAATTAATAACTGCCTTCTGTTAGCTTTAAGTGTACATAAAATTTTTTTTTAATGCTTACTTAGTTGTCAGAAACATTTATTTGTTCTACAGGTAGATGTAAAATGGAAATACGCTATCAAAGTATTGATTAATTTTTTTTTAAATTTCTTTTAAAAAAATAAGTATGACAGTTTTTCTCCAAATAATATTTGTCCGTGATTTCAGTGATTTTTAAAAAAAAAAAGTTTTTAAATCTAAAGTGGACTGTTTACGGTGTATATCAGCCTCTAATGAATTGTACGTCCTTTCTTCTTGTATCAGGGCCTTTTCCATTGTACCAAGGTGATTCAGGTTTGATTCCCTGCGGGGTTGAACCCATATTTTTTGCAAGTGGTAAATGTGTTGGATGTAGTCAGGGGTAGATAGGTTTCCTCAGGGTACTCCTTTTTCCCTCACTCATTCACTCAATCATTGCTCCATTCCCGCATCACCACCCCCTCATTGCCTCGGTGACGAGAGACCAGACCACTGGGGCTCAGTGTTTGGCGAGATAATGCTTTTGTGAGGTACAGGCACGTCTGAAATTAAGTCCTTGGTAAGTCGTCAACCGGCACGGAAGGACCGCGCAAAACCATTCTGGGAGAGCTTGTTCGTTCCACGAGCGGGAGCCCTTTTTCGTCACATTCAATCCAGACACTAAGCTGTTATTCCATTCCACACGAATCAACACATTAAATAAAATAAAGGTCTTCGTTTTCCAAAGAACTCGGCTAGCCAACCTTTTACCAGCATTTTTCTTGGAAAACGATTTAAGAATATTCGGCTATCAAATTTAAAATGTTGAAATAAGTTACGCGTCGTAAAAGTGCATTCCTTTGTGGTGTATACTTAATTGTATTTGATTTTTTTCAAAACCGTGTTTTGAGTGCTTTAATATTTAAAAAAAAAGGTTCAGGAGGGGTTCGGTGAATACAATCAGGCGACATCCACTGCTGGGGCCCACGATACACGGAGACATTGAAGAGGTCGCTATGCAGGTAGTCCGACTGACAAGCGGTGTCATGCCGTCCTTCTGTTTCTTTGTTACGTCATTCTTCGGTTTTAACCTGCCGGAGGAAAAGGAATCGACTCTCGTGAAGCTGTTTTGTATCCACGTACAGCATGGTTTAAGCAATCACATGGCATATTTTTAAAATGGCAATATGTCGGTAGTTGTAGGCAAGGAGTGTGACGACGTTAACTTTAGGTGGTCGCCAAACAGCGTGCAGATCTCTGGGTTTCAACGTTGTTTCAAACTGCTCAAGATTCATTGAAAGTGTCAGATTATGAATAGCATTTAAGAGCCATTGTATTTTTCCATGCAAGTTTTTTTTTCATGGTTTCTTCTACAACATGTACATTTAAAACAGTGAAAAAGGCTAAAAGGGGTGTTTTTACAGACCTTTTTAGGTATGAAAAATTCTAATTACTGTATTATTGTAAATGTAATAGATAGAGACAAGATTTTCAGGCCAATTTTGTTTTTAAAACTGGAGATTTCAGTGTTACTGATTTTTTTTTTTTTTTTTTGAAATCCGTTAATTAAAAAAAATATATTACAGAACCAATATGATACTTGAATGTTCCATTATACGTTTTTCTCCTGAACAGTGACATTTTGACTGATACATGACACACATTTCAAATGTAATGATTTGTAATAATAATATGTCTTTAACTTTTTGGAACAAAATCTGTTAAGTATTTCTGAGTTTGAAAAGTGTTCTAAGGTCATAAGGTAAAAATGATTAGCTTATAACAGTTGCAAGATAAAAAAAAAATAATAATCCTTTTCAATTTTTTTTATTAAATTTGTGGTGCAGACATCATGCTAAATAAATTATTTTCTTTGAATTTAATATTTTAAAAGATTAGATGTTTGTCCTTAGAGTTAAGTTCTGATTGAGAACGCTGATTTTTTTAAATTGCACTTCGGTGCTTTGTGATTTATTTATTTTAATTTCAGTGTTACATGGTGTTTTGACATGCTTTATGCTGTTATTTCGGTTTTTTTTTATCACAATTCACCTCATACCCTTGTCCCTAGTAATAGAGAAGTGCAGGATCCCTAATATTCCAACATACATTGATAGGGTCGCCTCTTAAAATCCCGTAGAGGCACGTTACCGATGAAAAGACTGGGCCAGTTCGATTTTATTGCTATTTAAGAGTATGATATGATTATCTAGTTAATTGTGATAAACTATTAAAATAATGTCATTATACCATTATTTTTTAAACATTGGTTAATAAAACCCTCCAATATAAAACAATATTCATGTATGCTGAAATTAAAATTCAATATTGAACAAGTGATGCTTATATTTTTTTAATTAGTAAAATATTTCTTAATTTTTCTATGCTAGAACATTGTTTTGTTGATTTTGGATGGTATTTATTTAATGCAGCTGAATGATGCTTTCTTCGCATGCCCTGTTTTGACTGACAAATTGTGAACATTGCATGATTAACATAAATAAATAAATTATAGACATACTATCTTGTATTACGTTATTGAAATTTTTGTTGCAGTATCAAGTTGTGAAAGTGTTTTAAGTTAGTTATTTTATCCTTTTACAAGTGTGTGTTTGAGCATGTATTATAAATTAATGCTAAAACAAGTCTTCATTCACTCTTGCCTGTACCCAAGTACTAACAAAAAAAGAAAAAGAAACGAGAAGCAACACTGCTTACAGCTACAAGAACAAAATAGCCTGTTGGTTATTTCTTACTTGAAAAATTTCATAAACTGGCACAAAACTTAAACATAACATTTAATTTCTTATAATATTTATAGTTTCTAGATTTGTTTGTCATTTTGCAACCCTAAAACACGGTTTTCACCAAAAAAAGTTCGTTCAAGATAACACTTGAACCAGGTAATATGTACTAGACTCCGAGAGTCAAAGGATTTGATAAGACTGAATGAAGTACATAATTATCCAGCAGAATTTTAGCTTTTTCATGTTTGATTTAAACCTGTGTGATAGTACTGTTTCAATTCCAAATCTTGTAATTTTTTTTTAAAATTTATGTTGAAATTGTTCATACTTCTGATTTGTCCAAATAAATATTTTTAGTACACATTGTATGTTGTTGTGTGTATTAATTATGGTAATTAATTTTATATTGATTAATTATCACAGGTATGGTACAAAGTGTTTAAATTTGTGGTGTACATCCTGTACTACTAATTAACTCTTAAATCTCCCAATTTTGGGACAAAAGGTTGTCCTGGATTAGGTTTTTGCCTTGGGAATATCGAACGACAATATACATTGTTTTAAATGGAATACTAAAGAGAGATTAGTATTCAATACAGTGATATTCAAAACAAGAAACACTGTACCAAAATGAAAACTGAAAGTCACGCAGGGTTCCCAGTCAGGAAAAACTCGGGGAAATGAAAAGGTGTCCTAAAAACCTGGAAAACGGAGGGAAATTGACAAATTGTTTGTTTTGTACTAAACTGGATTAGTAATTTTTAATACTGACTTGTTACATTAATTTCTGAAAACTAGTCTTTATTTTAATAACTTAGTCAACTGTGTATTGCTTTAATGATTTGAAGCACAATCAAATGTCGATAGTCATTAACCTGGTCGCAATCAATAAAGTATTATTTCTAATTTGATCATACATGGAGGTTTTTAATACATAGGTAGTAGTGTTGGTTTTTAAGTAATGATGGAAATGTCAGCAGGTAAAAGATATAATGTTCATTTTGACATGTTATTGTTAGGTTTTGCTGTTTCATACATTTATCTTATTATTTTTTAAAAATTTATTTATTTAGATTTGTGACATGCCCACCGACAGTTATGACACTTTTATGGCGGGCATAAAAAAAACTAATTACAAAAAAACAAAAATTACAAAAACAAGCGTACAATACACACGAGATATAGGCACCTCAAGCAGTCAGCCCATGCAAAGTGCGGCACAAGCAGTAGCCAATCAGGTAGGCACAAATAAACCTGCAAGAAGTTACGAACGAACCAGCCAGCACTTCACACAAGCAGGAACCTTGTGATGGCACAATACAAGGGGTTATAAAATAACACATTAACACAACAAATACAACTACAATCATAGGTTTTATGTAACTACATAATAACCAAAAAAACAAACTGACTAAAAAAACTAACACTGATCACTGAAGATGTGGGGAAATGTTTGGTTCGACAGGGAAATCGTAGGAAGCTCGGGGAAACTTGTCCAGAGTACGAGAGTGGGGACCGTGACATGATGAAAAACCTGTAGACAGACAACGCTGGCAGCAGCACAGTGGGGTCAAGCCCAAGAAACTGCAATCCACCTGAAGAAACTGTGTTGCGAGCTGTTAGATCTCTGCAGGTCTCGGAGCCCCTTCTAAAAGTTATGGATAGGGACAAGGTTATTTGGTGTATTGCAATAAAACCTAAATAACACTGCCAAGCCTGTCAGTACACCATATATGTAACACCGAAATGCAAACAAACACTACATTTAGTACCAAAATCTAACTTAAAAAAAAAAAAACATGAAATCAATTAGAATTTTTCAAAACTTAACTCAAATTACAAAAAAAAAAACTTTAGCCTAAATTATGGTAAATTCATTTAATGTAATTTATTCAACATGAATTTTGTACCAAAAGGTATGAACTAAACGGAATGGAAAAGAATTAACATTACGTTGTTTGAACTCGCACGCAACACGTTTTCCTGCACTTGATTAGCTTCAGAGATTTGGTTTTCACAATAAAACAAAATTTAACCCTTCATCCAATTAAAGGGGAAATTTTTAAAAAATTAAAATTAATGTTTGGAACTCTTGATTTCATTTCTTTTCATTCTAAGCTTATTCCTTTTAGATCTAGTAGATTTGGAAATTATAATTTTTTTTTTATTAAGATTACCCTTTTTACACACAGAGATGGAATCTCAGCAAATGGTAAAACAAAAATGTGTTTTTATTATTTTGATTATTCTTACCAAATAGTTCTATAACTTTCTTTGTTAGTTTCAGTGATACATTTTTAAAAATAAATGAAAACCCCATTTGGACCTCTCTAAATTATGAAGTTCGATGAATGGAAAATAATACAATATGTAACTATACATACATGTGCAATCTTAGTGTCTCACCCATAGTTCTAGCAGGTACGGAAGAATGCATTTGTATTTTTAAAACCATACCCATCTATTTTACACTCCTTAGGGGTTGAATTATCCAAAATGGCAAAACTGTGGTTGGTAATTTTAGTTCGGTAATGTATTTAAAGAAATGGTAATTCCTCCGTAAAAAATCCTTGCCGGCCGGGAGTTGAACCCTAAACAGAGAAATCTATATAAATAAAAGAAGGGGAGAGTCAGTCTGGGAGATTGTGAGGTATAGAGAGAAAGAGAGAGATAAGATAGTGTGTGATGGTGAGGATAAAGAGAGGTAGAGAGATGGGCTGAGCTGGAGAGAGGGTGAGAAGGAGAGAGAGGAAATTGAAAGTGAAGGCATTCCAATCATTAATAACTAATTACCTTCGACAGACGGCAGTATAAGAGGCTCGGGCGTGCAAATCGATGAAAGTGCAGGGTTGGGAGGAAGGAAACGAGGCGAATTAATTAAACGTAATGGAGGCAGGGATAACGGAGGGGAATTAACGGGGCAGCGAGGAGTATGGGTTGGGGGGGGAGGGGGGGGGATAGGGAGATGGAATGACGCAAAAAAGCAGTGATTCGTCTTGAGACGGATGGTGGGGCTGCTGTAATCCCGTCTCCTGCCAGCCATGAAGATAAAATCCTGGACCACCAACGTAAAACTTCTTCTGTCTTCCCTTAGAACAAAATATGCAGTCTCTTACTAACACCATCTAGTTGAACGTGCACATCCGTGGGTTACGGAAACATGCAGCAAGAGGGAGCGTAAAATACCCCCAAAATGGGCCAGATGTAACAGGAGATAGGCTGTGTCCCCCTCCCCCAAAATAAAATTAATGCAGGAGGAAAAATAGGTTCAAAAGTTAGTAGAGATTTGTGTAGAAAGTTTTTCAAAGGTGTCACCAACTGACTGCTCCCAGAGCTTGTGTGAAAGTGGTAAGTATTTCGTAAGAGCGTGTATCACTTGGTGTTCAACTTTCTGATGCAGTCTTACAGAATTCGGAAGATTACACTGATGCTTCTGCACTTGCCTTCTTGGGCACACATACGGCGTGCAGAGCAGAAAATACCACGCTCAAGATATTCGAGTGTGTCTGTTTATGAAAACATGAACCTTTTCATTTCATTTGCAGCATTTATGATAATTTTGAAAATATTTACAAAAAATTGCAGGTACTCTTAAGACTATTTGTCACTTATTTATATCTTAAATTTATTTCGGTATTTTAACTTGTACTTAAAAATGAAATAATTGCAAATAAATCTATCTATTTACCATCTAAGTTGAATAAAAAATATTTGGAATTGTGGAATTAAGTTGTGGCGAAATGAGGTGTTTTAGTTGGTTAGTTTGGAAGAAGCAGATGAGTTCTTGCCCCGGGTGGAAACTAGTCAAGTTACGTACCCTGATGAAAAGCATTAAAAAAATACACTGAGAGGGGATGAGTAGTTCTGTTTCTGCATTTCATTTCTAAACGGTATTTTTTGATGAATGAAAGTAATCAAAATGTGTGTTTGCAGAATTATTTTTAAGTATGAAACATCCTACCAAATGCCGTAGTATACATAAAACTAAGATGTTACACATCTAAAATGGTCAAATGAAGTTGAGTTCCTTTTCTCTTCATTTAAAGGGTGGAATTTCCAAATTACATAATGTATAGTATTTAAATTACCGAAAGTTTTTTTTATTAAATATTAAGTTTCTTAGAAATCAGTTCAATAGGTACTGTTTAAGTCATGCCGAAAAAACAGATGAACAGACAACCATTTTTCAAAGTTTATATTTAATTTCTAAATATGTACTTTTTTTTTTTTTAAATTTTAATGTAATGTTATTAATGTACATATTTATTTCGCCGAATAGTTTTATAATCAGTATTAGTAATAAATAACTTTGCCAAGCGTTCCAGAATGACTTATAAGCAGTTTGCTTTTACTGTGGCATTGATGATTGATTTATCAATGTTTTTAGTGCTTGTCATCAATATCGGAACCCATTCGTCGTCTTAGGCTTTCTGAATGAGTCGTATGATATGATAGTATTAGGCTGTTAGAATCCAAGAGGAGGTATACACATTAACGCAACAGTGCTACCTCTCGGATTGTTATAATCTCCTGGTATCGACGGGCACAGACAGCAATATTTAGAGCATTTAAAGTATATAAAAACCACTTCGGGCTCCGTTCCGAGTTCTCTAGCTATTGACGATTATCATTATTTTCAGTGCTTGTCATCAATATCGGAACTCATTCTTCGAAATACATATAAAAGTATCAGGCTGTTAGGATGCGAGAGGAGGTATACACATTGACAACATGCCGCCTCTCGGAATGTTGTATTTTCCTCATCACGTTGGCACTTATAAATGTCCGAAATGACTGATAAAAAACAAATGTTGGAAAGTATATAGGTATTATTACTATTTATTGTTTATTAATTAATACGCTTTTCCACGGAAGAATCTATCCGATTCCTGATCGGGATAATGAAGTAATCACTGTCTTAAGATTTGATGCTTCCCATTTTGTGGTTTATATCTAGAGACAGAATAAATTAGTCATGTATTTTTGGAAATTGTAAAGTAACTTTGTACCGTTACTAAAAATAAACATGTCTTTCCAAACCCACACACTCGGATAGCATCTAAAGGATATTATTACTAATTTTTGACGTTTTTTTTTTGCCTTACAAAAATTTGTAATAAATTATCACAAAAAATTATACATATTTACTTATTTATTTATGTCATTATTTAAAAGATCAAAATTTGTTAAGAAAAACTATCTTAATCTCTAGGTATAATTGATGGTATATACCTTGCTGCTGGTTCTACATTTGGTTACTGTAAACCTGGAGGATTATTGGCCAATCAGTGACCCTAAGGCAGAGACGCATCGAATCACGAATTACCCAGCCACGAGTCAGCAGCCAATGAACAAGCGACTTATACCCTAGTATGCAAAGGACCGTAGAGTCTATCCTGGATTTTTCCAGTCCCATTGATATCAAACTTAGGCATACAATAGGAACACACAAACAGAAGCGTAGAATTTCATTTTATGTATTAGTGAAGGAGGGGGGTTGGGGGGGGGGGGGGATAGGAAAAATTTTCCCGCTGTTTGCTTTCAAATTCTTTCAATTTTTTTTTTTTTCGTTTTTATGATTGGATTCTTTAGAATTTCGCTCCCACCTCGACTAAATCACTTACGACTGCCATTTAGGCTGCGCTGGTTGTGATCCTCGATCGACTCAACAATACACTCGAACTGTAAACTTCGAGGGCTGAAGAACTTGACAAACTTTATCACAACAATGATATGACAAAAAATTGGTTGTCTGTACAGTCGGTTTACGGACGATAGTTTAACGTGACAACGTCATAACAAAACATTGATGAAATGATTGCATACTTTATGAATAAAATTGAACAATTTTTATTTTAATAATAAAAGAATAAATACTTGATATTATACTAGTAATCAGATTTTTGAAATGCAAGAATAATTAACCTATATTTCCGAAATTGTTGTTGTAATAAGCAATTAAAACCACATTAACTTTTCACTTCACTTTATAAACAGTCGAGTGGAAGAGAGATAGATGCGGCGCAAGCGTACAATGAGCGTAACGGGACACAGCGTAACGGAACAATGTGCGTAACGGGACACTTTTTCGTGCGTGCAGCCGGCTTTCATCGATTTATTAGACGTTGTCACGTCAAAAAATTCTGCGTGAACAGAAATGTTCGGGTGGATATTAAGTGAGTACGTACGCCTGTCTCTCCGAAAGATGTACTTATTTCTGCATGGGCATTCTAGATGGCGCTTATCGATCCCGTTAAAGCCTTCCTTCGCATAAACTTTACCCCGAAGTTTTCGAGACTGTTTCTTCTGGTTCTCCCAAAGCCTGATGGGCGGATGTTGCCGCGATAAGCACGCCAGTGATTGGGGTCGCTACCTCGGAGAGGGGGCGAATAGCAGGGATCGTGTAAGCGATGGTGGGGGGTGGGGGGCGTGGCCAGGCGATAACTCAGCGGCTTACACCGCCACTTACCTCCCTTCCACGGGCTGCCTCGCAGTCGCGTGCGCCGGAAGGAAAAAAGGGAGGTCAAGGGGATGGTCTCCCAAAAAAAAAAAAAAAAAAAAAGTTGCTTCTAGTGTTACGTGTTTTGGTACACGATTTTAAATGAATTCATCGTACAATAATATCTAATTCTTGAGTTAATGGTTTTTTAAGAACTAAAAAAAAAATAATTATATCAGTCTTAGCATGTGCTGAAAGCATGAAATTTATATATTTACTAAATTAATTTTAGGTTTTTTTCTGAAAACCTGAAAAATTCCAGGTTTCTCCAGCTCCATTAGTATCACGTAAATTCGTTTTTTTTTCGTATCTTGGAACTAAAGAGATTCACAAAATAACAAATTACAAATAAAAATTTCACCATGTTGGTTTTGAACATTGTGATTAAAATTGTTTTTATGTTTCTGATTTATTTTGAACTCATACATAAGGCATTGAGATAAAAAAAATTATAAATTGTAGTTAGTAATTAAATTATATTTTTAGTATCTTTTCAGTTGAGGCACTTAGTCTATTTTCAAAATATAAAGTTTCAGCCTCACTGGAGTATTGTTTCGGGTGTGAAACATGTGAATGATAAATGGGTCAGAATTGGAACATAAAAATCACAATTAAATATTACGAATGTGGCGTGAGTAGGTAGAACTATGCCGGAGATCAACCATTCACAGCAATTCCTCAGAATTTGGTGTGATTACGTGGACTGTAAGAGTAATACAGATAAAATCAAATCATATACTACTTCATTTAACTATAAGTAGTGAGAAATACTTAAAAAAAAGTTTTCATTTCGAATAAAGATTAAAAATAGAACAAATATAAAAAAAGTAGGACAAATAACATGGTAATATTTA
The DNA here is from genome assembly GCF_032445375.1 of Bacillus rossius redtenbacheri. Classification (NCBI taxonomy): domain Eukaryota; kingdom Metazoa; phylum Arthropoda; class Insecta; order Phasmatodea; family Bacillidae; genus Bacillus; species Bacillus rossius. Next base: position 55,808,010 of record NC_086338.1, read on the forward strand.
TTTAATGGTGTACAATAAATTTATTATGCAACAGTTAAATACATTAGTTCTTCTAACAATACATAGACTTGATTTAAGACAAATACATTAAACAAACTGCCTCAAAATATTTGCAGGTTTTACAAGAACTGAATAATCTTCTTTTAACCATGGATTTGCAATCGCTTAAAGCTACAATTATAAAATATACCGACTGCACATTTGGAAAATAACCACTTTCAGGTAAATACAACAATTCAACGACTAAATATTACATTAATACCCGTTTTGAACATTTAAATACGAGATTGAGACAATAATGACATTTCTGTTGATGCATCCCCAGTTCCCAAGGGCCAAAGTGTATGTATACATGTACGCAAGACATATTTAAATGTAGAGTTAGCATTATTCTGTTAAAATACTTTTCAACATTTTATAACTTTGTGTAATCAACATATCTGGGATGGGGAATAAATAAAGACAGTTCGACATCGCCACAGTTAGAACAAAAACATAACCTCAAACAGGCTATAACTCACTTTTTATTGCAATACAGCCCACACATTCACACGAACAGTTGCAACGCAACTAAAAAAAAAAAAAAAATCAAAGGAGCTCACTTTACGTCTACTGCCTTGCATTGTTCCTATTGGCGGATGACGCCGAGCACAAGACACCATTTTAGAATTCACGCTGCACCCTTCACGTGTATGCATCGAGTTCAGGTGATGTTTGAAAGTTGAAGGAACATTTAAAAGATGGCGTTCGAAAACATAAAAGAGTATTGGGTGACACAGACGTTTTCGACAACTCTGCGTCGTTGGCTACTTCAAAGAAGTTGCTACATAGAGATTAAACGACTGGGTTATGTATAGTATAGTATTCAATATTTGTTAAACTTGAGATCCCTGTTTGCATTTTTTTTATATTTTAGAAGGTGCAATAGTTCTGTGAGCACACCCGTATGTTTGGACAGATAATGCACATTTGTCGGGAACATCGAAAGCATGAGGCAGGCCCTCATACCTGACTCATGTTGGAGCACATCGCTATACCCAAGCAAAAAATGTTGGCACTCGATGACTTTGTGACTTTCCGGGAAACTAACGTTGCAGGCGACACTTAACCCCGTACGAGAAAACAGGTTACCACTCATTGACTAGAAATATTGCCTTTCTAGTTACTGGTGAATTTTTTTTTTTTTTTTAATGTCCGGACGTTACAGAGTTCATCACACAGGTATGTTGAAACACACAGAGAACTTAAATTTTCAAGACTGGATGGAACTTTTCTGTGAAAACATGCTTGCAAGCGCACTTCAGATTTATGAGGCGACTGATGAGAAATTATGAGACGTCTAGCGTCTAGCGCGGAGACCATGCTATACACTAGAATGTTAGACATCAGAATCCACACACAAAAAAAACAACAGAGAATCCACCAATTGCTTACTGTTGAGAAACTTCACATTTCCTTCTTTGATGAGCCGCGGTGATTCTGCCGTTTAACGTTTGAATGCGGATCTGAGTCCAGCAAGCCATATTCAAACAATGGACGGTCACATAAAAAAAATAAAGGAATTTTGAAGTCATATGGTTCCTATAAAAAAGAAGCATGAACACAGATTTTCTGTGGAGAAATTTACGCACAGTTTTGTTTGTCTTACTGTATCGAAGAATTCCGTATTCCTTTTCTCACTCAGTCCTTGTGTGTAAGAATCAGTGACCCAGAAAGTACCTGTGGTGAGGGGAGGAGGCGGACGTCTTTGGGCTCGGACCCCTCCTTTCCGGAATTAAAAGAAATAAACATACAAAAACAGAACTAAAAAAATAACAGAAATTTTGCCACACAAGTTTACAAAGATATCATTTTCGAAAAAAAAAATATTGTGATCCTGGGCAATATTAGTGTATTTCCTTCAAATCACAGCTCTCGTATACAGTAACAGCAGGAATTGTGTTTCCAAGTACAGTCTATATTTCATGCCAGTTTGCACATGTGTAAACATGTCCTTCAAATAAACTTGACATGTGTGTGTAATGTATTCATTAACATTAATATTGATGTATTTATGACTTGTCTTAATGAAACAATTGAATTAAAAACAAATAATCAAAACAATCAGATAAACATAAAAAATATGTAAAATGTAGCTGAGATTTTAGTGTGACAAACAATTATAATTCGAAAATTCCAACCAAGGATCAAGCTAGTTGAACCTCCACTTACTGAGTCACTTCTCGGCGATAATGGCCTGTTGGGACCCCTGTGTGTGAGTGTGTGAATGTGTGTGTGTGGTCTTGAAGTCTCAAGAGATAGAAACCTTCTCGGATCTTTAATGCATGGTCACACACCATGTTGATTTTTTCCCCTTCATTACATATTTCATTGCCTTTATTTAAGGGATACGTATGTTTTAATATTAACTTGATACTTTCATTGCATCTGTTTTCATTTCACAAATATTCGCAACATATGTTCACTTGGTGTAATATCATTGGTGTAAAAGGTCGCGAAAGTGATGATGATGATGATTACGAAGATTTAAAGCGACCTTTTACACCCATTACACAATCAGATAACAAATGCAAGGGAGGAATCGAAAAAAACATGAAATAAATGAAAGACCTAAGAAAAAAAAAGCAACACCACGTGTGAGACCGAACCTTAGTAAATGACTCAGTGCTTTCTGACCTCACCGCACAGAGGAAAAACACGCAAAGACAGGGTCTGTGCTAGGTGTCACAAGGTGGCAGAACTCAAGGCTTCATTACCTGCAACATAATGACCTATTTAATAACAATTTTTACCACGATCCGCAGGTGCCTCCAGACCAGCTGAACAGTCTAAACAGTCCTGGAGGGTTGTGGTGCAGAATTCTGTTTCACAAGACCAAGTGTCGTTGCATTCCAGCTAATTCGAACACACACATATATATCCCGAGTTCATTCCTTTCAATCAAATCAGTGAAATATGGAACACACTCGTTTTGGGGGCAGGTTTGAGACCAACTACGTTCTGTTTTTTTTTTTATTTACTTGGCAGGGACCACTCGGCAGCGACTCGGTGCTCACGAGTTCGATTCAAGACCTCGACTCCTTATCTCGAGTCAAGACCTCGACTCCTTATCTCGAGTCAAGACCTCGACTCCTTATCTCGAGTCAAGACCTCGACTCACTATCTCGAGTCAAGACCTCGACTCATGAGCTCGAGTTAACTTCTCGACCAATGCGCTCGAGTCAAGACCTCGACTCATCTCGAGTCAAGACCTCGACTCATTAATTCGAGACACGAGCTCAACTCATTATCTCGAGTCAAGACCTCGACTCGTGAGCTCGACTCAAGACCTCGGCAGTCACGTGCTAGTGACGAGCTCGACTCACGAGCTCGAGTGACGAGCTCGACTCGCGAGCTCGAGAGACGAGCTGCAGACACGAGCGCCCGGAGGCGGTCAGACGCCCCTGCCGCGCCCGGGCGGCGGCGGGACCCCGGGTCACCTGGAGTCCGAGTTCTCGTTGTTGGGGTCGCTGTCGTCGCCGGCCGAGTGGGGCGAGCAGGAGGGCGCGTGGTTGCAGGACGGAGACCGGCCCCGCGCGGAGCCCCCGCGACAGCCGAGGTGCGAGCCGTCCGAGCCGCGGCGGTCGGCCAGCGCGAGCCCCGTCTCGCCCCGGGACAGGCCCCCCGAGGCGCCGCACAGGCAGCGGCAGATTATGCGCTTGAAGGCGAAGCGGAAGTCGCGGCTGAAGAGCGCGTAGATGCAGGGGTTGATGGCGGAGTTGCAGTAGCCGAGCCAGAACAGCACGGAGAAGACGAGCGGGTGGATGCAGGCCACGCAGAAGGCGCGCACCAGGTACATCGTGAAGAAGGGCAGCCAGCAGCAGATGAACCCGCCCACGATGATGCCCAGCGTCTTGGCCGCCTTGGTCTCCATGCGGAAGCGCTTCACCTGCGCCTTGATGTTGCGGCGCCCCATCTTGGAGATGAACTTGGGGCGCGCACCCGCCGCGGACTCGTCGAAGGTGGGCGAGGGGGAGAGCTCCTCGGCGGGGCGGCCCGCCAGCCGCCAGCCCGCCACGCGGAGGTGGCACCCGGGCCGCGCCTCCCCGCCGCCCCCACCGCCCCCGCGCGCCGAGTACAGCGCCACGGACCCGGACGGCGACGACGACGACAGCGAAGACTTCTTGCTGCCGTCGGGCGAGGGCGCCCCGGCGTCCGCGCAGATGGCGTCGCTGCTGGGGTAGCTGACGCTGATCTTGATCTTCTCGTGGCGGCGCTGGGGGCGGGCGGCGCGCTCGGGCGAGCGGGTGGGCGGGGCCGCGCCCGGACCGGGCGAGCCGCCCCCGGCGCTGCTGGTGTCGTTGGTGGTGGCGGTGGCGCTGCTGGCGCCGCTGCCGCTGCCGCTGTGTCGCGTGACGGACCGCCCCCGGTGGATCCGCAGCGTCAGCCGCTGCTCGTCGAAGCGACTGCCGATGGCCTTCACGCTCTTGGTGGTGCGGAAGCCCTGCGCAGGAACACAACTCTGCAGGCCCGCGCTCTGGCCACTGGGGTGGTGCCACACCCATCTGTTTGATTGTTTACTGAGCCCCAGAACCTGTGTGCTCCCCCTACTCATACGCCACATGGCGCAGCAGTTTGGACACACGCCACACGGCGCAGCATTGTCGGACACCACTGTGTCATGTCGTGAACAGTTCTTGTAAATAAAACATTTGGAATGATAATTTTTTTTTGGAAATAACATTTTTTTAATATCAAGATATGCTTGTGTATTTCATCTGATATTAATTTTTTTCTAAAGTGTTCAGAATCGAAAGACGCCATGTTGGTCTACTGTTTTTTTAAATTAGTTTAAATAAAATTTAATAAAAAACATTTCGATCTTTTTGAGCAAAGCACATAAGTTTATGGAATGCCGTGTTATTAATGCTACAAATAATTTCTCCTGTGAACTAATAACTGGTGTTTAGCATTACATTTTTTTTCTCGGTCAAAATGACTAGAAATGTAATAATAATATCGACTGACACAAATTTATGTCCTTAGAGAAAAGAAAAATCAAGAAAATGTAAGCCTAAAAATTGAAAAATTAAAATTTTAACTCATACAGTTAAGAAAAAAATTACAAAATAAGTTATTCAATTTTAACAAGTCGGGTGTTACCACATTGGCAACAGAGGTAGACATGCACATTGTACTGCAATGTAAGCGTGAGACGGACTGCATAGTCCACTCCCTACCTGGTCACAGCCTGATGACAACTGGGCAGAGCTTTCCAGAGAGGACAAAGGGGGGTGTTTAGGATGCAGACTGATAGACTGATGGAATGTGCAAGTCCATTGCTAATACGGTCCACTGGAAACCTTACAAGTAATGCGATACGCACAGATAAAAAATTTACAGTTGTGGCCACCGTAATGATTACAGTTTTTGAATATATATATTTTTAATTTCTCGGTACTCTGCATTAGGCGAGAGTAATTTCGTGATCAGAACGGATGTGGGATGGACCGGAAACGTGTAACCACGGCGATGCCCTTTGTGGGCGGATAGAGCAAAACCAAAAGTTCACAAAGCCAAAGGATAAAATTTATAGTACTAACTGTTTGATGAATTTTAACAAAAAAATGGGCAGTGTTTTAATGAAATTCCTGCTCAAAATTCAGGTCCGAAACAGGGGTGTTGAATTTTCTAAAGTTTTTTTTTTTTTTTAACTTTAATTGGAGACTTATCATCAACTTGCGATGTGTTAAAAAATGAAATCGTCTACCATCCAAGGTGAAAAGTGATATCTGTAACAGATTATCTTATAGCTTATATAAAGAAATTTATCATGGGTTATATACGTATATTACTTAAAACTACTCTGGATATAATCCTTTTTCTAGGTTTGCGAGAGAGTAGTATATTTTAATTGTAGCACACAAATTATAATAGACACACACACAAGATTGTATATATCTGTGAGAGTGTGGCGGGGGGTGCGAGGGATAGTAGACGCAGTAGACGCACCTGGTTGATGGCGCGCGTGGTGCGCACGGCCGCGCGGTAGATGCGCCAGTAGAAGAAGAGCATGACGAGCGTGGGGATGTAGAAGGAGCCGAGCGCCGAGTAGACCACGTAGCCGGCGTCGTTGGTGAGCTCGCAGATCCAGGGGCAGGGCGGGGGCTGGGTGGAAGCGGGGTCGGAGGGGTCGGAGGAGGGGTCGCGCCAGCCGGCCAGCGGCGGGAAGCAGATGACGAAGCTCAGCACCCAGACTCCGGCGATGAGGGCCTTGGCGCGCGCCGGAGACATGAGGCTGGGGTAGGTGACGGGGCGAGTGACGGCCAGGTAGCGGTCCAGCGAGATGGCGCACAGGTTCAGGATGGACGCCGTGCACATCCACACGTCCAGCGCCAGCCACACGGCGCACCACACGTCGCCGAAGATCCACACCTGCGGCACATTGTACCCTCGGCTTAAACACGGCCATCCCACACCTCCACGCTGTCACCTCGGCTTTACAACGGCCACCCGCTCCATTCACACACACCTCCACGCTGTCACCTCGGCTTTACAAAGGCTACCCGCTACATTCACCCACACCACCACGCTGTCACGTCAGCTTTACAACGGCCACCCGATCCATTCACCCACATCTTCATGCTGTCACGGGCTTTACAACGGCCACCTGCTCCATTCACTCACACCTCCACGCTGTCACGTCAGCTTTACAACGGCCACCCGCTCCATTCACCCACATCTCCATGCTGTCACGGGCTTTACAACGGCCACCCGCTCCATTCACTCACATCTCCATGCTGTCACGTCGTCTTTACAACGACCACCCGCTCCATTCACCCACACCTCCACGCTGTCACGTCGGCTTTACCATGGCCACCCGCTTCATTCACTCACATCTCCACTCTGTCACGTCAGCTTTGCAACGGCCACCCGCTCCATTTACCTACACCACCATGCTGTCAGGGTCTTTTCAACCAAGAAACCTGTTGCTATAAAATAGTTTGTACAACACGTGGCACATTCACTCCATAAAATTTTCTCTGCAAAAGTTTCAAAGAATTTGAAGCGCCGGTTGATCATATAAATATATAATATTTAATAGGAGCTATACACAGCGATTTGAAAAAAAAAATAGAAATTTCCCTACAATTTTCAAAACTCTCGCAAGGAATCGTTAGAGTTGAGTTCTAAAGTATTGTTGGAGGTAAGAAGTAAATCTAGCCTCTTCCCCACTCAGCAATTTCCCCCAGGGAGTCATTCGCAAATTGATTTTGGTAACTAAAAGCGCGTTATTATTGTCAATACTTATCCAGGTTGCAAACCATTTAGTCGTTAAAAGAGGCTAGCAATTGGTCGGCAGAACAAACCGTAATGGCTAACGGTAGAAGTCTTCTGTCAAAGAACTCGAAAGGGAACTCGCTAGAAAGAATTCGTATAAAATTGCCACCACGAAGCGAATACTTTTAAACAAATATGTAATGGCACTCCAGCAAATAATTACCGTCAAACTGCTAACAGAAGTGAAAACTTAAAACTATGTTTTTAAATGTGTAATATGACACCATGTATACGTCAAATGTACGTAAGAAAATGATTTTGGTGTTATATCAGTATGATGTCAGCATGATATTTATCCTTACATCATTTTTTTTAGTCACAACATATGTCAGTGGTATGTAAAAATTACGTAAAAATTAATTCCCTAGCTATGACTTACCAGTGATGTCAGACCTAGTTCATTGGAAGGGAGGTCCCGTCCCCGACTCACCCTGGGTAACTATCAATACCAAAAACGAAAAAAAGTAATTCACACAAAGTCGCACCCGGGCGGTCGAGCTAAGAAAAAAACCGTAAATACTACAAAAATATATAGCAAGACTTTGGCTCATTTCAACAATCAACATTTTATTATTATTTCCATCTTCAAAACATCCGAAATACCTATATAATCTGAAAATAAAAATACTATACAAATACTATAAAATAAATAAAATTAATTATAAAAGTTCCAAAAAGAGTCCTACTGGGAGCCGGGTTTATTTACGTGCACAATCATTAATATCTGCAGGTGTTGCTTTCCAAGAATCAAACAGCTGATGCGCGTGACCTTCAGAAAATACGTAGCATTAGTTCAGTCAAGTGCGCCAGGCAAAAAAGTCACTCAATCGCAAAGAGGCGGTTGCAGTAAAAATGTATTTTACTTCAGAGGGCATATCTCGCAGGTAGACGTAATTTTAAAAAAAATAAGTCTCTTCAGGGCATAACATCAAATTCTACACTCCACCTTATCATAGTCCAGCCAAGGAGCATTGATCCATTTTATACAACGGCAAAGTCTAATCCATATGCTTGCACCGTTATACGCAGTTCATAAAAAGTTCGCCTCACAAAACTATGCTTCTTTTGAATAACAAATCTTGATCCACAACCCGCTACTGCCAAAGCTAAGTGTCGCCTCTTTACCTTAGCGTAGGTTGCGAATATCTTGCCGCTGAAGACGCCTCTCGGTCAGGCAAGGCCCCATATCAGCAGGCCCCGGTGAGGACTGGCCGGTGCAGAGTCGAAAAGCCGTATCTCCTGCCTCGCAACACACGTCCAGTCGCGGCGACTACCCAAAACCAACAGCCCGCGGCCCACAGTTCAGTCCGCCCCCGCCGGCACTCGACCGCTCATGACGTCATCGGTGCATCGCATCCGCGCTCCCAGTAGCCGGCCATGAAAACACAATCGATATGTATATATAGAATAACAATAACACTAGAAAGACACCAAATCGGAATAAAACTATAAAAGAAAAAAGTTACAATAATTAAATAATTAACCAGAATAACACTAAATAAAATTTAAGAAACAGAAATCATTTAAAAAAGGAAATAATTCGTAAAATCAATAATTCGTAAAATAAATAAATTACATAAATGTGGCCTGGGGGCCACAGGCGCAACACGTCACCAGCATGTCGGCGACGCGAACCCATCAGTTTTGCCCCTACCGAAAATCGCTCAACGCGGCTAAAGAAGTTTTTCACCACTTCAAAATTCTTTCCATCCAAGGAGCGTGGTAGGAAGTTGTTCGCATTTAGGCTTCAGATGTTCACGTAGCAAAGACGAACTATATATATATATATATATATATATATATATATATAGAGAGAGAGAGAGAGAGAGAGAGAGAGAGCGCCAGCCACAATCTCCAAGCACCGCCTGGAGCTGGAGAGACCATCCATCACTTCCTACCTCCCTGGCGGGCTCGCTGCAGCTCGCGAGACGTAAACGGCCAGAGGCTGCTGGATTATTTATACTGCTCGCGGCCGCAGGTAACAAATGACGTCATCTCCGCCCCCCGCGGCGTGCAGCTACGACCCGGGGAGGGGGGGGCGATCAGGGATAAACGACGAGCAAAGCTACTCCTGGGGCAGGGTCGAGGGGGGGGGGGGGAAGTGTGTTCGTGGTAACACCGGGTACGTGCTATCACCCGCGTATTCATGCTTCATGTTGTTCAGAGGCGCAACAACTAAATTTCCAAAGGAGGGGCAATATGTTTATTTTATAAAGAATCATCGATCCCCCCTATTGAAGTGGGGGGGTCAGGGGGTCCTCCCCCGGGAATAATTTGTATTTCAAGGTGGAAAATGGTGCTATTTAAGCAGTTTTATTATCTAAAAATTGATTACACAGCACTTTCTTTGCCCCCGTTTGCCCCCACTTCATGGTTTCAGAGGGGTGGGGGGGGGTGGGGGGCAAAATACCCTTGACCCCCCCCCCACCCCTGTTGTTGCGCCACTGGTGTTGTTCCTGTAACTTTAACGGTTCAAGTCGATTGCGAAACCGTTCCCTGAATAGCTTCTCAGTATCAACTGCGCACATGACAGGCGTGATGCAGGAGGTATGATGAATGAAAACACGACTGAGCTCTCTAGCCTCTGGGAAACAAGTGTGGGACATGAAGTGTCAGCGAGCAAGCAAGGCGAACAGCTTCGTCTCATTCAACTGGTGGAGTGAATAATGTGTCCTAGATACGCGCTGTCTTCAATGGGATGTGGTTCTCCAACTCCTTTGTGCAGTCCCCTCTATTTTGTTATAATTTTCACATGAAATTTTATTTTCTGTACTTTTTACAAAATATGCCTTTGGCAACCAGTTGCCAATAAATAGTTTGTAATAGTACAAGAAAGATATTGTAACTTTGTACAACACATGGCTATGGATATTTTTGAATATATATAAAAAATAGTTTTTTCGAAATAATACTTAGTATTTCTTGTGGAAATACTTAGTTATTGATGTTTCATTCAAGCATAGTTTTGCCAAACCATTAAAAAAAAATCATCGAATACTCGAAAATTTTGTTGTATGTATAATGCTAACTATGTCGCAGTTACTTCTGCAAAGCTATCCATGGAACGGTTTACAACTAATTTTAACTATGGGAGGTACTGATACAACACAAAGCATAAATTCCTGGGTAAGAATCCAAACCCAGTATTATTGCGAACACCATTTTGTAGTAATACAATATTTTTCACGTAAAATTACAAATTTAAAATATATCTGTAATATTATACAAATGTTTTTGTTCCTTTTATAAAAAAAATTACAGTGGAGTCACATTTGTCACCGGAAAACGTTTGATTTAATTCCAACGATAACTATAATACACTACATTGTTATGAACCTACTTATGGATTCTTTATTTCAGCTAAGTACTTACTTTGAATGCAGATTCTGCCCCTATAAAAAAACTGAATTATCTATATATTTGTTACTGTATATATTATGGGCTATATATAATATGAAGCTTTGGAGGCCAGAGTCATTACATAATAGCTTAAACTTTGGGAACAGGCCAACATCTATTTCCGTCTGATGAACAGGTGTAGTCTTAGATGTGATCTGCCTAGATGTGTCTGTGATCGCACCTGTACATTTCTTCAACTTTATCCATAATAATTTATTGATTAAAACTACACACACACACACACACATATATATGTGTGTGTTTATATATATAAATAATTAAAAGTGTAAAATGTGGGATTCAGCGAAAGTGAAAAGCTAAGCATCTGGTGCTCTGTCGATGGTGAAACCAGTAAAAAAAATAATTTTACTGAGTGAAATTTTCACAATATCTACGTACTTATCTGAATCCTAAACGTCGAGGTTTAAAAAAAAAAAGTTTGATTCACCGGTAAGTAAGACGTGTCCTGGGAAAGTGCTTTTTGGTAATTTTAACGTAATTTACTTATTTTTTGTTGCGTTAAATAAAATTCATGGTTACAGCAAATTGCTGACAAACATCCAAAATAATTATGCCCCCCCCCCCCCCCCCACCCCCCAGCTTCATTGCAAACACGAAGATCGCATGAGTGTACATGTTCTTGTTCAGACGCATCATTGGTCAAGTGTGTCACGCAACAGTAAACTTAAAGCGGAAATCTTGCAACCAGTAACCAGAATATTGTTTGTTAAGGCCCCTCCACACTATCAGACCAGATAAAGAGATACGACACTCAAGCTGATGTTTGACACAGTCCTCACACTTTCAGACCAGACACTGCCTATCGCCTACTTATAACGTCTGAAGACACGATTTAAAATAAAATTCTATAAAATTCAAAAATTTAAAAAATATTTTTTATATAAAGTAAACATACCTTAATTTGTTCCCTTCTATACGCCTTTTGCATATTTAATATTTTTTGTTGGTAGGGGGTTTTAATTTTTGTGAAGATTCTTAGCAATGGTTTGAATGCTTCGCTTAGACGTTATTAAAATATCTGTCATGTACGTTCCCACAAACATCGGCACTCATTGAAGCCCGAAACACGGAAAATTTAGCGTATTTTCACGGGTCGCAGGATGAACTGCAAACACGTGTAATCCTGTATTTCTTTGATGATTGGCTGACAATAGTTCCGCCACACCTCTCTACGACTGCGAGCCAGTAAACTATACCAGCCATCAGTGGAGAGCGAATCACATCGACACATTAAAAACAAGGGCAGGTCCTACGGTAACGAATCAGCCGAAATGAAAGCATGGGTACAGTATACATAGGACTGTGTATTTCAGTTTGTCCGGGTGTCTCCCTGTAGCGATGCAGGAGCTGCAATTAGTCGATACCGGAAAAATTCGCGTTTTCGATGGCCTTCAGGATAGACTGCACATTCCCCTGTACACTCGGGAAAAATAACGCAAGTTCATTGGCTGCTGACTTGTGAGTCGTCTCAGCTGTTTTGTCCGCGATTCGACCCTTCTTTGGTTGAGGGTTTATAACTGGTTGAGATTCGTCCAGATGAACAGTAGGCTAAGCCAATAGCAAATTCAATATAATGTTATATGTATTTGAATTCTAGCCTATCGACGAACGAATCCGCGAATTTTTCCGGTCTCTAGCAATTAGCCGTTTGTCCTCAAAGCGTGGAAGACAAAGAGTCGAAACTCAGTGCTAGAACTAACGCTGTTATTTTCTTCGGGAATCAGCTAACTGCGCGGTATTTATCGGCAACCTTAACAACCTAAAAGTCGTTAACTTTTCGAAAGAAAATGTTGGCTAACTAGAATTTTCGTTTGTTCACTCGTTGCTGGGAATGTTCAAATGCGGGCGGGAAGAAGGGGAAGAGAAGGGAGAAGTGGGGAGACGATGGAGGACGTGATAATAGTAACAAATAAGGAGGGTCGCAACATGAAGAATACGGCCTGACGCAGCTTCACCGCGGCTCGTAATAATCTGTCTCCCGGGAGTACGGAAGGGAGGGGAGGAGGGGGGGGGGGGCAACGTGACACCGGCTGGTGACGTCATGTGCCCAGTGGCGGCTCAGGCGGGAGGGTCCGGGCCTACACAACATTTTCAACACTGAAAATTGGAAATTTGACTTTTTATAAAAATACATAATTGATATTAATCGTTAGGTTTATTTTCAAAACTATAAGGAATTTTGTAAAACGGTTCCCTTAACCCTAAAATGGTGTACGAATCAAAATAATAATACTGAAAAGGTAAAATTAACGATTTTTCACGAATCACAGTTATAAAAAATATTTATAATTGAGCTCTGAGTGTGAGTGACATTGTAATGTTGGTACAGACGAATCGGTAGTGTACAATACGCCCATTGAAGTCCCTGTCTATTGACAACCCTCTGGCTAGTACTTTCCCAGGGGACGCAACATTATAGCGAAATATGACCACAAAAAAACTGTGCAGTTGAGGAATGCAAACCCTAAAATTAATTTTTTAAATAAAAGTAAATCGTAGAAATTTCTTAAACACAATAACACAAAATTTTTTTTTACAAACATTATTAGTTCTGAATTTATTGAACGGTGTATTAACTGAGTGGTGTATTGAGTACAATGACAACATATTATACCTTGGAATAATTTTTGCCAATATTGAATTATTTTAGTAGCAATGAAATAAGCACGACAGTTAAAGAATAATTGTTTATATGTTTACTAAACACGAAACACGTGTCAACGATGTAATAAATGTAATAGAAGTGTTATTTTTTCGTAGACTTAACCAATTCTTTTTGAAAGTTTGGTTAACGCTCCAAGATGTCTCTAATAGTTTATTTTCAAAGCACTTGTATATATGTATATATATAAATAATTAAACTGACAAAAATCTTCTGGATAATTTTAATTAGAGTTCATTGTAAATTTAAGGTTAAAATATTTTAACAGTTTAGCATGACTAAAAAAAAAAGAAGTAAGTTTCATCATTGTAATATTTTTCCACTAATCCGAAGGGGTTTGAAATTTGAAATATAATGTTGACGGACGTGTGCACATATGTAAATGTTTGACGTGACAATGTCTAATAAATCGATGAACGCCGGCTGCACGCACGAAATAGGATGACTCATTGTCCCGTTACGCTTTGTCCCGTTACGCTCATTGTACGCTTGCGCCGCATCTATCTCTCTTCCACTCGATTGGAACAACCATCGATTTGACTTTTTCGAGGCGCATTAAACTTGAAACACTCCCATTTGTTTCCTACTTTTCCTATCATCGTCCTATCCTTAACAGAATAATACAGATTGGAAGAAGTTAAATAGCAAACATGTATAAAAGTTATAGTTAAAATAATCTGTTCGTTAAAGTAATAAAGATATTTGAATTAATGAGTGCAAATAAAAGTAAATTGATCAATTAAATTGTAGATTTCATTTCACTCCTTCTTTGTATCCATACAAAATAGTGATAATTCAATAAAAATGATTCAATTTTATTCATAAAAGTATGCAATCATTACATCAATGTTTTGTTATGACGTTGTCACGTTAAACTATCGTCCGTAAACCGACTTTACGGACAACCAATTTTTTTGTGCAGGGCTCTGGGTTTCGCAGAGTAGCGCTGGAGTAGCCCTGGAGTAGCGCTGGAGTAGCGCTGGAGTAGCCCTGGAGTCTGCCTGATGTCTCCTGTCGGCCGGAGGGCTTCGCAACTGTTCTTGTTCTGCTACGTGTCTGCTGTCTGCTGCCTCGACTCCGAGTGCATTGTTGCCGGTGGCACACGCACATACCTGCTGTAGCGCTCTTTTGTTGAAATCGCGCCAGCGCAGATGAGCTCTTACACAGGAACATTTTTTTTGCTGTAATTTTACGGGGGTTTGGAATCGTTTAGCTGGATTAGTAAAAAATGTTTAAAACTCTTTCGCTGAATCGATTACAATAAAATGTTTTTTTAATATGTCAATTTTTTATAAAAAAGTTTTTGATATTATTGCATATACATTCCTAAGATAAAGCCTTTTTCAATTTTAATTAAGGATTCCAAGAATAATTTTTAGACGATTGGAAAAATTCAAAGGATCAAAAATTAAATTTCCAAACTGAGCTACCAAAACTATATAAGTAAACCATTTTTTTTGTTTGGATACCAACAGTTGATTAAAATCCCTTCTGCTTATACGGAATAATAAATATTAATATAAATTTTTACATATTTTCAAAGGGAAGTTCAGACTATTTTCAGTGATTTGAACGGTTAGTTGTGTTAATGAAATAATATTAAAAATTAATATTGGCGGTTCTGTCAAATATGTGAACAAAATTGGAGTCTCACTTAAATTTTTTTAATAGTGACAGCTTACATGTCGATAAAAATACGCATTATATTGTACCAGAAATGATAAAAAAAAATATGTATGTGATTAGGAAACATAATTCCCTACTGGAAAGAAATATCAAACGTGATAAAATTATAATTAGAAAAAAAATTCGCGGAAAGCAGGATTATTAGTTTATATCATTACTAGCTGAAGTAACCGGCGTTTCCCTGACTAAACACATCATATTGTAGGGAACATAACTTCCGAGTTTCAAGTCTGTAGGAAATACACTTGAAAATAACGGGAAATTTTGATTTTGAAATCCCATTGATTGCACAATCTGGTCCATAAAGGTTACGCATCAGTAAAAACCGGGACGCCAATTTTCAGCTTCATTTTGTGGGAAGGCAGGTAACCCCTAGGCAAGACGTGACGAACGCTACAAACGATAGCTTGTTAAAAATTCAAGGCAACGTCATCTATTGACAAAGTTCTAAACTAAACGGCTTATTAGCTCCTTTAGTTCGCTAGCAGCCGCGAGTTTCACTAAGCGGATGTGTTTCGCCAAGGAGAATGATAGGAAGTTGCCAGACCTTACTATATGACCGTGTGGCGGACATAGAGAAATGACACAAACTCACTGTGTCTCTATGACCTATATTTTATGATTTTTCTATTATAAAACTGAATTGACCTCTTTTACACTCTCTTAGGGATGGGATTTCATAATTATATGTAGTCTACGTCACTCTTCGGTCCATAAACTATCCATATGCAAAAAATCATGTCGATCTGTTGCTTCGTAGCTGCGTGAAAGAAGGAAAAACAGACAAACACACTTTAGAATTTATGATATTAAATATTATATAATATTATTAGTAGGTATAGCTGATTTCTTTTGCTACATTTCCGAGCAGGGTAGGCTACCGCGTCTAACGGAATGCACTGGTGTGTGGCGGATAGCCTGACCACACCCGCGAAGGGGCTTCGGACTGAGCTCACCATGACCGCAGAGAAGGAGACTTTCCCTAAAATGCACTGGAAGTATAGAATCACGTTTTCTATAATTTTGAATTAATCGTTAATAAATGAAAAAAAAATAGTCTTTTTCTTATTGTTTTTTTTGGATTTAAAGATTTTTTTTCTAAAAATAAAGAGTTTTAAGACGAAACAGGTAATAACTGTATCACATGGTTCCATGCTTTCAGTACATTCAAGGACTGACGTAATAATTTGTTTTTAAGTTCATAAAAAAACCATTACATAAGTACTTGTTTGGTAAGAAAAAAAGTTTTTAAACAATTAAATGGAGTAAAAAAAAAATAATTCAATTAAAATCAAGCGAGACAACCAGAAATAGCAGGAGCAATGTTATCTGGGATACTCCTCCGTGGAGACAGTTTCAGACCCGACCTCCTGGTCAGTTAGGCCCTGCTGCCCGGCCGTCTGTGCGACGTCATAACCGAGCTCCGAGAGCGATGCGCTCGGGAAACGGATCCGAATCCGACAAAATAAAAAACCCTTAAAACCCGATCCGCGCGCTAAGAGGATGATGTCTCGCCTCACCGAAGCGCGCGGAATGTATTCCGCGGGATGTAATCTCCAAATCGCCGCCGCCGCTGAACGAATGGCAACGGCAGTACTTTAAGGCCCTTCGCTAAGTGGATCCACGTTCCGCTAACGTCAAAGTATGTAATCACGGCTCTAGGTATACGCATTTTCCTTATTTAATTTCACGTTCCTGCACTCTGTTGGAAATTACAGCCAAATTTACGGATTTTTCAAACACTAATTTAATTCAAATAAACGAAAGGTTCTTCGTAATTTCAAATAACTGAATTTTTGAAGAATCTACGCCGGTTTTTTGACTTGCCAGATGCGTGTCTCGTTTTGAACTGAGGTGAACCTTGTACACTTAACAAGTTTTACAATGGTTTGTTAATAGAGACCGGAAAAATGCACGAATTCATTCGGCGATCGGCTAGAATTAAAATACATATACACCTTTATAATCATTCTGCTATTGGCTTACTGTTCAACTGGACGAATCTCAACCAGTTATAAATTTTTCAACCAAAGAAGGATCGAATCACAGACGAACCAGCTGAGACGACTCACAAGTCGGCAGCCAATGAACTTGCGTTATTTGCCCGAGTGTACAGGGGAATGTGCGGTCTATCCTGAAGGCCATCGAAACCGCGAATTTTTCCGGTCCCTACGGATAAGTAGTTCCGATTCTGTATTTTGTGAATATCGGATGTACCAAGCGTCTTGTTTGGCCAAATGAAACTTAATGCACTTTGGAATACACTTTGAAAACTTGAATATTCATAACGAGACATAATAGCAACTTTGGTTTACACCCTATAATTTACTAGCCAAGAAAATTGTGTTGGAACAAACATGGCGTCAACAATTTATTTTTCAACACTTTGTTGCTTCTGTATACTATATTACGAACGCACTTTTATAAATTATTTTGAACTAAAATTTGCTGTCCTAAGGATTCATTAGAACAAGAAAAAAAATGTAACTTTTAAAGCGTGTACATAAGAACAAGCACAATTTCCCCCCCCCCCCCCCCCCCCCCCCAAGCGTGGTTGACGGAAGCGTGAAATAAATCACATCTGTCTCGCCGGCAGCCTTAATTAAACATCTTCGCGGGGATGTATTTTTTCCTCCCCCTCCCCCTCCACGCGGCCGAGTAGCAGCTGGCGCGATAATCGAGTTCTCCTCCGCGGGCGCTCGGCGCCGACTCGAGAGCTCGGAAAGTCGAACACGTTAATTTGTCGACGCGACTCGGTAAACCCGACCGCGCCTCGCACTTCCGACTGCTCCTCGACCTACACTGGGCGTCTACGCCGTCACGAACCAAACACATGCTCCGTCTTATAGATAGAGACCGGCAAAAAAATTCGCGGATTCGCTCGGCGATAGGCTGGAATTCAAACACATGTACCCTTTAGATGATTTTTGAAGCGAAAACTTCGATGGGAAGGTTTGGATAGGGAGTAAATTCACGCAAGTCATCATCGACATGGTCACGTGACGTGTTAACGATAACACTATATCTGTTCCTGTTAGTATAACTTATTGCTAGAGACCGGAAAAATTCGCGGTTTCGATGGCCTTCAGGATAGACTTCATATTCCCTTGTACACTCGGGAAAAATAACGCAAGTTCATTGGCTGCCGACTTGTGAGTCGTCTAATCTGGTTTGTCCTGTGATTCGATCCTTCTTTGGTTGAGGGTTTTATAATTGGTTGAGATTCGTCCAGATGAACAGTGAGCCGACAGCAAAATCATCTAAAAGGTATGTGTGTTTGAATTCTAGCCTATCGTCGAATGAATCCGCGAATTTTCCCGGTCTCTATCAATAGCGATAATCGACGGTGAACTTGTATGCAGCGGCAGGGTATTCAGAGGCGGTGACGTCCTCAGATCTCAACCCGCGGTGTAAACACGGACTCAAATGATCCGTCGCATCTGGCCGTCAGTCGAATCCAGTCCACCTGTCCGTCAAAACCTCGAAGAGCTTTCACTTCGGGCTGACGGACGGATGAAACTAAAACCTCAGAAACGTCTGAAAGGCATTCATTGCCTCTATTCAAAAAGTTTTTTAAAGTTTTTTTTAAAATTTGTTTAGCTGCTCTATATATATTTTAACTTGCGTTTGAACACGTTTAAAAGTTTTATATTTGAAATATTTTTTTAATGAAAAAGGTTAAATAATGGAAGATACGGAATTTGAAAAAAATATATATAATTTTAAAAAATGTCAGAGCTGAAAAAAAAGTATTTTTATTCGTGCTTAGCGTATATGCCGTATATGATCGTCAAACTAATAAACTTTTAGAAAATAAATGTCCTCATAAATTCAAGCCTTCTATTCTGTTGAAAAAAAACGTCCAAGTGCAAACATTTTATGATTGACGTGCGGATCATTGTGAATCGGAATTGTGGACGGACGGACGAATGCCGGACGGACGGATGGCGGACGGACGGATGCCTGACGGACGGATGACGGACGGATGGCGGACGGACGGATGACGGACGGACGAATGCCGGACGGACGGATGACGGACGGATGCCGGACGGATGGATGCCTGACGGACGAATGCCGGACGGACGGATGCCGGATGGACGGATGACGGACGGATGGATGCCGGATGGACGGATGACGGGCGGAAGGATGCCGTACGGACGGATGCCGGACGTACGGATGCCGGATGGACGGATGCCGGACGGACGGATGCCGGACGGACGGATGACGGACGGACGAATGCCGGACGGACGGATGACGGACGGATGGATGCCGGATGGACGGATGACGGGCGGAAGGATGCCGTACGGACGGATGCCGGACGGACGGATGCCGGACGGACGGATGCCGGACGGACGGATGCCGGACGGACGGATGACGGACGGACGAATGCCGGACGGACGGATTACGGATGGATGGATGCCGTACGGACGGACGGATGCCGGACGGACGGATGCCGGACGGACGGATGCCGGACGGACGGATGACGGATCATTGAGGGTCCACCTTAAGGCTGAGAGAGCAACGGAAAGCGTGACGATCAAGAGCGGGGTGCTCGATGGCATATTCGCACACTTGTAAACTGGCGCAGTCGCATTCTTGCTCTTTCGAATACTCGTGTTTTCTCATACAATTTACTAGTTTTGTTTCTAAGAAACATAATTGCCAATATTTGTTAATTGTATTGCTGCTAGTAAATATTCTGTGTATATTTTTCTAACACGTTCTGTCGTCCTTTAATTGGAATTGTTATAAATCCATGTTTGTAATAACTACGAGTAGTTTTGTGTATTACGCGTATGAATTAATTTTATGCACCATTCTCACTGTTAATTTTGTATATTTTACAAAAAAAAATATATTATGTGATATAGTTTCAAAATAATTTCTTTGTTTTATAAATAACTTATAGTGTATATATTAAAACTGAGCAGTCAGTATGCAAAACCAGATACCTGCAAAACGTGCAAATAATCGAACACTGAATGAGTGCACGACCCTTGTCACTGAAGCACAGGTTATCCGACACGCCTTTAAAGGACTACAAGCGAACGACAAACACTTGAAAATCACCTTACCGGATCATACGTCACCAGGAGATGAAGTGGAGTGTGACAGCAGCCAATTAACTAACGAGATTGAGTTGAATATGCACGAGTTTGTGGATTACAGTCTGTCACTAGACAACTGCGCTATTTTGCTTCTCAGGAGACGTTCTTTCAACTAGAACAGGTACGTAACTAGACTAGTTTCCACCCGGGATAGGAACTCATATCTCATATTGGCGGCCCCTCTTAATTCTTTTTTTGACGTGACATCGTCTAATAAATCGATGAACGCCGGCTGCACGCACGAAAAAGTGTCCCGTTGCGCTGTGTCCCGTTACGCTCATTGTACGCATGCGCCGCATCTATCCTCTTCCACATTGGAACAACTATCGATTTGACTTTTTCGAGGCACATTAAACTTGAAACACTCCCATTAGTTTCCTACTTTTCCTATCATCGTTCTATCCTTAACAGAATAACACAGATTGGAAGAAGTTAAATAGCAAACATGTATAAAACTTATAGTTAAAATAAAATAATCTCTTCGTTAAAGTAATAAACATATTTGAATTAATGAGTGCAAATAAAAGTAAATTTATATATTAAATTGTAGATTTCATTTCACTCCTTCTTTGTATCCATACAAAATAGTGATAATTCAATAAAAATGATTAAATTTTATTAATAAAAGTATGCAATAATTTCATCAATGTTTTTTATGACGTTGTCACGTTAAACTATCGCCCGTAAACCGACTTTACAGACAATCAATTATTTAAAACAAACAAACCAGAAACTTTCCCGAAAAAACCTCATAACGCCACCACCAATTAACTTCACTGGTTCCACATAATTTTTTATCAAACTTAAAAAAGAGTTTTTGCAGTGATTCATTTTTAATTTTATCGTGGATAGTAGGCAAAAAAATTACCAGTTTTTAAATATTTGACAATATACACGTATCTTAAGGTATTTTTATATACTAATAATTCAGTCACTATGTCCCCTAACGATTTTTTTTTGTGTTCTAACACTACGATATTCATGTAAATATATATATTAAAAATTAGTTTGCAAGTTTAAGCGGAAACCCACCCCCACCCCCAAATAAAACGCCCTCTTAGTTACGTCCCTGAGCCCGAATAGTTATGGCCGTTGGTGATTTTACTTCAGCACCCGGAAAACATCCAGCAAGTTACTTTTCTTCCCTAACGGCTAAGTTTCAGGGAGGCTAATAACCCCTGCACGACGCAACCCGCCACAAAGCCCTGCCTGCCACACCCCCCTTCCCATTACTCCACAAACCGCAGGACTTCTTTCAGGGATGTCCAATAATCCCGCGGAAGAATGGCGCCAGATGCCGGGGATTACCCACGCCCGCCTAATGAGTCCGGCAAAACACACCCCTAACCCTTCCACTCCCAACCCCTTTTACCCCCTCTCTGGCTGAAATACCTGCTCGAGAGAGAGAGTGAGAGAGAGAGAAGGAGAGAGGGAGAGAGAGAGAGAGAAGAGAGGGAGAGAGAGAGAGAAGGAGAGAGGGAGAGAGAGAGAGAGAGAAGAGAGGGAGAGAGAGAGAGAGAGAGCTGGGCAGGGCTGGTTGTTCGCGGCTTTCGCACAGATTAATAGTTTACCCCACCCCTCTTCCCCAATCTCATCCCTTTCCAACCCTCCCACATCTTCGCAAGCACTCCATTTTCAAACCACCCCTCTTATCCCTCCCCCCTTTCCCCCCCCCCCCAAACACTCGGTCAACCAGAGTCGCAGAGGCCGCACCGAGGCTTACTCCTGCGGCGAAGCCCGGCCCCGGGTTTAGAGGTTCGAGCCCTTGCGAAGTTTCCCTGGCGTGAAAAAAAAGAGAAAAGAAACATTTGTTAAATAAATAATCTGCGGCAACAAAAAAACAAAAAAAAAAAAAAAAAACGCGCAATCAACTCATAAAACGTGTGTGCTTTTGACGATGGTCTTTGTAGTAGGAGAGACCATTTATTCTTGCGAAATGATTTCGAGCACAACTGTGTGACTGGTAGAGTTTCTTTTCATACTGCCGGCTCACGAATCACAGCCATTCGGTTGCTGAAGCAAACACGTCCTTAATGGGGCCGGTAAAAATAAGAGAATACCTTATCTCGCGCACGGTCGTGATTATTTCGCGGGAAATGACAGCCCTTGAGTATTGTTACGAGGCTGCTAGAGAACGAGGTCGGCCAGTCAGTGGGAGGAGCGGGTCGCCGTCTTCCCCTGCCCCTTCCTCTTACAAACACACACCCTCCCCTCTACCACGGAGTCTGGGCGCCTCCCCGTCTCTCTGGAGGGTTCGGCATGTGTCCAGAGCTCCGTCGCGTGAAGTGGCGTAACTAGGATGCCATTGTTCTCGCTGCTTCGAGTGTCAAGTCGAGGGAATTTTGATGACGCGCACTCCTGAGGGCTGCGAGATCTCTTCATGGCGGGACTTGAGAGGTATAACTAGGGACCGAAAAAATTCGCCGTTTCGATGGCCTTCAGGATATGCTGCACATTCCCCTGTACACTTGGGCAAACAACGCAAGTTCATTGACTGCTGAATTGTAAGTCGTCTCGGCTGGTTCGTCTGTGACTCGATCCTTCTTCGGTTGAGGGTTTATAATTGGTTGAGATTCGTTCTGTTGAACAGTAAGACAATAGCAAAATCATTATAAAGGTATATGTATTTGAATTCTAGCCTATCGCCGAATGAATCCACGAATTTTTCCTGTCTCTACCAATGAGGGCACGCCAAGAGACTCGAGCATGCTTGTGCAGAACCCGGAGCCTGACACGAGGGGCGACGGCGGTCCTATGCTCGTTAGCGGAGGACTCGAACCAGCTACCGACACCAAGGACGAGATATGCCGACCCGTTTCTAATCATAGCCCGCGCGCGCGTCGATTACAGACTCCGGATCTGTGCCAGCCGCCGCAGTCTGGCCGGGGACGCATTTAGCCTCTCGCCGGCGGCCATTAGCATTCATTAGCCTTCTGCCTAGCGCCGGGGCGAGGTGGGGGGGGGGGGGGGGGGGGGGCGACATGCCGCCAGGTTCAGGCTTCGGAGGCGCGGGTGTTAAGGCCCCTGCCTACCCGGGCACACACGCGGTGCGCAGAGCTCCAGGAGAAACAACGCGATTTCAAAACTGCTTGAGATATCCGAGTGGAATCTCCTTACGAAAAGCATTTTAAGAGTTCGCTGAGGGCCGAAATAGTACTTTTGATTCCGGATTTTGATTTTTAATCTGTATTTTTTAGAGGAGTTAAAAATGGTTAAAACGCAAGTTTTCAGAGTAAATTCTAGGCGTAAAACAGTCGGTACAGATTCTTGAAAGTACTTTAAGGGACTTGCATTACATCTTTATCTTCATTTCTCCGCAATATAATGTTACGGTCACCGCTCAATGCACTGGGAGAAGACTGCGCGCCAGTCCAGAGGAGACACCGCGCTAGAAGCACCAGCGAGCGTCACGCTTATCATCCCGCCTCACTAACACACATACACCCCTGACGAGGCGGGGGCCTTAAGCGTCAAGGGCGGTTCCAGAATGAGGCTCAGGGAGGGGCAAAATTAATTTTTCTAGTAAATTCTAGTATATTTAGAATTGAATTACCGAACAGTAATTTTGGTATGGACCTAATTAGCTTGCTGCTCTATTTAACAGTGAGTTGGAAGCTGAATAATAATTTTGTAGTTGTTATTTAGTCGTGTGAAAAAAAAATTATAAACACAATTTTCATCACTGATATTCACAACAAATATATATTTTTTAAATGATGTGAACCATTATAAATATTAAAAACTAAAGTAAAACATTTAAAAGCACACACACATAATTTTTATTTGTACGTAGCCTTTTTTTTAATCCCGTGGAAAATTTTGCTTGCACGGTGCGCGCGCGTGGTGAAATTAAACTGACATCATTATATATATATATATATATATATATATATATATATATATATATATATTTTTTTTTTCATAACGCGTCTAAAGAAGTATAACCTCAAAATGATTAAAAAAAAAAAAGGAGCAGCGTAATGAAAGAGAAGTCGATTCTCGATAACAGCGAAGCACGTGCTTCGAGTAGAACGAGAGACGTGTGTGGAAAATGAGAAAAAAAAGGAGGGATGTGGTTTTTTTTTTCCCATGAAGGCGGCTCTCGTTAAAAAATGTATTAATGATCCAGCAGGTGGTGAAAGGAGGGGAGGAGAAGGGGGAAAGAGCACAAAGTGGAACCACAGCTCGGGGAGGGAGACGCAAGGAGACAGTAGTAGTTCTCGACGGTCGCTGAAAGTCGAGGGTTTGTCCCATTTGACGCCTGTGAAGAGACAGAGGCGGTCTCTACCTGCATTTGACACCCGTCGCAAGCAACACCCTACACTGCTTCCTATTTTTTTTTTTAGTAAAATGGAAGAGTAATACTCACGTAAAATTTACAGCTATTTGTAAATTTGCACACTTACACGAAAACACAACTTCATCGTTGCAAAACAGTGTCCACAGGTAACACTGGATTAGGATGCTTGCCCGGGCATTTATGCTGTGCGTTCTCCCATTACCCCCAGTAGTTAGAGACCGGAAAAGTTCGCGGATTTATTCGGCGATAGGTTAAAATTCAAATAAATATACCTTTTAGATTATTTTGCTATTGGCTTACTGTTCATCTGGACGAATCTCAACCAGTTATAAACCCTTTCAACCAAAGAAGGATCGAATCACAGACGAACCAGATGAGACGACTCACAAGTCGGCAGCCAATGAACTTGCGTTGTTTGCCCCAGTGTATAGGGGGATGTGCAGTCTATCCTGAAGGCCATCGAAACCGCGAATTTTTCCGGTCCCTGCCAATAGTTAATGTTATTTTGTAAAAATTTCCCTGAATAACTTTCCAGTGTTAACTGCGCACACAATGAAATTAATGAAACCTGTTGGAGACAAAACTTGTTGAATATTCGATTATCTTTTTTTTTCCCATATTTTGAAAAATATTATGCTTGAATGAAACATCGCTCATAAAAAAGTAAAACCATACGCCAAATTGTAGTAAGAAGTACTCAGTATTATATTGAAAAAAAAAAACGTATTTCCTATTAGGCATGCAAAAGTAACCGTAGTCTAGTGTTGTAGTATTACAAACTAATTCATGGCAACTTTTTTTTCCAAAGGAATATTTTGTAAAAGCTCAGAATGTTTTTTCTGTGTAGTTACCAAAGTTCCCTCAAAACGTAAGGCCCAGTTGGGGCCTAACCTATATATAAATACCAAAAACAGAAAGAAAATAAATTAAGTCCACAAACTTTGATGAATGGCAGAACAGCGACAAGATACAGTATTTAAGTTCATTAGAATTTGATTTTATAACTTTATTTTGTGTGGTATCAAAGTTAATAAAATAAAATTCCCTATACAAATATAATATTTATCTCTTCTTTCGAAATATTAGGTGCCACTAGTTAATTTTATTAATAGACGGCTAAGTGTGTATTTTAATGAACAAAGTAGCAAAAAATTAAAGGCTGTGGTGATGGTAAGCACAATAAA
Organism: Bacillus rossius redtenbacheri; assembly: GCF_032445375.1. NCBI lineage: Eukaryota > Metazoa > Arthropoda > Insecta > Phasmatodea > Bacillidae > Bacillus > Bacillus rossius. The sequence continues at coordinate 55,833,690 of NC_086338.1, forward strand.
TTCAAACTAATTCTGTTATCAGCCATGGGAAAGAGTGGTATAGAACAAAATTAAAAATCATTTTAATATATAATTTTATGGATAATATGTTGAGATTTGGAGAGGTAAAATTATTTTCTCTGAAACTTAGATGACCTTTAAAACAACTTGAAATCGTTAGTGCAAAAGGTGCCAAAAATTAAAAAAAAAAACTATCCTTATGAGCACCCACATAAAAAAACGAATTCTTTTTTTATTTTTACCAGATGCATCACACAAAGAAAAATTCATAAAGATATCACCAAGCAACAAGAAAGAAACACGACAGGCAACTGTCATCACACAATGGCAGAGAGAGCTGTCTGTGTTGTGTCGACATGGTGGTTCTCCTCTCTTTCTGCTCGTCTGCGCAAAACTCCGACTACATACATCCTGCAATCCCTCTATCTTCCCGTCTGATGCCCCTCAAATTCCCTGTGGAATTCGGGACGTCTGAGAAGGAACTGAAAACCGTCTCGAACATTCTTCGCTGGTCTGAATTACACTCGGCACCACGGACACGCAGACGAGAATTCCCCTTTTATTCTTCTTCTTCTTCTTTCTAAGATCTCGACCTGTCCGGGTGGCACCCCTGGTCATTTGAATGTTTACCGTTTTTGCAGCACACACAAGTAACTAGAGACCGGAAAAATTCGCGGTTTCATTTCGCGATAGGCTGGAATCCAAGTGCGTGTAACTTATTGCCGCTTCAGTGATTGGAACACAGTTTGCCTGAAAGGACTGCGAGCCAATGAATGACCCTCAACGGAAGAAGTATCTAATCACAAGCATCCCAGTTAGCATTTGTCACGAGTCAGTAGCCAATGAGCAGGTGTAATTTTCCCGCGTACATAGAGGATCGTGGAATATATCCTAGGGGTCATCGAAACCACTAACTTTTCCAGTCCCTACAAGTACCCCATCAACAAGTTGATAATGTTTATAGGGACACATTTTTTTAAAGGCAAGGTTAATCATAATAATTTTTTCATGTACTTAACAGCATTTTTAGTGTTTGAACCATTAAAAAAAAACAGCAGAATTTTTGAGTAGTTCGTGATCTTACACACGGTAACACGCTATCGCATGCACCATCTGTCATGATACCTTAAGAGCTAGTGTCCTAAATTTATGTGCCTCTATAAATTCGCGTTTTCGTTCATGAGTAGAGACCGGAAAAATTCGCAGATTCATTCGGCGATAGCCTAGAATTCAAATACAGATACCTTTATATTGTTTTTGCTATTGGCTTACTGTTCATCTGTACGAATCTCAACAAATTATAAACCCTAAACCAAAGAAGGATCGAATCACAGACAAACCAGCTGAGACGACTTACAAGTCGGCAGCCAATGAACTTGCGTTATTTGCCCAAGTGTACAGGGGAATGTGCAGTCTATCCTGAATGCCATCGAAACCGCGAATTTTTCCGGTCCCTACTCATGAGTAGAGACCTGAAAAATTCGCGGATTCATTTCGTGATATGCTACAATTCAAACAATTATACCTTAGTGCTGCTTCTACCACTGGTTCACTGTTAATCTGGAGAAAAGAGGGCCAATCAGAGACACTCACTCACAGAAGTGTCGAATCACAGACACTCGATCGAGACGACTCACATGTCAGCAGCCAATGAACAGGTGGCATTTGCCCGAGTGTTTAGAGTGTAGTAGAGTCTATCCTGGAGGTCATTGAACCCACGAATATTTCCTGTCTCTACTCATGAGTGAAAATAAATTAATTATATAACTATGTGTAATTGTTCGTAAATAATGATCGCCAGCTTTCGCGGCCACTGAGTTAACTTGACTAGCCTGAAGATGGCGACTGCAAGGTCGTGCCGAAACGTCGGTGAAAACTTTGCCTTCAGCGCGACGAGAATTCAACGTCGTCTGTCTGTTTGCGAGTAGTTTTAATAATTTAATAATTCGTTTTTAAAATGTTTTTGAGAAACTAAAAAGGCTAATTTCTACGTATTTCAATCCTAAAATTAACAAACGTCTTGTAGGCCTAATCGTGCGGCATATAGATTTGAATTAAATGTATCCTCTGTCGTAATACTCTTTATTTTCAGGTATAATCTATCTGTGAATAAAAAAATAGTTTTCCACAAAGTCTAGGAACCCAAGATTTATGTATTTTTGTAAAAGTGAGTTTTATTTATTTATGAATTATTTTCTGAAAATTGATTTTTTTACAACCGTAGCTACCAAATACAGAGTTAATTCAAAATTGCATTACACACGTTTTCATACTCTCAGTTCATGCTATGATTAAAATATAATTTGGTATTAATGATCTCAAAACAATAAAATAACACTTGTTGATACGATAAAATTTTTTATAAACGATAAAGCATGGCTATATTATTGAATCAATTAAAATCATTGTTTAAATACAAAATTACTGATTCGAAATAATTTAGGATAAAACCCTCTTAAGACCACTCAAGAGTCGAAAACGACGAGTTAATCGTATTTGACACTAGTATAAAATATATTATTCATTTATAACATTCATACACCTGATATAAGGCACATAAAATATATTTTACAAATTAAAAATATTAAGAACAATGAATTTCTATTTTAAATATTTATTTAAATGAAAAATGAATTCTTATTTCAAAACTAGTGAATTGAAACGTGCATTGTAGACACAAAATAAATAAATAGTCCTACTTCGAGGGGCAGACAAGGTTGAAAATGTTTATAACTAGAGACCGGAAAATTCACGGATTCATTTCACGATATGATAGAATCTAAACAACTGTACCTTTATATTGCTTCTCTGATGGGCTCACAGTTTATCTGAAGGACTTTGAGCCAATGAAAAACCTTCAACCAAAACAGTATCGAATCGCAAGCGTCCCACTTAACAGGTGTCACGAGTCAGTAGCCAATGAGCAGGTGGCATTTTCCGGAGTGTGTAGGGGTTTTTGAGTCCATCCTAGAGGTCATCCAAAGCGCGAATATTTTCAGTCTCTATTTATAACTTGTGGTTAGGGCCAGTGATTTTTCGTGAAACGATTTAGAGTCAAGCTGTGCGTTAAAACACTGTATCATCGCCTGTGTTTCGAGACTGGCGCATGCCCACTGTTGGCACAAGAATCAATGCGATTCTGTGCGGAAGCAAACGCGTTCTAAATGGCCCGTCCAAATAAGGAAATGGCTTCTACCTGCAAACGGCAGCCAATCACAAAGCAGAAATTACTGACGCAGAAATACAGCATTGCAGTCTAGTAAGCGAACAAATTTTTTTTTCGCAAAACATAACTGCCTCTATTCATCACCAAAAAATATATATGCCAATTTGGCATGTATATTTAAATAATTAGATGATTTTAAACGGATTATTTGGGTAGCAAGTTAGACTTGAAGTGCGTATACATCTGCTACACGTTGCTTATTGGACTATGGAAGAAGTGGTTTTCAAAGCTCACGCTAATTGCGAAAGAACGTGTCCTTGTTATGACCAATAATTACTCTAAAATGATTTATTATTCAACTATAAGCAAGTTGAATCTAGCCTGGAGTTAAATGAATCAACGTAGACTAATAACCGAAACTTAAAATCATAGGAACAAAAATTTCAAATAACCATAAACTCAAGATTCGCATTATTTGCTGGTATGTACGAGGCTAGAAGCAATTTCAAACTAACCATAGTAAAATTATAGATAGGGACCGGAAAAATTCGCGGTTTCGATGGCCTTCAGGATAGACTGCACATTCCCCTGTACACTCGGGCAAATAACGCACGTCCATTGGCTGCTGACTTGTGAGTCGTCTCGGCTGGTTTGTCTGTGATTCGATCCTTCTTTGGTTGAGGTTTTATAAATATAACTGGTTGAGATTCGTCCAGATGAACAGTGAGCCAATAGCGAAATCATTATAAAGGTATACTATGTATTTGAATTATAGCCTATCGCCGAATGAATCCGCGAATTTTTTCCGGCCCTTATTATAGATGAAAAATTAATTTTAAAACGCTATTCAGTTTAGCCTATCTAAAAAAAAAAATAGCGTGAATTTTGTGTGTCTTAAATAGTAAGAAAACAAAAGAAAAATTAGATTTACCTTAAAACTGGTGGATTCAAGGTGGCGTAGTTTTATTTCTTTCCTTCGCCTTAAAGAAACTGGCCCCGAAGTTTCGGGCTTTACTCTCCGAGAACAACCCCCCCCCCCCCCCATTTTCTTTTCCCGGGCAGGCGGGATAATTTATTCGTCGAATTAACGGGTTCCTTAGCCAAAGAGAGCTCCATTTACTAATGTATAACTCGAGAGCGAAATAATATTTTCCAGATCTGCATAATTAATCAACACATTTCGCGTTAACAGGAGAAACTTGTAAGAAATACGCGTCTGGGAGCAGCGAACCAATCTTTAATTAACTTCCAATGAGTTATTTCAGCCGAGAGAAACATTTCAAAGTCAATTTAACTTATTTAAGAATTTTTTTTCTCTCTCTTCAGTTTAGCTTTTAATTCAAACGAACCTCATTGTCATCTGAAACAGTCGTCGAACAAAACTAAAAAAATAAAAACACACTTTGACAGTTTATTCGGAGACGAACACCACTCAGGTTTGTTTTTCGATGACAGTGATTTTTTTCTGTACTGTAGATGAAAATAAAATTACATAGCACATTTCCTCAATATTTCACCCTCAGTGTAAATAAAATCGTCGGAATGTACAAGGCGTTATCAACAAATACGCTGAATAATGTAATTACGAACAAAGTAATAAGCTTATATCAAATTTGGACATATCTCCTTCAGATATTATTAGGGCCCGGAAAAACTCGCGGATTCGATGGCCTTCAGGATAGACTGCACATTCCCCCCTTGTACTACACTCGGGCAAATAACGCAAGTTTTTGGCTGCTGACTTGTAAGTTCGTCTCGGCTGGTTTGTCTGTGATTTGATCCTTCTTCGGTTGAGAAGGTTTATAACTGGTTGAGATTCGTCCAGATGAACAGTAAGCCAATAACAAAAAAAAATCATTTAAGAGGTATACGTATTGGAATTCTAGCCTATCGCCGAGTGGATAAGCGAATTTTCCCTGTCTCTACGGATAGCTAGGGACACCTGTATTTCGCGAATACATTTCGTGTCAAGGTATTTTACAAAATACTGTAGCTTTTCTCCTGTGGTTATAGGCTGAGGTCGGTGAGAGGTGTCGTCCCGCTCTTGACGGGGGCCAATGGGAATGTGGTCACCGCACTGCTGAACCCTCACAATTTGCCATGACTAGAGACCGGAAAAAATTCGCCATTTCAATGACCCGTAGGATAGGCCCCATAATTCTCTACGCACTCGGGAAAATTACATCTGCTCATTGGCTAATAACTCGTGTCGCCTGTTAACTGGGACGATAGTGAATTGATACTTCTTTTGTTAAAAGTTTTTCATTGGCCGAGTGTCATTCAGAAAAACTGTGGCCCAATCACTGATGCAGTAAAAGGGCACACGTTTTTGGATTCTAGACCAACACGAAATGAATCCGCGAATTTTTCAGGTCTCTAGCCACGACTCTTAGAAAAAGCTACAGTGTTTTGTAAATACCTTGGCACGAAATGAAATCGCGAAATACAGGTGTCTCCGCGGACAGCTAGTTAGACTGCAGCTGCTCGACCGGGCTGTACAGGCGGCAGACAACACCGCGGAGCTCGCGGGACGCCCCTGCGACGCCCAAATGGCGCCGGCGCCGCTGTAATTCCCCCCACCACCCACTCTGGATGTCCACTCGATGAAAGGGTTTGAGATCTCCCGCCCACCCGGCGACCGCGTCACTTACGCCCGTTGGAACACGAGACGTCACTTACGCCCGTTGGAACACGAGACGTCACTTACGCCCGTTGGAACACGAGACGTCACTTACGCCCGTTGGAACACGAGACGTCACTTACGCCCGTTGGAACACGAGACGTCACTTACGCCCGTTGGAACACGAGACGTCATTTACGCCCGTTGGAACACGAGACGTCACTTACGCCCGTTGGAACACGAGACGTCACTTACGCCCGTTGGAACACGAGACGTCACTTACGCCCGTTGGAACACGAGACGTCACTTACGCCCGTTGGAACACGAGACGTCACTTACGCCCGTTGGAACACGAGACGTCACTTACGCCCGTTGGAACACGAGACGTCACTTACGCCCGTTGGAACACGAGACGTCACTTACGCCCGTTGGAACACGAGACGTCACTTACGCCCGTTGGAACACGAGACGTCACGACAGCAGCTAGATACTTCCGAACGGGGAAAATTGCCCAGCAAAAACCAGAACTTGGTATAATATATATATTTAAAAAATTATTTCGTAGTTAGGGACTGGAGTAATAATTCTAGGGTTCAGTAACCTCCCTCTATACACACGTACAAATCTTTAGGGAAGAAGGTGTATCGCTAGAGACCTGAAAAATTCGCGGGTTCATTTCGTGATATGCTACAATTCAAATAATTACACCTTAGTGCTGCTTCTACCACTGGTTCACTGTTAATCTGGAGTAATGAGGGCCAATCAGAGACCCTCACTCATAGAAGTGTCGAATCACAGACTCTCAGCCGAGACGACTCACAAGTTAGCAGCCAATGAACAGGTGGCATTTGCCCGAGTGGGTAGAGTGTAGTGGAGTTTATCCTGGAGGTCATTTACCCCCGCGAATTTTTCCGGTCTCTAGTTATAGCCTCTAAGCACAAGGCTCTGAACTGGCGCGCAGTCTTCTCGTCGTCACAGGATAACTGTGGAATTTGAGCGGTGACCGTAACATTATATGGTCTAGAAATGAAGATAAAGGTGTAATGCAAGTCCCTTAAGTGCTTTCAAGAATCTGTACCGGTTGTTTTACACCTAAAAAATACTCTGAAAACATGCGTTTTAGCCATTTTAACTCTTCTAAAAATACAGTTTGAAAAATTAATCCGAAATCAAAAGTACTTTTTGGCCCTCAGCGAACTCTTAAATGCTTTCCGTAAGCAGACCCCACTCGGATATGTTGAGTAGTTTTGAAATCGCGTTGTTTTTCCTGAAGCTCTGCACACCGTGTGCTGTGTGTCCGGGGTAGGGAAGAGCTCGTTAAGTAACGGAACTAAGATTGGCTTCGTTTTTTTTAATTTCCTTGTTTTAGGGTAAATAATGGAAGACGATATGGAGGCGGGTGTAAGTATGGGGTGTTTCACGGCCCAACTTTCATTTCTGGAGCAAACTCTGCTGCCGAACGCAGTGCTGGAGAATTCCTCGAAATGTTCGCCGCTCCCCGGCAGTTGCAACGCGAGAATGGTGCCGTTTCGCGAGGGGAAACGCCGCTTTAATATTCCTCCCCGCGGGATAATGCGACCTGGATGCGAGAAACTCCTAGCGCCCCCCGTCCACGTTGAAGACATTCGGGCCTTTTCATGGCGCATAAAAAGACACTTCTTACATTGTTCATTGAAGACCTTCTTAAAAAAAACAACCCATTCGGTCGAGGAAAAAAAAACTCGGCGAATGGCGACTCGCGATGACTAGAGACTGAAAAAAAGGGTGGGTTGTCTGTAAAGTCGATTTACGGACGATAATTTTACGTGATAACGTCATAAAAAAAAAATTGATGAAACTTTGCATACTTGTTTAATTTTCAAATATTATTTACAGTTTCTGCAAGATTTAATTTAAATAATTTGTTTTAAATATAATCACGAACAATTTGTTAAAAAACCCGACTTAACCTGTTTGATATTATAGAAGATTTTCTCGCACGGTGTTTGGCCGGTTCTTGCACGCTCGACTCAGGTGGAACGTGACAATGAGTCATGCTTTTTCGTGCGTTCAGCCGGCGTTCATAATGACGTTATAACGTCAAAAAAAAACAGAATACATTTTGTGACAGTCCAAAATCCAAACACTTCTGCATGTTTGCAACATCTGCGTCCGGTGCACGGCTCATACGGCGATCGCTGCGCCAATAACTAGAGATCGGAAAAATTCGCGGTTTCATTTCACGATATGATAGAATAAAAACAACTGTACCTTTATATTGCTTCTCTGATTGGCTCACAGTTTATCTGAAGGACTTTGAGCCAATGAAAAACCTTTAACCAAAACAGTATCGAATCGCAAGCGTCCCAGTTGACACGTGTCACGAGTCGGTAACCAATGAGCAGGTGGCATTTGCCTGAGTATGTAGGGGATTGTGGAGTCTATCCTAGAGGTCATCCAAAGCGCGAATTTTTCCAGTCTCTACCAATAACTAGGGGCAGTCACTTTTCGCGAAAGGATCTGAACACTTATTAGACTGCAACAAGGTATACCCGCACCTGTGTTTTCTTCCTTATGATTGGCGGCCGTCTGCGAGAAAAGTCGTTGCCTTGTTCGACCGAGCCACTCAGGACGCGTTTACTTCCGCACTGAATCACTGTGATTGGTGTTGTTACAATCGATATGTACCTGGGAGTAACTCGCCAAATCACGAAACACAGACGGTGCTACAGTGTTTTAACTTTCATCGAGTCTCGAAATCTTTTCGTGAAATCTGCATGCCCCTACCAATAACCAATCCACTCGTGCGAGTGCCGAATAACGAGAAAGTTACCCAAGACTGTCACAAGTTTAACAGCCAGCGAACAGCTGGCGTCGACCAGAGCATACGGGAAGTACACTACGGAGTTCCATGCAGGTCAATGACCCCGCGCCATTTTCAGAATTGTTTCAACCAATGTTTTTAGATAACGTTTAGAAATTTATGCAATAAAAGGGAACCGGAATAATTATGCGGTTTTGATGGCCTTCAGGATAGACTGCACATTCCACTGTACACTCGGGCAAACAACGCAAGTTCATCGGCTGCTGACTTGCGAGTCGTCTCATCTGGTTTGTCTGTGATTCGACCCTTCTTTGGTTGAGGGTTTATAACTGGTTAGGATTTGTCAAGATGAACAGTAAGCCAATAGCAAAATCATTATAAAGGTATATGTGTTTGAATTCTAGCCTATCGCAGAATGAATCCGCGAATTTTTCCTGTCTCTAATTATAGGCCAAAATCATTTTTAAGTGGTTTGTAGAGTCTAGCCTTCGGCGAAAAGATCTCACAGTATAATTGTGGCTCTAGGGATTGGCCACAGTTGGGAACCGGTTTCTTCTCATGATAGGATAAACTAAAAAATCATTTAATGTTTGGCAGTTTTCTGTGATAGGTCCACGGTTTTATGTGGGGCTACTCTGAACCGGTGAGTTACTCTAAAAAAAATAAGTACCGAATCACAGGAAAACCATTTAAGATTTGTTTAGCAAATAAGTGGTCAATGAAGGGAGTATATTTTCCTGACCATGTAGCGTAGTATAAATTCGATACTAGTCACTAAACAACTTATTTAGTCCATTTAATACAATTAAGCGGTACCGATGAACAAATTAGATGTTCTATGTCTACAATAAAAATAATTTACTTTCTAAAAATAGAAGTAAGATCTATTTCAATAAAAAAACTGTAAGAAATGTTTTTAAATTCTTCTAGTCATAATATAACAATTTTGCTATCGTAGAAAATTATATTTTGCATTTAAGTGCCATTTTATTATTAAAATATTCAATATTTTTAAATGCACTTAATATTTAACCATAAATAAGCAAACCTACACGTAAAATGGTAAAAAAAAAAAACAAAAAAAAACAAACAAACTGATTTGAGGGTTTGAATCTGTTCCGGAAAATGTTTACGAAGCAAGCACAGAAAATATTTATTTTTTGTTTTTGTTAGGTGGAAAACATTATTTGACTTACATGAATACATTTCATATTCTGAATTTCATTGTTTTAACATACTTTTTTTTTAGATTAATGTTTACGCATTCCAAAAACACGAGATGGTGGAGGTTTATTTATTTCATGATGGAAACGAATGCTATTTGCAGTTTTGCGAGGAACGCAGTAATTTTTATTACTTTTAGAAAAAAAGCGTTAAAAATAAGTTACAGTAATTTTTATAATGGGTAATATTCAGGACGAGCCAGCATTCCACAAAAAAAAAACTTCGGTTGCAGGCTCATAATAAATTTAAAACGACTAATGGTCCAAATTGCCTCTTAAAGCTAGCGCACGCCTTTGAAGTTGGAACTGAACAAATTTTTATTTATTACATTACCCCTACCCAGGTACGCCAAGCAGGCGTGGGTAAGATAGTACGTTAGATCACTGCGATTAAAATAAATGTTTACTTACTCATTCAAAGAAAACATATTTCTTTAACGTTAAATAAAAAACGCTCTTAAGCACATACTTATTGTATCCAATCAAACGCCATAAAATACACACAGGAAAATTACATATCAACATGAGCATTTTTTGTGCAAAATTTACACAATAATATAGTGCAATTTACTTACAGTTGTGGTAAACGTACACAATTTTGACGTGATAACGTCTTATAAATCGATGAACGCCGGCTGCACGCACGAAAAATTATCACGTTCCGCTTGAGCCAAGCGTGCAAGAACCGGCCAACCACCGTGCGAGAAAATATTCTATAATATCAAACAGGTTAAGGTGGGATTTTTAACTAATTGTTCGTGATTATATTTAAACAAATTATTTTAATTAAATTTGCAAAAAAACTGTAAATAATTTTTGAAAATTAAAAAGGTATGTAATTTTAAATCAATGTATTTCTTATGACGTTATCACGTAAAATTATCGTCCGTAAACCGACTTTATAGACAACCCCCTATTTTTGTAAATGAAACTGATATAATCATGTAAAGTTACAGGTATTTATAAATTTTTAGAGTTACATGAAAGGAACTGTATCGTTAAAAAAAAAAGTTCGCAGGAATACTGGGCTCGGATCCTTCCTTGCCTTGTGTCTCCCCGGCGTCCACAATAGTTACAATAGTTACAATAGTTACACTGTGTCCTGGATGGCATTCCACAATCAACATCGCATATATACAAGCATAATAAAACAAAATAAAGACCAATAGTTAGAGACCTGCAAAATTCGCGGTTTCGATGGTCTTCAGGATAGACTGCACATTCCCCTGTACACTCGGGAAAATAACGCAAGTTCATTGGCTGCCGACTTGTAAGTCGTCTCAGCTGGTTTGTCTGTGATTCGATCCTTCTTTGGTTGAGGGTTTATAATTGGTTGAAATTCGTCCAGATGAACAGTAAGCCAATAGCAAAATTATATAAGAGGTATATGTGTTTGAATTCTAGCCTATCACCCAATTAATCCGCGAATTTTGCGGGTCTCTACCCATAGTTGAGCACACAATTATATTGTCCATGGTTTAAAAAAAATAAATGTTGGTATAAAACAATAAAAGGAGATTCAAATTAAAAAATAATGCGCCAGTTTTCGTAAGCGCGATAAGAATATATTCAGTACCGTTTACATAAACGTATTTAACGTATGAAAAAATAACCGTAGTAGTAGATTGTACAAATAATATTTTCTTGTACTTAGTTCTACAAAATATTTCTTGGCAACTGGTTTCCAAAGGCAAGTCGTAAAAAGACGCTTCCAGGACACTTACATCGCTTACGCTGACTTAAAGCATGACTGATACATCAAATTAATGTACCACAGAATTGTAGGTCTTTAAAAGGCCTACAGAAACGTCCGCGATAGGATGAACAAAAGAAACTATTTTTTATCCTCCGAAATTGGTTTAAAAAAAATAATGTGTAGAGACCGGAAAAAATCGCGGGTTCAATGACCTCCAGGATAGACTCCACTACACTCTACCCACTCGGGCAAATGCCACCTGTTCATTGGCTGCTGACTTGCGAGTCGTCTTGACTGAGTGGCCTGTGATTCGACACTTCTATGAGCGAGGGTCTCCGATTGGCCCTCATTGCTCCAGGATTAACAGAGAAACCAGTGGTAGAAGCAGCACTAAGGTATATAATGATTCGAATTGTAGCATATCACGAAATGAATCCGCGAATTTTTCAGGTCTGTAGCTATCATTCGTTTTTTTTTTTTGAATTGGCCTCCCACTGTGGAAGCAGTTAAAAAGACGTATTCACTACAAAAAGAGGGGGAGAGAGAGTTGGAAAAGGAACTGTGGAACAGGCAAGAGGAGACGGGAAGAACACAGGAGGAGGCGCACTGCCAGAGACGAAGGCTGGCGTGTTCGCTTGTCGCGATGATGGGAGCTCAGGAGGTCGGCTGGTGTGTGGTGCGAGTAAATTAATTCGAAAGGGCGCTAACGAGATGAAAGGCACTCTCGGTCACACGGCGACGGGGAAAAAAAAAAAAAAAAGACCGCTGATGAGGGGGTTGGAAGAGGAAGAAGAGAAAAAGAACACAGGGGGATAACGGTTAATGAAAGAGGAGTCTACGTTCGGTGGAAAAAATGGCGACACGAGCAGAATTTTTAGAGTTTAGATCGACTTCATTTAATCATTTAACAATATCACGATATGCAATGGCTAGAGACCTGCGAATTTCGCGGTTTCGATGGCCTTCAGAATAGACTGCACATTCCCCTGTACACTCGGGCAAATAACGCAAGTTCATTGGCTGCCGACTTGTGAGTCGTCTCAGCTGGTTCGTCTGTGATTCGATCCTTCTTTGGTTAAGAGTTTTTAATTCGTTGAGATTCATCCAGATGAACAGTAAGCCTATTGCAAAATCATAATAAAGGCATATGTATTTGAATTCTAGCCTATCACCAATGAATCTGCGAATTTTTCCGGTCTCTAGTAGTAAGGTATGCCCGCGCCAGCGATTATTCCCTTGTGATTGGCGGCCGTCTGCGAGAGAAGACATTGCCTTGTTCCGGATGGCTGTGATTGGTGCGCCGACAGTAGACATGTGCCTGGAATGAACATAGCCAGCCACAGAGATGGCTTGAATATCATTACACGAAAAAAAGGTCTCCTAACTATGTGTTGTTCACCATTATTTGGTCACCATTACTTGATGACAGTATAGACTGCAAATGTTCTTTGTTATTGGTGTTCAGGTTATGTGATATGCCTTGAAGAACTAAAAGTCAATGACGAACACCTAAAAATACTTTACTGAATGACGCGCGATCATTAGAGACACGGAAATATCGCGCATTCATTTAGTCGCAAGTTAGAATGCAAACCTCCACACTGTCGCACTGTGTTCATGATTGGACCGCAGTTATCTGGACACGCCCCTCTACGACCGTGAGCCAACGACGCCCATGTAGGAGAGAAGTAAGCGAATCGGGTAGTGCCAATTAACGAGGATAAACATGCCCTCGCTAAGAAATCAACCAATGGGAAAGCAAACATGGGTTGAGCACACCTATTACCTTAAATTCTTCTCTGAAGCCAGACGAATCTGCGAAATTTCCGGGTCTCTAGCGATCAGGTTTGAAACCAATGAATACCTGAGATTGACCTGATTATGCGCACGTTTGTGAATCATAGCCAGTTGATTGGAACAGCCTCATTCATTTGAGAAAGTGTTCTCCCGTAAAGACTTAACTGCTATATGTTCACAATCAAGTCACTATTGTGTGTTCAGCGGTTGGTACCAAGGTTAGGACGTTCAGGCCTTGCTTGGACAGTATTGCACAATATTGTGTCACACTGCATTTCCCTGTTTCATTGGCATGAGGAAAATCCACCCATTTAACAACAAAAAAAAAAAAAATCTGCAGTAGTAGATAACACTTAAACGTGATATAATTTAGCCAGTCACAAAGTAAATATTCATTTGTCTCTGCGTGTGTGTACGTAAAATCGTTCTCTCGTTGGGGACTTTTCCCTGAACCTCACACTTCTTAAAGACTTTACTCCCGAGGAGGATGCAATTGGGGGCTTCACCTTTAAATCTCCCATAGAATGGAGGAATAAGCCATCTGCTTCCATCCTCGCTGGGATCTTCACTTCCAAATACGCCCTCAAACTTGAACCATGTTCATGGCTTTTCCTCGAAAGACCCCATCGCTCTAAAAACTACCATGTTCGCTTTCAACGTACACACACACACACACACACTTTTCCGCTCGTTGGAAGCTTCGACCCCGACGAGAATACCACTGGGGACTTCTACTTGTTAGGATCTTTTCCCCCGACGAGATTTTTGAAATTCGCGCTCAAACTTAACTTTGCAAGGAGGGGGGAGGCTTTACCCCCCCCCCCACCCTCTCGATATTAAGCTTTGTCCTGAAGATCTCCTCAAATAGATCATATCCCAGAGTTCCATCTGATGGAAGCTAAGTTGTATATAACTCCCACATTGAGTTACATGGGTAAGTATACACGTGCATAGATGATTGAATTATTATTTTTTAACATACTTAATGGACATCTAGGATAATAAAATTGAGTAATCACATCGAACACACACAAGCGTTACAAATTTGATTATTCTAGCTGTCCAAAACGAATTGATAATCATTAGAGACCCGTGAATTTCGCGGATTCAATGACCTCCAGGATAGACTCCAATATCCTCTACACACTCGGGCAAATGCCAACTGTTCATTGGCTGTTGACTTGTGAGTCGTCTCGACTGGGTGGTCTGTGATTCGACACTTCTGTGAGTGAGGGTCTCTAATTGGCCCTCAGTCCTCCAGTTTAACAGTGAAGCAATTGCAGAAGCAGCACTAAGGTATAATTATTTGAATTTTAGCATAACACGAAATGAATCCGCGAAATTCACGGGTCTCTAATAATCTTAAAAGAATGTGTGAATTTTTTTTGGTGATAAATCTAAGTTTCTACATAATGTCGAAGAACAAAATCGCAGATTTTTTAAAATTTAAAGGCCGGCCAAGTATGAATACTGTAACTATTCATAAAGTGTAGAACATGAAATTATTTAATTGAAATGTAACTTTTTACTCGCTCGTGTGGTGGCTAAATTCATTAGATTAGACAGGAACATTCACATTTACAGTGACCATAATCATCTTCAATTTTATGGTTTATTGCTGCCATACTAGTATTAAAAAACCATGAAATAATTAATTCAAATAAAAACAAATTTTTAAACACAAGGAATGTTATTATTTATGAACAATGTTTGCACCAAAGTGCCTGTATAAGAAAAAAAAAATATTAATTAAAATGTTGTCGCTAATTATTCGATAAAAATATTTATCTTTGACAAAAATTTTAAGTTAATTATCCATTTGACAATAACTTTTCCCTAAAAAAATATTTTACCCATATATAGGGCCAGGAAAAATTCGCGGTTTCGATGGCCTTCAGGATAGACTGCACATTCCCCTGTACACTCGGGCAAATAACGCAAGCTCATTGGCTGCCGACTTGTGAGTCGTCTCGGCTGGTTTGTCTGTGATTCGATCCTTCTTTGGTTGAGGGGTTTATAACTGGTTGAGATTCGTCCAGATGAACAGCAAGCCAATATAGCAAAATCATCTAAAGGGTATACGTGTTTGAATTCTAGCCTATCGCCGAATGAATCTGCTAATTTTTTCGGTGTCTACACACACACACACATATAAATATATACAGTACAGTAAATTTCCGAACAATTTCTTTCAGCGTAGCTTACTTATTCCACCAGGGAGCATTTGACTGTTGCGGTCTTTCCCCTCCCCCCCCCTTCCCAAGTGTACGGAGAGAGCACTTGCAATTACAGGCGAGCATCAATTTTACAAATTTCTCCCCCCTCCCCCTTACTTCTGGAGCCCTGGTGCCGTTCCCTTGCCTCCATCGCCATTGGTCAGTTCGAGACCTCTTCATTCCGTCGACGCACGGACGAAAATAATTAACTGCCAAAAACTGTAATGAATGATAAAAAAAAATAATGTGAATTCGAACAACAAACGTTCATGACCTATTTTTTTTTCACAGTACAATTTTTCCATCTACATATGAGCAAAAAAGTAAAAATAAAATTACCTACTATAATCACTGACGGCTAAAAAAAAGCATTAAAGGGGATCTAATTATGTGGAGGTGCTTAATTGATTCTTGATTAATTACAGTCGTTGTTTATGTGTACTTTTTTTTCTAAATGAAAGAATTTCAAAGGACTTTATTACTGTTTTTTTTACAGTAACGGTGATTACTGCTTGCTGTGTCGTAAAACACGTCTGGTTCAGTTATGGTTATATAATTTTTGTATTAATTTTTTTAACGAACGAGCAAAATAAACAGAGATCTGAAAAATTTATTTTTTATTTTTATGGCACCAGGATAAATCTCACAAACACTTTTGTACGCAAATAAATAACTTTGCGGGTCTAGCAGAAACGGGAGAAAATTAGCTTTTTCATTTCGTAATGGACTGAAAATCAAACATGTTGCTGCTGCTATTCATCGGCTCACAGTTTATAAGGAAGACTCTAGACCAATCAGAAACCCTCCACCAACGAAGTATCGAATCATGGCAGTTAAGTGGAGATGCCTATCAAGTCAGCAGCTAATGAACAAGGAGGACTTTTTTTATTATTGTTTATACAGGAAGGAGTCTGTCGTAGAGGTCATGCTATGGAGAAGATTGATTTAAAACGCCATTGCTATTTTAAACTGGACGTCATAAAAAAAACATCAAGAAAGGACAACAAAGATGAACACACAAACACATGGAGAATGAGTAGAGACTGGAAAAATTAGCAGATTCATTCGGCGATAGGCTAGAATTCAAACACATATACCTTTAGATGATTTTTTGCTATTGGCTTACTGTTAGGGACCGGAAAAATTTTCTGTTTCGATGGTATTCAGGACAGACTGCACATTCCCCTGTAAACTTGGGAAAATAACGCAAGTTCATTGGCTGCCGACTTGTAAGTCGTCTCAGCTGGTTTGTCTGTGATTCGATCCTTCTTTGGTTGAGGTTTTATAACTGGTTGATATTCGTCCAGATGAACAGTAAGCCAATAGCAAAATCATTATAAAGGTATATGTATTTGTATTCTAGCCTATTACCGAATGAATATGCGAATTTTTCCGGTATCTACTTACTGTTCATCTGGACGAATCTCAACCAATTATAAACCCTCAACCAAAGAAGGATCGAATCTACTCACAAGTCGGCAGCCAATGAACTTGCGTTATTTGCCCGAATGTACAGGGGAATGTGCAGTCTATCCTGAAGGCCGTCGAATCCGCGAATTTTTCTGGTCCCTAAGAATGAGCCAGTATCAGCTGATGTCAAATATTTCATGCCTAGAATTTTGTCGTTGAAGAAGTCACAGCACAGTTGAAAACAGCAGGCGAACAACGTGGCAGTTTGCAACAATAACACAACGTTAATTCTGACTAATAATGTACTACTGTACCAGTAGGTAACTGCTCCCTGATGATGGCGACTGCAATGTTGACCGAAAAGTCGGTGAATTATTCGCCAAGGACACGGCTACAACCCAGAAGCCAAACTACTTCAATTTCTGACTAAATTCCTTCCACCACATTGTAAGGATTTAACATTAGTAGGGTCTGGATAAAATTTCTAGGTTTCAGTGGCCTTTAGGATAGACTCAAAGATATTCTATGTACTCGGGGAAATGACACCTCATCATTGGCTACTGACTCGTGACACCTGTTAACTGAGGCGCTTTGTGATTCGGTACTTGTTTTTGTTGAGGGTTTTTCGTTTATCATTCCGACAAACGATGGGCCAATCAATGAAGAAGATTGAAGGTAAACGAGTATGGAATCTACCCTGACGCGAAATGAACACACGAATTTTTCAAGTGTCTTAAACACTTGAAATCAACTTATATGGGCTTTTTCTCAATGATTTAGTGTTCAGCTTATATTGGCTTTTTCTCAATGATTCAGTGTTCAGCTTATATTGGCTTTTTCTCAATGATTCAGTTTTAAGCTTATATTGGCTTTTTCTCAATGATTCAGTGTTCAACCTTGAGTTTTTTCTATCCAGCAATGTCGATTGTTCATGAAATTGTTTTGAATCAAATTTTACAGTCTCTACCAATTAGTTTGCGATTTTTCTCCTCCTTAAATGCTTCAGTGTACAAAATTACAGGGATTTACTGAAGAACTGATGATTCACAGCTGATATTTGTTAGTACTAACGTTAATTTCCGGGGAAAAGATTTAAGTGTTAACGTGACTTCATACATTTTGTTTGTGGCTGATATTTCAATGACTATAGACCGGAAAAATTCGCGGTTTCGATGACCATTTAGGATAGACTGCACATTTCCCTGTACACTCGGGCAAATAACGCAAGTTCATTGGCTGCCGACTTGTAAGTCGTCTCAGCTGGTTCTTCTGTGATTCAATCCTTCTTTGGTTGAGGGTTTATAACTGGTTGACGTTCATTCAGATGAACAGTAAGCCAATAGCAAAATTATCTAAGAGGTATATGTATTTGAATTCTAGCCTATCGCCGAATAAATCCGCGAATTTTTCCGGTCTCTATTATCTACCTTTTTGGCTCAGTCCGGGGAAATAAATCAGTTGTTGACTCAATCATTTAACCTATTTACTTCCTGTAATTTTTTTCTTCAATCCAATATATTTCGAAGAGGTTTTATAATTATTTGTAGAATATTTAGACAGAAATAATTTTAAGATAAATAACTATCGCTATTTATGTAACCCAGGTTTCTATCAATCATGCTCATGCATTCTTTTGTTCCATACACTCCAGTTCGTGAGGAAAACTTGTAGGTTCCTATCTCGCAAAGGAGGGGGGGGGGGGGGAAGATATCGACCTTTCAATTTCTAGGGGTAAGTCGGAACAGAAGCGAATAAGAACGACACTCTTCATCGATTTCAAGTAAATCTCGCCTTAAGGTGCAGTGGCGGAACGGTTCGGGAGGATTCAGCCCTCGAGGCAGGGGGGGGGGGGGGGGAGGGAAATAAAAAATAAAAAAAGGCACCGGAAAGCATGGGATGGGGATCTAAAAAAAAGAAATATTCTTCGTCGGGTGACATCGGAGTTCTGCGGAAAAGGTTTCTTTCTCGGCATGGAAGTCTAGACTTTTATTGTATTGTATTTTATTTTTTCACCGCGGAACCAGCACGCAGACGACACAACGCGCCTAACGCACGACTGCAAAGAACCGTGGGAATAGACCCACACTTCCTCTATTTCCCACGAAACTTACACATAGAGACAGGAAAAATTCGCGGATTCATTCAGCGATAGGCTAGAATTCAAACACATATACCCTTTAGATGATTTTTGACATTGGCTTACTGTTCATCTTAACGAATATCAACCAGTTATAAACAGAGACCGGAAAAATTCGCAGATTCATATCATGATATAGGATCCAAACAACTTTACCTTCATATTGCTTCTCTGATTGGTTAACAGTTAATCTGAAAAACTTTGAGTCAATGAAAAACCTTCAACCAAAAAAAGTATCGAATCGCAAGCGTCCAAGTTGACACGTGTCACGAGTCAGTATAGCCAATGAGCAGGTGGCATTTGCTCGAGTGTGTAGAGTATATAGTGGAGTCTATCATAGAGGTAATCCAAAGCGCGAATTTTTCCAGTCTCTATGAATCACTGTGATTGGTGATGTAACAATCTGTATGTACCTGGGAGAAACTCACCCAATCACGAAACATGGACTGTGCTACAGTGTTTTAACTTGCATCGAGTCTCGAAATCTTTTCGCGATCTCTGCATGCCTCTAGATATGAGGCATGGATTCAAATGCTATGGTCGTAAACGTGCTGCGACCTGTGATTGGCTGAAATGCCTGCGGAACAAGGGACGCAATAAATCGAGCTTTTAAACGACTCTCATAATAGCGATTCTGCAATTTTTTTTCTCTCGCCACTGAATTAATTACTTTTGACACGTCCATAACATGATTTTATTACCAGCCATTAAAATTGTTCATAAATGTATACCCTTACGTGTTTTGTTAATCCAAATGGCAATGAAATTTTAGGTTTTTATGACTCGTTATACGTAAAGATTTAACGCAATCTTTCTCCGGCATTTTCCATTCAATTTACTTTCCTTTACCAACAATTTATTTTACCGAAGACACTGAGCTAGCATGGACCAGTAATAAACTAAGAAATAATTGTCAACCAATCAGGACCATTGCGATTAAATCTTTACCTTGGTCTCGTGGAATTAGCACACCAAAGTGGCTAGGTTATGTATGGATTGGTCGAGTCTATCCTGAAGATGAAAGTTCAACAATCGTGATTACTAGAAACCGGAAAAATTCGCGGTTTCGATGGCCTTCAGGATAGACTGCACATTCCCCTGTACACTTGGGCAAATAACGCAAGTTCATTGGCTGCTGACTTGTGAGTCGTCTCAGCTGGTTTGTCTGTGATTCGATCCTTCTTTGATTGAGGGTTTATAATTGGTTGAGATTCGTCCAGATGAACAGTAAGCCAATAGCAGAATCATTATAAAGGTATATGTATTTGTATTCTAGCCTATCGCCGACTGAATCCGCGAATATTTCCGGTCTCTACTTCACACTGCTTCACACCTGTCCCCGATGCTCTGCTCCTCGACGACCCGATCTCCGCACACGCAGCCCGTCTCTCGTCGCCCGCTATCGCTCGCCAAGAGGTACTCGCGGTTTGCTCCGAAGATCCGCCGGTGTCACCAGCCCCTGTCTCTTTCGCTCCCACTGTACTCGCCATAGTCCGGCCTCCGAAGTGTCGGGTCATCAGAACACCCGACTTCATACACCCGAAGCTCCCAGAACAGTGGCGTCCCAGTTACGCCAATTCGCGCGGACGGGCCTCTGGGAACGTGCAGAACACTCTAGACTCTGTGTTTATCTACGTTTTTGTCCACACATTTTGTGTCTGTTTGTTTTTCTTCTATATGTGGTGTCTACCACCTTGGCGTTAAGCTGTTGGTAGACACGTGACAATATAAATAAATAAAAATAATTAATTAATCTTCTATGCTAAAATAAAACTTCAGAACCGCCGTGTCTGTACACTGAGTCTAGAGTCTAGAGGAACAGACAGGCGCCGTTGCTACTCGGAACGACGGGTGCTACCTCTCTGAGAGGGGGAGCCTCCCCTGCCCCCCCCCCCCCAAACTCTGCTGGCCGGCGCGCCTGTCTCATCTCTAGCATCCTCGTAACAGTATGAAGTTCATCATATTTCTTTTGGATCTTTCGGGAGGACACACCGCACGATCTTTACAGATTTTTTTTACTGCGATGGTTTTATCAAAAGCTTTGCAATTCTCCCATTTCATCCACAACTGCAAACCATATATTTGGTTTTAGTAATCTTGAAAGAAAAAAAATATTTTTGTAGCTAACCCAACAAAATTAAATATATGACTTAATTTACTTTTATCTAAGCATTTATTTATGCATTTTTCTTCCGTTTTGTGCATGGCATTAGAATCTATAACAAATTTAGCCTTCATTTGTTTGTTGATGGTGGTACATAGTTTTAGTTTGTTAATTTTTACACGCGTGGAGGAAAAAGGTTCGATCCATCAAGGAATGTTTTTTTTTTAAAGGCTTCATATTGAACTGTGAATGATTCAGTTCGACTAACATCTGACATGACGTGTTTTCTGAATTTATCCTTTGTTATGTTCATTTACTTAGGACCGTGTAACTGATAGAGATTTCCGAATATTACAACAAGACAGCGCAGTGGGTCACATAAAAAAAAAAAACATTCGCTTTGCACGTTTATTCTAGCTCTTAAAAATACCATTAAAACAAGGTATACATTAAAAAAAATACCGGTAGGATAGCGACCGAGATATGACAGTTTATTTATAGTTCAATGGCAGCTATCTTGATTGACGTCACGCAGCCACACGCAATATGTGCGACAGAGAGTCACCATGGAAATTATCAAACTTCACGTTATTACTGATTAAAATCGTACCCGCTGATACCTTCCGCCGGTCGGTTGAAATATTTCCACGGGAAACATAGTGCTCACTGACTGACATGCAGAAATAATAACAGCAATGTGATGCACATATTTACAATATTTATTTTCTTGTAGTATTAAAAGAGGTTTCTGTTTCCCGTGTGGCAAACGTCCACTACCAACCCCCTCTTCCCCCCCCCCCCCCCCAATAGCTCAGCCAGCTTTACTCGTGCTGGTTATTGACTGCTGTGGTTGGCACCGCGGCATATTTAAGTGCCCGGAAGCACGGAACAGACGTGTGCGCAGAAGAGCAATCGCACCCGTCCAACTCCGACTCCCCACTCAGCCCTTTTAGCGAATACGACCAATAAGTAGGGAACGGAAAAATTTGCGGTTTCGATGGCATTCAGGATAGACTGCACATTCCCCTGTGCACTTCGGGCAAGTAGCGCACGTTTATTGGCTGCCGACTTGTAAGTCGTCTCGGCTGGTTTGTCTGTGATTCGATCCTTCTTTGGTTGAGGGTTTATAACTGGTTGAGATTCGTCCAGATGAACAGTAAGCCAATAGCAAAAATAATCTAAAAGGTACATGTGTTTGAATTCTAGCCCATCTCCGAGCGAAGTCACGAATTTTTCCGGTCTCTACCAATAAGTAGGGGAACGCAGATTTCGCGAAAATATCGAGACTAGATGAAAGTTAAAAACACTATAGCATAGTCTGTGTTTCGTGATTGAGTATTGTAAAAATTCACCCATTTTTTTTAATAACGCGCCTGAAGAAGAATAACTTCAAAAAAAGTATTCAAAATGTTTGTTTAAAAATTTAAACAAAAATATATATAATTATATCAAATGCGTACTGTGCGTACTTGATTATAAACAGTTTTTTCACCCTTCTGTAAAAGCACTCAAATGCTAATTAGGCGGTATCGTTAGCTGAGCGATGATATTCACTCCATATAATGACCGTGTAGCCTGCACAGGGGCAGATATCTACGGTCGTAAGCAAACCTGGTTATTCCACTTTGCGCCCGCTAGGAAGACGACAGAGGGCGGGTGTTGGAGGGGGAAACGCCCCCTCCTCCTCCTCATCGTTATTATTTGAACCTTTTAGAAATTAATAAACGCACCACCCTCTTTCCCCTGCCTCTGTGTTCCACCGCGTACAAAACCGCGTGCGCGCAGCTAATTAACATTCCGCACGCACATCGACATAATTGCGTGTTTTTTTTTACTCTCTCTTCAACCCTCGGCGCGTCATTTCTCAGTCATAAAACACTTACGCTAAAAAAATATTAAATCCCACCTCTGCAATTTCGCGTACAGCGTAGGCACAATAATGTAAAAAGAAAAAAAAAATGCGAAGGTGTGATTCATAAAATTACAATTTAAAAAAAAAAAAACTGTCCACTATTGTTGGCAAAATTAAATTACCTCATAAAATAATAATATTTGAACATTAAAAATACACAAAAGAAGAGCTGGTTTCCGTTAAATAATTCCTGATAATTACGGACCGGCTGTTTGATTCGGTGCCCGACATAATTAAGTACCCTGCATCAAATGCATCAAATGCATTTACTGTCAGGGAAAGTTTTTTTTTTCGAGATAATTTAAAACGCTGTAGCATCGTCTGTGTATTCGCGAGTGGTTGGGTGTTTTTTTTCTTCAGGTACAGGCATATGTAGAGACCGGTAAAATTCGCAGATTCATTCGGTGATAGGCTAGAATTAAAATACATATACGTCTCAGATGATTTTGCTATTGGCTTACAGTTCATCTGGATGAATATTAACCAGTTATAAAACCTCAACCAAAGAAGGATCGAATCACAGACAAACCAGCCGAGACGACTCATAAGTCGGCAGCTAATGAACTTGCGTTATTTGCCCGAGTGTACAGGGGAATGCGCAGTTTTTACTGAAGGCCATTGAAACCGCGAAATTTTCCGGCCCCTAGGCATATGTCGGCACGGGAATTACGGAAATTTTGTGCGGAAGCAAACGCGTCCTGAATTGCCAGGGGCATGCAGATTTCGCGAACAGATTTCGAGACTAGATGGAAGTTTAAACAACTGTAGCATAGTCTGTGTTTCGTGCTTGGGTGAGTTTCTCCCAGGTACATATCGATTGTAACAACACCGAACCCAATGATTCAGTGCTAAAGTAAACTCGTCCTGAGTGGCTTGGTCAAACAAGGCAACAGACTTCTCTCGCAGAAAGGCCGCCAATCACAAGGAAGAATCCACAGGTGCGGGTATACCTTGTTGCAGTATAATATGCATTCAGATCTTTTCGCGAAAAATGCCTGCCCCTATGATGAATGGCCCGGCAAATTAAAAAAAAAAAATGAAGGCCATTCATTGGCGGGCAGGAGGCTTTCAGTCACGAGGAAGAAAGCTGTTGTGTTGGCATATGTTTTTGCAGTCGAGTGAGCGTTGTTTTTTTTTTTGCGAAAAGTTTTTGTAAGTGCGCCGCTCAGGCGTCGAACCAGCGAAGGAAGAACTAACGCGGTTTTTTTTTTTTTTTTTTTTTTTTTTCGCGCGGCGAGAACTCCAGACCGGCCGAGGACCTGTCAGTGGCGTGTGATTCGAGCTGGCACTTGTTGCTCGAGGGGGGCCATAGCTCATCAGCGGCGGGACGCAAGTCAAGTGACCAATCGGAGCCCTCCATTTACGACGTCCGCGCCTCTGGCCTGGTCTGGCGTCTCACGCAACGCCGCGCTAAGACGAGGTTACGAAAAATTTTTTTTTTAAAGATGTCACAGTTAGTCTGTTTACTGGTCGGAGATTACTAGAGACCGGAAAAATTCGCGGATTTATTTGGCGATAGGTTAAAATTCAAATACCTTACCTTTTAGATATACCTTTTACATATACCTTTTAGATGATTTTGCTATTGGCTTACTGTTCATCTGGACGAATCTCAACCAATTAAAAACTCCCAACCAAAGAAGGACCGAATCACTGACAAACCAGATGAGACGACTCACAAGTCGGCAGCCAATAATGAACTTGCGTTATTTGCCCGAGTGCACAGGGGAATGTGCAGTCTATCCTGAACGCCATCGAAACCCGCGAATTTTTCAGGTCCCTAGAGATAACTCCTTTTATACTAGGTACTGCGTGGTGCGTTTGACGCCTGTGACAAGTTTAAAGTAGACGGCGATGTGAAATACCGATATCATAAATCGCGCGCCGGACATTTTTTTTGAGGAACTTAAACTTTTCCAAAAATTAACCAAAAGGCAAAACCAACACGAACTTTATCAATTATATTTTATTTGTTTGTGTATCAAATTTTTAATGACAATCTTTAAAAAAAGATATTTGGTTCACCAAAATAATTTGTTATATGTATACATCCTATATAATGTATGCGATTTTTTATTTTAAAAATATTAACAGAGCTCATTGTTATTACTGTGAGAGTAAAGTTTATACATATTGCAGGATCAGAGAAAAAATGTTAGTAATTTTAACGGTATTTTTTTTTAATTTATTGCTACTGTTTTTATTAGCTTGCTACCTGATTTGTTGAAACTTAAAGAGTTTGGTTTATATTTTTTTTTTAAATTGTTTCCGCAGCAGTCTAAGCTTGGCTGAGAGTTTGCATCATACACCGTACGTATTTTTGGTAGCAGTAATTTTCTTCTCAAGTTGAAGTTTCTCGCGATAGGCCCTACTCCCAGAGGAATGCAGGCATTGTGGTTCGGAGAAGGCGGTGAACCTTCCAGCCGCACTGGAATATAAACTGTCAGAAGTTTCAGTCAATTTACGAACTTTACAACGAAGATCTAGTCAGAGAGGAACGAAGAAGTTATTGGCAATCACAGATAACTGCGTCTACGTAGAAACTAACCTCTGTTTTCCGAATTCAGACTTTCTATTTTTATTTGCAAAGAAGGTAATCTCACGCGTGGTAGAAAATAAGAAGGTTTTATGCTGTAGACGCAACAAGTGTTTTAAAGTTATGTTAATATAATAAGATCATTATTGTTGATTCATTTTTTAGAAGAAAGTGAACCGAGCAATCGTAAAATCACGTATAATAATAGTAAATTTATGAAGATCCCTGGGGCATCTGTAACCTGCGTTATTTTTAATTTTCGGTGGAATTTTTCTACAGTGTACCTTCAGTCGAAAAGTCTCTTCGCAACAACTAAATTACCGCATGGCGCAAAGGCAACCCCGATTGGCCAATCTCGTGAGGCGGCGCTTACCCCACCCCCTCTTCCCTTTTATCGCCCAAAACGTGTTCATATAGTCACGTGACCAATGCCGGCGGAAACCCGGCCGTTAGCTGCAATCAGGGGTCCGAGTGTTTACACTCCTGAGCATTCCTCCCTCCACACCCCCTCCTCCCATCACTCCCTCTTCTACCAACACTGCCGGCAGTTACAATGGCAACCCCCTCCCCCCCTTCTCGCCCTCTGCCGCGAGCTTCTGTTCACGTGACGTGACGGAGATTGTGGTGATGACGTCAAGCTCCCTCTAACCTCCCCCCCCCCTTCCCTTCTGCTGTAGCACAGCCACGGGCAAGTGCGCGCATAGAGCACGGAGCGAGATAGAGAAGCGCGTCTGTCGCATGAGGCGCTATCTGTTGGTCGGGCCCACAACTACTAGCGATGGCAATGTTGCGTCGGAAAACATCGACATTTCATGCTCAAAATATCGATAATTTAGAGCCTATATTATCTGATATCGATATTTTGTTCGAATAATATCGAATTTGAAAACAAAAAAAATTGGTTGTCTGTAAAGTCGGTTTACGGACGATAGTTTAACGTGTCAACGTCATAACAAAACATTGATGAAATGATTGCATACTTCTATGAATAAAATTGAATCATTTTTATTTTAGTAATAAAAGAATAAATACTTGAAATTATTCTAGTAATCAGATTTTTAAAACGCAAGAATAATTAACCTTTATTGCCGAAATTGTTGTTGTAATAAGCAATAGAAAACCACATTAACTTTTCACTTCACTTTATAAACAGTCGACGAAACAGTTCATGTGTAGATGACTTGTAATTATTTTTAAAAACTGGCGTTTATCTATAAAGTTTAAATATAATTATGAACAAGTTTTCATATAAATAAACTGTAATCAAATATCTATAATCAATTATATGAATCACCATAATTTTTAGTCAATTGTAACATAACCTATTATTACTGCACTCGCCGACAGCGTAACGGAACAATGAGCGTAACGGGACACAGCGTAACTGATCAATGAGCGTAACGGGACATAGCGTAACGGAACAATGTGCGTAACGGGACACTTTTTCGTGCGTGCAGCCGGCGTTCATCGATTTATTAGACGTTTCACGTTAAAAAATAATTTTCAAGTAAAAAAACACATTTATGTTAAAAATTTATCTGTAAATAAATTTCCCAGGAAAAAAACAATGAAATGTGGACCGAAGGCTTAGGAGAGAACAAATTATTATTTAAAAGGAGGGAAATAAGGGAAATATCGGAGTTTACAGTTGTTCACGATCGGAAAATATAGAGAAGGTATAATTTAATGATAAAAAGGAAAAAAAAATTAATTGTATTCATATTTTATAGTAAGAGATAAACTTGTATTAGGTAATATCTTTATATTAGCTTAGATGTATGAGTAACTCAATATAACATATACCTAAAAATAATTTTATAAGAAGTAAAGCATGGGTAAATGTTTGTTAAGATGTTTCGTAGAAATATTTTTTTTAAATAGCAACTATATATAACGAATTTAAAGAAAGGCAGAATAAATAATGCATTAAAAAAGAATTAATTTTATTTTTTGGATCTTTTTGAAAATAGTGGAATATTTGCGATGATAACATTGCCGGAGTTTTCGAGTGAAAAATTCCAGGAGGCCGAAAATCAATTTCCCATTCCTCGAATCCGAAACTTGAAACAAGTATGTGAATCGAATAATTTTGTTACTATTCTCATCTTTTCGATTTCCAAGGCTCCGCCAATCGATAGCTCGTTAAATATTAAAGAGAGAGGGAAAAAAAAATATTGCAAGGCTGGTGTCCCACATGAGTGACTGTCAGTTTATACTCGCTGATTTCTTCTGGATCAATTGTTCGCACGTTCGGGTTTTTGATTAACTTACTTCCGCGCATTTTTGAAAGACCTTGAATTGCGCACTCCAAAAAACAGCGACCGAAAGAATAAACGTTCAGTTAATAATGTTCGCAGGCTTTCACGGCCATTGCCTGAAGTAAATTGGCTCCTGGGTTGTAGCCGCGTCCTCGGCGAATAATTCACCTACGTTTCGGTCGACATTGCAGTCGCCATCATCAGGGAGCAGTCTTAGGCGTTATGCGCAACGCTACGCAACCGGTTAATATCCAGGCATTTTAGTAAGTTCATACAAGCGAGTCGTAAACCACGCCTCTACAATTGACAATAGATTCTGTCGAATATTTAGGGAGAAGGGATAAGAGGTCACGTACACATGTAAAATTATTATGTATGCAGTTAACGATTAGGTATACGAAAGTTGCACTGTACCTATCTAATTGAATATAAAATATATTCTTTTTTTATTTTCTTGTTTTACTTTTCGGAAGATTATTGTCAACAATAACTAGGGACACCTGTATTTCGCGAATACATTTCGTGTCAAGGTATTTCACATAATACTGTAGCTTTTCTCCTGTGGTTATAGGCTGAGGTCGGTGAGAGGTGTCGTCCCGCTCTTGACGGGGGCCAATGAGAATGTGGTCACCGTACTGCTGCACCCTCACAATTTGCCATGACTCTTAGAAAAAGCTACAGTGTTTTGTGAAATACCTTGACATGAAATGTATTCGCGAAATACAGGTGTCCCTAACAATAACTTTTAAATTAAGAAAATGGAAATTATTGATTTCTATTTGATCGGGCTAGGTATTCATAAGATTTTATACCGATTTTCTCAGCTCTCTATACCTCGATTTCTATAAATATCAGTATGATGTCAGCATGATATCATTAATCCCTACATCCTCCTGAGTTACCTGCTCAGTAGATAACTGCTCCCTGATGATGGCGTCTGCAATTTCGACCAGAAACGTCGGTTGAATTATTCGCCAAGGACACGGCTACAACCCAGAAGCCAAGCTACTTTTCAATACTTGTTCAGCCAAAAAAAAAGGGGGGGGGGGGGGTTTGTCTGTAAAGTCGGTTTACGGACGATAAATTTACGTGATAACGTCATCATAAGAAAACATTGATGAAAAATTGCATACTTTTTAATTTTCAAATACTATTTACAGTTTTTGCAAATTTAATTTAAATAATTTGTTCAAATATAATCACGAAACATTATTTAAAAGCCCGCCTTAACCTGTTTGATATTACAGAAGATTTTCTCGCACGGTGGATGGCCGGTTCTTGTACGCTCGGCTCAGGCGGAATGTGACACTTTTTCGTGCGTGCAGCCGTCGTTCATCGATTTATAAGACGTTATAACTTAAAAAAAAAAACATCTGAAGATGTTCCATCCTTGTCGCCTGGCGCCGGTAGCGTCGATAGCTTCGAGTACAGCGGATGCGGTTGACGGGAAAGTATACAATTTTTTCAAATGACACCTCGTATGGAAAATTACAAGGGAAAACTCCCGCGGCACTGGCTCATTCACGCGCCGAGTCGCGAAATCAATTTCCATCTCGGAGCGTATTTGAGCTCGCTGTGTTTTATTATTATTTTATATTTTCCTGACAGCTTCCACCCCCCTCCCCCCGGGTCAAGGGGGTGTCGCGCTGCCAACATGACTGCAACATGGCGCCGACGGCACCCCCACAGTCACGTGGCAGTTGGCGGTCTGATACGCCAAGCGGGGGCAGGGCGTGAGGGTAAAAGAAAAAAAAATCCTTTCCACCAGGACACGTGCTCAATTTTTTTCTCTTTTCCGTCATGTCATGCTTGCGGACCGTAAAAAAATATTCGCAGATTAGTTTTTTTTTACGGTAGGTTGATACAATGTATAGAGACCGGAAAATTTCGCGAATTCATTCGGCGATGATGATTTTGCTATTGGCTTACTGTTCATCTGAACGAATCTCAACCAGTTATAAAGCCTCAACCAAAGAAGGATCGAATCACAGACAAACCAGCTGAGACGACTCACAAGTTGGCAGCCAATGAACTTGCGTTATTTTCCCGAGTGTACAGGGGAATGTGCGGTCTATCCTGAAGGCCATCGAAACCGCGAGTTTTTCCGGTCCCTATCAATGACTAGAGCCACGGAATTTTCGAGCATTCATTTAGTCGCAAGCTAGAATGCAAACCTCCATACTGTCATACTGTGTTCATGATTGGACCGCAGTTATCTGGACACGCCCCTCTACGACCGTGAGCCAACGATCTCCAACTAGGAGAGAAGTAAGCGAATCAGGTAGTGCCAAATAACAAGGATAAAAATGTTCTCGCTAAGAAATAAACCAATGGGAATGTAAACATGGGTTGAGCACAACTATAACTTTGAATTCTATCCTGAGGCCAGAGGAATCCGCGAAATTTCCGGGACTCTATCAATGACTTATTGTGAAAATAGTTTTGCAACATACCGTATATATGGAGACCGGAAAAATTCGCGGATTCATTTCACGGTATGATAGAATCCAAACAACTGTACCTTTACATTGCTTCTCTGATTGGTTCACAGTTTATCTGAAGGACTTTGATTCAATGAAAAACTTTCAACCAAAAAAGTATCGAATCGCAAGCGTCCCAGTTGACAGGTGACACGAGTCAGTAGCCAATGAGCAGGTGGCATTTGCTCGAGTGTGTAGGGGATGGTGGAGTCTATCCTGGAGGTAATCCAAAACGCGAATTTTTCCAGTCTCTAATTATGAGCCGTCACGCGAATTCCACAGGTGTCGTAAATTGGCATGTCGCGCACTCACCAAACATCTGGTCTGCTGGAAAATATCTCTAGTTTTTTGCGCTTTATTTTAATGTGCGAAGAGTTAATTAATACTGCCCTTTTGTGCGGCTAGCACAAAGACAGGAAATAACAGAAAATTAATTCTGCTTACAGGAAAAAAACAAACAGAAAAAAAGAGGGACTCCCTTGTGTCATGTCATGGAATGAAACTATTTATCATCCTCAAACAACACGAGAGAGAGAGAGAGAGAGAGAGAGAGAGAGAGAGAGAGAGTGTTCACGCAGAGGAATGAAGTATATGCTAATTGCTGTGTAATGTGCTGGCCAGTAGTCTGAAACCGAGGAATCTGGCATAGGCTTCAGGACGAGGATTGTGTATGTGGTCGCCATCTTGGATCTCGGTGACCTTCGACCTTCAGCGTTCCTCTCTTTCCTTATAATTAGAGACTGGAAAAATTCGCTCTTTGGATGACCTCTAGGATAGACTCCACCATCTCTTACATACTCAGGCAAATGCCACCTGCTATTTGGTTACCGACTCGTGACACGTGTCAACTGGGACGCTTGCGATTCGATACTTTTTTTGGTTGAAGGTTTTTCATTGGCTCAAAGTCATTCAGATAAACTGTGACCCAATCAGAGAAGCAATATAAAGGTACAGTTGTTTAGATTCTATCATATCGTGAAATGAATCCGCGAATTTTTCCGGTCTCTACTTATAATATAAAACACGCAATATGCCCCAATATGATTCATAATATCCCGTTAAAAATAAAGAAGTTTAAATTACACAATAAAAGGGAAAACCTATTCAAGATGCTTGGTATGTACCCTGAACTCTGATATTGTTTACAAAATAATAGTTGAAAAAATCCCATAAAACACGCTTTTATAGAAAATTCAATCAAAAATAGAAAATATATTTTAATAAATTTCAATTAAGAATAGCGTAAATTTTTTTAATAAATATAAATTAAGAATAGTGTAAATAAGAAAAAAATTATTTTATTATAAAAAAAAGCTTGGGGTGATTTTAAAAATATTATCAAAATGATAATTAGAGACCGGAACAATTCGCGCATTCATTCAGCGATAGGTTAAAACTCAAATACATATAACTTTTAGATGATTTGGCTATTGGCTTACTGTTCATCTGGAAAAATCTCAACCAGTTATAAACCCTCAACCAAGGAAGGATCGAATCACAGACAAACCAGCTGAGACGACTCACAAGTCGGCAGCCAATGAACTTGCGTTATTTGCCCGAGTGTACAGGGGAATGTGCTGTCTATCCTGAAGGCCATCGCATCCGCGAATATTTCTGGTCCCTAATTATGGGGAATCCTACGTTAGTCCGGACACAGACATACCGCGCTATCTAGTTTAGGAAAACAAAAAATCGCTAATCCTGATTATCCTAGTAAGGATAACGTGTCTAACGGTTTAAAATATTGAATTGTCATCGGTCCTTGATTAGTATGCCAAATTTCGAGTTTATCCGACGTTTTGAAGGGGGTCAAAATCATGTTCAAAGTTTCCGTTACATACTAACATACATACATATGAAGATAATAAAAGCGTGTTAAAAAATCTTTACTTATGGGTAGAGACCTGAAAAATTCGCGGATTCATTTCGTGATATGCTACAATTCAAATAATTACACCTTAGCGCTGCTTCTACCACTGGTTCACTGTTAATCTGGAGCAATGAGAGCCAATCAGAGACCCTCGCTCATAGAAGTGTCGAATCACAGACACTCAGTCGAGACGATTCACAAGTCAGCAGCCAATGAACAGGTGTGGCATTTGCCCGAGTGACTAGAGTGTGGTAGAGTCTATCCTGTAGGTTATTGAACCCGCAATTTTTTCAGGTCTTAATAATTAATTATGAAAATGCATTTCACAACAAGCTCAAGCATGAAATTTCAATCTCATTCATTCTAGAACGGCGCAAAATCATTTTTAATACCAAGAGATTTAAGTGTTTTTTTTCGCAACTGAAGATAAAAGATGAAATATGTAAAAAAATTCGCGTGTCTTTAGTATTTTGTTAAATTTACATCAGTATGTTTATTACAATTCAGATATGCATCTGCTTGGGTTAAAACTGTGTTTCTCAGATGTCTCAGAGTTTATTATTATTTGACTGAGTAGTGATATTATGTTTTAATTCCATCTGATAAAAATATTGCAAGTGCTGATTTAGTAGCAGAAATTCACTAATTAAATGTAACTTTGAATAAAATGACATGACTCATTAGACATTAAGTAAACGATCCTTCATCAGGTATCGTGTGCGCTTGAAGCTACGAGTTCGTTCTCTTTCCTGCCGCAAGCAACTGTTACGCCCCTGAGCACAGCAGGCGCCGATAGGAGTTAGGCCTCGTGTAAGACGGGCTTTAACCGGCCCCAGCGGCGGACGAGGCGGACAGCGATGCTATAGCGCGTCTCAGCCTGAGACTGCAGTGTACTTCTGAATGGACATTTACTCTCTCTTTCCAATGCCCGATCTATGCCGTCACCCTTGTCCGTGTTTTAGCGTGCTCTGTTGCCAGATACACCCAAAGAGCGTAACAGTTTAGAAACAACTTTATATTTAAATAAACCATTTTTTAAAATTTTTAATATAACTAATTTTTGACGTGACAACGTCTAATAAATCGATGAACGCCGGGTGCACGCACGAAAAAGGATGACTCATTGTCCCGTTATGAATATTGTCCCGTTACGCTCATTGTACGCTTGCGCCGCATCTATCTCTCTTCCACTCGATTGGAACAAACATCGATTTAACTTTTTCGAGGCACATAAACTTGAAACACTCCCATTCGTTTCCTACATTTCCTATCATCGTCCTATCCTTAACAGGATAACACAGATTGGAAGAAGTTAAATAGCAAACATGTATAAAAGTTTTAGTTAAAATAATCTCTTCGTTAAAGTAATAAACATATTTGAATAAATGAGAGCAAATAAAAGTAAATTTATCAATTAAATTGTAGATTTCATTTCAATCCGTCTTTGTATCCATACAAAGTAGTGATAATTCAATAAAATTGATATAATTTTATTCATAAAAGTATGTAATCATTTCATCAATGTTTTGTTATGACGTTGTCACGTTAAACTATCGTTCGTAAACCGACTTTACAGACAACCAATTATTTTTTTTTGAAGAAAAATTTAGAATGTAAATTTTTGAAATACATTATTGCCGTATTTTATCAAGAGAATCTTTTGGTAATATTAAATCCTTACTTTAATAAAAAAATAACGGTCAGACGCCATATTGGTTTCAACAGTTTTAATTCATCAATAAATTAAATTAAATTAATTTTTTTGTCGTTTTCACTATAGTACATAATAAGTGGAAATTTTTGTTATTAATAATTACTGACTGCTGCAATAGTTTCTGATGTGAATTCATATTTAGTCACAACTTTCCCCACATGGATTATCTGACTTGCTCTCGCACCAAAATGAGGTCCGGTGAACCCAGAGTAAAAAACTTTAATCCCCGAAATATTAAAACAGAAAAAATCGAGGAGCACAGTAAGAGGTGGGAAGCAAAAATACAAACATTAATTTCCTTAAATTTACTCGAAAAAAAACCCGTCATAAAATCGTACAGATTATACACAAGTGTGAGTTCGATTTCACAAGAAAAATCGTAAATTTAAATTAACTATATAATTTAGGAATATACTTAATAAAGTTTTTTAGTAAAATAATCTAACAAACATTAAACATACAATCAAATATCTTAAATCCCGGGTTCATAATAAAGGCAAATAAATACTTTATTGTCTGTGCTGTATTTTTTTATATTTCGAAACTTTTTTTTAATACGTAATAAATAGGGACCGGAAAAAATCGCGATTTTCGATAGCCTTCAGGACATACTGCACATTCCCCTGTACACTCGGGCAAACAACGCAAGTTCATTATCAAAATGCAAATAACCACACAAAATTATATTACTTTAAAACTTTTTACAAAAGTTAAATATTACTATTCATGTATTTGGAAAAATAAAACTAGAATTTCTCTGCCTTTATAGAATGTTACAGGCGTTACCAACTTATTAATTTATTGTTCCGTCACACATGTTTCCAAAACCACTTGCAGTTTTTATTTTTAAAGTTTAAAATTAAAATTTTAAGTTAAACACTGAAATTAAACAACGTGGCCATAAAAAAAGGAAACTAAAAAAAAACTAAAAGAAAATTTTAATTTAAAAACGACAATTTTTTTTTCAGAATGTACTCAACTGTAATAATATTGTGCTGTCAAAAGACACTATTTCTTGGTCTTAGAAAAAAAATAGTAAATTTTAAAATAATATTACAACGTGTTTAAGTTACTCACCATTAGAGACCGGAAAAATTCGCAGATTCATTCGTCGATAGGCTAGAATTCAAATACATATACCTTTATAATGATTTTTCTATTGGCTAACTGTTCATCTGGACGAATCTCAACCAGTTATAAACCCTCTCAACCAAAGAAGGATCGAATCACAGACGAACCAGCGGAGACGACTCACAAGTCGGAAGCTAATGAACTTAAGTTATTTGCCCAAGTGTACAGGGGAACGTGCAGTCTGTCCTGAAGGCCATTAAACCGCGAATTTTTCCGGTCTCTACTCATCATCATATCCGGGCAGAGATGAATAACGTGGCTACAGTGCCATCTAAGCGTGAGACAGCCTATAGCTATAGGTTGCCCCTGCGGCGGTCACGCTAGGCATCCCGCGTAGCGCGGGTGCGTGTCGCGCTGCCTATGGTCGCTCCGCACGGCGCAGCGCGGACACGCGACCCTGCCGGTTCGCTAGCCAGCGAGGCTGTCACGATAATGCACTAGCAGCTCGCCCCGAACGGCACAACTGTTACCATCCAACCAGGGCCGGTGCAAGGTAAATTGGCGCCCTAGGCGAAAAACCTTAATGCCCACTCCTCCCCTTACCGGACACACCAAAAATTTTTTTTTCCTTGCCTCAAAATACATCACGTAAGCCTAAGATTTTGTCAACAATCAAATGTAAGAAGGCTTGTGTTTTTTTTTTTTACTTATTACAAATCATAAACAGGTCACCGTGGACTTTAAATAATTACTTATATCAATATTAGCATTCCAAACTGTTACAAAAATCCATTTTCATCTAGTTTCAATAGTCGTTAAACATATTATATGAGCTGTTATGTGTCGTGCTGCGCCGCCCCCAGCTACTTGGCGCCCTGGGCGGTCACCTAGTTCGCCTATATGGACGCGCCGGCCCTGCATCCAACGCCGAAGCAAACGCGCCCTGAATGGTCCGGCCAAATCGTGGATTGAAACAACAAATACTTCCGGTCTTTACCGATTTTAGACATGTCCTTTGTTGGCTGCAACGTGATACATGAACTCCCGTTGCATTTTTTGACGTGATAACGTCTTATAAAACGATGAACGCCGGCTGCACGCACGAAAAAATGACTCATTGTCACGTTCCGCCTGAGCCGAGCGTGCAAGAACCGGCCAAAACCACCGTGCGAGAAAATCTCCTAAAATATCAAACAGGTTAAGGCGGGCCTTTTAAACTAATTGTTCGTAATTATATTTAAACAAATTATTTAAATTAAATTTGCAAAAAAACTGCAAATATAATTTGAAAATTAAAAAAGTATGCAATTTTTCCATCAATGTTTTCTTATGACGTTATCACGTAAGATTATCGTCCGTAAACCGACTTTACAGACAACCTGTTACAGCGTGATGACTGAGTGGACTATATACGATAATGATTATATATGCCATTACAATACAACAATTTAACCGTGAAGCTACACCATAGTACTACTCACCGCCATGATTAAAAATACGACTGACGTCCGGCTGGAAGTACAGGGCTGCCAACTATTGGCAGATGATGCTGGATAATGGTTGCCACTACACAGCAGCGCGGGAAATACAACTTGAAGGATTCAGGGACTTCTCAGAAGCACTGATTACGTTGAGGTCTAATCAATGTTACTAACACAAAATTACTAGGGACCGGAAAAATTCGCGGTTTCGATGGCCTTCAGGATAGACTACACATTCCCCTGTACACTCGGGCAAATAACGCAAGTTCATTGGCTGCCGACTTGTGAGTCGTCTCGGCTGGTTTGTCCGTGATTCGATCCTTCCTTGGTTGAGGGTTTATTGCTGGTTGAGATTCATCCAGATGAACAGTAAGCCAATAGCAAAATCATATAAGAGGTATATGTGTTTGAATTATAGCCTATTGCCGAATGAATATGCGAATTTTTCCGGTCTCTATTGATAACACACCTTTCAGTCATTTTTAACTATTATAAAATAAATATAAAAAAAATCTAATCCTGAAACTAAACTACTAATCGGCCCTCAGCGAACTTTTAAAAGCTTTTCTTGAACAGACTCCACTCGTATGTCTTGAGTAGTTTTCAAATCCTTTTTTTTTTTAAATTTTTTTTTTTCCTGGAGCTCTGCTCACTGTGTGTGCCCGGGTAGGCGGGGACCTTAAGGGTGGGGGAAAAGATGTTCGTTTCGCGCTCTCCGCCACAGCACCGTGGTTACACATTTCCGTTCCTTTCAACTTCCTTTCCACTCACTAAATTACTACCAAATGCCATATACCCAGATCTAAGATTTTATACACCAAAAAAAATTTTTTTTTACGATGTACCAACATGTCTTTTGGGTGCTATCAATAGGCCACGTCTTCAGGAAATTTCGGCATCTCGTGCGACACGCCATCTCTTCGATGGGTCGATCGGTGCATCGATCAACACGGTGCCCATGCGATCTCGAAGTCGACCCGCGACCACAGCCGAGCAGTCGGGCGCGCGGCTTCCTCGGTTGCCATGGCGACGGGCAGAGTGCTCGTACATTCGTACGTCACCGAGGAGTTAATTGGGGGTAATCTCACAGACCGGGGGGAACTTAAACGCACGCGTGTTTAAAGGGGAAGTTCGTTTTGGAGCTCTGCGTTGGAGGTCGCTAGGGCGCCAAACCACGCAATTTTTGACGTCTAATAAATCGATGAACGCCGGCTGCACGCACGAAAAAGGATGAATCGTTGTCCCTTTACGCTTTGTCCCGTTACGCAACAATTTTTCGTGCGTGCAGCCGGCGTTCATCGATTTATAAGACGTTATAACGTCAAAAATATTCAAGATATTAAAATATCAACTACGTTTATTTAAGGGCGTGCACATTATTTCGCGAAAAGATTCCGCCACAAGCTGAGAGTTAAAAACACTTTTAGCATCGCCTCTGTTTCGTGATTGGCTGAGTTTTAATCGGGTGCATGCACAACTACCATCGGCACGCCAATCACAGTAAAGTTACGTTCAAAAGATTGAACAGACTTCACAGGTCTCTCCTAACCTAACTTATTCTGAGCGCACTGGGCTCAGAGGGGTACGGACTAGTGAACACTCTACGTGCGTCTCAGGAAGAAGCAGATACGCCTTATCACGCCGGGTTTCAACCGCGCACGGTGGATAGCATTAATCCGGGGTTTGGCCAGCCTTGGCAGTGATCGATGCCGTGACTAAAGTTCTTAATCTTAACCAGTCAGGTTGGTCCCACGTAAAACTCGCATAGGCACAAGGGGGAGAGAGGGGGGGGACATGGGATAAGCCACTTGGGGTTCAACAAGACACGCATTAAGGCCCCAGCC
Organism: Bacillus rossius redtenbacheri; assembly: GCF_032445375.1. Classification (NCBI taxonomy): domain Eukaryota; kingdom Metazoa; phylum Arthropoda; class Insecta; order Phasmatodea; family Bacillidae; genus Bacillus; species Bacillus rossius. Next base: position 55,872,028 of record NC_086338.1, read on the forward strand.
TCGTCAGGGGTGTATGTGTGCTAGTGAGGCGGGATGATAAGCGCGACGCTCGCTGGTGCTTCTAGCGCGGTGTCTCCTCTGGACTGGCGCGCAGTCTTCTCCCAGTGCATTGAGCGGCGACCGTAACATTACATGGCGGAGAAATGAAGATAAAGGTGTAATGCAAGTCTCTCAAGTGCTTTCAAGAATCTGTACCGGTTGTTTTACGCCAGAAAAAAATTACTTTGAAAAACATGCGTTTCAGCCAATTTTAACTGTGCTAAAAATACAGTTTTAAAAACTTAAACTTAATCTGAAATCAGAAGTACTTTTCGGCCCTCAGCGATACTCTTAAAATGCTTTGTCGTAAGCAGACCCCCACTCGGATATGTTGAGTAGTTTTTGAAATCGCGTTGTTATTTCCAGAAGCTCTGCGCACCGTGTGTGTGCCCGGGTGGGCAGGGGCCTTAACGAGTGCAGGTCAGGCACAGGAGAACAGAGGTCGGTGCGGCCAGTTTATTTATTTTTGGTTCTGCGGTGGGATTGGGAGGGAGGGGGGGGGGGTTCAGTGTGGGGGAGGGGAGGGAGTGTCCCTCCCTCAGTACACAAGCACTGGCCCCGGCCTCGCAGATAACCTAATAAACATTTACCGCGGCGCGCAAGGAACTCCTGAGGCTGGAGAAGAAGCGAGGTATAAAAGGCGCCCTCTGTGGCTGGAGACGTGTGGGGAATGCGTGAGGTGGGTTTTGAAGGATTCCTGCCTTTCACTCCTTCGACCCCGCGGGGGAAACGGGGGGGGGGGGGGGGGGGGGGGGGGGGGGTCGCCGGCCATTTTGGAAGCGCCTTTTTCGCCGGCGACGCGGGCTGGCATGCCCCTCTAGAGGGGGGGGGGGGCGGTGTTCCGCCCGCGGGGAGAAAAAACACAAACCGAAACGGCGTTCGTGGTGTGTGTGTGTACTTAAGGGAGTGCCTCCCATTTTAGGTGAAGATATTACATTTACAGTAATTACAAAAAAAAAAAAACTTTTAGACTTTTTTCAATTGTTTTAAATTTCACGAAATGAAACAATATATATATACAGCTCATACTTTTTTTTGCATAATAAGCTGGGCCGGATTTAGAGGTCTGGAGGCCCCGGGGCAACAGAGGAGCGGAGGCCCCCTGGCCCCAAATTATTTTACAAATAAAATGAAAAATTTTTTTTTTCAGTCGAGTTTTCCAATAAATAATTTATTATGAAATCAAGTAGATTCTCTTAGTATTAAAAAAAATCATACATAAATATAATCGGAGACAAGAATTATATGAAATTAAATTTTAGTGTTAATGAATATTTCTGTTAATATTTAACAATAATATAATCATGTATGTACAAAGTACTGTAGGTAAAGGTAAAACAGCGAAAAAAGAATATCAAAGGATTTGTGGGGGCCCTCCGTTTGTGGAAGCCCCGGGGCTTTCGCCCCGGTTTCCCTCCTCTAAATCCGGCCCTGGCTATACGGTCTAGTGCCTGTATGGTTTAGTGCCTGTATGTGCTAGTGCCTTTTAGTCTAGTGTCTGTACTGTCTAGTGCCTATACGGTCTAGTGTCTGTACGGTCTAGTGTCTGTACGGTCTAGTGTCTGTTAGGTCTAGTGTCTGTACGGTCTAGTGTCTGTACGGTCTAGTGTCTGTACGGTCTAGTGCCTGTGAGGTCTAGTGCCTGTACTGTCTAGTGTCTGTACGGTCTAGTGCCTGTACGGTCTAGTGTCTGTACGGTCTAGTGCCTATACGGTCTAGTGTCTGTACGGTCTAGTGTCTGTACGGTCTAGTGCCTGTGAGGTCTAGTGCCTGTGGGGTCCAGTGCCTGTACTGTCTAGTGTCTGTACGGTCTAGTGCCTGTACGGTTCTAGTGCATGTAGGTGTGGTGCTTGTCGGCTCCTGCGTGCCACACAGGGCAGACCGGCCAGTGGGTCTCGCGCCCCGCACGAAGCAGCGCGGGTGCAGTCGTCCGCCGCGCCTCAAAGACCGCCCGGGGAATTTCATTACGTCCTGCCGGGGGGAGCGACGGAGGCCGGCGAACACAAGAGTTAGCGCCTGCGTGCGTCACGAGAAGATGAAACGCGCAGTTGTGCGGTTCGGTCGCCGGCAGAGACGGAAAGTTTTGTGTTCCGGGAAAGAGCGCCGCGCCGCGGGTGGAAATGTTCAGAGACGGACGTACGAGAAGGAGGAAAAAGGGGGGGGGGGGGGGGGAGGGTTAGCTGGTGAATTCCAAGAGCGCAGAAAGTTTCGCGCCAGGAGCAAAATCAAACTTCGTCATCAGGCCGAGTGTGAAAAATACTTGAATAATACATAAGGCTGCCATTTTTTTTGCGCTGAATCACAACAATTTTTTATTTTTTTTTAAAAGTATACAAAAAATGTTGCGGTAATTCCAGGACAAACACAGTATTCATCTGAGCATCTCTCGGTATGCAGCATTTGGATAGGAGCGACTTCGTGAAAACGGAAAGGAAAGTCGATCAACAGAAATTGCGACACAAAGATGGCGGCTGAACGTGTGGCAACATAAACCCGCATGTAGTCACTTTCGTAAACGTATTGATGTACCTAAATAAACTTTATGATGGTGAAACTACCTTGGAATATATTTGTTAAATTAAAATAGTAAAAAAAAGTAGTATCAAGTTATGAAATACTTGAGAAAACTGGCAATATAATAATTATAGTACATATATTCCTTGCAGTATATAAACGGGCTCCATATAACAGCGGTAAAGCGCGCTCTTGATAAAATCAAAGGATTTAGTTTGAATCTTGTCATTGGAAAAATTTATTTCAGTCCTTTTAATAAAAATATAAAAGAATAATAATGACGACTCAGCTCAATAAGGTAAAGGTTAGTTTGTGGTAATTATTTACTGACTGGTTTCAGTCGTTTAAGCAAAAAAAAGTATACATATAGTTAATGTTATAATATGTGTTTTAAAATTTTTCATGTTACTAGTTTAGTAATGTCATATAAGTATAATTTCTAATGTGTGCATAACATTTCAAATATTAACCGTTGAATGAATTTTAACCACATGTACAGTATTTTAATAAAATTCCTTTGTCGAAAAATTTATTTGCAACATGGGAAACATGAGAACATGGATTCGCTCGTGGCCGAGGTTATATGGCGAGGATTGAAAGATTCGCTCTCACTAAAAAAATAATAATGTTTAAACGTTGATGTTTCCGACAAATTTAGGACATAGTGGAGAGGGGACGGAAACATTCGCGAAATATTCCTGCCTATAGTCTCGGGTAATAAGTAGGGACCGGAAAAATTAGCGGTTTCGATGGCCTTCAGGATAGACTGCACATTCTCCTGTACACTCGGGCAAATAACGCAAGTTAATTGGCTGCTGACTTCTGAGTCATCTCAGCTGGTTCGTCTGTGATTCGATCCTTCTTTGCTCGAGGGTTTATAACTGGTTGAGATTCGTCAAGATGAACAGTAAGCCAATAGCAAAATTATCTAAGAGGTATTATGTGTTTTAATTATAGCCAATCACCGAATGAATCCGCGAATTTTGCAGGTCTCAAGTAATAAGTGGAATTTTTGCATGTCCCTAACTACGAAGTAGACCAACTATGAACCCACGTGAAACACGAACCAAAGGTAAAACAGGGCATCCAAAGAGCGCGAAAGAGTCCGACAGGTATCACTGAATAACATGAAAGGCACAGGCGTTCGGAAATGACGTAAACAGCGTGACACGCATTGTGATTGGGGGGAAAAAAAAAACACGTTCTCCGCAACGACACGGCTTCAGTGACAGAGATGCTTGTTTCCTGTCACGTGTTCGCCCGGGGAACATAACTATCGGAGGCTCTGTACCTGTGTTACACGAACATCTTTTTTTTCCCCCACCCCTCAAATTTATCACCCCTGCGTGGGGGAAAAAAAAAAAAAAAAAACACAGTCGTCGGTTTTGCTAGTAAAAGAAAAAAAAAATAAAACAACTACGGTGCGTGCTTCATGACGTCACAGTCACCACTGGCTGTGATTGGTGTTCTCGTTGTCGAACCGCTAAAGTGACCTGTTCCCCCCCCCCCCCCCACCCTTGCACGAATGTATCAGGAGAAGGGGTGGGGTGGGGAGAAGGGAGGTTTTGGGGGAGAGCGAGTCAATAAAAATGACCCTCGGCTCTGGGGTCGGGTTGGAGTGTGGGAAAGGGGGGGTAGAGGAGGGCCAGAGAACAGGGGTGTGTAAACAAGAGCCCGCGGGGCTAGAGCTGGGAGGGACAGACAGGTCCGAACCTGTCTGTCGCCCATCCCGAGAGGAAGTGAATCGAGGGAGGGGAGGGGGGGGGAAGGTTGGAAACCACCCGGGGGGTTAGAGTTGTGTGGGAGCGAGGTCGCTGCGATAGAAAATAAACACAGCCGTATTCCCCCATCCCTACGCCATCACCACTCCCCCCCCCCCCCACCCTTTCCACAGCAACGCGACCAGCGTACCGTACCAGGTGTGTGTGTGTGTGTGTGTGTGTGTGTGTGTGGTGCGTAAACACGACTCACGTAGAGAGAGAGAGAGAGAGAGAGAGACGAGAGAGAGATGAGAGAGAGAGAGAGAGAGAGAGAGAGAGAGAGAGAGAGAGAGAGAGAGAGAGAGAGAGAGAGAGAGAGAGAGAGACACCCCGTTCTTGGCGGCGAAGTGAATTTCGGAAAGCGGTTTCGTTTGCGCACTCCCCAAATCTCTGTGCCGTGGGATTCACCGGGATTGCATGATCCCCAGGAAATTTCACGGAGTCATTTGGGTGTCAGGCTTAAAATTCAAAGTCCGTAGCACACCCTGTTTAACGTTTGCATTGCCACTGGCTGACTTCCCGGTAAAAGAGTTCTTGTTTTCATTTCAGCGGGCTCTATGGGATTCGTTTACTACAGATCAATCTTAGTTATTGGCTCAAATTTACATTGAAGGAGGCGTCAAAGTAAACTGCGGCCTAATCGAATTAGGGAGCGTTCAAGTATTACGTAACGCAATTTTTTGATATTTTTGACCCCCCCTCCCCCCCCATGTAACGCGCCGTAACGTTTTTCTGTAAACCCCCCCCCCCCCTAGTAAAACGTTACGTAACCCCAAGTGACCATTTTTTACCTAAAAGTCACAATTATGTTGCGTAACGTACCGGAATAAGTCACTAAAATACCTTTGTTATTGTTATAATCGCGTTAATGTTATTTATTAACATTTGAAATGTCTTGTTTTTAAAGCAAGAGCTTTCTAATGTTTTTTTTTGTCCTAATAAATTTTTACTACTCAATTATACATTTAGCAATCATACATTTAATTACGTCGTTTTCCTGACTTGGCTCTTTCCTTACACACTTTTTGCTTTATCCGCCATTGTTATTGTCATGCATTCTCCTATTTTAGCGTTTTACTAATAAATCTATTAAAATCAAATAACAAATTGTATTTCTAATAATTATTTTTACCTTTGGCAATGCAATTACAAACATAAAACTAACTGCAATAAAATATATTTGTCAAATTAGCTATAATCGTATTTAAGAATACGATCGAACGAAAAAAAAAACATTTAAAATAAAATTAGCCATATTTAAAATAAGTAGATTGTAAAAAAAACAATTCAACTGGAGTTTTACTGCTCCTCTGTACATGGGTTTGCCAGCCACTCAGATTCTTTTCATTAATGGGCATCCGGAGAGCAGACGAAGAGGGTTCCGGAATTGTTAACCCGCTTGCATCAACTTCGTCTTCGTCGAGCCAATCGGCATCCTCACGATGTTTCACAGCGACGCACAATGCAGAGAAGCTCATTTGCCCTTCTTGCAGCAAGTCGCTGTGGCCGTACTCAACTTTCACGAAGGTCTTGGGCAGTCTTGCCATGCATGTAACGATTGTGCATTTGCACACTCTGGTGGGATGTAAAATAAACCCCACAGGTTGAACATACTAGGTTCTTTAGGTCGGATTGTACTGATGGGCAAAAGAAATCGTAAGGCATCTGCTTAAACCCTTCTAGAGGAGGCGACAGATCAACAGACAACCTCACAAAAAGTGCGAAAACTTTCATGATCCTTTGTCTATCTGACTAGGTACCACGAGCTTGTTTGCGGTTTGAAGGATTGGGCAGGGTGGCGGCAGGAAAGTTTCTGGAAAGACAGATTTTAATGCACTCCTCAAGTGGGAACAGCAGGATTCATCCGCGCATTTAATAACTTGCAATAAATATTGCGATTCACGGACGTGAGCGCTATAACCACGCCATATTAGGTTTCTGCTGGATCCTGAAAGCTATCTTCAGGGTTTCTATATTCCGCCGAAACATCGTAGTTGTCAATTTTCATACAGTCGGTCGTGTGCTTGGAACACATCAATGAAAAGGGTTGCCAACTTGGGAGATTTTAATTCACTAGTTTTTTTATTAACCTTTCAGACCAATCGTCTTTCGTACCACAACATTACTGTTGTGATGAGAGATAATCTCACACATAGAAAACAGTGTATTTTGAATATCAATACCTATATAATTTCTAATATGGCGATTGGAGTCTACGTTGACAACCGAAGTATAACGAAGCCATCCGAATAGCGGTATTTTTTTGTTTTAACTACTTTACTGGAGTGACGAGAAAAACTATCACAGCTGTTTTATATATATATATATATATATATAGCTTTACGTTTGGAGTTAAAAAAACCATATTCACTAATCCTGTAAAGCAAGCAGAAGCAATTTTTGTGAAGGTAAAAAAAAATTAAGTTATCATGCCATTGAAATGTTGAGAAAAAAAAAGTTTTAAAAAATGCGTGAAAGAATCTGTCTCTACGAGACCATTCTGAAGGGTAAAAAAAATCAAGAAATAAAAAAATTAAAAAAATGTGACGTAACGCGTAGGTGAACCCCCCCCCCCCCCTCCCTCCACTGTAACGAATCGTAACGTTTTACAAGACCCCCCTTCCCCCCCAAATTCGTTACGTAATACTTGAACGCTCCCTTATTTGAAATGAATTTTCGGGCCGAAAATAATCTGCTATAATTCCAGGAATGTGATGATTTTATCATTGGAGGTTTAACCCTTCCTGGTCTTCAACTACATTTGCAAATATTTAGTATTTCCTATTTATTATGAAAGATGATTAATTGCTAGGGACCGGAAAAATTCGCGGATTCATTCAGCGATAGGCTAGAATTCAATACATATATACCTTTATAATGATTTTGCTATTGGCTTACTGTTCAACAGGACGAATCTCAACCAATTATAAAACCTCAACCAAAGAAGGATCGAATCACAGACAACCAGCTGAGACGACTCACAAGTCGGCAGCCAATGAACTTGCGTTATTTGCCCAAGTGTACAGGGGAATGTGCAGTCTATCCTGAAGGCCATCGAAACCGCGAATTTTTCCGGCCCCTACTAATTGCAAAAAATATTCTGGGCGAAGAGAATCGACAGATAATCATCAATTATTAGCCCTATCGATGTCTGAATAAATATTTTTGACAGGACGAATGATTTTTCAGACATATCATGGACATTCTGCAAAGCAACTTTTGGATAGAACTGGAAAGGTAATCAATATATTTTGCAGACATACACAAATCATTTTTATGACTTTCAAATATACGAATTTTACGTGATAACACAATATACTAATTTATCAGTCATCCATAGGAGATCTGAAGGATTCCCGTGAACTTCGCTTACCGAATAATATGCAATCAGGAGATAAAGTAAAATGTGGCAACAGTTAATGAACACCTGAGTTTGCACCTAAGTTTGATTTTATTATTCACATTCCACCAGAAAAAATTGAGATTTTCTAAGATCTCTCGCCTTCCACAACAGCGCGGAAAAATTTATTTTCCAAAAGAAAACAGATATTTCAGGATCGGTCGGAGAGCACCTTGGTTGATAATTTGTTAAGAACGTTGGATTTCAATTTTTTAAACGTGCTAACATCTTATAAATGATGAACGCCGGCTGCACGCACGAAAAAGCATGACTCATTGTCACGTTCCGCCTGAACCGAGCGTGCAACAACCGCCAACCACCGTGCGAGAAAATCTTCTATAATATCAAACAGGTTAAGGCGGGCTTTTTAACTAGTTGCTCGTGATTATATTTAAACAAATTATTTAAACAATTAAATTTGCAAAAAACTGCAAATAATATTTGAAAATTAAAAAAAAAGTATGCAATTTTTCATCTATGTTTTCTTATGACGTTATCACGTAAAATTATCGTCCGTAAACCGACTTTACAGACAACCCCCCCTTTTTTTTTTGGCCATCATGGTTTTAACTTCTTCTAAACCGTTTTCACACTCCCCCTTCCCTCGAACTTCCTCTTCATCACTCGATTTATCTGCAGATTTTCCGCCCTCCGCTGGGAGGCCCGCATCGCTCTGATTAATTAATGAGGGAAGCTTGCTCCGCTTGTTTTGCCACCCCCCTACCCCTCCCTCCATCCATCATGCTACGTGGAAATCCCGACTCGGACGAAGAGAGGAAGAGACGAGGAATTGCGTTTCAACTTCTGCTCCTGCAATCTCCGGAGTCGTCCTTCCAAGACTCGCACCTGCAGTGGGATGACCCACTTTTCCTTCACTCGCTCTCCCGGTGGACGTGTAACCTCGTTGCTTTTCTTATACCAGAGGAGACGACACGTTCATCGCGGGATCTTTCCGCTGCAGTTGAAGACTGTCCCCCCTCCCCCCAGCAAACCCAGGCACCCGATGCAAGCACACAACTTCACCCATGTTTCCACATTCGCTGATATTCCAGGATCATCTTGCCTTGCTGGGAGGTCAGGTAGTCCTTCACGTTTGTTTATATTCCAGGATAATTTTGCCTTGCTGGGAGGTGAGAAAGTCCTCTACGTTGTCATGCTTAAAATGTTATTTTCTCAGCCATGACTTTTTCACTTCTACCCCATCACCAAGTTACAGCGTAAAAATCGGTAGTTACATTGATTTGAATACGCACGTCCTACACACATACGGAAAAAAAATACCATCCCACAAATCGATAAAAGGGGGAGAGAGAGAGACATATACACAAAAAATCCGTTTTTAATGTATTTTCCACTCGTAAAAATGAGATGTTGTCTGGCATATCAAATATATGTATCGCTTCAATGTACTCAACTCGTATTCAGAGTGCTATTTTTGTATTAAATTGATAAATCAGCACTCAACGGATTAAAAAACACTCGAGATAAAAAAAGTAAACAAAACCTTCATCCCCCCTTGCCAATGCGATAAATGAAATTTCTGCGTCATGAGATAATACGCTATTTGCACGAAACAATGTATCGTTTAATAGAATTCAACGCGGGGTATTCACAATGGGTTTGAACTGGGAAATAAGCGGAAAAAATTTAACGTGTTCTGTTTTCTTGTATTGTTTCATTTAGAATGCTTGTTCTATTAAATAGGATACATGGAAACGAAGAATTAATTTAATTACTGCACACGAAACAGTTTGGACCTAAAAAATATATTTCTAAAGATCATCAGTAAACTTTCGCAGGCATTGAAAAATTTGCCGTTTGATTTGAGGTAATCTATTCTTCACTAGAGTGTGAGACGAGTGTCAAACTGAATGAGTGTTTAAGTGTAAGGACGCTGTTTCATCGCAGGCCTTTTGGTGAAAAATAGACTCTAAACTCTGCATTTACTCAGATATTCTTTGGTGCAACTGATAATGAAATACTTAAGCTTTCATAGCGACTGAAGGATTTTTTGGGTCAGGGATTTGCAGGATGTACTCCATCTGTCTCTACATTTTAAGGCATACGCCTTTCGAGCACTGTATATATATTTGTACTTTTACAAGGACATTCCTTGAAAGGATATGTTTGTAAAATAATTAAAAAAAAAAAAAAATTCACGTTGAACCAAGGCCCCTGCGTAACTATTCATTGCGGTGGCATTATCATAAATTATTTTGCTTCTATTATTTCCTGTTTTTGCACGTGATTTTGAATTGACTCATAATTAGAGACATGTAAATTCGCGGGTTCATTTCGTGTTATGCTACAATTCAAATAATTATACCTTAGTGCTGCTTCTGTCATTGGTTCTCTGTTAATCTGGAGTAATGAGGGCCAGTTAGAGACCCTCACTCATAGAAGTGTCGAATCACAGGCCACCCAGACGAGACGACTCACAAGTCAGCAGCCAATGAACAGTTGGCATTTGCCCGAGTGTGTAGAGGATATTGGAGTCTATCCTGGAGGTCATTGAACCCGCGAATTTTTCCGGTCTCTACGCATAATACACACATGTTTGAGTATTTACAAAAAGGTATTTTCTGCTAGAAAAAAGTCGTTATTTAATAGTGATTTATAAATTTTAAAGCAAATTTTTAATGTCAGTTCTAGCACGTACTGAAAGCATTAAATCATGCGATACAGTTTTTGATCGACCCTTCGTAAGCAGGCTTCGTTTTCACTTTATTTCTAGGACATCAATAAAAATTATGTTTCCCCAAAACCCTTAAAAAAATATATGGTTCCTGCGGTTTCGTGTTAATCTAATTTTTTTATTGATTTAATAAATGATATACCAATTACAAAGTGTTTGCAGACGAAGGCTACATTCGAAACAGTTAATCCAAAAACCTGATACAAATTAATTCATACTTTCAGTACATGCTAGGACAGATATGATTTTTTTTTTTTTTTTTTTTCAATTTCTTTCATATAATCCATTAGTTAGTTGGGAGGGGGAAAAATACTTTTATAAACAATGTAGTATGGTTATATCATTAATTTATTGATAAACGTGTGCAGAAACACGAAATCAGGATGTTGCCTTATTAACGGTAGTTGTGTGTCGGGCGGCTAAACACCACCACCCCCCTCCACCCCCAACCAAACAGGAGGCAGCGCGCGGCGCGAATTCCTGGCGGGATCAGATTGTTCGGAGCGGGGCGCTTTGACGCGACAGGGTTGGGGGAGGGGGAACCTGCCCCCCCTCCCCGCAAATCCTATGGATTCCAGGCGTTCCGCGCGGCTCCGCTAAATGCCCCGACGAGACACTACCACCCCCCCCCCCCTTACACACCCCCCGACAACCCATTCACGGCAATACGCTCGGACTGTGACACCACGTTGGACATCAATCTCATCTCATCATCATCGCTACAGACCTGAAAAATTCGCGGATTCATTTCGTGATATGCTACAATTCAAATAATTATACCTTAGCGCTGCTTCTACCACTGGTTCACTGTTAATCTGGAGCAATGAGGGCCAATCGGAGACCCTCACTCATAGAAGTGTCGAATCACAGACACTCGGTCGAGACGAGCCAATGAACAGGCGGCATTTGCCCGAGTGTGTAGAGTGTAGTGGAGTCTATACTGGAGGTCATTGAGCCCGCGAATTTTTCCGGTCTCTTATCATCGCTAGCAACCAAGGAATTAAGTTATTCAATTTTTTTATTTTTTTATTAAAAAATTTCCACATGCCTAGGAACGGTTGCAAAAAACTTGGTAGCAGGCACGGAACAAAGGACAGGCCGAAACACACATTGACAAAGTACTAATTTATTACAAACCAACAAAAACGGAAACGGACATATAAACAACTCGTAACAAATTTTTTGAAACGTGGAAAAGATAATCAAATACTCAACAGTTTGACTTTATTGTGTTTAAATGTGCTCGTTAACGTGCGCAGTTATTGCTGGAAAGCTATTCAAGGAACGATTTACAAATAACTAGATACCGGAAAAATTCGCAGATTCATTCGGCGATAGGCTAGAATTCAAATACATATACGTATTCTCAGATGATTTTGCTATTGGCATTACTGTTCATTAACCAGTTATAAAACCTCAACCAAAGAAGGATGGAATCACAGACAAACCAGCCGAGACGACTCACAAGTCGGCAGCCAATGAACTTGCGTTATTTGCCCGAGTGTACAGGGGTATGTGCAGTCTATCCTGAAGGCCATCGAAACCGCGAAATTTTCCGGCCCCTACAAATAACTTTAGATCTTGGAGGTACTGGGACAACACGCAGAATCCTAACCCATTATTTCTGCGAACAAATTTCTGTAGTGGTACAATTAGTTGTTTTCACGAAAAAAAAATGTACAAATGTACTAATGTTTGCAAGTTTACATGGATATTTCTGTTCCATCTACAAAAAAAAAACTCAACAGTGTATGCTTTGAATATATATACTGTATAGAAGTCGCGAGTGGATAGGATTTACTCTACGTTTTTCAAGAGCGTAAAATGAGCAGCTTGGGAACTTCACCGCTGCAGTGCGCTGCCGTAACGCCCTGTATCGTCTTAGTTGTTGTGTACACGTTAGAATGCAGCACTGTCGCCCGCTGTCATTCCCCGCACCCCCCACCAATCATTCACTGCAGCTCAAAGTCGTTCAACAGGAGGGGGAAGGGGTGTTTGAAGAGTTCGACACTTGTCCGCTAGGGACCACCGCAAGTCGATGCCCTGGAGATGGTGGCGATTGCGGCGGTGAACTAACCAACTACCTCAAAACCGTATTAGAAATTTTAACCTGGGCTGGCGACTTCTATACAGTATATATATTCAAAGGTGTATGAAGGCCTACTCACGTACTAATGTTCGCAGGCTTTCGCGGCCAATTGTCTGAAGTAGCTTGGCTTCTGGGTTATAGTCGCGTCCTTGTGCGAATAACTCACCCGATGTTTCGGTCGACATTTCAGTCGCCATCATCAGGGTGCAGGTACCTTACCGAGGTAGGTAACACTGCTCCCTGATGATGGCGACTGCAATGTCGACCGAAACGTCGGTGGATTATTCGCTACTCACGCACGTACTATCGCAATATATAGGTTTTGTGTTTCTCACATGCTCTCCCAGGCTGTACAACCACGTTGACACTATGCTGTCGTCGGTCGCTAGACGCAGTCGTGTGTGGAACGATTTCAATCAACTCTTCCATTCCATTTTTTTCTCTCCCCCCATCCCCCAGACGTGTTGTGCCACGGGGGGGGGGGGATGTTAAAAAAAATATACAGACTTTTTCCTGTTCAGCTGCGCGGAAGATGGGAGAGATGCGCCAGAGAAAGTTACGCGCCGTCGAACGCCCGAGCGAGATCGCGTTTTGTGCTGCTTCGACGACGCGACTTGGCGGTGGCTATTCGGGGGGAATTGGGAGGAGGGGGGTTATAAATAGAGACCGGAAAAATTCGCAGTTTCAATCGGCGATATGCTAGAATTCAAATACGTATACCTTTCAGTTGATTTTGCTATTGGCTTACTGTTCATCTTGACAAATTTAAACCAATTACAAACTCTCAACCAAAAAAGGATCGCATCACAGACGAACCAGATGAGACGGCTTACAAGTCGGCAGCCAATGAACTTGCGTTATTTTGCCCGAGTGTACAGGGGAATGCGCAGTATATCCTGAAGGTAATCGAAACCGGGAATTTTTCCGGTCTCTACCAATCACAGCCATCCAGCGCGGAAGCAAACGCGTCCTTGAATGGCCCGGACAAAAAAGAGCGATGGCTTCTATCGCAGACAGCCGCCAATGGCGTGGAAGAAAACCACTGGCGCAAGCCTATCTCATTGCTAGAGACCGGAAAAATTCGCAGGTTCAATGATCTCCAGGATAGACTCCACTACACCCTACACACTCGGGCAAATGCCACCTGATCATTGGCTGTTGACTAGTCAGTCGTCTCGACTGAGTGTCTGTGATTCGACACTTCTGTGAGTGAGGGTCTCTGATTGGCTCTCATTACTCCAGTGAACCAGCGGTAGAAGCAGCGCTAAGGTATAATTATTAGAATTGTAGCAAATCACGAAATCAATCCGCGATTTTTGCAGGTCTCTACGTCATTGCTAGAGATAGGAAAAATTCGCGGATTCATTTCACGACATGCAATAAATGCAAATAATTGTATTTTATGAAACTTCTGCTATTGGTTCACTGTTAACATGGATGACTGTGGGCCAACTATAGACCCTCAGTCAAAGCAGGATCGAATCACGAGTCTCCCAATTGAGACGCCTCACAAGTCAGTAGCCAATGAGTGTCCGAGTGTGCACAGGATCGTGGAGTCTATCCTGGAGGTCATTGAATACGGGAATTTTTCCAGTCCCTACTCATTGCAGCCCAATGGTTGCTCTGCATCGGCCCCCCCCCCCCCCCCACGAGAAATACCTGTCCTGAATGTGACGTAATGAGCACTGCGTGCCTGGTCTGGTATTCCTTGCTTCATAGCCAGGACGTAAAAAAAACTCCCCCCGGCCGACAGGAAGGATGTATGAAGCTGGAAGCAATAATTGAATCACGGCGGCATCCTGAGGAACGGCGAGTGTTTAGCGGCGGAAGAAGAGTAGAAGAGAGAAGATATTCCCGACGTGATGAAGAGGTTAGCAAAGAAGTGAGGAGGAAGTGGGAGGGAGTTCGTGCAAGAACGCACGGGGAGGAAGAGAAAAAACACGTGTCACGCGGGAGCCGCTATACGAGTTACGTGGTAAAATACATGCATTTATACATCGCTAAATATTATCTGGGACTTAAAAAAAAAATCCCGTGTTCAATGGCCTCCAGGATGGACTTAAAAATTCCTCTGAGTACTCAAGCGAATGTCGCATGCTCATTGTCCCAAACGGGTTGCCTGTGATTCGATACGTAGAGACCGGAAAAATTCGCGGATTCATTTCGCGATATGATAGAATCAAAACAACTGTACCTTTATATTGCTTCTCTGATTGGTTCACAGTTAAACTGAAGGACTTTGAGTCAATGAAAAACCTTCAACCAAACAAGTATCGAATTGCAAGCGTCCAGTTGACAGGTGACACGAGTCAAAGTAGCCAATGAGCAGGTGGCATTTGTCTGAGTGTGTAGAGTATAGTGGAGTCTAGCCTAGAGGTAATCCAAAGCGCGAATTTTTTCAGGCTCTATCAATACGTCTTTGGTCGTATCTTCTTCATCGTCCCAGAGTTCTAAAAATGAATAGTGAGCAAAAAATAATAATCCGTAAATTTTTCCTGCTTCTAAAGATTATGTATGCATTCAAAAATAAATTTAGTTTGTAGAGCTATGGGCCAATGAGAATTTCTCAAATTAAATAAGTTTTGTTTTATCCTTTTTTTTCGATTATCTGATAATGCAAATTTAATATGTTTTCTTACCCAATTTTGTTACTAAATATTTACTCAGTGTCTCGGAAGAACGCGAGGAATTGCTAGAGACCGGAAAAATTCGCCGACAGCGTTACGGAACACAGCGTAACGGAACAATGAGCGTAACGGGACACAGCGTAACGGAACAATGAGCTGGAACGGGACGCGCGCGATTGTGGCGGTTGAGCGGTTGTGCGCCGCAGCGCTGCCAACCCGGGGAATCCCAGGCACTCGCAAACTTCCCCCTCCTGCTCCCCCCCTCCCCTTCACCCAGGTGCCAGCCCCCGCTCGACCTGGGAGCCTTCCACCGCGTCGTCCGTGCCTGGCTGGGCCTCTTTCAGGTCTACGAGCGGGCCGACAGAGCGCCAGATTTTCAGGAACGGGAGAATTTGAGGTGTGAAAGAAAATAATACAGAGGGACGAGAAAATACATTTTTTTTTAAAACGTACTGTAAAGATTTGATATTCAAAAACACACGTCAAAAGGAAAACTATTACAGTGCGCTTTAACATGTTAGGCCTTTAAGCGGGAAAATATTTTTTTTTTTAAAACGTACTGTAAAGTTTTGATATTCAAAAACACACGTCAAGGGGAAAACTTAATACAGTACACTTTAAAATATTAGGCCTTTAGGCAAAAACTTTAGAAATAGATTTAGAACTAGTTTAACAATTTACAGTTTAATGTAACTAACGTTTCATTACGATAGTTACAACAGCCGTGTAAAGCCGCACCGTGTCACCGTCCCCCCCCCCCCCGATGATCTTACCCTCGATGATCCGATCCCCGCACGCGAAGCTCGTCGCTCGTCGCCCGCTATCGCTCGCCAAATGGGTCACTCATCCTCTTCACTTCCCTGCCCTCCCTGCTTGTATACCTTCTCAGCCCCGCCCTGGAAGTATCTCGCAATCGAAGCTGCGAGAACAACGGCGTGGTCACTCCGCGCGCGGACAGGGGATCTAGGAACGTCCAGAAATTTGAAATAAGAAATACCAACTTTGTAAAATATAATTGTGCAACATAAGAAAATATTTCTTGATGAAAATCAGAGACTTTTTAGCAAGTTTTACGAGAAAAATTTTTTTTACTACACAACAAATTTGTTTTATCACGTTAGTAAAATAACTCCTAAATTACTATAAAATACGCATTGCATAGTAATTGCAGGTGTTAAAAAAATAAATAATGATGTTCTTAATTTTTAGGTTATTTTGCTACAAAGACTCCGTTTTCTTCGTTATCCAAACTATATATCTATATGAGAATATCAATATATTTTATACTCACTTTTTACTGCACAGTAATCGTATAATTAAGATTTAAAATAAAAATTGAACAAAAATACAATTTTAACACTAATAGGAACAGATATAGTGATATCGTTAACACGTCACTGACCATGTCGATTACGACTTACCTACATGAATTTACTCCCCATCCAAACCTTCCTATAGAAGTTATCATTTTAAAAAAATCTGCCGCTATGAAAGTTCTTTGGGCAGAATGCGCATTTTCCAAATAAATTGTCTTTTTGAGTTCAGGCACATGCGTCACGCACGGTTATGAGTCAGTGTTTTTTTTTGCAAATAGCGCAGAGATCGGTGCCTGGTACCTGTATGTTATGTTACCGACTTTGCTTCGTCACGCTCTGGTTGCGTTCCAGTATTTGCAGGCGTCCTAGGTTAGCGTAAAGTTTTTAATCGATGTTAGGCAAAAAATTCTGTTGACGTTAGTAAGGTCGTGAGAGAGGCACGAATAAATATTATCCATTTAATTTTTTTTACATATTAAATCATTCTTATGATAATATACAATAGACAATAATTAGAGACCGGAAAAATTCGCGAATTCATTCGGCGATAGGCTAGAATTCAAATACATATAACTTTAAGATGATTTTGCTATTGGCTTACTGTTCATCTGGACGAATCTCAACCAGTAAAAAACTCTCAACCAAAGAAGGATCGAATCACAGACGAACCAGCCGAGACGACTCACAAGTCGGCAGCCAATGAACTTGCGTTATTTGCCCGAGTGTACAGGGGAATGTGCAGTATATCCTGAAGACCATCGAAACCGCGAATTTTTCCTGTCCCTAACAATAATGTTTTCATCTTCAGTCGGAGAAATGTTACGTCTTTCATGGAAATACGTAAACGAACTCAACGCAATGATGTAATGCACATTCAAATAATGCATGGACATTTCCAAGATCAACGTAGACTAAGATGGTCGTTAGAAAATCTGGCTAGCGAACATAATCAGCGAACAGCCTGTATGATGCATGAGGCGAAGTTCAGCGTGGACGGCGCATCTAAGGGAAGAAGAGAGTGACATTTCGAAAAGTTTCCATGAAAAAGTTTCAAAAGCAAATTTAATGGAAATATATAATAAGGAATTGAAAAAAAAAAAAACATGTCCCCATTTTAGTAGAAAGTTCTCTAGATCCGCCATCTTGGCTACTAACTTCGCAAGATTATTCTTGGCTGTCATGCAGTGTCTTGCTTCGGCACCTATTTTTTTTCAACCGTCTGTCATTATCTTTTATAAAACAATATTTTCCTTGGATTAAATTATTCCTCTTTTTAAACAAAGATTTGAAAAATTTTATATTACTAGTAAATTATGTATCACAATTACTTAGCTTTAAACATTTTCATTAAAATCTTGCTGGGTTTTGGTAATTTATTTTATTGAAAAAAAATACGTGTCAAGTTTTTTTGTTTTGATGACAAAAAGAGTGTAAGGGAAAAATTGCTACCACGAGTTTTTCTTTGACCATCTTGTTGACTTTAGGTACTGTCTAAAGTGTACATATTTTCCTCTCGGATAAAAGCGTATCTTATGACAATTATTTTTGGAATAAATAATTTTGTTGTTTATTTGATAGCGGCTGGAGTAATGCGCCTTTCTCCTGGCTTTAGTTATCCAGCGAGAGATTTATAATGAGGAAAATTACACCACTTCAGTAAATACCAAAAATATTATTATTGGCTTGAAGGTTATTTTATCTCTACATATTTAAAGCTCTCCATTTTTGTTTTCGGACTTAACTTGACAAGAAAACATTTCTGTACTTCCAAAAATTCTTTTCGGCGAGTAAAAATTTAAACTTTTGAACTCATCTCCAAAGTTATTTGAATTAGTGAAGACACATTATACGAAGACACCTTTGAATTTATTTTTTTAACCAATATAAAGATCATTTTATTTCCTAACGATATTGAGATATGTGTTTATTTAGATTCACATTAAAAATGTAATACGAAAAAAAATGAATGACATGTGTTTTCTTACTGAACAAACGGTGCGTACCTAGTTTAAAAGTAAAATAGTCCATTTTAATACTAAAATAATGTTTGAAAGTTTTGTTATAAGTTTTTTTGTCAATGTTTGATTTATATTTTAATTTAAAATACCCAACGTGATATTTGTTTATGATGTTTGATATTTTTGTTTATCAGTCATCTATGTAACATGCACCATTGTTAGAGGTAAGGAAATTTCGCGATTTCATTTGGTCGCAAATTAGAATTAAAACCTGAATACTCTTGCACTGTATTGATGATTGGTCCGCAGTTATGTAGACACGCCCCTCTGCGACCATGAGCCAGTCAAATACCAGCTAGCAGTAGAGAGACAGAATCGCATTCTACCAACTCAAAAGATAACAGCCAATAAGTAGAGACCTGAAAGTTCGTGGATTCATTTCGTGATATGCTACAATTAAAATAATTATACCTTAGTGCTGCTTCTACCACTGGTTCACTGTTAATCTGGAGTAATGAGGGCCAATCAGGAACTCTCACTCACAGAAGTGTCGAATCACAGACACTCGGTCGAGACGACTCACAAGTCAGCAGCCAATGAATGAACAGGCGGCATTTGCCCGAGTGTGTAGAGTGTAGTGGAGTCTATCCTGGAGGTCATTGAACCCGCGAATTTTTCCGGGTCTACCAATAAGGAAGGATATGAGAATACAGTATGCATATAACGGTGAATTTAAGCCTGACGCCAAGTGAATCCTCAAAATGTCTGGCTCTCTAGTTGTGAAATATAGTAGTGCCATTTAAATGAACACTAGTCTGTAGAAATAACGTGAATTCTGCATATACATTTATGAATACATCGTGCATACAACCAATAAATTTTTTTTCACTTAATTTACAGCGAGGAAGATTTTAACTACAAAATTTTGGTCTCCCCGAAAAATTTGTTTACCAGTATATTTGCAAGGGTTTTGTGCATGTGTGTGAATTCTCGGAGGTAAAATCAACAACTGTTTCCACGATCAAGGCAGACCTATTTGATATTATATATCATTAAATAAATGCACACACATTAATTTAGTAAATGAGTAAATAAATCATCCCAGTGTTCTTTTCAGAGAAAAAATACTAATACAAAAGATTATTTTAGAATCCAATTGCCAAGGAATAGTTTGATATACTACTGGAAATGTATTGTTACTTCATACAGCACATGACTATGGTTATTTTTCCATATATGAAATTTTTTTCTTCGAGATAATGCACTTACGAAAATTGTAACATAATTTTTTTTTAAAATATTTTTTATATTTAATTAAGCATAATTTTTTAAACCATGAAAAAAAGAATATTCGATAGTTATACATTATTTTGTTTTATTATGCTTATTAATGTGCGCAGTTAATAATGAAAATCTATTTAGTGGAAAGTTTATAAATTACTCTAACTACTAGAGGTAAGAGGTACTGGAACAACACAAAGCTGAAATTCCTGGGTAAGAATCCAAACCTAGTATTACGGCAAACACTGTTTTGTAGTGGGATATATTTTGTTTCGTGTAAACGTACAAATTTACAAATATCTGTAATTTTACATGAATATTTCTGTTACATTTACAACAACAACAAAATTCACAAGTGTTGGAAGGATTTCGGGAAACCTCCGAAAAAACGAAAATCAAATCAGAATGGATGGACAGGGTATGGAAACAGGGTCTTCCCAAATTCGGACCCAACGGTTTACATTTGTGCCAATTCATTTGGCCCCACAGGCAAGGGACCACGACGCGCTCAAACAACACAGATTCTGTCATTTCGTGGTGTGCTTTTCAACTCCATGCCGACCTACAAACACATGCAGATATATTTTCTACGCATTGTGCAATTGGAAAACAGTTACTTTGACACGCGTTAGAAAAAGACGTGAAGCCAATGAGTAGGGACACCTATATTTCGCGAATACATTTCGTGTCAAGGTATTTCACAAAATAATGTAGCTTTTCTCCTGTGGTTATTGGCTGAGGTCGGTGAGAGGTGTCGTCCCGCTCTTGACGGGGCCAATGAGAATGTGGTCACTGTACTGCTGCACCCTCACAATTTGCCATGACTCTTAGAAAAAGCTAGTGTTTTGTGAAATAACTTGACATGAAATTAAATCGCGAAATACAGGTGTCCCTACCAATGAGTTCTCTAAAACACGCTGCAGAAAATACGTATGTTACATTCCTCGAGTTTGATCTGATACGGTTGAAAGTCGCACAGTTATGCACAGAGGAGTAAGTCGACGGAACCTCCGAGACTTTCGTGGACACCGAACAACTTGGTTGACCGACCAAGCGCTCATCAGTTGTTTCGATCGTATACATGAGCGTGACGCTAATTACCTTCGGGCACTAGAATAAATAAATGTAGAGTCCATTCTGGAGGTCTAAGACACCATGTAAGGTTTGGCTTCAAATAAGTTATTAAATACATATTTTCAGTGTCACTGGTAGCTTCGGACTGATCCAGATGGAAGTTGTATTACAATATCTCCTAACGGCAATAAAGACCAAACTAGGACTTAGAACAATCCCTCTACTGGGCTCACCGAAATGCTTAGATTCCGTTGATGTTAAGCAAGTGATCTCTAATCCAGTCCAGAGAAACCAGGAAAAAGAACCTCCGAAAAAAATGATAAATGATATTGGAAACAGTTCCCAGAAGGGGAAAAGAAAATTTTCCAAATCCTCTAAATGACCTATGATTAAGGACACCTGTATTTCGCGAATACATTTCGTGTCAAGGTACATCGAAAAACACCGTAGTTTTTTTTTTCTTGTAGTTATTGTCTGTGGTCGGCGAGAGGTGATTTCCCGTACTTGACGGGGCCAATGGGAATGTGGATACCGTACTGCTGCACGCACACGATTCGCCATTACTCTAAGAAAAAGCTACAGTGTTTTGTGACATACCTTGACACGAAATGTATTCGCGAAATACAGGCGTCCCTACCTATGAAGCGCCCTTGGGAAGGTCTTCCAAAGACGTTGAAGACGCAGGATGAAGTGAAGGAAGAGGGTGTCGGCTCACCTTGAACACCTCCCACATGGCCGAGAAGGGCAGCACGGCCACCCCCACCATGAGGTCGGCCACGGCCAGCGACACGATGAACAGGTTGGTGACGGAGCGCAGCTTGGAGCTCATGAATACGGCGGCGATGACGAGGCAGTTGCCCACCACCACCATCACGTCGATGACCCCCAGCACCAGCAGCGACGCGAGCAGGCCCGGGTCGACCCAGGGCACCTCGTCCAGCAGCGCCGCGCACGTCGACTCGTTCATCCCGGGCTCGCGCATGGCCGCCCGCTCGTCGACGGACACCCCCCTCAGGGGCTCCTGGCGGCCCCTGGGAGGAGACCCTGCGCACTTCCCCGAGTCCTTCAGAGACCCGCAGAGCCCTGAGCTGGAGTCTTCTGTGGCCTGGATGTTTCCTTCAGACTACCCTCGAAGATCCACAGAGCCCTGAACTTGAGTCCCTGGTGGCTTGAACTTTTCCTTCAGACTACCCTCGAGTTCTTCAAAGACGAGCAGAGCCCTGAGCTGGAGTCTTCTGTTGCCTGAACGTTTCCTTCAGACTACCCTCGAGTCCTTCAAAGACCAGCAGAGCCCTGAACTTGAGTCTTCTATGGCCTAAACGTTTCCTTCAGACTACCCTCCAAGATCCACAGAGCCCTGAGCTTGAGTCTTCTGTGGCCTGAACGTTTCCTTCTGACTACCCTCGAGTCCTTCAAAGACGAGCAGAGCCCTGAACTTGAGTCTTCTATGGCCTAAACGTTTCCTTCAGACTACCCTCGAAGATCCACAGAGCCCTGAACTTGAGTCCCTGGTGGCTTGAACTTTTCCTTCAGACTACCCTCGAGTCCTTCAAAGACCAGCAGAGCCCTGAACTTGAGTCTTCTGTGGCCTGAACTTTTCCTCCTGACTACCCTAGAGTTCCTCAAAGACCCTCAGAGCCCCGACTTTTGTGTCTCTTATGGCCTGCACTCTTCCTCTCAAGTCCTCGAACACTCTAAAAATACATGATCTTGGTTAGTGTTTTTTCACACTTCTTTCAGACTTCTTAAATTCAATTAGAAGCCCTGGACTTGATTCTTGCTTGGGCTGCACACGTCCTTAAAGTTTCTTCTGGATTTCTCCAAAGGCCAAAACTTACTTATAATTGTACACGAATCCTGAATCAGTTCTCAAGAGAAAATCCTCACTAGTGCATCGGGCCGAAATCAAGTCCTTGAAATAACAAACATTACTCTCAATGTTTTGAACACCATGTGAATTCTTGGACAATACCTGTGATAATATCCATCGGTGTAGTTCCTTCAGGTGGCACCAAAGTTACCTCTTTTCACTTGTGGGTGTGCCTAAGTCCTTGGAAGATTTCTTTGAAATACCACTCACCTTGCTTGCTTTCTGATGAGTCAAAGTACACTGACAATCACACGCCAACATGTCCAGTATTTCTTTGGTTTCCATTTGCATCCTTAGGCGATCAACATGAATTTTTCTCCTCACTTTAGGCTGAGTATGAGACATTGGGTAATTTCATTTTTATCACCAAGCTTTCATTTTTTGCCTACTTCTTCAGTGTCTTTGCAACATCATCGGAGATAATTTTCGCTTACTTCCTGTTGGTTGCATTGTAGGTCATCGATTAATTACTGGGAAATTTTCTTTTCACCTTCTTAGGACTGTATCCAGTGTCATTTAGCATTTTTCGGAAATTTTTCTTGGTTCCTCTGCACTGCATCTGAGATATTTAATTAGTTACAATCGTATGTCACTTTAACATCCTCAGAGTCCAGGTATTTCGGTGACATTATAAAGTCTTGTTTTGTATTCAATAATTATAGAAGATTAATATTACCACTTCCATCTGGGTCCGTCTGAAACTAACAGCGACATTAAAATATTTATTGCATTATTTATTTTGACCTGCCCTCATTTCACACAAAAAAAAATTATATTGAACTATTATCGCCGGCACAATAGAATATCCATTGTTACTGTGCATCCTGTGCAAACGCCAATCAAAGGATGCAGTTAATTTTCATAAGTCAATGTTTTGACACTTCATAGATGACTTTCAAAAGAAATTAACGATTGGAAACCAATTTAAAAATCTTCAGAGCAAGACACAACATCAGTATTGCTAAAACCCAAGGTCCAACACTAGGCCAACACTCACATTGTTGTTCAGTGGTACAGTAAAATAACTATCATTTTATACTTGAACACGACTTTTCTTCGGTTCACCAGGCGACAGCAAGAGTCCATCTCCAATGCGATGTCTGTATTATGCCAGGAGTTTTAATCAAAGTATATATATTTTGTCTTGAACACACATACGACACTTATTTAATCGCGAGAGAGCCTTTAGAGGATCAAGTTTGGTAAAAGATTTTTGGATTTTGGTACAAGTGCTGCGCTTTGTTAAAAGTTACGACACCGGAAAAACCAAATTACTCACAGAATCACAGTGGAATGTGTATTTATTTTATGTTGATGACACTTTTATTTCAAGTTGGAATATTACGAAATTGAAATAAAAAAACAACTGTTTTTTTAGCATTATTTTAAGCATCTGTCCGATAGAGGGAAGGAACAACGGGTGAGAAATGAAATATTTTAAGCTCACCGCACGACAGTCAGGGAAGGAAAAAAAAAATATATCATCACTGTTTCCACTGAAAGGTTTTTTTTTCGATAGACAGGGATCTCACACTTATGCAGGTGTTCCAGATGGAGCGAACCAAAGACGTACATATTATATTTTTCCTTCCACCCAGACACTTGACGTAGTTGTTCACTCCGGCGGTGTGTCTGGATGCGGGGGTTGCTTCGACGTCCTCCGAGGGGTTGTAGCCGCGTGCTGGTTGGTGGTGGAGGGGGTAGAAGGGGGAGGGTCGTCGACGGAGGTCCTCAGGGTCGGCGTCCCGGCGTCCCGGCGCCTGCAGCGCCCCAGGGGGGGTAGGAGGAGGAGGCGTCGTCTCTGGCGGCTGGCCGGAGCGGACTAGCGTCGCGGCGCCGCGCGCATCTCTGACTGGCTGGCGGGGCCCGCGCCTCCCGGCCCCTCCCCTCCCCCCCCCCCCCGCTCGGAGGGGTCCCGGGCGCCCCTGGCGGCAGCGCGCAGGCGCGGGAGGGGTCCCCTGCGGACACAGGCCACACGCTCCGCTCAGCCGACACTCAGCTCCTGCACCGCACAGCAAATAAAACACCGAGCATTTTTTTCCCCCCCATCTAATCACTATACAGACCTGCAAAATTTTCGCGGATTCATTCGGCGATAGGCTAGAATTCAAACACATATACCTGTTAAGATAATTTTTTTCTATTGGCTCACTGTTCATCTTGACGAACCTCAACCAGTTATAAACCCTCTCAAGCAAAGAAGGATAGAATCACGGACGAACCAGCTGAGACGACTCACAAGTCGGCAGCCAATGAACTTGCGTTATTTTCCCGAGTGTACCTGGGAAATGTGCAGTCTATCCTGAAGACCATCGAAACGGCGAATTTTTCCGGTCCCTACTAATCACACTAAGTAGAAAAGCAACAAACACCTGCAATGTCTATGAGACTGAAGTTATTTGTTTTTTTTTCTATGGCTAGGGACCGTAAAAATTCGCGGTTTCGATGGCCTTCAGGATAGACTGCACATTCCCCAGGTACACGCGGGCAAATAACGCAAGTTCATTGGCTGCCTACTTGTAAATCGTCTCGGCTGGTTTGTCCGTGATTCGATCCTTCTTTGGTTGAGGTTTTATAACTGGTTGAGATTCGTTCACATGAACAGTAAGCCAATTGCAAAATCATCCAAAAGGTATATGTGTTTGAATTCTGTACCTACTATCGCCGAATGAATCTGCTAATTTTTCCGGGCTCTATCTATGGCCTATTTGGATTTTGCTAAATATTAATTTCATAAATATAAGCAGCACTCTTTGCAGTTACTTATAGGCGTACCATTGTGTAAAAAAAATTTTCGTACGGGATGCCATAAATAATTTTTTTTTAAGAACTATTGTGTAAAACCGTTCGACCATTCCGTTTTTGGAAGCGAAGTTTCAATCCGACACTGAACTGGCAATGAGTGTGTGTATTGAATTAAACACTAAAAAAGTATTGGAAGCATATAACGGGGCTCTGGCGAGTGTTTGTTGCGAATTTAATAATTATTCCGTTATTCAGAATTTATGGTAGTGGGTCCAGATTACGATAACAATCATGAATCACATATACACATATATAAGCCCAATAGCCAGTCTAAATAATATAAGCTATATATATATATACACACACACACGAATATCATACGAAGTAGCTTGGCTTCTCGGTTGTAGCCGACCGTGTCCTTGGCGAATAATTCACCGACGTTTCGGTCGACATTGCAGTCGCCATCATCAGGGAGAAGTTACCTACCGGGTAGGGTACTTCAGACACTGGCCGTGGAAGCCTGCTAACATTATTATTGAAGCATATGTTTCATTAAAGAAATATATATATTTTTTGTAAAAACCACGGAAAATACAAACGTTCAGTAATTGAACTTTATTTTGTTCTATCATGCGCTCATTAAAAATTACTGGAAAGCTATTAAGGAAGGGTTTACAAATAACTTAAACTATTTATTCAAAGCATGAATGCCCACAATCACCGCGAACTCTATTTTGTATTAAATATCTGCTGTAATTTACTCTTCACGCGATCGCAAAACACTTAGTACTCCCTTAACCTTTATTGGCTTTACGGCAATTATTTTTCGCTGTTGATATTTCCCTCGTAGATATTCCACGTACGTCAAAATACCTCTCCCTACTAAATTTTCCTCTTCGGATTTTATTTCCGCTTATTATCATACAACCACGATACTTATTTTCTACCGAAACTGTTTACTTATGTAACACTTCTTACAACTATGTGTACATTTAAGTTTTTTATTATTCAAGCACTGTTTTAATTAACACATTCCATAACCACTTTCACGCTAACATCAAAACAATAACCTCTAGTTTTACCAACTCAATAACTTCCATAGTCTATTTACAACCTGTTTGCCCTACTAACATGACGTCATTAATTTTCCCCTCCGTTATTATCAACCAATAGGAATCCGGTATCGCATGATTTTACATGAATATTTCTGTTCCGTTTACAAATAAAATTTACAGAGTACCTACGTGGTGAAATGAATATTTACTTGCTTTTACCAATTTTCTTTGTTTGCCTTACCAAATTTTACAAGGAAAAAAAAAATTGTATATCTAACAAAATATACAGGTGTGTGGACGAAAAATTTTTTGGGCCTACGAAATCTTTCCTTTTACAAAATATATGTTTGAACTAACTTTATATATTTGTTTCAACATGTACGAACAAATATATTGTGCAATTATTTTTTTACATCAACTGATTCTTGTTTGTTTTCTGTGTGTTTGCGTATTAGATTTTTTTGTCTGTTATTGAAGTTATCCTATGCCATACAGTATAACCGGCAACGACGTATGCACAAAAAAAAAACAACAAATAATTGCAATTCAATTTTCCCAATATAAAGATTCTTTCCAAGAACGCGTAAGTTTTTGGTTTTCCTAAACCCACATCTTATAAGTGGTACATATATTATTTGTCGCATTACGATAAAATATTTTGGCAACTAGCTTCCAAAGAGTTTATTTGTTAAACGTAAAAAGATATTTTACTGTGTCGCCTGAACAATATGCAGAATGTCCATAAAATAATGTCCCAGTTTCAATGGTAGGTATATTTAAAACAAATAATACACGAAATTGAAGGTAAAATAACCTTTGTTCAATATGTGCCCATTTAGTTATATGGCACACATACAACATAAAGTTCAATTCTTCCCACACTTTGGTTAACACGTCCGGAGTAGTGGAAGCGATAGCCTCTTCAACTCTGTGTCTCTGCTCTGGCAAACCATTAGGTAGCGGCGGAACGTAGACAAGATCTTTTATAAAGCCCCAAAGGAAAAAAAAATATAATGGCATTATGTGAGGTGAACATGGAGGCCAGCGAATAATAGCTCTATTATCTTTGAAAGATTTGTGCAATGGGAGTGTATGACTTGATGTAAGCTTTTGGACATACGCCATTGCTAAGCACGTTTTTCTGTAGACGAAAACTAAAAAATACCCAAAAGACAAAAAACACAAATTAAGCAAAAAATTGCTGTTGTCAACAGGATATAAACACCACATAATATTCCATAACAGGAATATGGTCAACAAACAAAGAAAAACAAAGAAAAATGTTGTGTTTTTTGTCGTTTGGGTATTTTTTAATTTACTTCTACAGAAAAGTGCTTAGCAATGGCGTAAGTCCAAAAGCTTACATCAAGTTGAATAATAGCTCTGTCGTCTCGACCATTACGACCAATCCAACGGTCAGGGACTTCTACGTTCAACCACTCTCGTACAAAGAGATTCCAATGGGGAGGGGCGTCATCCTACTGTAAAAAAAAACCCTCTACTGATTGGGGAACTTGCGCTCAGGTGTCGCCATTTTGCGTAAGTGGCGCTGCAAGCGAGAAAACAACAAAGCAGTACTCGCGCAGGCATTTTTATAAAACTGTTCGAGCTACTCTTTAATTGTGACCTTGAACCAACACACTATGATGCTTACAGTTAACACTATTACATTTTATAACTTGGACATTCTTTTATGAACTTACTTTATTTTTGACTGGAAGATGTTTCGCAGTTACATTTTGCGACAGGCGTAAAGCTCAACTCAAATGCTGCTTTGCTGTCACGTCTATCAATTAAATAGGGTTTCATTTTATTTATCACGATAGCTGATTTTCGTTTCTTGTTTGGTAACAAATTTTGTCACTGGCTACTTGTCAAATGTTTTAGAGTATTACGCAATTGAATGTAATGATGAAATTTTGCGTGACTGTTTAGTGCTATTATAAAACACGGAGTCAATATTTAACGAAAAACGTTTTGATGGAACTTGCTATCTTGCCTGACTTCTAGCCAACGAAAATATATATTTTTTTGTCATCTTATGTTCAACTACTGTCCTTATGGGAAGCATTTTAATTGATAAAAAAAAATCATGTGTCATGTCATACAGATTTGATACATTGTTGAGGTTATAATGTCTCTTAGCTAGATGAAAGCGCATTTTGCGGAATCATCGTACGGAAAATAAATTCAAGCAAATGGTAATAATTTGGAACACAGTTCTCGTGACACTGTCTGTACAATTATAAACCAGTAATAAATAAAAATAGAAATTTTGGCCCAATCATGTGCAACTCTACCCAAATAAAACAATTATGCCCTTTACATCGGGCAATGAGAATTCTTAAAAAAAAAAAAATCCTTTATTTCGCACAGAACAGTTCATTCTAGCATGAAATGAGAAGAAATAGCGAAATATTAAAAGCTATATTCATAGTTTTAGATCTGCTAATTTTGGATTGTATAAACAGACATCACAAATTTATAAACTGTATATGGATTACAAAAGTTTCTATGCCATAATTAACTATCATTAAAATTAATAAATTTGCCTTAGTTTAGGCAGAGACCATACGTTTACACATTTATAAAGTTTGCAAAGTAGTCCCCATTAATAATATTATTATTACAGCTGTCGTCATTTCCAAAATATTGAATTTAACACTAAACGCCAATGACTGTACTAAAAGCTAGTTACTGTCATCTTCAGACATTCCATTCAATTATGAGCTATTCTCAAACGAATCCAGATTTTTATAAATTAAACATTATAAAATGTTCATGGCCAAAATTATTAACTCCTCCTCTAGGTACGAGTTATTTGTCCACCGAAGTGGATCACTAAAATTCACCAGGATAAACATGCCAAGTTTGAATCCGAGGTCGCTCGAGCGAAACACTTGAGATCCATTCACTCTCAGAATCTCGGGAAACTCAAAATCGATGGATTATTTTTTTTTTCCCCTTCACCCGATCGTGAAATTCCCGTTCGCGAAAATCACCCGGTGTGTCCATACCTCCCCAATACGGTGTGGCGGGAGAGACAATTGCGCATCGTGAGGGTCAATCGATCCAACTCTCGCCCCCGCTACGAGCTCCAGGGGGAAGCAGTGTACCAACATCTCGGACCTTCCTTTACCTCCGAGCCAGTCCCAGTGTGGGTCCCCCCACTCCCCTCCTCCCCCAAACCCTGACCACTCTACGATCGCCGCAGCCACCCGATTAGACTGTCCCGTGCGGGGTCTGTTTCCACTCACTGCGGTCCCCCTACCCCAAACCCTCCCCTACTCAACTGAAACCACATCCAGGAAGGTCAGGGATGAGCCAGGAAGATGGAACTGGTCAGGGAATCAACTCGAAATCCCGGGAAAAACACACGATAGTAATTTGAGGGATGAAACGCCACGCCCTAGTCTGTCTCCAACCATCAGACTGTAAACGGGGACGGAACTGTCTTAAATATGGCGCACTCACGCGCGGCGACACAAACCCGTATGCAGTCACTTTCGTAAACACCAGGGGACATACCTAGGGATCGGAAAAATTCGCGGTTTCGATGGCCTTCAGGATGGACTGCACATTCCCCTGTTACACTCGGGCAAAATAACGCAAGTTCATTGGCTGCTGACTTGTGAGTCGTCTCGGCTGGTTTGTCTGAGATTCGATCCTTCTTTGGTTGAGAGGGTTTATAACTGGTTGGGATTCGTCCACATGAACAGTAAGCCAATAGCAAAAACATATAAAAGGTATATGTATTTGAATTCTAGCCTGTTGCCGAATGAATCAGCGAATTTTTCCGGTCTCTAGACATACCAAAAGTACTGGTGTGCCACAAGAAACTTCATGCCAGTGAAACTACCCTGGAATGTATGTGGTAAACTTATATAGTTGTAGTAAAAAGTTATAAGTTTTAAAACAAGAGTAAACATATCTGGCATTATTTTTTTGTCTCGGTAGAGCAGTAGTAGAGAGGAAGTAGAGCGCGCGGTTGAGAAGCTCAAGGGGCAATAAACTGCTTGACGTGGTTCGAACCTTGTTGCTGAAAGAAACCGTTTTTCCTTTTTTTCAATGACAGATTACTGGACTGTAAAAATTATGCTTTAAGGAAATATGTATTTATACAGTTACATTGTTTTCTTATTGCTTAAAATATTATTAAATATATAGCTTTTTTCAATCATGCTTGATTGGCGCGCAGTCTTTCTCGTCGTCCATAGGACAACTGTGATATTTTGAGCGGTGACCATGACATACGGCGGAGAAAATTGAAGACAAAAGTTTAATGCAAGTCCTTCAAGTGTTTTCAAGAATATGTACCGGTTTTTTTTATGACGAAAGCTTACTCTGAAAACACGCCTTTTTTTAGCCACCTTAACTCTTCTAAAAAAAATACAGTTAAAAAACGTAATCCGGAAACCAAACTAAAAATTGGCCCTCAGCGAAGTTTTTAAAAACTTTTCGTGAACAGACCCCGATCGGATGTCTCGAGTAGTTTTTTGAAAATCGCGTTTTTTTTTTCCTTCTTCCTGGAGCTCTGTGTGTGTGTGTGCTCGGGTAGGGAATTAATCACGTATATATATATATATTTTTTTTTTCTTACGGTGGTAAAAAAAAAAACCGGTAATTCTTTTGAAATTTGCGCGAGCGATGGTCTACCGTGTGACTGGTGTGATGCCACTTTCCTTGGGGGGTAAGTGGCCAGTTCAAAGACGACCACCACGTCCGTTATGTCGTGCGTGCTGGGGTGTGTGGGTGAGTGGGGGGGGGGGGGGGTGGTGGTGGAGGAAGTTTCCTCTTTCAACCCCGACGGCGATGGTTCGGCGGAAAAGGGAAAGTTGGGAAGGGGGGTGAGGGTGGCAGGGAGAGTGTTTCAAGGG
This sequence comes from Bacillus rossius redtenbacheri, assembly GCF_032445375.1. Lineage (NCBI taxonomy): Eukaryota > Metazoa > Arthropoda > Insecta > Phasmatodea > Bacillidae > Bacillus > Bacillus rossius. The sequence continues at coordinate 55,903,328 of NC_086338.1, forward strand.
GAGAGTAGAGTATCCATCGTGTCGGCGTCCATCTCGCTAATTACATTACGCCTGAGAGCCGGTGCGAGCTGACGTGATGACAGGCCTCTTGTTCTCGACGTCGTCGTCGTGATGACGATGCGTGGAGGAGGCCCACCGGTGGGGATGGTTCCAACTGGAGGGGGGGGGGGCGTCGGGCGAACGAGACCTGGGGCGTCAAGAGGGTCACCGGGGAGGTGTCTGAAGAGCCGGGCATTATCAGTTCATTACCACCCCCTTTCCCCCTCCCGACTACCTCACACACACACACCACCTCCACCTCCACCTCCACACCACCGGGTTTATAACTCCACACACCTGCTGGATTCCGACGTCCTCAAAAACTGCACTCGCAAAAAAACACCTTTTATGTTCACGCCGGAACAGAAACACTCGTGGTAAAAATTTACACGTATTTCGTAGGGACCGGAAAAAAAAACTCGCGGTTTTCGATGGCCTTCGGGATAGACTGCACATTCCCCTTGTACACTCGGGCAAAATAACGCAAGTTCATTGGCTGCCGACTTGTTAGTCCGTCTCGGCTGGTTTGTCTGTGTGATTCGATCCTTCTTCGGTTGAGAGTTTTTTTAAATTGGTTGAGATTCGTCCAGACGAACAGTATGCCAATAGCAAAATCATAATAAAGGTATTTGTATTTGAATTCTAGCCTATCGCCGAATGATTCCGCGAATTTTTTCCGGTCTCTACGTATTTGTAAATTTGCACACTTAGAGTGGGAAACGAAATAGAATGCCAGCAAGTGATATAGGTACATGGTTTCGTATTCTAACCTTGCCATTTTATGCTTTGTTGTTATCGTCCCGGTACCTGCAATATTAAAGTTATTTGTGTAAGCCTTTCCCTGACTGGCTTTCCGGTATTGACTGCGCAGGTAAATAGGCGTGACACAACAAAATAAAGTCCAAATTATCGAACATTCGTTTGTATTTTTTCCATGGTGAAAAATATGAAATCATTCGCCAATTTTCGAAAGAAATACTTAGCATTATCTCGGGAAACATATTTCATATGCACAAAAATTACCGTAGCCGTGTATTGCACAAAGTTACAGTATATTTAGTATTATTGCAATTGGTTTCCAAGGGATTTTTTTTTTTTTGCAAAAGTACAGAAATTTTTTCTGTGTAGTTATTTTAAAATTTTGTTGTGTTATTTAATTAAAAAAATTAGTACCAATGGTGTAATTTCACACAAATGCTTCTAAAAAAAATGAAATTGTGCTACTCCCTGTGTCATTGCACAGCTGTTTGTATGGCACATGCTCAACAACTATGCTTAGCCTATTTTTTTTAAAAAAAAATTTGTATTGGCAAACTGGACGCCATATTGCCTTAGTGACGTAATAAAATATGGCCGCCGCGAATCCCTGAATACCTCACCTACCACCAGTGCCCCCTCCCCCCCCCCCCCCCCATATGGACTATGTGCACCTACCGGCTCGCTGGCCGACGCCTGATGACTTCCCGCGCGGTGCTTGTGTTGCGAGCGTGGGGGCGTGGGGGCGTGTGGGCGTGGGGGCGTGTGGGCGTGGGCCTCCACAGCGCTCGCCCCCAGAGACATCTCCGGGGCCTTTGTGCTCACGATCGCGTGGGCGGAGAAGAATAAGGACCCGAAAAAGGAAAGGGCGGTAGATAGGAATGGTAAGGGATGGTGGGGGGAGGGGGGAGTAACTTGCCAAGGAGGTCCTTCGTCCTGGAAAATTTCCATTCGGGCCTGGGAGGATTCGAAATCAGGCGGCTGTCAGGACGACCCTTCAGCTCCGAGGTCTGTGAAGATACCGAACGTTTAAGGCCCTTTAGTTGCCTCACAAGCAGTTTTCCTTTGTAACGATATTACTAGAGTCCCATAAATTTCGCGGATTCCTCTGGCCTCAGGATAGAATTCAAAGTTATAGGTGTGCTCGACCCATGTTTACTTTCCCATTGGTTGATTTCTTAGCGAGAACATTTTTATCCCTGTTAACTGGCACTACCTGCATCGCTTACTTCTCTCCTAGCTGAACATCGTTGGCTCACGGTCGTAGAGGGGCGTATCAAGTAACTAAGGTCCAATCATGAACACAGTGCGAAAGTGTGGAGGTTTGCATTCTAGCTTGCGACTAAATGAATGCGCGAAAATTCCGTGGCTCTAGATATTACTGTGGAGCCAATTATTGTAGGCCCAAATAAGGATTTTTACAATTTTTTTTATTACGTATATTTTTATTTTATTAATTTTTACAAAGCTCTACTTGACTCTTCGTCATCAAGAAGAGAAATATTGTATTCAGTAGTTGTATATAATTACTATAAAATAATAGGCTGAACTGTATTTATCTTCTCGATAAAAACTGGAATTACGAGTGCCTTCATCCAACAAGTTGACAGCAACGTTTAACATGCACACTAACCAAAACTGATGATAATTTTATACAGTATCATCCATAATTTTCAACAATGTAAAAACAAATTTTCCTATCCATAATATTAATTAAAAATTATTACAGGGTAAAATTATTTTTGTTACGTTGTATAATCTACGTTTTTTAGTTGTCTAATGTTGTCAAGCTATCACGTCCTTGTCATTACAATGCAAATGTAATTAATTTAAATTAAAAAATACAAACTTAGCTAACTTTTGTATGAATTTGCTTATAACCTATTTCAAACAGATATCAATGATTTCATTGGAATGCATTCTTGTTTTGTATTTGTCTTGAATAAATAATTCTAGATTGTAAAAGTTAAGTAAAAATGAAAAAAATAAAAATAAAATCTTTATGGATATTCTAATATTCTTTAGTAACTGCTTACATTATTAAACATTTATTTCAAATTTTTGTGATTAAAATTTCTTGAAGTGAGACTATACAACAGCCGAATATATAAGAAAATATTTCCAAAGTATTCTTATGTTTTCAAGGAAAATGAAGGCTGGATCCATGATTAGTCTATATGTATACGCAAACTGTAATTTTTTAAAAAATGTTTTATTGTCTGTTCATTTGTAGAATCATCACTCAAAAACTATTTAATTGATTTCGATGTAGTTTTGTAATCAAGGTTGCCCATATACTGTATAAACGCATAGGTTAATTATTATATATATATATAATGGCGTGAAAAGGTATATATATTGTTTTTCTAATAACATATGTCTTCGAAGCTATTCAAGCTGGAGTTGTAATATTAGGTTAAAAATAATAAACATATCATATTTACCAAAAAACATTCATAATTTTTCAATATTCTACTCCTTAGAGAAGTTTGGTTTCATAAATAAAAAAATTGCAACACTGAAATAATTAAGGGGAAGGTAAGAAACAAAGCTTGGGTGACATGCATAAACAATTATTATGATGTGTGTTTTCTCCATGTTTAGAAATTAGGGGGTATAAGAGAACGGAATATGTCTTAAATTATAAACGTTTGTTTGTCACAGGGCGTAAGGTTGGATTTCCTCAAAAAACTGAATCTAAAATGGGTTTATAAAATTTAGCGTGTGATTTGTTTGGTACCTAAGTTCGTTCACATTTAAACGGCCACATTCTGAAAGTACAAATAGGGTCATGGCGACGGGACATTCTTTTGGGTTCTTGAATAGCCTTAATGTGCTAAGTGCAGAAGTATTTGTCAGGGCTCCTCCCCCCCTAACCCCCTCACCTTCACCCTATTCACCACGAATCATTCGTTCCCGCGCGTGGGAAGAAAGTGCTTTCACTTCATGCAGGAGCCGATAACCTGCATTTTTTTTTCTTTTTGAAGAAAGAGAAATTTGCATAGAAAGAATCTTCGCAAAACACAAAAGCTTCCGAGAATAATTTGTTTTATTTTTTTTTTAATTGAAAAATAACGCGTATTTTTTTTATCGTGAATTACCAAAGAAAGATTTATCAAATGTCCAAAGAGAAAACTCACTCTCGGAGAAAAAAAATTATATATTTTAAAAATTATAAAAACGTCACAAATTTAAACTGCAGAAAACTAAATTTCATATTTGAAGAGGCTTGCATATTTATTGTAACTTTATGGCGACAGTCTAGACTGCGAATGTTCGTACACTGAACTACCCTTGTAAGTGGGTGCACAATGAAAACCAATGAAAAACACCTAAAAAGCATCTTACCGAATCATGTGCGATCAGTGGAAAAAAAAGTGCAATGTGGCATCAGCCAAAGAACACCTGACTTTGAACTAATTATAAACACGAAATCTTTCCGCGAAAAAATAATTAGGCCATATTTATAGGTTCTCTCGGACTTGTTTCCTGTTTATATTTTTAATATAATTTTTCTAGATTGGTAGAACATCTCTTAATTTTATTTTTATAATTATTAATTATTATTTATTAATTTTAATTTATTATTATTTCGTGATTAGTAGAGACCTGTAAAATTCGCGGATTCATTTCGCGATAGGATAGAGTCCAAATACTTTTGACATTATTTTGCTTCAGTGATTGGGCCACAGTTTATCTGAAGGACTCTGGGCCAATGAGAAATCTTTTAACAGAAGAATTAGCGAATCACGATCATTCCAGTCAACAGGTGCTACGAGTCGGTAACCAATCAGCAGATGTAATTTGCACGAGAGCATAGAGGATCATGGAGTCTATCCTTTAGGGATTTGAAATCGCGAATTTTACAGGTCTCTAGTGATTAGTTACTTGTAAATATTTTTTTAAGGTTGGTAGTATTTAACTTCAACCCACACTAAAATTATAATTTATTTTTTAATTATTTACTATTTATTATTTATCAAGATTATTTTTTTATGTCGGTAGTATCTCACTTCAGCCTGCAATAGAAGGCCAGCTACTAGCAGCAATGAGAAGACGTGACGACCAAGATGGCTGCGAGGCTGAGTATACTAAAGCCCTTACGCAGAGCGGGACCGCTAGGGGGCTGTGGAAGTGTTCAGCTCTGTCTCTATAACCACCCCCTCTATACCAACCTCCCCCTAGGGTTCTACCGAGTGCTGGAGCGCAATAATTGTCGTCTGCCAGGCGCCTGTCTCAAGGGCTGCCGAGGGGTTTAGCGGGTGGTTTCGCTGAGCGTCTGTGCGGGCTAATACCGCGCCCGACGCTTATTACTCCTGGCTTCAGGGTTTGTAGAGGTATCGCAGGGCGAGAGAGGAAGAAAGGGCGACTGAGATTCCAAGGTGGATCTCCTGGTGACTTCACAACTGCTTTCATCCGCGCAACGAACACACAAACTTTTTTTTTTGACGTGATAACTAGAGACCTGCAAAATTCGCGGATTCATTCGGTGATAGGCTAGAATTCAAATACATATACCTCTTAGATAAATTTGCTATTGGCTTACTGTTCATATTGACGAATATCAAACAATTATAAACCCTCAAGCAAAGAAAGTTCGAACCACAGACAAACCAGCTGAGACGACTTACAAGTCGGCAGCCAATGAACTTGCGTTATTTGCCCGAGTGTACAGGAGAATGTGCAGTCTATCCTGAAGGCCATCGAAACCGCGAATTTTTCCGCTCCCTACCTACTAGATATTGATCCCAAAACTGGATAAAATTATGTACACTGACCTAACTACTAAAACACACTTTGCTGTAAGTAAAAACGATGTAGCAACAATGTTCGTGTTTCGGCTGTTGAAACAATGTCGCTAATAACCATACAATCGTCAAACATAATTAATTAGAGTGCTGAAAGAATTTGCTGGAAATGTATTTTGCGTCAGGTTAAAATGTAGAGCCATGTTATGTGTATAATGAACCAATATTTATTTTAGATTGTTGATTTTATTGCGAGTGTTTTCTTGTTCTTTTAGCGGGATTTAGCTTATAATAATTAGAAATACGAAACGTTGTGCGATTTTCTGATAATTGGGTAGTTGAGTCTGCCCCATATGGAATTTCATCCAACAAACAGTTTTATAACTGGGTTAAATCTACACTTATATAATATTGACGTACTGTGTTAATAGAACCGTCTTTAGTAAATCTACTAGGTTATTTCATTAACAGAATAACATTTCAAAGGTAAAGATGAAACATTTTTATTGTAATCAGGAGTCACTTCAACAGTTCATGGTTTAGATGTCTAGAGAAAGGAAACAATAAGTGGAATTAATGACATATTTGTAGGGATCGGAAAAATTCGCAGTTTCGATGGCCTTCAGGATAGACTGCACATTCCCCTGTACACTCGGGCAAATAGCGCAAGTTCATTGGCTGCCGACTTGTGAGTCGTCTCAGCTGGTTCGTCCGTGATTCGATCCTTCTTTGGTTGAGGGTTTATAACTGGTTGAGATTCGTCCAGATGAACAGTAAGCCAATAGAAAAATCATCTGAGACGTATGTGTATTTGAATTCTAGCCTGTCGCCGAATGAATCTGCGAATATTTCCGGTCTCTAGATATTAGTTCAGTTATATAAAAAAAAGTAAAATAGTGCAGTTTAAAAACACGCGCCGATATGAGGAGCCAGGCGGAAGACAAATATCGATGTGTTTGAACGAGCTGCGTGTAAGAAAGAGGCCAGCACTTCACTGTAAAGGGGGGGGGGGGGGTTGTCCGTGGGAAAATGACGCTGTGGAAAATGAAGAAGGGAGCTGGAAGGAGGTTTTAGAGCGGGTTGGTGAAGGATGGGGGGGGGGGGGGGGTTATGTAGCAAAATGTGATTAAAATTGATGCGCGCCAAAGCGAGCCAACCGGGGCAAGGAACTAAATGGCAATTTCCTCCGCAAACAATGGAGGCAGACGCGGTCCGAATAGACGAGGTCGGAACTGTCCAATAGCGAGCCGCGCGCTCTGCTTGACCAATGACTGCCCTCCCCACGCGTGCAAGGGAAGGAAAAAGGGGGGAGGGGGGGGTATTAAAAATAAACATTGGTCAGGCTGTGTCGGGACACGGCCGCAAGTTATTTTGTTTAACGTGAATACGTCGTGTAAATGGGAGGGTTTTTTTTTTTTTAAAAAGGACAGTAGTTACAATCAACTGTTAAAACAATTGAAAAAGAGCGATTTTTTTCTTTCAGTCTCTACCAATCGCCAGGGACATGTTTAGAGACAGGAAAAATTCGTGGGTTCAATGACCTCCAGGATAGACTCCAATATCCTCTAACACACTCGGGCAAATGCCAACAGTTCATTGGCTGCTGACTTGTGAGTCGTCTCGACTGGGTGACCTGTGATTCGACACTTCTGTGAGTGAGGGTCTCTGATTGGCCCTCATTGTTCCAGTTTAACAGTGAACCAATTGCAGAAGCAGCGCTAAGGTGTAATTATTTGAATCGTAGCATATCACTAGGGGAAGGCATTTTTCGCGAAAAGATCTGAACGCCTATTAGACTGCAACAAGGTATACCCGCACCTGTGGTTTCTTCCTTGTGATTGGCGGCCATCTGCGAGATAAGTCGTTGTCTTCATTGACCGAGCCACTCAGGACGCGTTTACTTCCGCACTGAATCACTGTGATTGGTGTTGTTACAATCGATATGTACCTGGGATAAACTCACCCAATCACGAAACACAGACGATGCTACAGTGTTTTAACTTTCATCTAGTCTCGAAATCTTTTCGCGAATTCTGCATGCCCTACATATCACGAAATGAATCCGCGAATTTTTCAGGTCTCTAGTCACGTACTTTCTTTCCGCGGAGAGATTTCGAAACTAGCTGAGAGTCGAAACGCAGAAGTAGCGTCTGGCACATATTCACTTTCAGAAAAACCGGTAATTCAGCGCCGAAGCACACGCGTCCAAATAGGGCTTTGACTTCTTTTTGCAGATGGCCGCCAATTATCAGGTCAAAACCTCTGGCGCAGGCATGCTAAATTGCAGTCCAATGGGCGTGCGAGTATTTCGCGAAAAAATGTCTGCCCTTACCAATGATGCAATGAATAGAGACCGGAAAAATTCGCGGATTCATTCAGTGATAGGCTAAAATTCAAATACATATACGTCTCAGATGATTTTGCTATTGGCTTACTGTTCAACTTGACGAATCTCAACCAATTATAAAACCTCAACCAAAGAAGGATCGAATCACATACGAACCAGCCGAGACGACTCACAAGTCGGCAGCCAATGAACTTGCGTTATTTTGCCCGAGTGTACAGGGGAATGTGCAGTTTATCCTGAAGGCCATCGAAACCGCGAAATTTTCCGGCCCCTACGCAATGAAACACCTGAGATCATTTTTAACGAGTCAAGTGCGACCACATCATAAATTATTTTTACCTTCAATTTACGAAAAGAGCTGGTTACTAATTATCCTGGGATCAGTGTAAGGACACTGAGGTAGAGACCGGAAAAATTTGCGGATTCATTTCGCGATATGATATAATCCAAACAACTGTATCTTTATATTGCTTCTCTGATTGGCTCACAGTTTATCTGAATGACTTTGAGCCAATGAAAAACCTTTAACCAAAAAAGTATCGAATCGCAAGCGTCCCAGTTGACACGTGTCACGAGTCGGTAACCAATGAGCAGGTGGCATTTGCCTGAGAATGTAGGGGATTGTGGAGTCTATCCTAGAGGTCATCCAAAGCGCGAATTTTTCCGGTTTCTACACTGAGGTAACTTGCCTTGAACATGACTCCCAAAAAAAAAACAATTGAAACTCCTGAGAATGAACTTGGTTATGCGCAAAAGGGGATGCTGGGGTCGAAGGTTTTTTGCCCCTTGCCTTTTCCCTCGCGTTCGCCCTTATCCCTCTAGCCTTTTCGTATTTTCTACAAGCCCTTCGGGGGAGTATCCACGGGGGGCCCTTTGCCCGTAGTTGATTGCGCGACGACAGCTAACGCGCTTAGCCGTTAAGGCGATTATGAGGAAAATGGGATCTGTAACGTCCCGTCGTCGCAACCTTGGCCTCACTTCCCCCCACCCCCTCACGGCAAACATGGCTCCCTTGCCTAGTTGGTCACCCTGACCTTAATTGTCACCCCTTTGGTTATAATGAAGAGCGCGGGGGGGGGGGGGGGGAGGACACGTATCTCACGCGAAAATATCTCGAGACTGACTGAGAGTATTAAGGCCCCCGCCTACCCGGGAACACACACTCGGTGAGCAGAGCTTCAGGAAAGAAAAAAAAACCGATTTGATGACATCCGAGTGGGGGTCTGTTCAAGAAAAGCTTTTAAAAATTCGCTGAGGGCCGATAAGTAGAGACCTGAAAAATTCGTTAATTCATTTCGCGATAGACTAAAATACAAATAGTTACACCTCAGTGCTGCCTCTGCTATTGGCTCACAACTCACCTGGATGACTCTGGGCCAATGAGAAACGCACGACCAAAGCTTTATCGAATCACAGGCTGCTACGTTCGGACGTCTTACAAGACAGCAGCCAATGAGAGGGTGACATTTGACCGAGTGTACGTAGAACTATAGAGTTAATCCTGGAGGTCATTGTACCTGCGAATTTTTCCTGTCCCTACCGATAAGTAGGAGCATGCAGATTTCGTGAAAAGATTTCGAGACTCGATGAAAGTTAAAACAACTGCAGCACAGTCTGTGTTTCGTGATTGGGTGAGTTTCTCCCAGGTACACATCGATTGTAGCAATACCAATCACAGTTATTCAGTGCGGAAGTTAAACGCGCCCTGAGTGGCTCGGTAAAATAAGGCAACGACTTCTCTCTACAGACGGCCGCCAATCACAAGGAAGAAAACGCTGGTGCGGGTATACCTTGTTACAGTCTAACAAGTGTTCAGATCTTTTCGCGATAAATGCCTGCTCCTACCGATAAGAGTTTGGTTTCCGGATTAAGTTTTTAAACTGTATTTATAGAAGGGATAAAATGCTAAAATGCGTGTTTTCAGAGTAAAAAAAAAACAGCACAGATTATTGAAAGCACGCGTGCGCTGTTAGAAATTACATTAAATTTACTGACTTTCCAAAAAAAAGTTCACCTTAAATAAACTATGAATTCTTCGTATAGTGCTTCTGTAGCAGCTACAAAGAAGCTGCGTGGAATAAATAAAAATAAGTATTTAAAAGATTTCTCGTAACTGCCTCACGATTACTGGGCAGCGGCGACATTTTGATGGCATGAACAACTTACTGGGGTTCACGATGAACAAAGCATAGTGATTTCCAGTACTAAATGCTTAAAGTAATTTTTTTTAAATACTCAGAAATGTTACCTGTAGTGTAAAAAAGAGTTTGCACGTCTTGCCGTATATTTTTCTGAACACCTTTTGAAAGTATTTTTTTCTAAACACCTCTTGAAAGTATATTTGTCTAAACACCTCTTGAAAGTATATTTTTCTAAACACCTCTTGAATACTCTCAAAAAATATCCATCCTTTTCCTTTGCTCCATTTCAAGGAGGCACACGTAGAATCACGAGGATATTACTGGTAATTTTTGGTAACAGTATAATTCAACCACTTATACGTTTGCTTTACTTTGTTGATTAGTCCATACTTGTCTCGGCGTGCCTGAAATAAACTGTACCGTTAATAAACAAGGAGAAGGATAGCTGAACCAATCATAAACACGGCGGGAAATTCTTTAATTTGGTATTCATAGGCCAACGAACGCTTTCAAGTGACTTGGATGTGTACAGAGCAGTTGAGTCTAGTCTGGAGAGAAAATAATTCACCAAATATTAGTGGTTCTACGAGGGATAATAGAAAAGAAAAAGTCACACACACACACATGCACACGGAGTGATTCTGAATTTGACACGCATACTTCCGAAGCAGGTTAATCACGAAAAAATAAGCTGAAAACCGTTATACGACTCATGATCCAAAGTGCTTGCCAAAGCTGGTATACATCTTTGAAGTTGGAGCTGTTGTAAATACCAGAGAAAGTATTTAAGATGGAACATTGAGAGTTAGTTCCATAACAGCCACTAATTTTGTGGCTGTGGAAAAAATAATTGGAGGAAGTAACACGTCACAAAAAAATATGTAGTAAAATAGAGATGTTACTCCCAATCATTTCAATTAAATAATTTTGCTACAGCCACAAAATTCGCTGTAGTATTAGAAAAAAAAACATTCGATTAAATATAATTCAGACGCTCAGTCAATAACAATAACATTCAGCTCAATCTTCAAAGTCGTTTACTAGAGCCTAGGTAAGTCGTATAAATGTTTTGAACTTATTTTGTTGTGCTAAAACTGCAGCCGGGCGCAACAACAGGGGGGGGGGGGCAAGGGTATTTTGCCCCCCCTCTGGAACCTTGAAGTGGGGGCAAACGGGAGCAAAGAAAGTGCTGTGTAATCAATTTTTAGATAATAAAACTGCTTCAATAGCACCATTTTCCACCTTGAAATACAAATTATTCCCGGGGGAGGACCCCCTGACCCCCCCACTTCAATAGGGGGGATCGATGATTCTTTATAAAAAAGGAAATTGCCCCCCCCCCTTTCGGAAATGTAGTTGTTGCGCCCCTGTATGTATGTATATATGTGGGGACCGGAAAAATTCGAGCTTTCGATGTCCTTCAGGATAGACTGCACATTCCCCTGTACACTCGGGCAAAATAACGCAAGTTCATTTGCTGCCGATTTGTGAGTCGTCTCGGCTGGTTTGTCCTGTGATTCGATCCTTCTTTGGTTGAGAGGGTTTATAACTGGTTGAGATTCGTCCAGATGAACAGTGAGCCAATAGCAAAATCATTATAATGGTATAGGCTATGTATTTGAATTCTAGCCTATCGCCGAATAAATCCGCGTATTTTTCCGGTCTCTATATATATGTACGTATATAACGGTCCAATCAGTCGCTTTCAAACAAAAAAAAATCATAGAGCCAGGGCGGTGAAAATAAAAGTACTCTGTGTTGTTTTGAGGTAGAGTGCGGGGTAGTTTAGAAGAGTTTAATCCCCTGAAAATTCCTCCGCCGTCCCTAACACCTCCCAGCCCGGCTGTGAAACGCAAACAGCCGTGTTTCCACGGCTCATTGTGAAACACGAGTGACAAAGCATGACGTGCCTTTTTAGAAAAATCTGCGGCCATTTTTTATGACGGATGCTCGTGCCATTAGGAAGGAATGTACCAGCAGAAAAAGAATGGATTTTTTTTGTTGTTTGAATTTTTTTTTTTTTTTTGGCAATTGTTTGGGAGGAGAGCAAGGCATTTACTGCGTGAAATATATTCGTCCATTCGTATCGCAGTTGTCGGTGGGGTTGTTCGAAAAAAAATATATATTGCGTGACTGAAGAAAATAATGCGCTGTAACATCTGTAGTCTTACACGATTTTTGAATGGAAATGTGTGAATGGGTTTAAATAAAATGTAGTACGGATGGAAATTTGTAGCGCACGTGTCAGCGAATTGTTTTTAAGCCGCTATGAATGATTGTTAAACACACCTGCGCCTCCACGAAAAAAAAAGTTTCAGATTTGGATATATTTCCCAATACAAGGATGGTTGGTACAGAATATTGTGTAACGTGTCGTATTTTGTTTTCTCCAGCAAATCAAGAATGTTAATTAGATCAATAACCGCATTCTCAGGCCTTTTAATATATATGCTTACTATATGTATATTAATATCTAAATGCAATATTTACAGATGGTGATTTAGGTAAACTTGTGATGGTTTTTCTTTTGTTTTCCTTGTTATTCCTGGCAAGACTTAGGTAGGTTTTCTCCGTGAGCTCCATCTGGCAAAAATATATTCCAATTTTCTTTCTCCATTTGTTCCTGGTTGTTTTTAATTATAAAGCGCTCCGTGGATTAAAAAAAAAAAACTCTATGCGACTTGAAATTGCATTCAGAGTTTCGTTTGAATTTGTGTATTCCTATTTACCCAATTAACAGTAATAATATTTTAATCAGGTGGGAATCAATAACACGAAAAAAATATTTTTCAGTCGAATATATGATTTAGTAAAGCTAATAAATAGATACCGGAAAAATTCGCGGTTTCGATGGCCTTCAGGATAGACTGCACATTCCCCTGTACACTCGGGCAAACAACGCAAGTTCATTGGCTGCTGACTTGTGAGTCGTCTCATCTGGTTTGTCTGTGATTCGACACTTCTTTGAGCGAGGGTCTCTGATTGGCTCTCATTAATCCTTATTAACCGTGAACCAGTGGTAGAAGCAGCGCTAAGGTATAATTATTTGAATTGTAGCACATCACGAAATGAATCCGCGAATTTTACAGGTCTCTATTAGCTAAATTTATTTATAAAACCATTCACTTTAGCTTACCAGGATTAACTGATCAAATTAATAAGCTTAATAAAACACAATAAAGTTATTTTTTTTATGTATGATTATGCGTCTTAAACCTCAGTATTCAGTTTTGTTTCCAAATAGAAAATGTATTTCATATAAGCAGAAATAACCGGAGCAATGCGCTTGAGAAATATACAATATTTTTCCTGTATTGCAATCTTTTTTTTTTTTTTTGGCAAATGGTTTACAAATGGATCATTTCTGAAAGTGCAAATCAATTTTCTTTAAAAGTGTTTATTATGATTGAGCAAATTAAAAAAAAAATTCAAAATGGCGTTAGAGACCTCACCTTAAGACCACGGATAAGGTCGAGTACTGCCGAGATTCTGCATTCGAAACGAAGCCCGTAGATGGATCGCGAGGGGTGACGGGGTGGATGGTAAGGAAGGGGAAGGAGGATGGAGGGGGGGTTGTGGAGGAGGGGAGGGGAAGGCGGTGCTCAGTCGCGGCTTGCTCGTTCCAGACGTGATCAAGACCCGCGCGTCTCTTCTTTGATCAGCGCGCGCCCAGGTCTGTCTGTGTCTCTCCCCGTCCCATAGGGCCTAAGTGCAGCGGCGCCTCATCAGACATGCGCAGACACTCGCGCATGTCCCCCCCCCCCCCCTGGGTGGGAGCCGAAGAAAACCCGCCTCGCGAGCCTCGCCGGAGACACGCGCTACGAAGCTGCACGCCGTGGATTTTCCTTTTTGCAAACGGGACAGAATTATTTACGTAAAATTACAGATATTTGTAAATTGTCTGTGCCATTAAAAATAGTGTTCGTAATAAATACGGGGTGCGGATTCCAGGTACCTCCAATAATTAAAGTTCTTTGTGAACCGTTCCCTGAATAGTTTTCCGGTATTAACTCCCCAACATTAATAATCATAATAAAACAAAATAAAGTCCATTTATTGAATATTCGATTATTTTCCTCATTGTTTGAAACAATTAATTTGTTTTTTCTTGTAATAAATACTCAGTAATATGCAAAAAATAATCATAGTCATGTGTTGTACAAAGTTACAATATCTTTCTTGTGGCACTACAAACTATTTACCAGCAACTGGTTTCCAAAGGAATCTTGTGTAAAATGTACAGAACATTTTTGAAGTTATACTTATTTAGGTGCGTTACGGAAAAAATGATGAGAATTAATTTTGACGATTCGCGCGCACCGTGCAACGAAATTTTCACAGGATGAAAAAAGACAATACAAATAAAATTAATATGTGTTTTAAAATATTATACTTTGGCTATTGATATTGAATACTGGTCCATAAAATAAATAAATAAAAATATTTTATTGTGAATATTAGTGATAGAAATAGTTTTAGATAAACTTTTTAAAGTGTATTTTTAATAATATGTTTATTAATTTAACGACAGTCTCGATTGAAAATGTTCATTCTCTGAATGAACATCGTCATTATAGCACAGGTCATTTTAAATGCATTGAAGGACGAGAAGGATATTTAAAAAACAAATCCTTGAAATCACCTTACCTAGTCATGTGTGAACAGGAGATGCATTGAAACACGTCAGCAGACAATAAACACCTGAGATGAATGTGGATCCTAACCCGACCCTAGAAAATACTGAAAAAAAATGTTGTGGTATTTCTATTCATAAGGAGTTTGAGGGCGGTTATTCTTTTTGGAACGTTATTTTCCGAAGTGGCTGGGTCATAGCGGGCACTCTGTATTCCGCTGTGCCGCCATCCATAGTCCTAGCCGGGGCGGCTGCGACTCCAGGCGATGTTCTTGACGCCGGCGTGAGCCAAGGGGATGCTCCATCCCCTCTCGCCCCTCGTTACACCCTCCCGTGTGAGTCTCCAACCCCTGGCACCCTCCTGGTCCTGGCCACGGGGCTGAAATCCGCGCGCCGCCTGGTAGCCCTGGGACCCTGGGGGTGGCTGGCTGGGGTGTCCCGAATCAATACGAGGTGGGCTCCTCCCTGCAAGGGAGCCGGTCCGCCCCTCCCTCGCCGAAAATGCACTTGAATGCTTCTTGCAGGTAGTGGAGGTAGCTGCGACTGCAGGAGAAAGAGGGGCGAGGGAGTGACACACTTGTTGGAAAGGGATGGGGGGGGTGGATCGCCTCCTTTCCCCCTCCCCTTTTCCTACAATGTTGCCAGACAAGCACATCCTCCCCACACCAGTGGTCAGATTAAGTCCGCGTCCTTCAAACCATCCCGAAATTATCAAAGCCATGCCCGTGAACCAACGTTCACTTGCAAAGCAACATTGTTTTGTGAACAATGACAATTACAGTGAAGTTGCTTTCAAACACTATTGACGAAACAATAGTGACAAAAATATATAAATATAGAGAGTTGGTACTATTTTTGTGAGAGGTTACATGTTACAGAATTATAAGTAGAATTCGTACCATTTCTCGCATTCGCCCAAAGCACGGTTGATTATTTTCTGCCCTGTCGAACTCTTCTGTTTGACCGACTTCTTGTCCTGTATTTATCCTGCTGTCTTAAAGCATGCCGTATTTCAACCCCTTGCATGACTGAGCCTAGGATCTAGACCTTGATTCTGTGCAGACACAACTTGGATTTACTATAGCTTGCATTGGTCTTAAGAGTTTGCGATAAAGAAGTCTGTTGTGATGCCATTAGTTCCAACGACTAGTGTGTACCCAAAACAATCATTTGATCCCTGCTGCCTTTCCAGCAAGTTAAGCTAAGGAATTTGACACATTTTGCCTCCTTCATAACATAGAAACCTCCCATAAATAATCACACAATTGTTAAATTAGGTTAGAGAAAAAAATACATGGAATATTTGACTACCAGGTTAGATTTATACTTCCAACTCACTCAGAAATGGTAAACTGTTACCTCTATGTCGCTCGTGTGTTTCCGTACCATGTGCGTCTCTGCCTGAGGACGGGAGCAGATAGCAGTGCCCGAAACGTCGCTTGTTTCTGTTTTGGTAAAACTATTGTATTTGTTTGTATTTTCGTTTTGTCGTGTTTTTTTGTCTCGTTTAAACTGTTGTGCTGAATTATTTTGGTTTCAATATTTTTGTGTTGTCATCATTTGTGTTTTTTTTCTCGTTCTCTTAGTACATTTTTCTTTGTTTTTCTTTATTTGTTGACCATATTCCTGTTTCGGAATATTTTGTGGTGTTCATATCCTTGTTGACAACAGCAACTGTTTGCATAATTTTGTGTGTTTTTTGTCTTTTTTGGGTATTTTTATTTATTTATTTTATTTATTAGTTTTTCTTCAACAGAAAAAGTTCTTAGCAATGGCGTATGTCCAAAAACTTACATCAAGTGATTTTGACAATAAATACAGTCAGATACTAGAGTCTCCAGTAGGAAGTGTTGTATTTCGCAAAAAATATTACGATTAGTACACTGTAGTTAATTCTTGCACCTTTAATAGGTTAAATAATATTTTACATCGTGAATATTTTTTAAAGTGAATGGCGGATATTTAGTGGAATAGCTAACACATTTTAATTAACACTAGTTTTAAGGACTGTCATAACTAATACTAACCGATCAAGAAAAAAAACATTCTGAACCTGAGCACAGTATGGGGAAGACTATCAAAGCAGGTAAATTGTTCTGCAAAATACAATCTCGGTCTATACTCAGTGGTAGCGACCACAAATATTCGCAAATCTAATTCACAATAGACTGAAATTCAAACATTTCTATAACTGTGTAAACTTTGCGATCGGCACACATTTTATCCAGAGGACTGTGAGTCAATGAGAGACCCTCAGTCAAAGCAGTAACGAATCCGCAGGAAAAAAATAGTTACAAAGTCTCTCAAGCGAGCAGTGAACAAGTGACACTTACCCGAGTGCGCAGGTAAATTTACAGTCTAACATTGAAGTCACTGAGCCACGAATTTGTACAGTCTCTAGGTTCAACGGCGCCAGTGAACCACTCGGAAATGTACTTGACTGCTTCTTGCATGTAGGGGGAAGAAGCTGTATGGAAGCGGAAGACCGAGCAAACGGCAAGGGGTGGTGGAAGGGGGAGAAGGTCCACCCCCGCCGGCCCCCCTCCCCACCCCGGACAAACATCACCCTGCCGACGTCACGGCGGTCAGGTATAAGCGGTTAAGTGGTACAGAACCGGCGTGGTCCCCCTACTAACAAAACCCCGGCTCGCGTGACTCGAGCTGAAATATACATCAAGAGGGAGACCGGCCGATTAATATTCTACGCGGGGCGCCCTCTCGAGACACTGTGGTGGGACGGGGGATGGTCGGATGGTCGGATGGCTAGGGGAAGGTCCTCCCGGATGAAGTGGATTTGTAGGGCGCGGCAGAACAACAAGGCGATCCGACCCAAGGAGAATGCTTACGTGCGTTTTGCCGCTCCGAGGTGGGACTTCAGTTGATCCCCGACGGGAGATCCTCGTAAAAAAAAAAAAAAAGAAAAAAAGCCTGGGACACACTGGAAGAAAGGTTTGTTTGAACGAAAATATTTTTCTAAAAATTAGTTACAGCAAACCCACATTTCAAGCAACCGCATATTTCTAATATATTTACATACAGTTTTGACTGAACATATTTCTACAAACACCGTAAAACTTGTAAAATAATTAAATTAAAATAATTTGGTTTAACACCATTGTTTTCCTTGATTTTTTTTCGACAATTTGTTATACCAATTAAAAATAATAATAATGAAAAGTCTTGTGTTTGTAGAAATTCGTTCAATTAAATATTCGCCAAATGCTTGATAGTCTATCCTAAATTCTTTCTATAATATTTGCAATAAAATAATCACCTAGTATCCAACTTCATAGGCTTATACCAAACATTAAAAAAAACATACTAGGGTATATGTCGTATATATTTTAGTTCTTTTTATTAATAATATTTTAAGCTGAATTTTGTCGGTCAAATTACAACTTTTTTTCGATCCCAAATACATATTTTCAAAGCAATTTCTGTTTTGTATTTGTTGAAATGTATAACAAAAAAAAATTACTAAAATATTTATTGGGAAAACATTGTACTTCTTCTAAAACGATTCTGCAGACAATACAATGTGGTATGTCTGTGATAAAGCTGGAGTATTGTGTTTTTGCTAGCTCAAACAAATAATTATTAGTTTATGTAAGTTCCATTTTGTGACAAACATTTAGAATATAATAACACGCTTGCTAACACAAATCTTTAGTTTCAAAATAATCAGGAATAAGTTTACATCATTTGCACTTCTCTACTTGTAAATATATATATATATAATTTTTGGCCCACAATTTCAGAAGAATATTTATTGTAATATATATTTATACTGTGAATAATGTCATTATTAAAGAATTTGCTGACACACTCGATTGCAAAACATTCGTACACTGAACGACTCTCGTCATTTGAATACATGCTATTTGACATGATTTGAAGGACTAAAATTCACTGAATTACATTTACAAAATCATCGAACTATGTGCGACCAGGAAAGAAAGTAAAACATAGCAGTAGCAAATAAATACATGATATTGAAATGGAATTTGAATATGTTAATGCATTATAACCTGTCTCCAGAAAATAACACGTGAATAACACCCGAATTTTGATTTAATTTATATTTTTACTATTATGTAGAAATTAAATTCAATAATTCAGCTAGTATTTCCAAGTATACATCGTGAAAAAATCTAACCTTTCATTAGACTGCAAAAAGATATGGCCATGACAACAATTTATTTCTTATAACTGCAGCATTTTTTTTACAGAGGTAGCCATTGTCTTATTTTGACAGGTCATTCAGAACACACTTGCTTTTGCACAAAACTCCTGTGATTGTTATGTTGAGAGTAGATATGCAGCTTAACTAAACTCAACCAAACATGAAACACAGACGATGCTACAGTGTTTAAACACGCAGCTAGGCAGTATCAACATTTTTTTTCGCCAAAATTGCATGGATCTAGATGTTAGATAACTGGATACTTTCAAAAGGTCTAGCTGCTAATAGCAAACTTGCAAAAACTGTATTACCAAATCATGAACAGATAAATATCTGAACGAACAAAAACAAACTTCATGAACAATTTTGTGGAGTCCAACCAGATTCCAGGAAATCACTCGAATTTTGTAGGACTTTTAACATCGTGCTTGTAAATAAGTAGTCAACTGTGTATTTGATTACACATTTTGTGAATGGAAAGACAGTTATATTTGCTCCTGTAAATATTTTAATGAACTGGATTTTTAGTATCCTTTAATGCGAGGACCGCTGAGGGGACCTAACGTTTCCTGATATCAATGCCAGTTTGAAGCAGAACATTTACGGCGAGTGATAGATCCTCTCGGAGAGTTTGGTTGTTCCTCAGTTCGTGGGAGGATTGGGGGGGGGGGGGGGGGAGGTCGAATTCTTATCTCCACTCGGCAGGAAGCCCTGGTTTCCTCACACTGGCGAAAGAAAGCGATAAAGAAACAAACTGGGCTCTAAGGGTGGTGATTTTTCTCCTCGGGTAAAGACGCTTTTTTTCCTCCTCCCCTAGGCTTCTGGGTGCCTAGCCGCGTTACTCACCGCGCGGACAAGAGACGCGACACATATATCTCTTCTGCGCGGTCTGTCGCAGCCAGATCCTGCGAAGTTTTACGACGCTACCATCATTCCAGCCAGAAATATCTCCGCTCATCCCCCCACCCCCCATTGGGGAACCCCCCACCAAAGGCTGCCGAACGATTTACGAACACAGGAAGTTTTTTTATTGCGGGTATGGCATTGTGGCGAGAAAAATTAAACTGTTTTTGCAATCTTTACACCCAAAATGGTGCAAACAAAACTGTACTAAACAAAATAATTCTTGTGAAATATTTAATAGCTACAAATATACACTTTGATTTTTGAGTATTATTAAAATCAATAAATTCTTATTTTCGATTAATTTCATAATTCTTTGTGCTTTCTCAAGGAGCCATAGATACACTGAAGTTTTGTCACTTTGTTCAAAGATGACTTTAAATCGGTACGAAGTGTTCTTTTATTTGTGTGTCATATAAGTGGGTTACATTTATCATCAGGCTGCTAAGAGATATTTGGAGTGTGCTTTAAAATGCAGCTCAAGATACAAACCACAAAGAATGGCTGGCAGATAAAGTATATGAAGGTAATAAGTGTCTTCTAATTGTATACCGGATAGCAGCAACATGAGATGCAATCTTGTTTGTGAAATGCTGGGACGAGTCGATCAACGTAATGTCTCTTGACAAAATATTATTTTACTTATCTGATGCAGCAAACATGCATTATGTTCAGGTTAGCAGGTTTAAGTAGATGCAAGACACTGTAGAAACACGTATGTGACTGCCCGATGCCAAACCTTTTGGTTCAGCTTCTTGTGGTACAAGATAATCGGACCAAAATTACTATTGATGAGAAAACTGTAATGATTTTTGCATGTTTGACCAGGCTAATCGAGAGTTCTTTTCGAAGCTTTATCCAAGCCAACCTAGGCTGAATTACGACTGCACTCTCTTGCAGTGATCAACAGAGTCAACAGTCAACCCTACAGAAACTGGAGGGGGAGGGGTGTCGATATTGAAGTTATAAAGATCTATCGCTAGCAAGTGGCGAGGTGACCTCGCGAAATTTGGTTCTTTGTTGCCGTTGCGTCAGCCAGGAAGCGAACCCGGTACGCCTGGATGCTTTGCGATTGTTTACCAGCCGTCAGTGGGGCTCAAGGGCCCCTCCCTTCACACCCAACAGCTTCTTCGCCAGCAACAGGTGTGCAGCCGAGGCC
The DNA here is from genome assembly GCF_032445375.1 of Bacillus rossius redtenbacheri. Classification (NCBI taxonomy): domain Eukaryota; kingdom Metazoa; phylum Arthropoda; class Insecta; order Phasmatodea; family Bacillidae; genus Bacillus; species Bacillus rossius. Next base: position 55,924,237 of record NC_086338.1, read on the forward strand.
AGGGGCCTCAACCTGCTATCCCCTCCCTCGATATTTCCCCCCACTATACCCCCGCCATTCTGCTGTCAGAACTCAACCCCAGAATCCGCGCGCTCCGCCTACTATCTCGGGTAACGGCTCGGCGCCTCCTGCCTGCCGGGCACTAAATTACTTTTTACGGCTCCGATAAAGCGCGTGGGATATTTCAACTCACCCCCCCCCCCCCACCCCCGTGGCCGGTAGAAACCATAACGTCGCAAACACCTCTGCCCCCACCACCACACTCCCGCTACTGCGATTCCTTGAAACTGTGCTCAACTGGGAGGGAGAAATAAAATCTTCGTCACACTGTATGAGTTACTCATCAGTGAGGACATATTTCATTGTATTGCACTCGAACACGCTGGTTTTTCACCAGAAATTCGTACTGGCAGTTCTATTAAAAAGAGTTTTCTAACAAAAAAACATTTAAAAGAATTTTTTTTTCTTTTGTAACATATGTATACGTCAAGACTGTGAATATGCGCTAGGCCATAAGCTGGGTTGGAGGCAGCCTACACGGCCTATAAAGCCTACACAGAACTGTGGTAAACTATGGCTCGGAATGATCAGTACAGCAATCATCATGTTACTTCAATTCGAACATCGGTTACATCTTAGTCGATACACTGTAATATTTGTTTGTAAACGGAACATAAATATTCATGTGAAATTACAGATATTTTTAAATTTGTACATTTACATGAAAACAACTGCATCACCACAGTACAGTGTTCGCAGTGATGCGGGGCGTGGATTCTCTCCCGGGGTTTAAGGCCCCCGCCTACACCGGGCACACATACGGTGTGCAGAGCTTCAGGAAAAACAACGCGATTTCAAAACTACTCAAGATATCCGAGTGGGGCCTATTTACGAATAGCATTTAAGAGTTCGCTGAGGATCGAAAAGTACTTTTAATTTCGGATTAAGTTTTTAAACTGTATTTTTAGAAGCGTTAAAATGCCTAAAACGCGTGTTTTCAGAGTAATTTTTAGGCATAAAACAATCAGTACAGATTCTTGAAAGCACTTAAGGGGCTTGTATAACACCTTTATCTTCATTTCTCCGCCATATAATGTTACAGTCACCGCTCAAATTTCACAGTTATCCCGTGACGACGAGACGAATGCGCGCCAGTTCAGAGACTTGCGCTTAGAGGCTATACCGCGCTAGAAGCACCAGCGAGCGTCGCGCTTATCATCCCGCCTCACTAACACACATACACCCCTGACGAGGCGGGCCCCTTAATGCTTTGTGTTGTCGCAGTACCGCCAATTGTTATAAAGTTATTCGTAAATAACTGGATAGCTTTCCAGTATCAACTGCGCAACATTAACAAGCACGATACAGAAAATTAAAGTTCAATTATTTAATATACGTTTATCTTATCCATGGTTTTAAAAAAAATAAAGTAGGCACGAATGAAACGTCAAATGAAATATTGTAATGATGCACAAAATTTTCGTACGAAATTCTCAGTATTATCTCGAGAAAAAAAAATTAATGTAAGCAAAAATCAATATCTTTCTTGTGATATTACAATCATGTAAAATTTTGTCATTTATCAGCTCATATTTCTCAGTGAGTTGTTTGACATAATTAATCACTTCAGTTAGGGAGGGGGATAGGTTATTTTCGGGGGGGGGGGGATTTCTTAAAGTTCAGTAGCACAGCAACTAACCTTCTCTGCTGGCAGGTCGTCGGGCACACACCACAACGCCGAACGTACAATAACGCCGAAAACCATAACGCCGAACGTACAATAACGCCGAAAACCATAACGCCGAACGTACAATAACGCCGAAAACCATAACGCCGAATGCCAAATTGACCACAACGCCGACATCTAGAAAACTGCTGTGTACCACAACGCCGAAATACAGTAACGCCGAAAAATGTGACATTGCAGGACTGTCACAAAGGTTAGGTTAGGTAAGGTAAGGCTAGGTTAGGTTAGGTTAGGTTAGGCTATGTTAGGCTAGCCTAGGTTAGGTTAGGTTGTGGTATTTCGACGTTAAGATACATTTAAGAAACACACACATTCATTCAGTTGTTTTTTTCATTTCGCTCCTGTAGCTCCCCCCCCTCCCCACAGCAACATTTTTCGGCGTTACTGTATATCGGCGTTGTGGTACACAGCAGTTTTCTAGCTGTCGGCGTTGCGGTCAATTTGGTATTCGGCGTTATTGTACGTTCGGCGTTGCGGTAACGACCCCCCAGGTCGTCCAGTGGATTCGTGTTTCGCACTTGGGCAAGCGAGGGGGGGATAAGGGGGGGGGTGGGGGCATCAGTGTCCTTCCCCCCTCGCGAGGCTACAATATGCCCCGTCACGTCCAGACGGTTCATTATGCCGGAGGGGTTGCCTACTCTCCCCTCTACCCCCTCCCCTAGGGTGGATGACGTCCTAGGGCCCGCGCCCGCGTTCATTACTTATTCACGTTGCTTGTTTAGTAAATAGGGCGGTAGGCTCTCGAGAAGCAAGGGGTGAAGGTCTCAGGGGTTTGCGGGCGGGAGAAGTGGCCTGAAGGGGTGAGTGCGGGGGGTTGAAACAACACAAGCGCCAGAGGGGGGGGGGGGGGAAGGAGAGCATGAAATGCTTCCCGGGGGAGGAGGGGGGGGGGTGTTTCTTCTTCTTCAGCGTCACCGAACCTTGGACTACATGGATCCCGCGTGGAAGCAGTAAGGTTTTAAGCCGTGTGGCCAGCACGGACGTTATACAAAGTGAAAGTTAACACGTTCGTTTTTTTGACGTGACAACGTCCAATAATACGATGAACGCCGGCTGCTAGCACGAAAAAAAAGTGTCCCGTTACGTACATGGTTCCGTTACGCTGTGTCCCGTTACGCTCATTGTACGCTTGCGCCGCATCTATCTCTCTCTTCCACTCGACTGTTTATAAAGTGAAGTGAAAAGTTAATGTGGTTTTCATTGCTTATTACAACAACAATTTCGACAATAAAGGTTAATTATTCTTGCATTTTAAAAATCTGATTACTAGTATTATTTCAAGTATTTATTCTTTTATTATTAAAATAAAAATGATTCAATTTTATTCATAAAAATATGCAATCATTTCATCAATGTTTTGTTATGACGTTGTCACGTTAAACTATCGTCCGTAAACCGACTTTACAGGCAACCATTTTTTTTTTAATTGGGGAATTTTTATTTGATACAATTTCTCGGACACACGCCATTGCAATTTAGCACCGTTGTTTCATGGAAAAAATATATTTTCGAGAACGCCCACTGTCTGTGCAGTTATTATTATTTTTTTTTTTTTCGTCACTGAATTCCTTCCACAGAATCCTCGTGCTGACTGGTATTTTAAGTCTGAATGTGTTCATCTGTGCTGTCACCGTTGTGTCGTCAATAACACCTGTGTTTAGGTTTATTATTGGGTTCATCTGACTGTCGTCAGCTTATTGAGGCTCGTTATCCGCGGATCTATCATCGATTTTATTTGTTAGTTTGCGTTTTGAAATTTTTTTTTCCGTGACAAACAGTGAAAAACTGCAATGGAGTATGTCCAAGAAAATGTATTAAATAATGTTTCGTGTTCATTATCCTCGCATCTAAAGATTTTTTTAAACATGCCTTTTTTTTTAAGATAACTATTTTCCGTTTCTTAATTACGTGTTGCAATAACGTATTCAATGGTTATTTCTGCGGAATACGCGTTTTATTGGCTTGACAAATGTTTTGAGAAAGGTAAAAATTTTTGGATTCCGTGAACATCAGGATTGACTCCACCATCATCCACGCACTGGAGCTTATGCCACCTTGATCATTGGATGATTCTCAACTGGGTTTGCCTGTGATTCTATACATCTCCGGCTGAGGTTTTCTCATTGGCTTAGAGTTCTACAGACGGACTGTAGGCCAATAGCAAGAGAATATCAGCATGCCGGCCCCTACAGATGGCTAGAGACCGAAAAATCTGCAGATTCATTCGGCGATAGGCTAGAATTCAAACACATATACTTTTTAGATGATTTTGCTATTGGCTTACTGTTCATCTGGACGAATCTCAACCAGTTATAAATAGAGACCCGGAAATTTCGCAGATTCGTCTGGCTTCAGAGTACCCATGTTCACTTTCCCATTGGTTGATTTCTTAGCAAGAGCATGTTTATCCTCGTTAATTGGAACTACCTTGATTCGCCTACTTCTCTCCTAGCTGGGCGTCGTTGGCTCACGGTCATAGAGGGGCGTGTCCAAGTAACTGCGGGCCAATCATGAACACGGTGCGTGTGTGTGAAGGTTTGCATTCTAACTTGCGACTAAATGAATGCGCGAAATTTCCGTGTCTCTAGCTATAAACCCTCAACCAAAGAAGGATCGAATCACGGACAAACCAGCTGAGACGACTCACAAGTAGGCAGCCAATGAACTTGCGTTATTTGCCCAAGTGTACAGGGGAATGTGCAGTCTATCCTGAAGGCCATCAAAACCGCGAATTTTTCCGGTCCCTACAGATGGCGCATTCCATCAAGGTACTAGACTGGTAGAATATTTGTTTTAGTTTTAAATTCTATTCGTGGCTCGGCACTCACCAGCTTCCATTAACGCCGGCCAAAAAAAAAAAACCTGTTATGAATTGATGCTGTGGAGAGTAACTTCAAACCCACGTACAAACAATCCCTAATGGGGGAAGTGGGAGGAGAAATAAAAAATAAAATGGAAACGTAATAATTTGAGTGAAATATTGGCCAGGCGCCGCGCGCACCGCATGCAAAATGCATGCGGGTCGCAGGGGGGCCTTGAAACCAGCACAGTGGAGAGGGGGTTCAAACAAAACGAGATAAAGAAACCCCGTGCCGTATGCAATATTCATCGGCAGGTCGCCGAGAGACCAGACAACAGGGCAGCCAACCACCGCCGGGGAATTAGCCGCCTCCGTTTCTCCCTCCACGCTCCGCTGAAACACTATTAAAACGTGAAAATTATGAGAAGGACGTGACGAAAAAAAAAGGGGTGTGACTGTCACGGACACGGCCGTGTGTTGTATGTGAATACGTGTACGTACGTAACAGCTAATTTTTTCTATACTAAATATGCTATTTTTTATTTTAACACTATATATATATATATATCAAATGTACGCAGGCTTTCACGGACGTTGTCTGAAGTAGCTTGGCTTCTGGGTGGTAGCCGTGTCCTTGGCGAATAATTCACCGACGTTTCGGTCGAAATTGCAGTCGCAATCATCAGGGAGCATTTACCTACCTATATATATATATTCACTGTAACTATTTTACACTAATTTTTTATACATGCAATCGATAGATTTTTGACGAGAGCTGATGATTGAAACAGAAACGAAGGTCGTAGGTTCTCCGAGTCAAAAGTTATACTAAACGGAAATCTCGAAACGCAGCTAAAATGACCTCAAAATGGCGGCGCTTCCCCCTCCACCGCGCGCGATGCGTCACAGTCCTCACTTAGCGTTAACGAATTCTTTAATACTTTAGCTATCCAGAGGTGTAATTAAATTTTGTATTGAGACGATAGATATGTACCTGCAACACCAAACTTTATCCTCCCGATTTTGTTATCATTCGTTTTTTTTTTAATTGCCTCCCACTATGGAAGCAATTTTAAAGACGCATTCACGTCAAGGAAAAAAAAAACACGTTAGGTTAAAATTTTTGCTGCATTCTGAACAGCAAACCTCGCCATTATCTTGCGGACTCACTTCGCCAGACTTTAGCTGTTCTTCGTACAAGTGTGCTCTTTGGCCGATACCAAAGTTAGAGCCTTGACTGAATTGCACGTTAACGGATAATCACATCAGTAGTATAGTTAGGTGTGTTCGAGATCAGCGTCTCTAAGGCAGAGCCGAGATAGGAGCAGGCTACCATCTCGGGGTTTGACATCACCGCCGACATTTTTGTGCTTGGTTGTCTGTAAAGTCGGTTTACGGACGATAGTTTAACGTCACAACATCATAAAAAAACATTGATGAAATGATTGCATACTTTTATGAATAAAATTGAATCATTTTTTATAGAATTATCATTATTTTGTATGGTTACAAAGAAGGAGTGAAATGAAATCTACAATTTAATTTAATAATTTACTTTTAATTGCACTCATTAATTCAAATATGTTTATTACTTTAACGAAGAGATTATTTTAACTATAACTTTTATACGTGTTTGCTATTTAACTTCTTCCAATCTGTGTTATTCTGTTAAGGATAGGAAGATGATAGGAAAAGTAGGAAACGAATGGGAGTGTTTCAAGGATGATGTGAAGGAAAATGGCTTACCCAACAACAAAATGCAGTCAAAAATAATATATTTGCGCCACGGACTCTGCACAATGCTAGGAGGAACGGGTTAGCAAAGAGCAATGAAAATGTTACATTGAAATGCATGAAAACAGAATTACGCCACGGACTCGGTCGCAATGCTAGGAGGTACAGGTTAGCAAAGAGCAATATAAAATGAGCGTGGCGGGACACAAAGAAACGGGACACTTTTTCGTGAGTGCAGCCGGCGTTCATCGATTTATTAGACGTCACGTCAAAATAATTTCACATTTCACAAAAATAATTCCACCAAATTCCCAAGAATGTCTCTATTTTGAAATGAAATACTCTTTTTTTTTTGAGGAAATGTTTCCTCATTTATTTTTTAATCCGGTGGAGCCATTTTACTGTGCTAGCTATGCATTTAAATTTTGACAAATTCACTGGCGTATACCCATAAATATGTTTCAAATGTGATCATTTGTCGCTAATTTAGTGTGATCTTGATATTAGATGTACACTTTGGATATGTTGAAATTAATCAATATAGAACGTCTTCATTTGCTCTACTTGCACAATATTATCGTGTCGGATCGAAATGCTTTAAGAAACTTTTCTTAAAAACAAAACTTTATTGCAGAAAAACGTTGTAACTACCACTTCTTGATTGCTTTAAAGTAAAAGCTGAAAAAAAAAATGTAGTAAAAAAAAACTTGTTGCCGTGGCATCATTCAGTTGGGATGTATTTATTTTAGCCAGTTAAAAAAAAATTGACGGGTTGGTTGCAAAATTGTGTTGTTCAAAGTTATTCTTTCCAGGACAGCAGCCAAGTAATTTATTTTCTTGGGTGAAAAGAAGAGTTCGCGAAAAATTTCCGGGATCCCCCAGTCTGAAGAGCTCCGCAGGGGAAGGGAGGGGGATGATGATGTAGTGGGGGGGAACTAAAATGGCCGCCGGGGAGAAACTTGACGGGACACTCAGCCAGACGTGTCCAGGCGAGAAGTCTGCAAACAGGAGCTCCCGGCAACCTGCAGGAATACCCCGGGGCCGGCGGCAACTTGCACCTCTCTCTCTCTCTCTCTCTCTCTCTCTCGCCTCGGTCCTCGGTCTCCTCGTCTTCCTCCGTGGAGCCGCCATAATGCAATTCCGGGCGGACTGGAGGGCGCGCGGTGTTGTTTATGCGAGTGGAACAATGGGTCTGTGAGTCCCTGTGTCGTCTCCTCGGCCTTTCTCGGGCTTCCTCGGGCTTCTTCGGGCCTCGACTCGGTGGTTTCCGGCGCTAATGAAGAGCTGGCCCGCCCCCTCCTCCCCCCCCCAATGTTGCACCCGAAGATAATTCTGGAGTTAAAAAGAATAGGTAATGAAAAAGTATTTAAAAAATAAATAAAAGGGGGCTGTCTCTGTAAAGTCGGTTTACAGACGATAATTTTACGTGATAACGTCATAAGAAAACATTGATGAAAAATTGCATACTTTTTAAATTTTTAAATATTATTTACAGTTATTTCAAATTTAATTTAAATAATTAGTTTAAATATAATCACGAACAATAAGTTTAAAAGCCCGCCTTAACCTGTTTGTTATTATAGAAGATTTTCTCGCACGGTGGTTGGCAGGTTCTTGCACGCTTGGCTCAGGCGGAACGTGACACTTTTTCGCGCGTGCAGCCGCCGTTCATCGATTTATAAAATACGTTATCACGTCAAAAGAAATTTCGTTTAACTGCCAACCGTTTCTTACCACTTTATGAAGTTCAAGCTGATGTTAAAATACACCTCTCCTCAACCTCTCGACCTAGCCGTGCGCCCTCCAGTAACATGCCGAGATTGGAAATGGCGAATCTATTTCCCGGTTCTTGGAACCCATGTCGGGCACTGGCAGCAGTGCCTGGCATGTAAAAGACCCATCTTCCTCCTAACCAGGATAACGCCCTAGCGGGATCACATGCCTGGGGGAGTATTGATGAATTTTATGAGGTGTGAACCTAAGTTACATGATGTTAAAATACAGATTATGTATAGCGTATAGGGACCGGAAAAAAAATCGCGGTTTCTATGGCCTTCAGGATAGATAACACATCCCCCTGTTCACTCGGGCAAATAACGCAAGTTCATTGGCTGCCGACTTGTGAGTCGTCTCAGCTGGTTCGTCCGTGATTCGATCCTTCTTTGGTTGAGGGTTTATAACTGGTTGAGATTCGTCCATATGAACAGTAAGAAAAAACAAAAAACAAAAAAAAAAAAAAAACCGGCAACCGAAGGTTAGAAACTGGTTTCAACGCATTCTAGCGGAGCTAGAACTATCTAAAATTAGTAACACCATAACTATATATATAATTAAATTATAAAAACAAGTATAAGCTTGAATAACAACTGGAAAATGACGTAGCACTGACTACGTCACATTATTTTGTTTTTTCTTATTTTTATTTTTTGCACGACTAATTTTTTTAATCTCTCATCAAAATTTGTTTTTAGAAGTTTGTATCTGCGCGCTGTCTGTGACAGATGCTTTTGACCATCTCGCCTTTAAAGTCTGCACGCAAGCCTTGCACGCTTATTAAGTTACGAGATAAGCTGTTTATCAAGTATGAAACGAAGCCAAGTTTGTTAATTGATGTGGTATGTATTTGCTTTGAGCCAATATATAATATTTAAAACCTTTTAAAATAACTTCGACCTTAAAACCCTCCTCTCTGTTGTAGCTCTGCTTTTTGTTTACCAGGTTTAGGCGGTATTAATTTTTTTTCAGGTAGGTTTAATTTCAAGTTGTTTAATAAATAGAGACCGGAAAAATTCGCGGATTCATTCGGCGATAGGCTAGAATTCAAATTCATATATATACACCTTTATAATGATTTTGCTATTGGCTTACTGTTCAACTGGACGAATCTTAACCAATTATAAACCCTCAACCAAATAAGGATTGAACCACAAACAAACCAGCTGAGACGACTTACAAGTCGGCAGCCAATGAACTTGCGTTATTTGCTCGAGTGTACAGGGGAATGTGCAATCTATCCTGAAGGCCATCGAAACCACGAATTTTTCCGGTCCCTATTAATAAACCGTTTCATTGCCAAGTACAATCCTGCTCGGGTATAGCTGTTGAATGAAGGAAGCCTTTCCAATGCACACTGCAACATAAGTACGAGGCACCCTATAGCAACAGCAGCATGAATGACTGACTGAGGTATTCCCTAGGGACACTGAGTCAGTCACAGGAAATTGAATAAATGTCTTCAGGTGGTAGGGGGAGGGTAGGTAAAGTCCCTTCTCTCCTCCTTGCTCTTCCTGCACAGTGTCCTGTGGAGGTGCTGTCACCACTTAGAGACACACAACTTTAGAAACACATAACTTAGAAACACACAAGATAGAATCTTCTAATTTATGCCTGTTATAAGTTGTGTGTTTCTAAGTTATAATAGTTCTAAGTTATGTGGTTCGGCGTTGTGTGTTTATAAGTTACCTGTTTCTAAGTTAAGACAGTTATAATTTTGAGTTTCTAAGTTGTGATAGTTTTGAAGATATGACTTTCTATTTACGACGTTTCTAAGTTGTGTGGTTCTGCATTGCCTGTTTCTAAGTTACAAGTTTCTAAGTAATGACAGTTCTAAGTTGCGTGTTTCTAAGTTGTGATAGTTCGAAGTTATGAATTTCTACGTTACGACGTTTCTAAGTCGTGTGATTCTGCGTTGTGTGTTTCTAAGTTATGATCGTTCTAACTTATGACTGTTCTAAGTTGTGATAGTTCTAAGTTATGACTGTTCTAAGTTACGTGTTTCTAAGTTATGTGTGGTTCCAGTCTCCTGTGACCTCCTTGGGGAAGGGGGGAGGGGTCACACACACCCTCCCGTCCCTCTCACCAACCCCTAAACCTTCTCCACCGCGGACTCAAACCGCTTCTGCAGTCGGTTCCTCCAGTTACGTGAGTGGTCGAGCGGAATTAAACGGAAATTGGGATTCTAGCGCTCCGGAAACTACTGCGCGAATTGGGGAATGGGGAAAGGGGGGTAAAAGGGGGGAGGGGTGAGTTCGTCTTGGAAACGCCTGTAACACCCTTCTCTTCCCCCCCCCCTCCCAATGCAACCCGCACACGTATCTCCCAAAGAACGACATTTGGACGTGGGAAAATTACGTTCAAACTACTTATACTATGTGATTTGAATAATAGTTGCAACTTGGGTATATTAGCGGCCATATCAGAAATCCTGCATACACACACACGCCAGTTCAAAATTTTTAGGTGCGACAGAAAACCCTTGTTTGAAAAAAATATTAACGTAAGTTGAAAAAACTCTTACACAGTAAGCTAACCGAAATAAGATGTGAATCAAAATGTACCTAAAAAAACAAATACAAGGCCAATTGTGACATCTTAACACTTTTGAAAACAAATTGTAAAAATAAATCTTCGACTTTAATTGATTGGAATGAAGTGTGCTAGGTTGGCAGCAATTCGATAAGAATAGATATTCAGTAAAAGTCTAATCAAATTATATGTAATAGGTATATATAAATTGTTTGACAATTAAAATATGTATATTATCGTTCGTAAGTATTATAAAAGGATGAGAAGTGATAGAACATATTTTTAGGTTTCTTACAACGTAAAAACCCTGTTCGCCAAAAACGTGCTAATCAGTAGGTTCATGTCACGTAATATAGACATGTGGCGGAAGAATAAAAAAAGTAGTTACTGAGAAAAGTTTAACAAGCCTTCTTTTTTAACGAGAACTAACTGCAAATAAATCCCCAATAATCAGAATTAGTGGAAGAATGACGGAAAGTATTTTCAAAGTGGCAATCAATGAAGACGTTTAAATTGGAAAAAAAAAGTCAACTCTGGACGACCTAATCATGACAGCACAGATGAACAGCTTGAAACTGACAGAGATGCACAGAATTCAGGAAGGCAACCCACTACGAAGATTCAGGAAACTGTCCATTAAAACTTATTTAAAATAACGTATCCAATATTCAAGTGATTTTACATTTTTGTTCTATATTTTTGTAATTTGTAAAACATAAAACATTTTCACTCATTCTAATAAAAACCAAACAGAGAAACCTCAAGAATGAAAACGAAAGATGGGTACAGAAACACATGGATAAACGTGTCAAAATCAGTCAATGTTAAGACCTGAAAAATTCGCGGGTTCATTTTGTGTTTTGCTAAAATTCAAATAATTATACCTTAGTGCTGCTTCTGCAATTGGTTTACTGTTAATGTGGAGGACTGAGGGTCAATTAGAGACCCTCACTCATAGAAGTGTCGAATCACAGACCACCCAGTCGAGACGACTCACAAGTCAGCAGCCAATGAACAGTTGGCATTTGCCCGAGTGTGTAGAGGATATTGGAGTCTATCCTGGAGGTCATTGAACCCTCGAAATTTTCCTGTCTCTAGTTATTAGTGTGTATATATATACACAATTAAAAACATCGCATTGATAGAGACCGGAAAAATTCGCGGATTCATTCGGCGATAGGCTATAATTCAAATACATATGCCTTTATAGTGATTTTGCTATTGGCTCACTGTTCATCTGGACGAATCTCAACCAGTTATAAACCCTCAACCAAAGAAGGATCGACTCACAAACAAACCAGCTGAGACGACTTACAAGTCAGCAGCCAATGAACTTGCGTTATTTGCCCAAGTGTACAGGGGAATGTGCAGTCTATCCTGAAGGCCATCGAAACCGCGAATTTTTCTAGTCCCTACGGATTGACCATTTGGTGAAATATTGTTTCGTTTGTATATGTGTGGTGATGCTCATGTTTGTTACTAGTAATCTGAGAGTACAATTTGACTTTTGCAAGAGAAGAATTTGCCGTATTTGGCCAGGGGCCATTCGGACAGCGTTCGCTTCCGGACAGAATCGCTATGATCCGTGTGCCGACAGTGAAAAAAAACCTCAACCAATCACGAGACAAAGGCGATGATATACAGCGTTTCAACTCACAGCTTGACTCGGAATCTTTTTCGCTAACTGACACCTCCGTGGTGCCTCTATCACATACAAGTCTAGTGCCTGGTGCGCCTCGGGTTGATTAAACTCCCAGCTTGTTATCGGGGACACTTGACGTGTGACGTCATGGCGATGGGTATCTCGTCTCCAGGGGGTTGGGGGGGGGGGGGAGGGGGGACTTTGTCGACGGCGACCCCTGGCCCTTCTGATAAGGACCACCGCGATAGTATGTGTGTGTGTGACCTCGGGCGAGACAATGACTTCGCTCGTCGGATATCGAGTGACTACGAGGAGAAGGGGGGCAGGTCCTTCAATTCGGCGGTGGGTTCCTTTGTGTCCTTCCGGCCTTCGTGACCTCCGGCCTCCTTCGTCATCCGAGGACAAGAAAAACCTCTAGTGCTTCCTTCGTGCTCCCCCCCCCCCCCCCCCCCCCCCAACCATTCTTACGGGCAAGACGCTATCGAGGGCTCTCTCCTAGTATGGCGTGGCCTTTTCGAACGATAAGAATATATACGAGGTGTGAGCAATGAATTTTCATAGCAGCAACTGCTGACGCTACATATATTTGAAGTAATAAGCCCGATAGCTAGACACCGGAAAAATTAGCTGTTTCGATGGCCTTCGGGATAGATCGCACATTCCCCTGTACGCTCGGGCAAATAACTCAAAGTTCATTGGCTGCCGACTTGTGAGTCGTCTCGGCTGGTTTGTCTGTGATTCGATCCTTCTTTGGTTGAGTTTTTTTTTTTTTAACTGGTTGAGATTCGTCCAGATGAACAGTAAGCCAATAGCAAAATCATTATAAAGGTATATGTATTTGAATTCTAGCCTATCGCCGAATGAATCTGCGAATTTTTACGGTCTCTAACGATAGCCTGATCCGTCAGTCAGAGTCAAGTTTGAACAAGTTGTGACTTGTCAGTTGGCTTCCAGGGGCCGTGTTTGCAAAATGGAGAGCAGAGAAATGGAACGGTGCGCAGAGCTTCAGGGGGGGAAAAAAACGCGGTTTCGAAACTGCTCAACATATCCGAGTGGGGGTCTGCTTACGAAAAAGCATTCAAGAGTTCGCTGAGGGCCGATAAAGTACTTCTGATTTCGGATTAAATATTTCTTTTGTATTTTTAGAATAGACTAAAATGGATAAAACGCATTTTTTCAGAGTAATTTTTAGGCGTAAAACAACCGGCGCAGGTTCTTGGAAGCACTTACGGGACTTGCATCACACCTTTTTATCTTCATTTCTCGGCCGTATAATGTTACGGTCACCGCTCAATGCACTGGGAGAAGACTGCGCGCCAGTCCAGAGGAGACACCGCGCTAGAAGCACCAGCGAGCGTCGCGCTTATCATCCCGCCTCGCCGACACAGACGACCGACGCCCTGACGTGACGTCACAGCAAGACTGCGGTCTTGAGCGCCCCCCGCTTGCCTTCAACCCCCCCCCCTCTTTCCTTCACCCATCTCCCGGCGGCGGAGGTAAGTTTCGGTAATACAGTTGGCGGGGCTGTTTCAAACTCGGCGGGGGTGCGGGTCCCCCGGTTTGCGCTATTGCCAAAGCTAAAAAAAAAAAAAAAAAAAAAAAAAAAAAAAAAAAAAAAAAAGAGAGAGATTTATTATTGTAGTTTAACTTCGCTCCGAAACTTTTGGCGTTTACGTGGCAGAAACTTTCACAGCTTTGCTAAACCACCCCTTCCCCCATTCCCTCGTCCACCTCGTACAACCTCGCCTGATCTACGAGTTCCGAAAGAAAAAAAACGAAAAAAAAAAAAAAACAGACGAACAGCCAGGCAGTATTAAGCCGACATGATAAAAACGTACGGTTGAGAGAAAAAAGTTATCTACGTATATACTTTTTTTTTCAGCCTTCTGTGATTCTGACAATCTCTGGGCGAGTATAATCTTGTTCAAGTGCTTTAAAGAGTTCATTACGAAAATCACGGAAGAGCGTCTTCTTCTTCCGGAAAAACTCACTAATTAAATACTTCTCCAGTTACAACGTTTCGAGAAAAAAAATAATAATTTCTCATCTTCTAAATAAACAATTTCTACCTCTTTTTTTTATTAATTCAAAAAAAAGCAGCAGTTTTTTTTATTTTACTTTACTTGTCGTGAAGCCACGAGTGAAAAATTAATCAGAAAAAAAAAATAATAAAAATTCAAAATGGGCCCCCGTCTACTGGGATGAGAACATCTTTGAGCTTTTTGAAGCGTAAGAGGAAAGCTGCACATGTGTCACATTATTCATCATACATTATCCATTATCCTCCGCGTCTAATCGGAAGACACTGAACGACATTAGTGTGGCTTGCAACAGCGCTGCCGAGGTACCATCTCCAGTGACACCAACTTGCGGATCCGGGTGATTTATAATTCAGTTTATAAACACATGAAATAATATTATACACGTAACTACATAAACGTAATTACATTTAATTTAAAACAAAAATCATGGATAAAAATCCACCATGCGCGTTAGAAGCGAAACTTCACAGATAAGAGGGGCCGAAAAATTTTAGGCTACTCTACAGTATTTTAATAAAATTCCGTTTACGAAAATAAGCTCCAGAGCCGGGAAATCAGTACCTATTTTTTTGAAGACTTTTTCACTTGTGTCGGCACCGTTTTGTTATGAAGTTTAAGATTTCTGTCTGCTAATAAAATGATTCGATAGTTGACGTAGCTGCTCCAGAAGCGAATTACAGTGGCGGGTGCGGAAACTACGTGTTATTTAGCGTCCATAAATGCAGTTTAAAACACAATTAGCGTATGTTTATCACGCTCGGCATTATTTTAAAGCAATATACGACAAATTTCGTGTCCGAGTTTCGTATTAAAAGTGCATTAAAAGAACACTTGGATGAACTAGTTGCCAAGGTTAGATGTTGCACATTGACGGCGAGTACTGAAACATTATCTTACATTTTAGGTAGACTTCGGAGAAATTCTACCTAGTGTAGCCGTTACAATGGTGCGACTTCCGGAAAAAATGTAGGCTATATAGTTTTTCATTTCATGGTCCATAGACCCCAAAACAATCGTCAACTCAAAAGTGTATGTATATATGTGTGTATATATATCACTTATTTGTAACACGTTAACTGCCGTAATTGTTCACCAATCACTTCCAAACACACATATAATTAGAGACTGGAAAAATTCGCGCTTTGGATGACCTCTAGGATAGACTCCACAATCCCCTACATACTCAGGCGAATGCCACCTGCTCATTGGTTACCGACTCGTGACACGTGTCAACTGGGACGCTTGCGATTCGATACTTTTTTGTTTAAGGTTTTTTCATTGGATCAAAGTCCTTCAGATAAACTGTGAGCCAATCAGAGAAGCAATATAAAGGTACAGTTGTTTGGATCCTATCATATCGTGAAATGAATCCGCGAATTTTTCCGGTCTCTACATATAATCATGGAAAATCTCGGCCAAGTTCGTTGATTGGCAATATCTGACCAAAGGGGGTAGAAAAATCTCTATAACTCCAATAATATGATGAATATCAATTCGTTAGAAAGTATTATAACTCGTTGGGGTAGTACCAAAAACTTTTGTCTAAATACATTCTTCGATACGACCAACCATAACTGCAAGGGGTGGGAAAAAAACAAGGGTTGGAAGACAAAAAAATATTTAATAACTTCTTAGTAAGCACACTATCGAATCCGTTCAAATTATTTGTAAATGGTCTCATTTTTATCTAAAACATTTTGACGACCGCCAATCATAAGATAACAGTCGCTAGCGCATGCATACCTTCTTTCAGTCTAACGAGCGATCAAATTTTTCCGCGAAGAAAAAATGCATGCCTGGTTCAACTTTCGAAAAAGTATCGGGAAGTCTATC
Source organism: Bacillus rossius redtenbacheri (assembly GCF_032445375.1). NCBI lineage: Eukaryota > Metazoa > Arthropoda > Insecta > Phasmatodea > Bacillidae > Bacillus > Bacillus rossius. Next base: position 55,940,340 of record NC_086338.1, read on the forward strand.
CTGGAGGTCACAGAAACCGCAAAATTTTCCGGTCTTTACTCACGTTCTATGAAAATATCTAAATGTGTAACATCGGACTTGAAGAAGGAATATATATAGTTTTTAATATTTAAGGAAAAAAAAGTTATGTTATAAAAGGTGTTGAAAACCAGCATGGCTTTCTCGGGTTCTAATCCCTTGAGTGTTTCGGGTCCCGTAACCAAAGAAAGAACATCGCGCGGCGACATAACCTTAAAAATAACAACCAGCCCGGTTCCATATTGGCTGCCGCGAATTAAATGAAATTGCGAGAGGGAAAATTTTCTTTCTCTCTCTCTCTTTCTCTCGGGCTGCAGCAGCGCTCCGCACGGCCACTTGTCGAAACCCATTTACATATTTATTGCCTGCGAGGCGACGGGGCGGAACGCGCCAGACGCCGCGCATCAGCGGGGATGTCAGGGCGCGGAACACTTAGTGCGCCAAAGGGGGTTGCTCGTGCGCGCTCGTGCACGCGGTGATACGTTCACGGCACGAGCTGGCCGGCGACCCGGCGGGGGAAAAAGACACCTAGTCGCCCCCACACAGGGACGTCGGAACAGGGGGGGCAGCAGGGGCGAGTCGCCCCCGTGCTGTTATGCATGGGGGGGAGGGGGGAGCGAGAGTAGCATTTCGCCCCCCTCCTTTTCCCAGAATAAATGTTTGGTCCTAGTAGTATTTTTCTCAACCAGTAGTTACAAACGTTGCATTGATGATCACATTGATTAGAAAATAAAATTTATGATTGTCAATATACCTACTGTAAAATTATTGCAAAACCAGGATGGTATTTTATTTAAATTGTACTACATCTACTGTCAGAGTATCAAGCCATTCCATCTACTGACATTAAATTCCAAGACCGAAGCTAAGGGGTAGATCACATGGGTTAGGTTATTTGTCACCCACTACCCACGATATTTTAATCAATATTTAATATATACTAAGTCATCAAATTTTTGGAATGGTATATTTAATATTTTAGTTCGGAAACTCATTAAATAGCACAATTTTGCATCTAAAATTCCAAATTTTTCCGCTTTAGGACTGAGGTAAGTGTGATACATATTTTCGCCCCCCCCCCCCAATTCATGAAAACTCAAGACGTCCCTGCCCCCCCCGGAAACAAACCAGTGCCACCCAAATGGATATGCGGTTCAGCAATGTCCAAGAGCCCAACTGTTATTCCAGATCCATCCTTCTGATTTCCCGTAACCAACCTGCTTGATGTCAATGCATGAAATTTTTGCATCCCACATGGAAAAAATTCGCGGGTTCAATGACTTCCAGGATAGACTCCACAATACTTCAATCACTCGGGCTAATGCCACCTGATCATTGGCTGCTGACTTGTGAGTCGTCTCGACCGAGTGTCTGTGATTCGACACTTGTGTGAGTGCGGGTCTCTGATTGGCCCTCATTGCTCCAGATTAACAGTGAACCAGTGGTAGAAGCAGCACTGAGGTATAATTATTTGAATTGTAGCATATCACGCAATGAATCCGCGAATTTTTTTAGGTATCTAGCTATTAGCTAGGGACCGGAAAAATTCGCAGTTTCGATGGTCTTCAGGATAGACTGCACATTCCCCTGTACACTGGGAAAATAACGCAAGTTCATTTGTTGTTGACTTGTAGGTAAGTCGTCTCAGCTGGTTCGTCTGTGATTCGATCCTTCTTTGGTTGAGGGTTTATAACTGGTTGAGATTCGTCCAGATGAACAGTAAGCCAGTAGCAAAAATATCTAAGAGGTATATGTATTTGAATACTAGCCTATCACCGAATGAATCCGCGAATATTGCATGTCTCTAGCTATTACGGTTCGGCGGCTATTTAGGTTTACATAATTCATGACTGTTTGCAGGTGTCAGATTCTGCACGGATATTAAGTTCCAGCAACTCCGCGTAACTGGAGGAAAAGTTCCAAACGGACGTAAATAAATAGGGCAATTTCCACGCCCCAGTCTCGCGGTCGCGAAGACAAGCGACAAAGAGTTCCCGCCGCTGCAGGTTGACCCACTTCGGGTAATTATGCCCGTCGTGCGCGCTCTTTTATTTATAATAAACGCTGCAGAAATTTCAGGACACGGAACTGGCTTCCTCGTTCCATTTCGCCCTTTTTACCTCCCGTGAAACACGTCACTGGAATTTCCCAGCTTGCGCTAGTGCTAGCAGCGCTGCAGTACACTGTCATAACTTTTCACCTAAAATTTACAGGTAATGCTGGTCATAAATCATCCATGGATAGGGACCGGAAAAATTCGCGGTTTCAATGGCCTTCAGGATAGACTGCATATTCTCCTGTACACTCGGGCAAATAACGCAAGTTCATTGGCTGCTGACTCAGCTGACTCAGCTGGTTTGTGTGTGATTCGATCCTTCTTTGGTTGAGGGTTTATAATTGGTTTAGATTCGTCCAGATGAACAGTACGCCAATAGCAAAATCATCTAAGAGGTATATGTATTTCAATTCTAGCTTATCGCCGAAGGAATTCGGGAATTGTTTCGGTCTGTATCCACGGATCTTCAAAACTTTACCGTCATCTTCGTAAATTTACGGGTACTTTGGACATGAGCCTACGAAAATAATACTTTTATCCTTGAAAAACATTCGAAAAATGTTGAGACTCCCAAAAAAAAAAAACACTTTTATTTCTTCTACGAGTGTGTTTACCTTACTAAAAAAAAAAAACAGAACTCGGAATTCCAAATACAGTGTAGTTTCTTTGGAGACTGAGTTGTATGAAATTACAAAGAACTCTTCGCGTTATTTATTCTTTGGTAAATCCGTAAATTTGCTTTAATTTCTGACAGTGTAGTTGCTCCAGCCATTAATATTATTTTAGGGCTATACTTGTAAGTTAAACGAAGCGTCTCCCTTGGTTGTTATGTTCTAGCTCAAAGTTTTCCAAACATATAATTAATAAATATCATCTAACACCGGTAAAAAAGAGGTCACACGAGAGTTAATTATTATGATTACTCGCGTGACCTTTCAACGGTTTAAAAAAAAAAAGTCCAGAAAATTGATGTTGAGAAAATGTGTGTACCCTACTAATTTCATATCCCTCTTTTCTGTGAAGTTTCACTTCTAAGGTGTGAGGTGGCTACTCATTATATACTAGTTTAGTCTTTTGATATGTAGGGACCGGAAAAATTCGCGGTTTCAATAGCCTTCAGGATAGACTGTAAGTCTCCTCATCTGGTTTGTTTGTGATTCGATCCTTCTTTGGTTGAACGTTTATAATTGGTTGAGATTCGTCAATATGAAGAGTAAGCCAATAGAAAAATCATCTTAAATGTATATGTATTTGAATTCTAGCCTATCGCTGAATAAATACGCGAATTTTTCCGGTCTCTATTTACGATACAAGTATGTAATGGAATGGAGATATTTAGGCTAACCATAACTCTGGAAATGTAAATTAACTAGTGCTTCTTTTCCCAATATCATAACATAAATCTGGTTAAAATATAATGAAAAGTTAATAGCTCCAGTATTTTTGCCATAGAATAATTTTAACCGTACGGAGATTAAAAAAGTTCTTCTTAAAACGTTTTAGAACCTAATAAACTTCAACAATTTTTTTTATCTCTCTCTTCAGATAGCTCGGGTCATTCGACGCGGAGCCGACAACTTACTTGGAACTCCTTTCAAGTTTCCTGGAGGGCGTAAAGTGATTAACGCTGGAATTTACGAGTTAATTAGACGGTAGTGCAACCACAAACTTCACTTTCTTGAAACGGAACATTGCACTTTCGGAAGATACCATTCCCCCCCCCCCCCCCCCAACCCTCTTTGTGTACAGGCTAAAGTCGCAGGCCGTGGTATTTTTCCTTTTTCCTGTCCGGATCGATACTTTCACTGCATCGTAATCGCGAGGAAAAACTTTGCGAACCGCGACAGTACCGTCAGACGGGGAAAAAAAAAAAAAAAAACAGTTCGGGAAGTTTTCATTTTGCTTTTTTTTTAATTCGTGATCTGCCGACGCGAACCAGAATTCAAAAAGTCAAAGGGGAACTTCATAGTAGTAACCGTTTAGTGAATCATCACAAGATGGGTAACATTTCATTAATAATTACTTTTCGAAAATCAGGTCCAAAGTCTTTTATAGCAAGAAGTCACTAGTTACTAGCGTGACCAGATAGATAATGACTAGAGACCGGAAAAACTCGCGGATTCATTTCACGATATGATAGAATCCAAACAACTGTACCCCTAAGTTGCATCTCTGATTGGCTCACAGTTTATCTGAAGGACTTTGAGCCAATGAAAAACCTTCAACCAAAAAAGTATCGAATCGCAAGCGTCCCAGTTGACAGGTGACACGAGTCAGTAGCCAATGAGCAGGTGGCATTTGTCCGAGTATGTAGGGGATGGTGGAGTCTATCCTGGAGGTCATCCAAAGTGCGAACTTTTCCAGTCTCTAGTTATGACTAGATACCCGGAAAATTCGCGGGTTCAATGACCTCCAGGATAGACTCCAATATCCTCTACACACTCGGGCAAATGCCAACTGTTCATTGGCTGCTGACTTGTGAGTCGTCTCGACCGAGTGTCTGTGATTCGACACTTCTATGAGTGAGGGTCTCTAATTGGCCCTCAGTCCTCCAGATGAACAGTGAACCAATGACAGAAGCAGCGCTAAGGTATAATTATTTGAATTTTAGCATAACACGAAATGAACCCGCGAATTTTCCGGGTCTCTAGTTATGACGTTCAGAAACGCACTTGAAAATTTTCAGACGAGTCGAAACGGCGCTGTTGGTTGGTTCGAACTCGGGAGGAGAGATGGGTCAGGGGGGGGGGGTGGGGGGGTGGGAAGGATAAAAAAGGGCCCGCCGGGGGCAAGAAAGTGCAGCCGCGCGATCGACCCGAACAGACAAGAGCCCGAGAGGTTGCGTGGCGAATCCCCTGGATCCTGACCTCGACCTTGTCTCCTCCAACCCTCCCCTCCCCTCCATGACGTCACCCTGAGCCCGGGGGAGGGGGGAGACCACGTGACCTGACCTGCTGGGCGGAGGTGGTGGGGGAACCCTCCCCTACGATGGATAGGCGCTGCACGCAGTGATACATGTTTCAGCGCGGCGCCTAGTTCCTTCTTCCTTCTTTAGCTTTCTTTACGCCCTGCTGAAATTGAAAAAAAAAAAAGTTTTTCGTACTTTCCCGAAAGATTCCTTTGGAAGCAAGTTGCCAAGGAATAAATTGTAACACCACATGAAATACATTGTAACTTTGTGCAACGCACGGCCATGAATAGAGACCGGAAAAATTCGCGGATTTTTCAGCGATAGGCTAGAATTCAAATACATATAACTTTTAGATGGTTTGGCTATTGGCTTACTGTTCATCTGGACGAATCTCAAACGTTTATAAACCCTCAACCAAAGAAGGGTCGAATCACAGACAAACCAGCTGAGACGACTCACAAGTCGGCAGCCAATGAACTTGCGTTATTTGCCCGAGTATACAGGGGAATGTGCAGTCTATCCTGAAGGCCATCGAAACCGCGAATTTTTCGCGGTCTCTGAGAATAAGGATGTTTTGTCGTCAAGAGGGTAATGGTTGGTGAGGGGGTGCTGACTAGGGGGATTGGGGGGAACCGTAGGGGCTGAGAAAAGAAGGCTTCTGTGCGGCCGCAGTGTTGATCGAGTCTCCCCGTGTCTGCACACCTCCTCAAGGCCCAGACACCCCCCCCCCCCCCGCGGCGAGAGAGTGAGACCAGAAGAGTGTTTGTTCGGCACAGGGCGCCGGCAGAAACTGCGTGGCGGAGAACAAAAACACACCTCGGTTCCTTCGACGAAAGGTTTGTTTGTCGGGACGGGACTGTCAGCTGTCAGAAACAAGATGATTGTTTTCCTGCGCGGAATAATAAATATACATATACGTTTTGGACCAAGGAAAATTTTATTTTTTACTCGGTTTAGTTTGGGAGCTACGCGAGCCTGGCACACACACGGCGAGCAAAGCTTCAGAAGAAAAACAGATATGTGTGTGTGCTAGGGGCCGGAAAAATTAATGCTTTCGATGGCCTTCAGGATAGACTGCACATTCCCCTCTACACTCGGGAAAATAACGCAAGTTCATTGGCTGCCGACTTGTGAGTCGTCTCAGCTGGTTTGTCTGTGATTCGATCCTTCTTTGGTTGAGGTTTTATAATTGGTTGAGATTCGTCCAGATGAACAGTGAGCCAATAGCAAAATCATTATAAAGGTATATGTATTTGAATTCTAGCCTATCGCCGAATGAATCCGCGAATTTTTCAGGTCCCTAATTATGGGCAACACAACGTCGATATCCAGAAGAACACAGCCAAACTTAAAATATCAGACAGCGCAAGAATTCCGTGGGAGTAATTTAGTCATGGACAAATATCAACACAGGCGAACACAGACAGCTCACAAAGAAGAGACAGATTCGAAAGACAGAAAACAAACCTGGACAACGGCAACAAACATACGAACACAACGACTTGATGTAAGCTTTTGGGCATACGCCATTGCTTAGCACATGGGGTATGTCCAAAAGCTTACATCAAGTCATGCACTCCCATTGCACAAATCTTTCAAAGATAATACGAACACAACGATGAAGATAAACCGGTATTCTGGACAAGACCACGAGGACAGCACAATAGGTTGCAACGTTTCGGGAACTGCCATCTGTGCCCATCATCAGGCACGGACTGTCCAAAAAAAAAAAGTATCAAATCAGAAATTACCCATTGCACGAATCATTTAAAGAACTGGTTTATGAAGCCAAATCAAGCCTTAAATTTTTCCCGCCACTATATATTCGTAACGAGAATATATATATATAAAAAAAATGAACGAGATAAAACCTACGGCGAGAGGCAAGCGTGGATAAAGCATGAACGTATACGCGAGGATAAGAGCTACAATACAGAAGCCAGCAGCGCGCGCGAAACGGAAAATATTGCTCCCGAGGGCCTGGAGTCGTGAATCACACGTGGTGTCGCCTTTGTAATCGCCACACGCTATTAGTAGAGGCCGGAAAAATTCGCTGTTTCATTTCGCGATAGGCTAGAATCCAAGTGCGTGTAACTAATTGCCGCTTCAGTGATTGGAACCCAGTTTGCCTGAAGGACTGTGAGCCAATGAATGAGCATCAACGGAAGAAGTATCTAATCAAAAACATCCCAGTTAAGCAGGTGTCACGAGTCAGTAGCCAATGAGCTGGTGTAATTTTCCCGCGTACATAGAGGATAGTGGAATCTATCCTAGGGGTCATCGAAACCACGAATTTTTCCTGTCCTTAGCTATTAGTATGCCACGACGAGAGAAAAAAGATCAAATGTGCCCAGCCTTTATTCACTCTTTTTTTTTGACGTGATAACGTCTTATAAATCGATGAACGCCGGCATGACTCATTGTCACGTTCCGCCTGAGCCGAGCGCGTGCAAGAACCGGCCAACCACCGTGCGAGAAAATCTTCTATAATATCAAATAGGTTAAATAGAGCTTTTTAACTAATTGCTTGTGATTATATTTAAACAAAATTTTAAATAAAGTTTTCAAAAAAAATGCAAATAATATTTGAAAATTAAAAAAAATATGAAATTTTTCATCAATGTTTTCTTACGACGTTATCACGTAAAATTATCGTCCGCAAACATACTTTACATACAACCCCGCTTTTTTAAACAAGTGTAATAACTAGAGACATCCAAGTATTATTTTCTGTTGACAGGTGCAAACACCAAGTCAATTTCAGGTGTACAGAGGCCCGGAAATTGTGAGAATTCATAGAGGCATGCGTATCTCGCGAAAAGTTTTCCGAGACCTACTGAAAGTTTAAACACTGTAGCATCGTCTGTCTTTCTTTATTGGGTGAGTTTCTTTCAGGTACACGCATTTCGTTGCAACACCAACCACAGTAATCAATTGCTAGAGACAGGAGAAATTCGCGGGTTCAATGACTTCCAGGATAGACTCCAATATCCTCTACACACTCGGGAAAATGCCAACTGTTCATTGGCTGCTGACTTGTGAGTCGTCTCGACTGAGTGGCCTGTGATTCGACACTTCTATGAGTGAGGGTCTCTAATTGGCCCTCAGTCCTCCAGATTAACAGAGAACCAATGACAGAAGCAGCACTAAGGTATTATTATTTGAATTTTTAGCATAACACGAAATGAACCCGCGAATTTTTCAGGTTTCTAGTAGAGACCGGAAAAATTCATGGATTCATTTCACGATATGATAGAATCCAAACAACTGTACCTTTATATTGCTTCTCTAATTAGCTCACAGTTTATCTGAAGGACTTTGAGCCAATGAAAAACCTTCAACCAAAAAAGTATCGCATCGCAAGCGTCCCAGTTGACAGGTGATATCTGTCAGTAGCCAATGAGCAGGTGGCATTTTGCGGAGTGTGTAGGGGGTTTTGGAGTCTATCCTAGAGGTCATACAAAGCGCGAATTTTTCCAGTCTCTACCAATCACAAAGTAGAAATTACTGACACAGAAATGCATTACTGTCAAAAAAAATAAAATAACGCATAAAAATAAAATTAAACGTACATCAGGTTCATTCGAACTTGTTTAGAAACAGCTAAAGAGCGACTTCAAGCACTGTACTGAACTAAATCACTGTTCAAGTAAAAAACCTGCCGAGGCGTTCAAGCAAAAAAAGAATGACGTATAAACAGCAAGAGCGTAAAAGCGGTGATGAAACAGTATATTAATTTTTATATCTGGACACGTATTTATCTGGTAAACCACAGGATGAACCCGTAAATCTTCCAGAGCGCACTCTTTGATAGAGTCAGAAAAAAATTCGCATATTTATTCGGCGATAGGCTAGAATTCAAATACATATAACTCTCAGATGATTTTGCTATTGGCTTACTGTTCATCTGGACGAATCCCAACCAGTTATAAAACCTCAACCAAAGAAGGATCGAATCACAGACAAATCAGTCGAGACGACTCACAAGTCGGCAGCCAATGAACTTGCGTTTTTTCCCCCGAGTGTACAGGGGAATGTGCAGTCTATCCTGAAGGCCATCGAAACCGCGAAATTTTCCGGCCCCTACTCTTTGAGAACCTCTGTTAGACGCAGGGGAACTTTCAATATTAATTTTTAGAGACCTGCAAAATTCGCGGATTCAATGACCTCCAGGATAGACTCTACTACACTCTACACACTCGGGAAAATGCCACCTGTTCATTGGCTGCTGACTTGTGAGTCGTCTTGACTTGATTGTCTGTGATTCGACACTTCTATGAGCGAGGGTCTCTGATTGGCCCTCATTGCTCCAGATTAACAATTAACCAGTGGTAGAAGCAGCGTAAAGTGTCATTATTTTAATTGTAGAATATCACGAAATTAATCCGCGAATTTTGCAGGTCTCTGCCAATATGGAATCTCTTGAGTTTTTTATCACCCTCCCTCATTAAGGATGGATTTAGCCTGCGCTCTTGCCACCCCGAGCGGCGTTTAAGGCTGCTCTCGGTCGGCGGCGGCCGCAGGAAATGAGAACTTGAGGCGGGCGAGCCCCCCTTGCCCCCGTGGGGGCGGTGGGGGCGGTGGGGGCGACAGGGAGGCTGCGCTCCCTGCCTAGACGACCTCGCCGAACATCTGCCACCTGCAGAGGCGATCCGTTTTCCACGAAAGAGATTTAGAGGCCAGTTGTACATCATTACGTAGAGACCTGCAAAATTCTCGGTTTCGATGGCCTTCAGGATAGACTGCACATTCCCCCTGTACACTCGGGCAAAGTAACGCAAGTTCATTGGCTGCCGACTTGTGAGTCGTCCCAGCTGGTTTGTCCGAGATTCGATCCTTCTTTGGTTGAGGGTTTATAACTGGTTGAGATTCGTCCAGATGAACAGTAAGCCAATAGCAAAATTATTTACGAGGTCTATGTGTTTGAATTCTAGCCTATCACCGATTGAATCCGCGAATTTTGAAGGTCTCTAATCATCACGTAGGGCCATGCAGAATTTCGCGAAAAAATTTCGAGACTCGATGAAAGTTAAAACAACTGTCGCACAGTCTGTGTTCCGTGATTGGGTGAGTTTCTCCCAGGTACATGTCGATTGTAACAACACCAATCACAGTGATTCAGTGCCGAACTAAACGCGTCCTGAGTGGCTCGGTCAATCAAGACAACGACTTCTCTCGCAGACGGCCGCCAATCACAAGGAAGAAACCGCTAGAGTGGGCGCAGCCTACCTAGCGGTGTTAAATTTTTTTTTTCGCGAAAAATCAAAATCTGATTGCTCATTAGACTGCAAAAAATGTATGCTGGCCCTATCGATTGTTCCCTTGTAATTAGCTACCGTCTGCTGCAAGAGGCCGTTCTCCTACAGGCCGGGCCATTCAGGAAGCGTTTGCTTCCTTACGGGATGCTGCGATCCGTGTGCTGAAAATATGCATGCACTTGAAATAAACCCTGCCAATTACGGAACACGGAAATCTTTACACAGTTTTGACAGGCAGCTGGCCTGGAGATGTTTTCGCGAAAAATGTAGGGCCCTGGGCATGCCTCATTGCTAGAGACTGGAAAAATTCGCGCTTTGGATGACCTCTAGGATAGACTCCACAATCCCCTACATACTCAAGCAAATGCCACCTACTCATTGGTTACCGACTCGTGACAAGTGTCAACTGGGACGCTTGCGATTCGATACTTTTTTGTTTAAGGTTTTTTCATAGGATCAAAGTCCTTCAGATAAACTGTGAGCCAATCAGAGAAGCAATATAAAGGTACAGTTGTTTGGATCCTATCATATCGTGAAAAGAATCCGCGAATTTTTCCAGTCTCTACTTATTGTGAAACAGCACAATGCTACGTTACTACTTTCCTATTGATGACACGAGCAGTTCTCGTACTTGAGAGTTATTTCTCTGGTGTATTTTGTTGATTCAACGCAGGTAACTTCACTGTAGGGAACATTTCTATCTTTTCAAAGCACTTTTCCACATCTCGCGTTTAAGGAGATGAGATTCGAGAATTTTCATTTTATCCGCTAAACACTTTTTTGAGACTTTTTTTTTTTTAAGAGCGACACCAAAACGAGTTCAAGATAAAATATTTCAAATCTAACTCCGACCTTTTGCCAACAATTTCACGCCCTGAATTTTTACTCAGCCCCCCCCCCCCCCCCCCCCTTCCCATTCGGCATTCCGTGCCAGACTTCATCTGCCCGACGAAATTCTCACTTTTTTTTTTTTTTTTTTTTTACCTTTCCATCTTCTCCACTCTTTCATTTCTCCCGTGACACACCGAAATGCCCCTACACACACACACAAACACACACAGGGGAAAAAATTCTTCCTGCGTTCACGGCAGTATTCGAATGTGCAGAGCGAGTGCATTCCCCGACGTCGAAACCTTGGGCGATAAATAGATTTCGCGGATTCCTTGAGTAGCAAAGTAGACTTCAAAAGCATATAAATCTCCTTCACGTCGCTGATTGTACGGCATATGCCCTCCACCCTGAGACAGTTGGAAGCAAGGAGAAGTGGTTACGCAATCACGTGTTAACCGACGAAATACACGACTGTTATTGTCATTGACCAATGAGTAGGGACCAGAAAAATTAATGGTTTCGATGGCCTTCAGGATAGACTGCACATTCCCCTGTACACTCGGGCAAGTAGCACAAGTTCATTGGCTGCCAACTTGTAAGTCGTCTCAGCTGGTTTATCCGTGATTCGATCCTTCTTTGGTTGAGGGTTTATAATTGGTTGAGATTCGTCCAGATGAACAGTAAGCCAATAGAAAAATAATCAAAATGGTATATGTGTTTGAATTCTAGCCTATCGCCGAATGAATCTGCGAATTTTTCCGGTCTCTACCAATGAGCTTTTTACAAGCTTGGTTATATTCAGGACATTTGAGTCAATCCTGAAGTGACATAAATCCAAGAAATGATTGACCCCTCTAGTAATAAAGTGTATTCTTAATAATGACAGTTTTCTCGTATTGAAACACTCTACAGAACCTGCCAAATTAGCGTTATTAATTGTATGAAGGATAAAATTTTAAAAATTTTACTTTGTTTTAATTAGACCGTAGTCAGTTTTGACACGTCTCAAAATGCAAGATAGGTACCATTAAAAAAATTCAAATTTAAAATGATCCAATCACATGGAATCCGATCATAAATAAAATATGCAAGCATCCAGTGGGCAATATATTTTTTTAGCAATTATTCCAGAAAAAAACGTAAATTAAAAAATTTCCAAATAATTTTTTTGTTTGATAATTAAGCTGATTTTTTCCTATGGCAGTATAATAACATGTATTTTAATTGATATAGTTTTTTAATCTTTCCTATTGTTAAATCAGTAATTACTTAACGAACCTAAAATACATTTGATCTTTACAAAAATAGCATTGAAAAGTTAATTTCAGTTTAATTTTTTTGTATGTTTGTGGTTTTTATGACTTCTTGTAATATTAATTATTCATTACTTGGATAATACAGTTAAAATACCTCCCGTTGCAAGTACCTCTCAAGCACAAGCTCGCTTTTATGAGTGTTAAACTTCCTGAAAATAATCAAGCATGATTGTGTAAATAATGTAATAAATAAATATATATATTTAGAATATACAATCTCATTTGTGTGCTAGTGTCTGGAGCTAATCATAGTTTCAAAAATTTTAACACAAATTTCGCAAGTCTTTAAATATATATTCTTGTCACTACAGCTCCTTGAAGCTACTGGAGTAATAAATCAGGCAATAGGAAAGCAATTGCGGGTCGAGAATTCAAAATAGCACTGCAAATTCTAGCGTGGCCCCAAGTGAATCGTTAGCGTTTTTCCGGTTTTACATTGTGTTTCTTTTCACTTATCAATAGGGATCAGAAAAATTCGCGGTTTCGATGGCCTTCAGGATAGACTGCACTTTCCACTGTATACTTGGGCAAATAACGCAAGTTCATTGCTGACTTGTAATCGTCTCAGCTGGTTCGTCCGTGATTCGATCCTTCTATGGTTGAGGGTTTATAATTGGTTGAGATTCGTCCAGATGAACAGTAAGCCAATAGCCACATCATATAAAAGCTATATATATTTGAATTCTAGCCTATTTCCGAATCAATTCGCGAATTTTTCCGGTCTCTACTTATCACACGTGGTATTTCTGTTGAAACTACATCGACGTTCGATAATCCGTCAAAACCGCTAATCCGGTTTGACCGAAGCCCCGAACGTCCCGGATCAAAGACCGTTCCCTGTCGTTCCAGTTGCACCTGTCTCCCTCCTCCCGACCAATCCCGAAGGAGGTCGCCTCGGGACTCACGTAATCGATGGCCCTCGAGGGTCTGGGTCGCAGTCGCCGGCGCCCGGGATACGCCAGGACGCAGAAGGGCGGAGAAGGGAGAAGAATGGCGGACAAGGGTGAAGAAGGGCGCAGAAGGGCGGAGAAGGGTGAAGAAGGGCGGAGAAGGGCGGAGAATGGCGGACAAGGGTGAAGAAGGGCGGAGAAGGGCGGAGAATGGTGAAGAAAGGTGGAGAAGGGCGGGGAATGGTGGAGAAGGGTGGAGAAGGGCGGGGAAGGGCGGAGAATGGCGGACAAGGGTGAAGAAGGGCGGAGAAGGGCGGAGAATGGTGAAGAAAGGTGGAGAAGGGCGGGGAATGGTGGAGAAGAACGGAAAAGGGCGGAGAAGGGCGGAGAATAACGGACAAGGGCGGAGAAGAGCGGGGAAGGGCGGACAAGGGCGGAGAAGGGCGGAAAGAGCGGAGAAGGGAGAAGTGCGGAGAAGGGCGGGAAAGGGTGGAGAATGGTGGACAAGCGCGGAGAAGGGAGAGAAGGGCGTAGAAGGGCGGGGAATGGTGGAGAATAACGGACAAGGGCGGAGAATAACGGACAAGGGCGAAGAAGGGCGGGGAAGGGCGGGAAAGGGCGGAGAATGGTGGACAAGCGCGGAGAAGGGAGAGAAGGGCGGAGAAGGGCGGGGAATGGTGGAGAATAACGGACAAGGGCGGAGAAGGGCGGAGAAGGGCAGGGAAGGGCGGAGAAGGGCGGAGAAGGGGGGAGGGGTCGCGAGGACGGGAGATGCCTCTGACCGCGGCAGTGATCGGGGGAGGTCCCTCCTCGGTAACCTTGTTTTCGTCTCTCCGCCCTCCACCGAACCCGGTCCCTCATCAAGTCGTGGCTTCTCTTCACCCCCCGCTACCCCCTCCTCCACCAACCACCTCCAACTACTTCAACCCCTCGCAAACTCCCCCGCGCAATTGTCTGGAGCGACGCCAGGTAATTAGCATACAGTGGTGGAAGGACAGGGGCGGGGGTGTTTTCCACCGACACTGCAGTCCCGCCATTGAAACGGCTAGAAGACTTTTTTTTTGTCGCGGGGTGAGACATTTTGGCCAGTATTCCTAACCGTATTCCCAGTGCACGAGATGACACGGCCAGTCCTTTATTTCTGAGGAACGGATTTTGGTGTTCCATCCTTTGCCGAGTTCCGCGCATGCGCAGAGTTCACATCTTCGTCCAGATGGCGGGCTTGGACCTGAATCTGGCGCCATTAACTCATATATAGACATTTTTTTTGCGATCGTCGGGGGACCTGCCAAGCGTGTTGGTGTGCCAAGTGAAACTTTATGACTAGAGACTGGAAAAATTCGCTCATTGGATGACCTCTAGGATAGACTCCACAATCCCCTACATACTCGGGCAAATTCCACCTGCTCATTGGTTACCGACTCGTGACACGTGTCAACTGGGACGCTTTCGATTCGATACTTTTTTGGTTAAAGGTTTTTCATTGGCTCAAATTCCTTCAGATAAACTGTGAGCCAATCAGAGAAGCAATATAAAGGTACAGTTGTTTGGATTCTATCATGTCGTGAAATGAATCCGCGAATTTTTCCGGTCTCTATTTATGACAGCGAAACTATCCTGGAATACATAATGCACACGTTAATGATCATAAAAAATGATTGCAACTTAAAAAATACTTGAGAAAATTAGAAGGGGTAGTTAGTTCTATTTGTGTGCGATGGTGCTGCTATCTCTCGTACTTTTTTTTTTTTGCAGTTACAATTGTATCGATGTGGTTGCGAAACGTCCGCTAGAATGTAATGGAACCAGTTTCTAGCCTCGCGCAGGGCACCGTTTATTAAAACGGTTGTCGATTTGTTTCCTTACTGGGATACGTTTTTGGTCACGTAAGGGAATACGGCCCGCGAGTTAGGTTACGGTTGCATCCCGACAAGACAGTTCTTCTTCTCTACCTTATGCGAAGGACCAGGGCAATATTGATAGGTACCGGAAAAATTATCGGTTTCGATGGCTTTCACGATAGACTGCACATTCCCCTGTACAATCGGGCAAATAACGAAAGTTCATTGGCTGCCGACTTGTGAGTCGTCTCAGCTGGTTCGTCTGTGATTCGATCCTTCTTTGGTTGAGGGTTTTCAATTGGTTGAGATTCGTCCAGATGAACTGTAAGCCAATAGAAAAAACATCTAAAAGGTGTTATGTATTTGAATTTTAGCCTATCGCCGAATAAATTCGCGAATTTTTCTGGTCTCTAAATATTGAGTACTGTTTCCCATGCACTTTCCGAGATCGCCCGATGAAAAAAAAAAAAGCTGGTATATATCCATACTTCAGCCCATGGATACGACGTGAAATATTCGCGAGTTCATTTCGCGATACACTAAATTCCAAATAAGTTTTGTCTTTTTGCTGCTTCAGTGATTATACCACAGTTTATCTAAAGGACTCTGGGCCAGTGGAAAACCTTCAACGAAAGAAGTATCGAATCACAAGCCTCTCAGCTAACAGTTGTCACGAGTCAGTAACCAATGAGCAGGTGTAGTTTGCCCCCGAGTGCACAGAGAATAGTGGAGTATCCTAGAGGTCATTAGAATAGCGTTTTTTCTTCAGTTCTTATTTATGACCCAACAAAAAATACAAGGGCGCTGCTGCAAATGATTTACAGAAAAAGTCTCTAATCAATAGTAATGCCTAGAGACCGGAAAAATTCGTGAATTCTTTCGGCGATAGACTAGAATTCAAATGCATATAACTTTTAGATTATTTATGTATTGGCTTACTGTTCATCTGGACGAATCTCAACCAGTTATAAACCCTCAGCCAAAGAAGGATCGAATCACAGACAAACCAGCTGAGACGACTTACAAGTCGGCAGCCAATGAACTTGCGTTATTTGTTCAAGTGTACAGGAGAATGTGCAGTCTATCCTGAAACTGGGTGGAACAGAGACTGGAGAAAATTTTTAACGACAATATCTTAATTCAAAACATTTTTAATGGACATGAGCTTTTGCTGATTTTCACTGCATGTCATAGAGAAACCACAATGATGAATTAACGAGAAAAAAAGTCAGGAAAAAAGGTCAATTTTTTTTTAAATCAGCCGAAGTTTAATGTTAAATGAATATACAGCACAGAGAATTTATCGGAAGTAACTGAAAAGAAAAAAAAAATATCATAGTACAGACAAAAATGGCTTGATTTGTTTTTGTGTTCGTGTGTTAATGTTTCTCGTCCATTCTTGATGTTTCTCCGTGAGATAAAGTGAGTAGGTAACTGCTCCCTGATGATAGCGACTGAGATGTCGACCAGAAACGTCGGTGAATTATTCGCCAAGGACGCGGCTACAACCCAGAAGCCAAGCTACTTCGGACAATTGGCCGTGAAAGCCCGCGAACATTATTAATGTTTTAGAGACCGGAAATATTCGCGGATTAATATCACGATATGATAGAATCCAAACAACTGTACCTTTATATTTCTTCTCTGATTGGTTCACAGTTAATCTGAAGGACTTTGAGTCAATGAAAAACCTTCAACAAAAAAAAAAGTATCGAATCGCCAGCGTCCCAGTTGACAAGGTGACACGAGTCGGTAGCCATTTGCTCGAGTGTGTAGAGTATAGTGAAGTCTATCCTAGAGGCAATACAAAGCAGCGCGAATTTTTTCCAGTCTCTATATAATGTTTCGAATCAATCTTCCTCGTTGCAAGGATCATTCAAAAAAAGGACGAGGGTAGGTATATCTTAGTGTTTGCGGGGAAGTCCTTCGCTGCGAGTGTAGTAGGATCAGAGCGGGAGGGGAATATGATTCTTTATTCCGCGGCTGCGACGATGAATAAAAGATGGTTGTTGCTCGAAGGGGGGGGGGGGGAAGGGGGGGGATAGCTCGCAGAGTGGCGATAGCACGGGCGCCGAGTCCTCGCGGAACTTCTGTCGGCGCCCGTGACGGATGGTTCGCTCCTCGCGGATAAGCTGCATGCGCTAGCTCTTCAGCGAGGCTCGGTACAACCCGCACTTCATATATATATATATATATATATATATATATATATATATATATATATATAATGTATATGTATATATATAAAAGAATCCCAACCAAAGCACTATATATATATATATATATATATATATATATATATCTGAATTCCCGAAACTCCACTCCTGCGAAACGTGCGGAAACAGATCTATTCTTATAGAGACCGGAATAAATTCGCAGATTCATTCGTCGATAGGCTAGAAATCAAATACACATAACCTTCGTAATGATTTTTGCTATTGGCTCACTGTTCATCTGGACGAATCTCAGCCAGTTATAAACCGTCAACCATCAAAGAAGGATCGAATCACAGACGAACCAGCCGAGACGACTCACAAGTCGGCAGCCAATGAACTTGCGTTATTTGCCCGAGTGAACCTGGGGAATGTGCAGTCTATCCTGAAGGCCATCGAAACAGCTAATTTTTCCGGTCCCTATTTATTCAGTAAATTTGCGTTACAGTTTGGTCGAGAAGCTAAAAAAAGGGGGGGTTTGTCTGAAAAGTCGGTTTACGGACAATAATTTTACGTGATAACGTCATAAGAAAACTTGATGAAAAATTGCATACTTTTTAATTTTCAAATATTATTTACAGTTTTTTTTTGCAAATTTGATTTAAATATTTTCTTTAAATATAATCACGAACAATTAGTCATAGAAATAAAGTGAAATCAAATCAATGTCAATAAATTATTTTGAAATGACGAAATTGGACAAATAAATCATTTTTTTTATATTTCTGCTTTTAAAAAGCCCGCCTTAACCTTTTCGATATTATAGAAGATTTTCTCGCACGGTGGTTGGCCGGTTCTTGCACGCTCGGCTCAGGTGAAACTTGACAATGAGTCATGCTTTTTCGTGCGTGCAGCCGGCGATTTATAAGACGTTATCAGTTAACTATTCGAGGTATCGGGACAACACAGATAATGCCCGGGTAAGAAATCCGAACTACCCAGTATAATTGCGAACACTATTTTGTAGTGAGTGATAGAGTTGTTTTCGTGTAAGATAAACGGATATACGAATATAGGTATGTAAGTGAACATGAATATTTCTGTTCCATTTACAATATATGTATGTAAATATAACAGTGCGTTGTCTAGTTCTGACCCCGGTGTGACGTCAGCGATCAGCTTAGCTAACCGCGCGCGGTGGTCGTGCCCTGAATAACAAATAACAAATGTTGTTGATGTTGGAGCGCGTGATAAGGTTGTCGGAGGAACACGAGAGCAAACTGAGGCAACCCTCCACCCTCCCCTCAACCACTCCCACGGTCGACCTTCCCCGTTTTCACTCTTCATCCTATCAAAACACCGTCCTTTACTCTCTATGTTAGGTATTTTCCTACAGACCGATCGGAGGGGGGGGGGGGGGGAATCGCGGATTAATAGAGACCGGAAAAATTCGCGGTTTTCGATGGCCTTCAGGATAGACTGCACATTCCCCTGTACACTTTGGCAAACAACGCAAGTTCATTGGCTGCTGACTTGTGAGTCGTCTCAGCTGGTTTGTCTGTGATTCGATCCTTCTTCGGTTGAGGGTTTATAATTTAATTGGCTGAGATTCGTCCAGATGAACAGTATGCCAATAGCAAAATCATCTAAGCGGTATACGTATTTGAATTCTAGCTTATCACCGAATGAATCCGCGAATTTTTCCGATCTCTACGTATATCTTCACACAAGCCTTCATGAAATGTTTGCTGTAACTTTAAAGGTTCTGATGGTTGGAAAAACAGCATAATAGTCACAAATAATTCTCTTGACTTATCAGGTAAATCAGAAATAACTGCATTAGCAAACTAACATGTGTTCTCTATGTTCGTCGTTTTCAATGAGACCAAGTAATTTGCATGCTGACCGATATGTGGCATAATCTGTCCGTCAACAGTTTTTAAATTTTTAAAAGTCATTTGGACAATGGACATGTTTCAGCAATTTTCTTAAATAAAAAAACATTAATATTCACTTGGATGAACTTTGTACATTCTGCCAAGTGCTCGATCTTTTTTAATGCAAGGAAATCGTATTGGGGTGTTTTGGCATATAACAAAAATTTTGTAAAATCATCTGCGCTACATTATTCGAAAAACGGAGTGAGAGGTGTTACTTTCGGACTTTCGACTCTTTATTGTAAGTCATTTTCTGTGAAATAAACTCTCTGTCCATTTACAAGATGAACTGCTAAATAAAGTCATAGATTCTGCAAACAACTTCAGATATACGGGGCTGTGTTTTTTTCAACCTCCAATGGGCTATAAAAAATTTTACATAATATAAAAATTTTACTACTAAAAGTTCCGCAGGTTCTTACTTATTTTTCTACATAATTGCCAAAACTATCGAGGGATTTGTCATATCGTGGCACAAGCTTCTCGATGCCTTCTTCTAAGAAGTCAGCCTCCAGGGAATAGAGATACAGGGCCAGCGCCTGGATGTATCCCTCTCCCTCACGACACCGCTGTAAGGCGGGTGGACTAATCGCGCGGCGCATTCTGCCCCACTCTTCGCATCTCCGGCGGTAAGTCTGGACTCGGGAGCCCTATTTGGCCGGGCCAATCAGGACAGGTTTGCTTTCGCACCGAATGGCTGTGATACGCGCCTGCCTAAATATAAGACATATATCTGCAAGAAACCCAACCAATCACGGGACACAGACGATGCTACATTGTTTTAACATAAAACTATTTGCCATATCTCCTTAGTATCCGTTGAATGGTTTCCACTTATTTGGTGAAACAATTATTCTTCTCGTTGTTTATTGCCAGTCCAACGGTGTGAAGAGCGGGTCAAGAAAACTGCGATCCAATCATGCAAGTTCCAAGCAAAATTTGCCACCAAAAATGAGCTCTGAAAATTCTCGTGACTTCAAATGTCGGCGTGCGCAAAGTGTAATAATGGCTTCCGCAACCAACGCCTGGAAAACTTCCCGCAGTTTCCGAACGAAACCTTCGTCTCTCTGGAACGTATTTTCAGCGAACGTGTTATTTGGTGGTCGTTAACTTTTAAAAGCATTTTTCGAGGAAAAAAAAAATTAAACATGGTGATGACGGCTCGGGACTGTGTCACGCCCCCTCCCTCACTCTACAGTTGGGCAACGTGTGTCGGTTACGGCGCGGGGCGAGAGGTGGGGGTATGTGGGTCGCGACAGCAGGGAAATGACTTCCGTGGTCGCCAGCTGACGTCACGCGCGCACGTCGACTTCTGCGCGATCCGCGCTCCACCATGAGCTCTGGCAATGTGGGAGAGAGAGAGAGAAAGAGAGAGAAAGAGAGAAAAAATAGGGAGGAACGGGATATAAAAAGACAGAGAGAAAGAGAGAAAGGAGAGAAAAATAGGGTGGAACGGTATATAAAAAGACAGAGAGAAAGGAGAGAGAAATAGAATGGAAAGGGATATAAAAAACAGAGAGAAAGAGGGATCGAAAAATAAATTAAGAGAAAAAATATAGAGAGAAAGAGAAAAAAGACAACAGAGAGAAAACATTAATTGCCTAGAGAAAGAATGAGATAAAAAAGAGAGAGCAAAATATATAGAGGAAGAAGAAAGATAAATATAAACAGAGAGAAAGAGGGAACGAGCAAAAGAAAGAGAGAGAGAAACAGAAAAAAACAGAAAAGTAAAGAGAGCGAATGAGTGGGGAAGGCAGAGAAAGAGGGATTAAGAGCCAAAATTAATGAGTAAATTAAATAAGAAACGGGATAAAAAAAAAAGCTCTAAATGAAAATTTTATAGCAGCAACTGCTGAAGCTGCATCCTTTTAATGTAACACTCCCGATAGCCTGATCCGTTGAGTTAGAGTCAAGTTTGAACAAGTTGTGACCTGTTAGTCGGCTTCCATAGCCGGAAGAGAGAGGTTGTGTTTACTGTGTTTGTCGTCCATCATTAGAGACAGGAAAAATTCGCGAATTCATTCGGCGATCGGCTAGAAATCAAATGCATATACCTTTATAATGATTCTGCTATTGGCTTACTGTTCAACTGGACGAATCTCAACCAGTTATAAACCTTCAACTAAAGAAGGATCGAATCACAGACAAACCAGCTGAGACGACTTACAAGTCAGAAGCCAATGAACTTGCGTTTTTTGCCCGAGTGTGCAGGGGAATGTGCAGTCTATCCTGAAGGCCATCGAAACCACGAATCTTTCAGGTCCATACCCATCATGGATAGAGACCCGGAAATTTCGTGGATTCGTCTGGCCTCAGGGTAGAATTCAAAGTCATAGGTGTGCTCAACTCACGTTTGCTTTTCCATTGGTCGATTTCTTAGCGAGAACATTTTTATCCTTGTTAATTGGCACTGTCTGATTCGCATACAAGTCTACTAGATGGGCATCGTTGGCTCACGGTTGCAGAGGGGCGTGTACAAATAACTGCAGTCCAATAAACGAACACAATGCAATAGTGTGTAGGTTGGTATTCTAACTTGCGAATAAATGAATTCACGAAACTTCTGTATTTATAGATACCATAAAACTAGCGGTTTCGATGACTTTCAGGATAGACTGCACATTGCCCTGTACACTTGGGTAAATAACGCAAGTTCATTGGCTGCCGACTTGTAGTCGTCTCATCTGGTTTGTCTATGATTCGATCCTTCTTTGCCTGAGGGTTTATAATTGGTTGAGATTCGTCAAGATTAACAGTAAGCCAATAGCAAAATTGTCTAAGAGGTATATGTATTTGAATTCTAGCCTATCGCCGAATGAATCCGCGAATTTTTCCGGTCTCTATGTATTTAAGGTCATGGATTCCGATCAGCGCGTTAACATTAAGTGTTGTTTGTGAAAAGGAGACCGGAAAATTTGTTTTGACACCATTCCCGACTTTGTGAGGACCACTACGGAGCAACTAAAGGCATTTTATAAAATCTTCCAGAAAATCTAATCATGGAATCGAAATTTGGGTAAGAGTACATCGCTAGCCAAGGAAATTATTCTGAAGGAGATTGTTAAAATTTGACGTAAGCTTATTACTTCGGTTGTTATATCATTATACACTGTATTTTTTTTTCATTACACCTCCTATGGAATTAATGACTCGTCCACATGAGGGTATTATACAGACAACGAGGGCTCGGGTTTAACGATTAGCGCGATTTTTTAAATTTAGGTACCACTAAATACCGGGATAAATTTGCGTATTCATTTCGTGATATACTGGAATTAAAATAATTTGACATGTGTGCTGCCTTTGCTATTTGGTTCAGTGTGAGGACTCTTGACCAATCAGAGACCCTTAATTATAGACGTTTCGAATAAAAATTTAATGTTACATTGTTGAGACGCCTCAGAAATCAGCAACCAATGATTAGGTGAAGCTTGCCCAAGTATGGAGAGGATGTCGGAGTCTATTATGAAGGTCACTGATTCCGCGAATTGTACCAATCGCTGTTTATTACTGACCATCGTCAGTGGAAATTTCTTTTCCACAATAGTTAGGGCCATTGAGAATGTGTTTACCACTTTAATAATCGTATATCATGAGAGAAGCAAATCGAATAAATCGTATTAAACCATTTCTTTCAACATCATATATTAAAATAGAAATAATAACTGGTGCTGCAAGTCAAAAAGAAAAATTTCTACGTAAAACTTTATGCGTGCTATTTCCCTTACGGGGAAATTATTCCAAACTGGGGTGTGATTCGTCACAGTGTAAGAAAAATTCATTTTCAAAACTGGTTACGAATTGACCACAGATAATTTTTTATGAATGTATTTGTAAATTTACGGCTACTAAGTTAACTAATTTTTTTTTAACTTGAACTTACAGGAATAATCGTAGATTTGATAATTTTTTTAAATATCTTGTTAAGTTAGTACCAGAAGAAAAAAAAATCTCTCTTGCACGAGCATATTTATAATGTTCACAAGGGAATACATTACTCGAAATTTGGTCCGGCGAATTTTTTTTTTACCAGTATTTTGAAAACGTGGGAAACATTTATTTTTTGAAACAAAAAAAAAATGTACGTGTGTATATAAAATGTAACTTAAACAGTCTGTCATTTTTTTTCTTTAACTGTAGGAAATTTATTTTCTTCCTCAAAAGACTTCGAACAGAGAGTAAGTATGAAGTTCGTGCGAAGACATTGCCCCAAAAACTTAAAGAGTTGAGTTTCCAAAGACATTAAAAAAAATACGTTGCAAGTAGAAGATGGAGAGATGGACGTGGCGGACTGACAGAAATGGAAAATAAAAAAGGAATGTTGGTAAGAGGAGTCGCCGGCAAAAAAAAAAAGCACCACTCAGTTAAATTAGAGCCGCCAGGATATGCAAATATTTATCTCGCGCTCTCTCGTTCGCAGCTTTGACGTCCCGTGCAGCAGCTCTCTCCGCTGCCCGCGGGCGCGTCGGGTGGAGAAGGCGTCGCGACGCTTCTCCGGGACGCCCTCTAGCGCGAGAGACGCGCCTATGAGACGTTGCTTCAACCGGCAGCAACTCGCCAGCGCCTTAGCCTCCGGCGACCAGCGCACACCGTCGTGTACACTCCCACTCTTATTATTTTTGACGTGACAACGTCTCATAAATCGATGAACGCCTGCTGCACGCACTAAAAAGTGTCCCGTTACGCTCATTGTCCCGTTACGCTCACTGTACGCTTGCGCCGCATCTATCTCTCTTCCACTCGATTGGAACAACCATCGATTTGACTTTCTCAAGGCACACTAAACTTGAAACACTCCCATTAGTTTCCTACTTTTCCTATCATCTTCCTATCCTCAACAGAATAACACAGATTGGAAGAAGTTAAATAGCAAACATGTACAAAAGTTATGTTTAAAATAATATCTTCGTTAAAGTAATAAACATATTTGAATTAATGAGTGCAAATACAAGTAAATTTATCAATTAAATTGTAGATTTAATTTCACTCCTTCTTTTTATCCATACAAAATAGTGGTAATTCAATGAAAATGATTCAATTTTATTCATAAAATTATGCAATAAATTCATCAATGTTTTGTTATGACGTTGTTACGTTAATCTATCGTTCGTAAACCGACTTTACAGACAACCCCACTTTTTTTAAGACAACTGATGTGAACTTCTTAGTTGATCACTTAACTAAGCGATAAAAGCAATGCCCAAAATTAAATTTGAACTTGTTTAGTCATTACCTTTAACTTTCGGCAGTTTATATGTTTAAGTGATAATATTCATTATTGCATACACATGACTTTTAAAAAGTCTTTAAAATCCTCTCATCAGCTTTACTTTAAATTAATTCGAACCTTAAAATCTAGAAGGCATTTTCATAAACTATATATAAGAAATTCCATAATTCTGTAATATACAATTTTTATTACTATCGTAAAATAGCCAAAACTCTTATTGAAATTGATATTATGTATTAGCGACAAAGAGAAAAAAACAATATAAATATCATCCGAAAACATTCTGGAACTGTGTCAAGATTACACTGTAAAAAATGTTTGTACTTTTTACAAGGAAAAACCTCGTATCACTTGTAAAACTGCAAAGTTAAGTTTTGTGAAATTGCAAAAGGTTCAAAACTTTTGTCTTAAAGTGTTATAGTTTTACATTTAATTTCGTTGGTAACTGAGTTTCCAATGATTTTCCACATAAAAAAAATATATAAAAAATATTTTTTAGCTAGCTTGTAGCTGACTGGCCCACATTTGTAGAGGGGAATGTTCAAACAATTATTGTGATCCGACCGTCAAAGAACTGCAAAGGTATTTGTGTTTGAAGTCTACCTTGAGACCAAAAGAATACGTGAAAACGTTTTTTGTACTTTATAAATCAGGCTAAATTTTCCGGGCGAGAACCTTACTTTTGTCATCAGAAGTTGATAATGAAATGATCTATTTATGCTTAGTAAGGCCGTGACGTCACTGCGACCCTGCTGGCTCGGACGGCTTGAATTCGCAGTTTCCCGCCGAAACTTAATTACAACTCCAAACATTATCTGGGATATCACTTATCTCAGGGAGCTGAAGAGACACCGCAATCAGCTACACCTTGTGTTCATTTGCAGACTCCTGATATTGGATTAATCTCCTCCTGCCCGCCTTATTCTCTCTCTCTTTCTCTCTCTTTCTCTCTCTCTCTCTCTGATTTCTCAACTCCAGAAGCTCATTTGCTTTGCCTTCAGCTTTTGTCTGCTAATGAGATGGGAATATTCGTTCGTATTTTCTCCCCCGGTAAACCCCATTACTATAAGGCTGGCAAGGCACAGACATTGTGATTAATGATCATTCGTGCATTCATACTTGCTTTGCTGGAGTTATTTAGGGAAACCCTTCTTTAGAGCAAGAAATAGTAAAAAAAAAATTCAACGAACAATTTTTAAAAAAAATATATGTATATAAAAAATTGAAGTATTGGCGTTACAGCAGCTGTTCAGACATACTATTGAATTTTTCAACATCGCAATTGATAATGTACGTCGTTTGTTCATTAAGGCTCAATGGATTCGGAATGAAAGCCAAAAATTGAGAGCTGCAGGTATTTAGGTAAACCTGGCTGGCTGGGGAGATATTCAGACATTCAAATAAATAGAGTACTTGCCTTATCCACGTCTAATTACATTATACGTATATATTTCATTTTAAAATTAATTTTAATAGGCATTTTGTGGTCACCGATTCATTTAAGTTTATAATCATGGACATTAAGATGTCTCCTTTTAAAGATACAGCACCACGCAAAGCTTAACACAAAAAAAACTGTACAAAGATATTAAGATATATCACGAAAATATTTGGCTTTCAAGTTAACCTGGAATCCACTGTTAGTTTCTTATCATAATTTTTTGAAGAAATATTCGGGGTTCGATGGCCTTCAGGATAGACTGCATATTCCCCTGTACATTTGGGCAAATAACGCAAGTTCATTGGCTGCCGACTTGTGAGTCGTCTCAGCTGGTTTGTCCGTGATTCGATCCTTCTTTGGTTGAGAGGGTTTATAACTGGTTGAGATTCGTCCAGATGAACAGTAAGCCAATAGCAAAAAATTATCTAAAAGGTATATGTGTTTGAATTCTAGCCCAGCGCCGAATGAATCCGCGTATTTTTTCCCGGTCTCTACCAATGATGGTGCGGGGAGTGTCTCCCCGGTGCACGGGTATGTGCAGTGCACTCGGTCGCCTGTGGAGTGAACTGGGATAAGGCCAGCTGGTTGGCTGGAGCCCAGGTACCTCTGGAGCCAAGTGAACTGCGAGCCAGGGTGGGAGAGAGAGAGAGAGAGACAGAGGCAGGGAGCGACATGCGGAGTGCTTGAGTGATTTGTGCCCTCGTTATAAACGACTGTAGAGGGGAGGGGTTGCGGCTGTATGCGCTCTACGAGAAAGGGTAGAGAGGGGGTAGAGAGAGGCGAGCTGTGTCGGAAGGGAGGGGGTGATGAATGCTTTATTAGCTCCGGGCGGCTGCAGAGCTGGAAGCTGCTCCATCCGCGGGCAAGGATGACACTCCACTGCTCTATCGCGCTTTCCCCCGTGCGGCCTCGCGCGGGCCCGGGTGACCCTGGGGGGGGGGGGGGGGTCGGCGCCGACGCGGGGGCCTTCCTCGTCCACCCCCGTCTAGCGAGCTCAGACCCCCACCACCCCCCATCCCCGACGAGCGAGCTCAGAGCCACCCCGTAGATCGACCCGTCAAACGAACACAGATCCACTCCCACTGCATGAGCACAGATATCCCTCCATTGAAGAAAAAAAGATCAAACTCCATCATGCGAACAAAAATTTACCCCTGTCGAGCCACCACATATCCACCCCCATAGAGCGAGCTAATATTTAACCCCGTCAAAAGAACACAGATCTACTCCCACTGCATGAGCACAGATATACCTCCATTGAAGAAAATAAAGATCAAACTCTATCATGCGAGCAAAAATCCACCCCTGTCGAGCCACCACAGATCTACGCCCATAGAGCGAGCTGATATTTACACCCGTCAAAGCGAACATAGATCTACTCCCGTTGAGTGAGCGCAGATCGCCCTCCATTGAAGAAAACACAGATGAACTTCCATCATGCGAGCAAAAATCCACCCCTGTCGAGCCAGCACAATTCCATCCTTGTCCAGAAAGCTAAGATTTTCATCCGTCAAGCGAGCACAAATCAACCCCCCTTTTTTGAGCGAGCTCAGATCCACCCTCCTAGAGAGAGCACAGAAAAACAAAAAACCTATGAGGGAACACAAATCCACCACTGTCAAGCGAGCAGCCATAGAGCTGTGACGAATTCTGTGGTAGAAGCGAGAGTGCGATGCTGAGGTTCGTGGTGATGGGAGAATACCGTACAGTCACACACGCCGGCTGGATCAGGTAGTGGAGCGTTCGAGTTCCCTCAACTAGCGAGACGCTTGTGCTGATGTCCCTTCACAAACATTAATGTAACACATAAGCTGAGATCTCGGTTGTACGCAAATGCTAGGTTAAGCTGGTAGTCAAAGGAAAAAAAAAAAAAAAACTTCAGGTCATAGACAAAAAAATATTATTATTTATTTGTAGGGACCGGAAAAATTCGCGGTTTCGATGGCTTTCAGGGTAGACTGCACATTACCCTGTACACTCGGGCAAATAATGCAAGTTCATTGGCTGCCGACTTGTGAGTCGTCTCAGCTGGTTCGTCGATACTACCTTGGTTGAGGGTTTATAACTGGTTGAGATTCGTCCAGATGAACAGTAAGCCAATAGCAAAATTATCTAAGAGGTATATGTGTTTGAATTCTAGCCTATCACCGAATGAATCCGCGAATTTTGCAGGTCTCTAGTAGAGACATGCAAAATTCGTGGATTCATTTCGCGATAGGCTAGCATCAAAACAACTATACCTTCGTACCGCTTCTGCGATTGGCCCACATTTTATCCAGGGAACTGTGAGCCAATGGGAAAAACTAAACCAAGAAAGTGCTGAATGACGGACAGTCTAGTTGAGACGTCTCACGCGTCAGTAGCCAATGAACAGGTGTCATTTCCGCGAGTATTTAAAGGACTGTGTAGTCTATCCTAGAGGTCATTGTATCCGCGAATTTTGCAAGTCTCTAACAATTAGGTTTTATTACAGTGTTATTAATTAACATATTTATCTCGTTAATTTTTCGGTTAGGTGGATAAGAAAAATTGATGATAAATTGTTTACATACAACAAATGACGATAACCGTGTGAGAAAATATGAAGAAAAGTTTTTTTTTTAAAGCATAGTGTATGGCAAAGGTCATGACGCAACAGTGCAGAGAGGAGTTTGTAATGCGAAAAGAAAATACCAGCAGCTTTTAAAAAATAGCTGGCTTTGTTTAAATGAGCGTGTGTGCATTAAGAAGAACGGATTAAAAGAAGAAAATAAACGGGCACAGAAAAAAAACGCCCGATAGAGAAGAATATGAAGCTGAAGCAGGAGCTAATGGAGCGAAAAATAAACACAGACAATACCGGGTAAAAGGGGATGGGGGAACCCGACAAGTGAGACGGAATTAGGAAATACGGTTTTACGACCAGGAAAAATAGAGTGACTTCGGTATGAACAAAAAAAAATATGTCCTGGGCTTAAGATGAAATTGCAGGAACGAAGAGAATGCTCTCGTAGATTTTTTCCATGTTCCTTGTATAAAGAGAATTATGAACTAAAGCTTCGCTGGTACTGTGAATAATGTACGCTCAGTGGTATCAAGATCAATTATCCCGCCTACAGGATACAACACGATGAATATAAGTAGAGAGCACAATGATTTCACAGATACATTCGGTAACAAAGTACAATTGAAGCTCACGTACATTTGCTTTAACTTTGACGACCATTCCACAGTTCTCTTACGCCCTAAATAACCTGGGTTAGTAATAAGCAAGGTGAAGAAGTGTTCAAACAATCACACATTACCCAGTCCAAAATGTGAGCAAGCCTCTCATATTAGTACTGGCCGATAAGCATATTAAAATGACTTGGTTATGTACAGAACAAGAGAGTCTAAACTGGAGCGAAAAAAATTCCGCCAAATATTCTTGACTCTCTTTATTACAACCAGTCCCCAGCATACTACATCACCCAGAAGCAAAAAGGTGATGCAGGTTTTCTCAGTCGTCTACACAGAAATATTATTTTCTGTACTTTTACAAATGATTCCTTTGGAAACCTATTGCCAAGATATAGCCTAGTTTGAAATACAAGACGGATACTCTATAACGTAATTGGGCTATCCCTTACGAACCCAGTTCTCCTCACGTAGGTCGTAACAGTATATATATATATATATATATATATATATAAGATACCATGCTGACAAGAACTTTATTTCTTCTGTTCCCGGCACAAGCAGATAAGGATGATGCCTCAGATTCACGTTAATTTTCAATAATCGAGCGAGAATACGCTCGGAAGGCGTTTTCCCGTGGTAATCTTCGGGAAGACTACAGCACTGCCCGAAAGAAGAATTAAAACACATATTTAAACCATGCGTGCGAACACGGAGTTAGCCCTTATCGCCATTATAATGCCATAAGATTATATGGCGAGTGGCCACTGGGACCGCCCATTTGAGCGTCGAATCGCGTGCGAGATCTGCGCTGATACATTTCACATCGGGTAAGCCGGTGGTTAATTTTTTTTTTGCCCGAGGCTTATTTTTATATTTTTATATCAGCTAAGGACCACCCTAGTCCCTAGGCATGCTCTAGAACGCCACGCGCACAATTTACGTTTAAAGAATATTACGTGACTGACGAAAAAAAAAAAAAAAAAAAGCTTCGACACGAAGTTATGGCCTAATTTTTTTTTTTTGGTGGGAAAAGTAATCTTGCTAAATGGTACATAAAAACGGCCATAGTCACATGTTTCTCCCGCTCATTTCCCTCCGTTTTATTTCTCAGGGGGGAAAAAAACGAAGGAAAAAAAATCTCACACGAGCAAGAAAATTTGGTAGTAAACGGAATCCTTCGGGTGTATTTTTAGAAAGATAAAAACCAAAGGGTTTTTTTTTTTCAATTTGTAACGTTTGAAAACTGGAACGATTTTTTTTATGAACTACAGCAACTAGTACACGGAATATAGACTAAAGCCGGGATTACAAAAGCCCGTCGCTTCCATCCGTCTGTAAATGAAGCGACATGAACAATTCTATGCTTCCGTCCGTCAAAAGCTTGGCAAGCTCCCACTTCTGACGAACGGATGGATGGATTATGTCAACGGGTTTTTGGCCGCGGCAGTCAATTTTTACGAGGAATGCAGTCCTATGGTGTTTGCATTAGGGCGTTCCGATGTGTTCTGCAAAAAAAACACTGCTGCTTTAAAACTCATGTCTAGAGACCTGCAAAATTCGCGTATTCATTCGGTGATAGGCTAGAATTCAAACACATTTACCTCTTAGATAATTTTGCAATTGGCTTACTGTTCATCTGGACGAATCTCAACCAGTTATAAACCCTCAACCAAAGAAGGATCGAATCACAGACAAACCAGCTGAGACGACTTACAAGTCGGCAGCCAATGAACTTGCGTTATTTTCCCGAGTGTACAGGAGAATGTGCAGTCTATCCTGAAGGCCATCGAAACCACGAGTTTTGTAGGTCTATAGTGATTAGTAGAGACTGGAAAAATTCGCGCTTTGGATGACCTCTAGGATAGACTCCACAATCCCCTACATACTCAGGCAAATGCCCCCTGCTCATTGGTTACCGACTCGTGACACGTGTCAACTGGGACGCTTGCGATTCGATACTATTTTGGTTAAAGGTTTTTCATTGGCTCAAAGTCCTTCAGATAAATTGTGAGCCAATCAGAGAAGCAATATAAAGGTACAGTTGTTTGGATTCTATCATATCGTGAAATGAATCCGCGAATTTTTCCTGTCTCTAGTGATTAGATACTTTTTCCGTTGAGGGTCATTCATTGGCTCACAGTCCCTTCAGGCAAACTGTGTTCCAATTACTGAAGCGGCATTAAGTTACACGCACTTGGATTCTAGCCTATCGCGAAATGAAACCGAGAATTTTTCCGGTCTCTACCAATTCATGACTTACAAAGTGCAACCCCAAGGCTGGTGCAGGCAGCGTGTAAATGACGCTTAAAAGAAACAAATTTTCTACCACCACTGCAAAACTTACCGTTGTCGTTGCTTTGAAGTTGATTAGGGGTTTCACAAGTGTATGGAATATAAGAAGTGTTTTCCCCCAAATTATTTCAATGAAAAAATTTTACGACAGCGACATTTTTTTTTTGCGTCCGTTGTTGTAGAACTTTGTTTGACTAATATAAACATTATCCTGACGGTCAGTGCTACATCTGAAAAAAAATTATAAATATATTTTCAGTAAAAATAGTTGAACAACTTCCAAATTATATATATATATATATATATATATATATATATATATATATATTTACATCGAGAAGCACTTTAAACTACAAGTCGTATATATATATATATATATGTTCAATTTTTTTTATCCGTTCTTTAAATTATTTTTGTCATGAGGAAAAAAATTAATATTGGACATACCATAATCTTGGAAATACGTCAATAGTGGACATACGTTAATATTGGAAATATGTTAATATAGGTCATACATTAATATTGGACATACGTTAATATTGTACATACGTTAATATTGTACATACGTTAATATGGCCTCTGACGCGACAAGGACCGGAGACTGATCGAGTTAGAACGAGGCGTCATGGCGTCAGGCCGCGCCTAATTGCGTGAGCTAGCGAGCCGCCATTGTCGCCTCCCGCAACAGCGTTCATCAATAACACACTCACACCACACCCTCTCTCCCCTCACCAAGCCCGAACATCTCGGTCCATCGCGTCTGTCTGCCGGAGTCGTCGAGCGACAATCGATTGTCTCTAATCGAACCCCCATCCCCCTCCAAACCCAACTAACCGTCACACCCTCCACCCTTCTCCCATCACCTGAAACAAAAAAAAATCTGCCACAGATGACAGCACCGTTGTTATACATTTCCGTTCCTCCATGTGACTTCCGTTCCATTCACAAATAAGCTTCCAACTAATGCCGTGTACCTAGAGCTAAGATGTTTACACATCACTAGGGACCGGAAAAATTCGCGGTTTAGATGGCCTTCAGGATAGACTGCAAATTCCCCTGTACACTCTGGCAAATAACGCAAGTTCATTGGTTGTTGACTTGTAAGTCGTCTCAGCTGGTTTGTCTGTGATTCGATATTTCTTTGCTTGAGGGTTTATAATTGGTTGAGATTCGTCAAGATGAACAGTAAGCCAATATCAAAATTATCTAAGAGGTATATGTGTTTGAATTCTAGCCTATCACCGAATGAATCCGCGAATTTTGCAGGTCTCTACACATCAGTAATACGTAGGGGCATGCAGATTTCGCGAAAAGATTCCGAGACCAGTTGAAAGTTAAAACACTGTAGCATCAACTGTGTTTCGTGATTGGGTAGTTTCTTTCCGATTTATGTCGATCGTTTCATAACCAATCAGGTAATACGTAGTCTGAAAGGTGTGCAGACAGGACGGAAGGCAAAAGCGACAGTAGGCACAGTAAACAAATGAAAACCGGCTTGACCACGCACGTGTTTGTGTATTTCATCCTGGCACGAGGAAATGAAACGCACTTTCCGTTCCAAAATCGTCAGGGACCGACGAATATCGCAGTTTGGATTCATAGCACTCTGAATTTCTCAAACACTTTTGTATTTTTTTTTTTTTTTTGCAATCTTTGCAGTACGACAAGCATTTATTTTACCCTCCAGTTAACCCAGATATTTAAATTTAATTGAGTCACGCAGAATCCCGTTAAAGATTTCGTACTAAGTCAGCAGCAAATGAAAAAAAAATCCAAAATTAAATAAGTTATAATTAGGGACTAAGTAATTCCTCGTTTTCAAGTGACCTTTAGGACAGACGGCCCAGTTCTCTGAATACTCGAGATAATGTCACCTGGTGAGACATATCGCCTGTGATTCAATAATTCTTTAGTTGAGAGTTTCTCACTGGCCAGGAGTATGCCCTATAACTAGGGACACCTGTATTTCGCGAATACATTTCGTGTCAAGGTATTTCACAAAATACTGTAGCTTTTCTCCTGTGGTCATTGGCTGAGGTCGGTGAGAGGTGTCGTCCCGCTCTTGACGGGGCCAATGAGAATGTGGTCACCGTACTGCTGCACCCTCACAATTTGCCATGACTCTTAGAAAAAGCTACAGTGTTTTGTGAAATACCTTGACATGAAATGAAATCGCGAAATACAGGTGTCCCTACCTATAAGCTGTGTGCCAATTTTTTCCCCCCTAGAAATTGGTTTATTCAATCTGTATTCTATTTTACTCGGAAGTTTTTTCATTTCATTGGCTATAGTTTTTGTTAACGTTAACATAGTGGAACAAGATTTTTTTTTTCTAATTTCATGTTACTTGGTAAAAACTTAATATTCCAATGAAATAAATAAGATAAAACTGTTTGTGAAATAATTTGGGCCTCGTAGCGTATTTATTTTAGTACAAATGACAAGATCTTCTGCTTTTGCAGTGAGTGTTTTCTAAATTGCTTGATTTAAGTGCGAAACAGCTTCTTTTGCCACAGACCACGTCAAAACAAAACATTCCCTAAACAATCCCATCACTAACAACAACAAAAACAACAACAAAAATAAGCTCAAGCATGTGAAAAGTTTAGAAAAAAACGAAAACGACAGCGTCATAATACAATGGCAGAGTGTAACTTGGAGTGACATTAAGCCGCAAAAATTCTCTGGAATCGTGAATTATTTGTTTGCAGGAAAACTACGGCCGAATGTTGGTTCTCTGGGTGCGGTTGAACGGGATTGTGAACTACTTCAGGTGAACATGTTCAACCTTTTGGTGCGGTTACAAAACAGCCTGAGCATGTTTCGTTCGAGGCCATTTCTCATTTTTCTAGAACAGGTTGGCAACGTAGTTAGAACATCTCTTCTACACAAGTCTCTGATTAACTGTTGAGAGTATAAACAGTCCTTTGCGGAAAAAAAAAAACGCAAGATGGAGACTGTTCCTAGCACAAGTTAGTGCAATATTTTTTACCGAATGCAACAAAAAAAAAAAGATCAACAGGCAAATATATTTACCGTTTTAAAATTAATGCTGACGGAAAATTCTCTGACGGAGAGTGTACACTTGCTCAAATAATTGGGATCCAAAACACGTTCATTCGATGACAGAAGACAATCACTTCTGGAGTTGAACATCATGGAGTATAGGTTGAGATTTGTCCAGATGAACAGTGTTAATAGCAAAATCATCTAAAAGGTGTATATATATTCCGTGAAAGATCGCCCTTTTTTTTGGATCAGATAGAGAATAAATTTCTGAGACAGGAAGTCTTGCCGATTAATGATCTGACCCAAAGGTAATTAGTAATTAATTAATTAAAATAGTTAACCAATGATGAGCGCGCACATGCTCGCTTACTGCTGCTTGCCCCCTTATACTCTTGGCGCGCCGTGAGAGACAGCAAGCAGTAGTACTTTGTGCCTCTCTCTCTCTCTCTCTCTCTCTCTCTCTCTCTCCCGGTAAGCACAGTCCTCCCACTCTTCTTCTTTCTCTTAAAGCGGGCTCATCATTGGTTAACTATTTTATTTAATTACTAATTACGTAATTACCTATGGGTCAGATCAAAAATCGGCAAAGACTTCCTGTCTCAGAAATTTATTCTCTATCGCCCTGTCGGATCCAAAATAAAACGTGCGGTCTTTCACGGACACCGTGTATATTTGAATTTTAACCTATCGCCGAATAAATCCGCGAATTTTTCCGGTCTCTTCATAGTCTGGGGGGCAGAAAAGGAGGGAAAGTAACTAACTGCCTTCAGTGCCGCCAACAATATCCCGTATTTGCGTGGGTTGGACCGCTATCGGAAGGCACGGATTGTGGAAAGTTGGAGGGGGGGGAGGCAATACGAGCCCTGGAGGCTTCCAACAGGTGCGGCGGATACCTGAACTTATTACAAGGCTCCCGGCAAACCCGCATTAACTTCTCCGGCGCTGCGTGGGATGGTTTGAAGAGCCAGCCAGGAGGTATGTAAGCCCACGCGTGACAGCATGTTAGGTTTCAACACAGAGCCCTGCGGCCGTCCGCCCAATGTTACCACGGGCTTAAACACACACACACACACACACACACACACACAAAAATAACACAGATGTAAATCAATTTATGATTACAAAGTAAAATACTTGCAAAAAAAAAAAAAAAGCTCTTTTTTCATGACTTAACTCCTTCAAGGGAATTCTCACGCTGTCTGATATTTAGAGGTTGAACTTTTTTTTTGTACGTGCTGTCATCGTTGTGTTGGCCATAATACTTGTTTAGTTTCATCGTTGGTTCCGTTTGTCCGACATCAGCTGATTCAGTCTTGTTTTATGTAAAAAATTCTATCTTCATAATTTTTTTATTTTTTTTTCGGAGCGATTAGTCAGACAAAAAGTTTCAAGTCATGAAATTTTGATTTAAGATTTATTTTTTAACGTACGCCATTGCTTGTCATACTTAATGTCATAAGAAACCTCAATAAAGGACACACAAAAAAGGATGAGCATGCAAACACACAGAAGATATGCCAATATCAGCCTATGTCAAAAGTTAAAAAAAAAATTAAAAAAAAAAAACAGAAATTACTTGGATGGAATTAGTCAGAAAAATATTACAGCCCAGACGGACACAGGGGCTGACAACGAAGAGACAGCTCCAACACGACAACACAGAGAAGCATAGGTAGAGACCGGAAAAATTCGCGGATTCATTTCACGATATGATAGAATCCAAACCATTGTACCTTTAAATTGCTTCTCTGATTGGCTCACAGTTTATCTGAAGGACTTTGAGCCAATGAAAAACCTTCAACCAAAAAAGTACCGAATCGCAAGCGTCCCAGTTTACAGGTGACACGAGTCAGTAGCCAATGAGCAGGTGGCATTTGCCCGAGTATGTAGGGGATGGCGGAGTCTATCCTGGAGGTCATACAAAGTGCGAATTTTTCCCGGTCTCTACCTGCAATTTGTAATGTCGTCGCGTCCTTCGAGTCGTGCCGAAACGACTCGTCCAATGAGCACGCGTGTTCAATGCGCTCACGCATCTCTCCGACCAGGGGTCGGCAACCTTTTGAGTCGAAACAGCCAAAAATTACAATTTACAAAATTTCAATGTTTTTTAAGAGCCACAAAAATTTTTCTTGCCAACAATAAATAGTACTTGCATAATAAAGATTTTCGATAAAAAACTAATCTATTTTTTTATTCATAAGAAAAATATATTCATATATATGAGAAGTGTTTTTTCACAAAAAAATTGATAATATAAATGGTATTATTAGATAATCACTTATTATATTAGTAAAAAATTAAAACAATTAAACACTTACAGCACAGCCCGTAAGTACTAGTAAAACGAAAACCTCGGGCGGATGGATAGCTTTAAATTGATAATTTAACTGGTTGTTGACATATTGTTTAGTAAAATATAACAAGCGTGGAAAAAAAACCAGGCTTACTACTGGTTTGTAATAAAAAAAAGTATTTTCTGTATAAATGACCTGGTGATGCAGTATTTCTGGAACGGAACTAAAGAGCCGCAGCTTCACATCCAAAGAGCCGCGTGTGGCTCGCGAGCCGCAGGTTGCCGACCCCTGTCTCAGACCAATAACGTGAGTTGCGCACGTCTGTAAGGACATGGCCGAGCTGCACTAACGTCATCACGCCGCAACAACAACTCCGCGTGGTGGGTTTGGGCGCGAGTGGTCGCGTCGCCGTTTGTTTACCCTCCAATTTATCCGCCCCTGACCGCGAGACCTCTCCCCGTGGGGTCACGCGGGGGTGGGGGGTTGGTGGCTCCCGGAGGGGAGGGGGACATTGCTTCCCTCCCCTCCCTCCTCTCACAGGGCTGGTTCCGCTGGCGCCAGGCTGTCCACAGTTAGTACTTTCCTACTAGATCTAGTACTTTTGTAAGTAGGGACCGGAAATATTCGCAGATTCATTCGACGATAGGCTTTAGGGACACCTGTATTTCGCGAATACATTTCGTGTCAAGGTATGTCACAAAAAACTGTAGCCTTTTTTTTAGAGTAATGGCTTGCAGCAGTACGGTGACCACATTCCCATTAGCCCCGTCAAGTGCGGGAAAACAACCTCTCGCCGACCACAGCCAATAACTACAAGAAAAAAAAACTACGGTGTTTTGCGATGTACTTAGACACGAAATGTATTCGCGAAATACAGGTGTCCCTAGCTATAATTCAAATACAAATACCTCTTAGATGATTTGGCTATTGGCTTACTGTTCATCTGGACGAATCTCAACCAATTGAAAACCCTCAACCAAAGAAGGATCGAATCACGGACAAACCAGCCGAGACGACTCACAAGTCGGCACCCAATGAACTTGCGTTATTTGCCCGAGTACACAGGAGAATGTGCAGTCTATCCTGAAGGCCAGCGAAACCGCGAATTTTTTTCCGGTCCCTATTTATAAGTTTTTTTAGTGGTCTAGTACATTTACGCTCAGATCTAGTACTTTTTTCTTTAATATAATAATATTACAGTAACTCCAATATGTTTAATTATTAAGTGTAATTATTTTTAAAAACTATATAATGTATGTGTGTGTGTGGTGTGATATTTAAGTTAGAGCATTGCAATGTCAAAATGACTTCCTAAATTATTAAAACTGTAACAAAATATAATTTAGTACTTTTTTTTTAAATCTAGTACTTTTTTCTCGCTTAAATTGGTACGAAATATTATTTTCCCTTGTGGACACTCTGGCTAGCGCAACTGTCGGAGAAATGATCTCGTTTCGAGAACAACCTGTCTGTAATATCGGACATTTACGTTTCACCCCGGACCATTTCTCGAATTTTTTTTCTTCCCCAGATTATCGATTAAATTAAAATATAGCTCCGGTTTTTTTTTTCGGACTAAGTACTTGTATCGGGTCGGTGACGTAACACACAAACAGGCAACTCGCATCTATAAAAATTAAAATGTAAATTTTTTGTTCGTTTCAAAATCTTAAATATCAAGAAAGTTCTTCGCCGATTGCTTTGGAATTTAGACACAACGTTTCATTCGAATAAGCGCATGTTTTATATATACCTGAGACAGGTAACAAGATAGATAAGAAAAAAAACATGTATTTTTAACATTTTAATTTCTATAGATTGACAAACACACACACACACACACACACACACACACACACATATATATATATATATATATATATATATATATATATATATAGAGAGAGAGAGAGAGAGAGAGAGAGATAGTGAAAAAGGGGGGGGGGGTGAGAGCTAAAGATATATACACACGGAAAAATACTGTAACTTTTTATGTATATAACGGAAAAATAATTATATATAAGTTTATACACATAATTATTTATTTATTTTCAGTGCTGTTCAACAGACTCTGTCCAAAACTGGCTGGCATGATACAAGTAGATACTAAAATTGGCCCAGTGAACGAGATATTTTACAAATTATATTTGTCAATATTTTGATGAAAAAAAGTTATTAATCATATAAAAATAATTATAGCTTCTCAAAAAGGATAGCTCTACATGAACGGGTAATAATGGTTGAACCAGAAAAAAAAATTGTGGTCTGCGGATTACTAAACGATTACGACTTTTTCTCGCTCTAGCAGTTTTATTTAATAGCAGCCTGGAAGCTCTGCCTACGTCATCTTCGTACAAGGGCTTCCATTGAAGGAAGAATTGCGTGGTTGAGCAGTTCTTAAAGATACCCCCACTTTCCTACCCACAAGAAGAGGAGGCTTTTAAGAGATTTTATTAAAATTCCCAAGACCCGCAATTTTTGCTGCGGCATTATCATATTTATCACAACGCGTGTGCCACATGGTGGTAGACACATTTACTGTCATGTTTCGCGGAGAAATTTTTTTGCAAGCATCTAAACGTTAGGGAGAAGACTTGAAATTGTTAGGGATCCACCCCCCCCCCTCCCCCCCCCCCCCCCAGCAAACCTCCTTGCTTCCTTGCGATTTATAAGTTTAGACGATTTAAATGATTTATCACAGTATGCTTTGAATGTTCGCAGGCAAAATTTCTTTCGTTCTCAATTCTACAATCTTACACTAACCATTATGCTCCTGACAAAAGTTATAGAAATAAAGTATTCATATCTGAATTAACAAAGTAACTTTTTTTTTAGTCTCCAAAAAGTTTTGATTCAATTCACATAGTGCGAACAATGATCTAAATGTAAAAAAAAAAAAATTAGTTTAAGAAAATTGGTTTCAGTGAAGACACAAGCAATGTTTACAACAAATTTTTTTTCAAATAAATACAAAAAACACACCTTCTTCAGCTAAAAGATTTTAAGTTATATGTTATAATTTTTTTTTTTTTTTTTTTTAAATTTTGAAATCAGTAAAACCAAAAATATTGACAGCAAAACCAACAAATGACAGAAAAATTTTTAAAATAATTTTGCATTACCATCAGTATTTCATTTTACGTTTGTGAACAATAAGATATTATTGAAGGCAATATTTCATAGATCATAGTGCAGTATATATACGACTCACAATTCAGCAGCCAATGAACTTGCGTTATTTGCCCAAGTGTACAGGGGAATGTGCAGTCTATCCTGAAGGCCATCGAAACCGCGAATTTTTCCAGCCCCTAGCGATAACGTTGGCTAAATAACTCGCCCGGAAACCGTTCGTGACTTAAGCGAGACTCCAAGAAGTCTTTAACGCTCGGTTTCACATTCATAGGTGGTTATTTAATTTTTTTGTCATTACTGTTATTTGAGATATTTTCCCGTCAATTTATTACAACATTTTTCATGTTAACGTTTAGTCTGAAATTTTCTCAACATATATTTACTTACTATCATCCAACAGCGATAAAAAAAATCACGCGATAGTTCTTAATTGTTTGAACTTGCGTGATCTCTGACCGTAAACACCTGGTAAGAATATCTGTGACCCCACATCGAATGCGAGACAGCTGTCGTTATAGATTTACACGAAAATCCCCCACATAAGAGTAATTAAAAAAAAAAGAACGCGTGTGACTCAGTACATGTGATAAAAGTGATACTTCTTTGGCAATTAAAACTCCTGCTCTAAGTGTATCGTAAGGGGTAAAACAGCAGCGTAAGAAAAAGAGAGAAAGATTAATTAACAAAAAATATTACTCACTGTTGAAATAATATCACCATGATGTGTTATATTAAGATTATCAGGACCCCAACTGTAGCACGAAAAGAATTCTAAATATACCTAGTTTATACACATTTTAAAAAGTAACCCAACTTCGATAAATTTTATTCTCAACCACATTTATAATATTACTTAGTATTACTCAGCAAACCCATTTATACAATTTAATAACAAGATAACACAGCACGGGAATTTTGACTTTCATTTCTTTTTTCAAATATTTAAGCATCCTAAATTTTCGTAATTATTATTAATTTGTTTCAAATATAAATAAATAAACATGAATTAACAAAATTATTACTCACTTTAAAATAAAGGCCAGGATATCAATAATTACTAATCAATCAATATGTATTAATTAATAATAAAATATTACCCACTATTGAAATATTTAAACCATAAATAAATAAATCAGTTTTTAATTTGATTTTATATTACGTATAGAATAGATGTGTTCCAGCATTTTTCTAGACTGATTTCGTAGATCGGAAAATATCACCTTATCGTTGAGTTATAATGCAACAGACTTTGCCAATAGGCTACATAGACATAATGCAACGTTTTACTCACATGCATTGCTGCTGTTCTCTGCCGTCGAATGAATGAACAATATGTCCGCCGCTCCGCGACGCGAAAAAAAAAAACGGCACGGACCTTCCTCATGGTAATTCTTTACATTTTAACCCATATCGCCACAAATTGAAAATTTTAAAAAATAATAATATTATACGCACGGGATTTGTTTAAAACTTTTTCTAAAACTAGCTTATTCTTAGTTGGACTCAACGTATTTACACGCTCGTGGGCTCATAATAAATAATTGTAATACGGTGTATGATTTAGTTAATCAAATAATAACACGTGACAAATAATCACCCTGTCGAACTAAATCGTAAAAACCAGCCAAAAAAAATATTTAGTTACACAGCTATAAGAATACTCATAACACTGTTTGACGGTACTGAATGACACAAGTAATTAAAATAATACGTACGTACTTGAAAGAACACCAGTGAAGATGGCCAGTGGCGCGGTGCACAATAACCTCAAACCCCAGCTGTGTTGTCGTCTCGCGTCTCCTGGCCAAGTGGGAGTGGCGCATGCGCAGGCGGGTTCCAACCGGCGCGACCCGCCTATCCCTGCAGCATTGCGGGGTGAAACCTGAGCCGTACGCCACCACGTGGAGACCACAGTCCCAGATGTTTACAAGCGGTCACCTATCACTACACAATTCTACAGTCACGTGCTACATTATAACTGCATGTTTATTTCTTACCTACACTA
This sequence comes from Bacillus rossius redtenbacheri, assembly GCF_032445375.1. Classification (NCBI taxonomy): domain Eukaryota; kingdom Metazoa; phylum Arthropoda; class Insecta; order Phasmatodea; family Bacillidae; genus Bacillus; species Bacillus rossius. The sequence continues at coordinate 55,982,113 of NC_086338.1, forward strand.
TTTTTGGAATGTTATTTAACCTGAAAATAAAGTATATAATTATGGTTACTATTTTATAAGTCCAAACTAAGATTTACCTATAAAATATTCAATATGTTTTTTCTAGTTTGTAAAAAAATTATGATAGTTAAATATTTAAAAATAAACAGACCTGGCCTCAGGGGTCCACCCAGCCCCCCCCCCCTCCTTGTGGGGGCATGCAGTAGGAACAAAATTCCAGACGCTTTAAATGATCAACAAATACACATACAATATAAAGAATATTCACAAGGCGCTAAGTATAAACATAAAGAAAAAAAAATTAAAAAAAAAAACTTCGGCATACGGTGATCGGACGAGACAGGTGGGTGGGGACAGGAAAAATTCGCGGTTTCGATGGCCTTCAGGATAGACTGAACATTCTCCTGTGCACTTGGGCAAAAATAACGCAAGTTCATTGGCTGCCGACTTGTGAGTCGTCTCAGCTGGTTTGTCTGTGATTCGATCCTTCTTTGGTTGAGGTTTTGTAATTGGTTGAGATTCGTCCTGTTGAACATAAGCCAATATCAAAATCATTATAAAGGTATATGCATTTGAATTCTAGCCTATCACCGAATGAATCCGCGAATTTTTCCGGTCGCTACCTTTTGGCCGAGTCAGGACTGCGGGGAACGACGCTGCGTTATGATTGGTCACTCCCGCTGGCCAAGATCTCCGAGGTTGGACCTCGACTCTGGTGTTTGTTCCCTTCGCTCCAGTTCTCTCTTCCTCTATGCGAAGTACGTTTCCTCGTAGCGGGGAAATATAACTGCGGCCCTCGACTATCTCTTTCTTCCGGTCCAGCGACGCCACGTGTGGAGAGAGAGACAGACAGAGAGAGACCCGTCGAAGAAGGGGAGCTCTTGATATCGTCTCTTACCCCCATCCCCCCCCCCCATCCCATCCACTTATCGTCCGCAAGAGGAAGATGTTTTGGGTCGGTTTCGTGTTCTCCTACCTCCTCTGCCACTTCCCATCTCTCTCTCTCTCTCTTTCTTTTGTCTCCCCCTCCCTACAACCACCACGCGGTTCCCCCAACCAGCCGTCGGTTTTATTTAACGGCGAAAATCATAACGTTTTATTGCGGCGTCGGCCGATGGGGCGCGAAGTCGCAGGGGATTGGCCGCTGATGGAGCGGGCAGGGAGGCGTGGAGGAGGAGAGGAGAAGCAGTGATTCATTTCTCCCCTTATCAGACCACGTGGTGCCGTGGGTGGGGGGGGGGGGGGGGGGGCAGTTACGTGAGCGCGCTCACCCGGGAAATTCTCATTTCCCCCCCCCCTCCCCCCCTACACAAACCAAACAGAGATCTTTATTATTTTTCTCCCCCTCAGGCATCTGGAAAGCTGGAGAGTTATGGACTGGTTCCGTAAAAAGGGGGTTCTCCCCCCCCCCTACTCTATTCCTAGGCGGTAGAAGGGAAGATGACGTCATGGCGTCGCGCCATGCTCAGACCGTGTCCGACTTCTGACTGGGTGGAAACTTCCCCCGGGAAGTGACGTCACGAGGACAGTGAAGTACCCGGGTGTTGCAAGTGGATTCCATCTGCGTACTTCCTGGGTATCTACTTTCTGGGAAAATAAACGTCCTTGTTCTTGTACGTGGTTTTCTATTGAAAGCTTTAGTATTTAAAAGGCTCGTAAGATATGACGTGAGGCCGTTCCAGCAACGCTGACTATGCCAATACACGACCGAGGACGCCTGCGTCAAAGAGGCCGCCACAAATCTCCGCTTCTGTAAGAGTATTTTTTCTGTGATGAATTAAAAAAAAATTGGTTGTCTGTAAAGTCGGTTTACGGTCGATATTTTAACGTGACAACGTCATAACAAAACATTGATAAATGATTGCATAGTTTTATGAATAAAATTGAATCCTTTTTATTTTAATAATAAAAGAATAAATACTTGAAATTATACTAGTAATCAGATTTTTAAAATGCAAAAATAATTAACCTTTATTGCCGAAAATGTTGTTGTAATAAACAATGATACCCCATTAACTTTTCACTTCACTTTATAAACAGTCGACGAAACAGTTCACGTGTAGATGCAAGTTGTGCGCTGCCGCTGTCTTTCTTCTCCTCGGACGCATAGGCCAATCGAGTGGAAGAGAGATAGATGCGGCGCAAGCGTACAATGAGCGTAATGGGACACAGCGTAACGGGATAACGAGCGTAACGGGACACATTTTCGTGCGTGCAGCCGGCGTTCATCGATTTATTAGACATTGTCACGTCAAAAAAAAATGTTTCATGACGTTGCACAGCTAGTATGCGTGACCACGAGAAATAGCACACAAACGAAACAATACCCACACAACTCAAAAATTGAATAACAAAATTAATTATACCTATTTGCTATGTTACAAAGTGGTCTGATACTTTGCTACATGTTAAATCTATTGTTACTTACACGTATTCTCTTTTGTTTTGTTTTTAAATGTACTGTATAACAAAAACTCACATTATGTATGTATTGTGGTTCTATTGTACTCATTATGTCGGCAATATTACAGTTGCCCAATCAAAAACTGACACTCGTTGACCAGTGACAGTTTGGCTTCGTTGAAGATGTTTCACAACAGGTCACGTGTATAGATGTGGCAGTCTTAGAACGTCAAAAATTGCTAATAAATTCACCCACACTTCAAATTGCCACATTGTGGAAACCTTGCTTTTTATCGTTTTATAAATGATAGACTGGAAATAGTTTTAAGACAAAGTGTTCATACGAAATGTTGATCTGAAACTGTACACCACATGATTTCATGCATTCGGTACATGTTAGGACTGGCATAAATATTTGCCATATTATTTTTATAAAAAACATTAAATATGTACTAGCTTGGCTTCTGGGTTGTAGCCGTGTCCTTGGCGAATAATTCACCGACGTTTCGGTCGACATTGCAGTCGCCATCATCAGGGAGCAGTTACCTACGGCTACAACCCAGAAGCCAAGCTACTTCAGACAATGGCCGTGAAAGACTGCGAACATTATTAACATTAAATATGGACTTATTTATTGGGAAATAGTATTTTACAAACAATTTGATGTGGTTATATTTAAATTTATTTTTAAAAAATGTGCTAACGTGAAAAATATTTCGAGCAAAATAATTTAGGTCTCTGACGCCTTAAGGGAGGCAAAATGATATAACTGTATGGGAAGGGGGTTGAGGAAGGGAAATGGTAATAAGGAGTTCTAACTTGGTGTTCCTCGGGGGTAACTTTATTCACATGGCTGCCGGCAGAGCCGAGAACTCGGTCGTTCGCCATTTCGCAACTTCGTCAAAGTCCGCCTTAGTCAGTCAAGTAAAGCCAGTCGCATTGCACACGAGAGAAACACAGATGGAGCGTATTCATTAAAAAAAAATTAGCAAACTTCGTTCATTCGTACGTTTTTGCCAAAGTTGTTTCGACACGCACAGTGGTATTCTTAACGCAGAACATGTATTGTTAAAGACCTGCAAAATTCGCGGATTCATTCGGTGATAGGCTAGAATTCAAACACATATACCTCTTAGATATTTTTGCTATTGGCTTACTGTTCATCTGGACGAATCTCAACCAATTGTAAACCCTCAACCTAAGAAGAATCGAATCACAGACAAACCAGCTGAGACGACTTACAAGACGGCAGTCAATGAACTTGCGTTATTTGCCCAAGTGTACAGGGGAATGTGCAGTCTATCCTGAAGGCCATCAAAAGCGCGAATTATTTGCGGTCCCTACTGATAAGGAAAATACTGAGGCCCTGTAACACACAGCACTATAGAGTCTAGCCTGCGTGCCATTGAGCCCGTGATATTACTGGGTCTTTATGTTTCCGGGGTCAGAGGCGGTGACGAAACAATGCCTTGTCAATTTCTTCAATAATGGGGAAACGAATGTTCTGGGAATGAAGATCACAGGCCTTTTCCGCGGCCATTGTCTGGAGTTGTCTTGTGCGTTTATTACCGCATTGAAACTTTTCAATCGACGTTGCGTTTACCATCAAATAGTTTCTCCTGTGAAGAAATAATTGTTTACCATTCAATTTTTTTTTCTGGGTGACTACAACTATAATAATACTGTCGGAATACACCAATGTATGGTTAGGGGCAGGTACTTTTCGCGAAAAGATATGAACACGTATTAGACTGCAACAAGGTATACCCGCACCTGTGGTTTCTTACTTGTGATTGGCGGCCGTCTGTGAGAGAAGTTTTTGCCTTGTTTAACCGGGCCACTCAGGACAGCGTTTGATTCCGCACTGAATCACTGTGATTGGTGTTGTTACAATCTATATGTACCTGGGAGAAACTCACCCAATTACGAAACACAGCCTGTGCTACAGTGATTTAACTTTCATCTAGTCTCGAAATATTTTCGCGAAATCTGCATGCCCCTATGTATGGTCTTAGAAAATTCCACATAAAATAGTTAGATTATATAAATATACTGAAACTTATATTTTTCATGATGGTACACAAAAAAAATTTAATGTACACAAGCTGGGGAGTATAAACCTGACAACAGTGAGTGCCAGTTGCTCTGTGCTGCGAACTAAACTTGGGACACTCTATAAGACCTGAGCGACCAAGTAGCAGCAAGTAACAGTCGCTCTAAATGTTGCGCTCATTGCTTTGATTCATGCGCCATGTTAGTTAGTTTAGTTTCTGTCCAGGATAATTTCATCAGGTGTTCCACCATATGAATATGGCGTTTTCTGTTATGTAGCAAACTTTTGTTAACAGATACACATGCTAATTGTTATCTGCAATTTGTAAAGAGTCAAGCCTGACAAATTTACTAGAGACTTGACCTAAACAAGTTATTTTTATGGATACAGTTTAAGATACACTAAACACTACCACAATAAAGTCAGATTTTCATTATCTGCTGCTACTTTTTCACTTACTATATTTGTCGCAAACTATATGTTATTTTATAAATGTTTTTTATCTGCTTTTCATTTGCTTGTAGTCATTAAAGGTGTGCCACATAACTCGTTCTCCTACGAAAAGGGTCATTTAGTGTACGAACATTTGCAATATAGACTGCCCCCAAATGACGTTAAATTTTGCAGGTGTCTTATAATAGAGTCCTGGTCTCTGACTGAAGTAATTTTATGGGGTTTTTGTCCTTGGTAATGCTAACAGAGTGTATTCTACGTAGTTTTTTTTTGTTGAAACAGTTATTCATTAAATTCTGTAATCAGAGAGAAAGGGGAAAAAGAAAGGTCAAAATCGCTGGTGAAACCCAGTCTTAAAATTGTTCCGAACAGACATTATCTGGTAGACAAAACATCTGCACATCTTCTCGCCTTGATGCGGGGACGTCTTGCCGGAGATATTTTACGAGTAAAGCACAGAACCGGGACTTCTTAATGTCCCTCGCTTAATTATCTCCAGGAGACCGTAAAGAAGACGGATCTCGCCTCGCGAATTAGCTCGTTTCCATTTCGAGGACATACCGGGCACAGGAAGACGTAAATGGACGTTTGTTTAGCGGCCAGGATCTCCCGACGCGCACGAAGGACACTCGGTGGGGCATCATTAGTCCAGGGAGGTCCTGCGCGCGCGAGGAGGCAGAGTCCTCATCAGTCGAGGAGAGACAGGCGGATCTACCAGGCGCTGAACTTTTCTCCTCCACCGGGGGAAAAAAGCAGGGAGAGAAAAAAAAACACTAATGGTCCTGTTTGCTTCGAAACCATTTGTTTGTCTTCATTCGCGGTCCGGGTATCGGGTTCCCCCTGATCGATCTGCCGTCAGAGGCGCTGATAGGGCGCCATGGAGACGGGAAAAGAAGAGAAACAGTTTTTTTTTTTTTTACCGATGAAGTGGCGGTTTAAAAGAATTCGGGGAAATCGTCTGTATGGACAAAATTCCGGCTCTGCTGTTCATTACGTCATCATTAGAGATAAGTAAACACCGGAAAAAAAATTCGCAGGTTCATTCGTGCGATAGGCTAGAATTCAAACACATATATACCTTTGTAGTGATTTTTGCTATCGGCTTACTGTTCATCTGGACGAATCTCAACCAGTTATAAACCCCCTCAACCAAAGAAGGATCGAATCGCAGACGAACCAGCCGAGACGACTTACAAGTCGGCAGCCAATGAACTTGCGTTATTTTGCCCGAGTGTACAGGGGAATGTGCAGTCTATCCTGAAGGCCATCGAAACCGCGAATTTTTCCGGTCCCTATTAATCGTGTGCCGTAAAATCTTACCTTTAACTGTTTTTTTTTCTCTTAAACTCATGACAATGATAAAATTTACGCTATCCACTCACACAGTCCCAAGTTGAGAATTCATATTTAAAGAAATTACTTAAATTTATACAAAATAACTGAAAACATTGAAATTTAACCTAATGTTTGATTATCTCAAGGAAGTATCTGAATGTTTTAAAATGGGACGGGAGTACTATCAAAAATACTTTATTTTAAGCAACATTAAAGAAGGTAATTATGAATTTTGACAAAATTGCAGATGATAGCTGGCTTTAATGCGTGGTTACTGTTGGCTATATAACGCATACATTACAGGACGAAATTTGTTATCACATGCTCCACGGCTCGGGTTCGCAGTTTTAACGGGTCTGTTATCCTCCACAGGGGACATCACCATACTGATAAGCTCTTCCTGTTATTATTCATGGTCGCTGGTGAAATGATTATCTGCAGGACGACACATCATCACGCGCTGAGCACACAAACGCACGCCATTTCACGCTCGTTCCTTTTTTTTATTTGTTGATTATGAAATGTGGTTTTAATCTGACGGACGCCTGGCAGTGGATAATCACACAAAGGGCGAAAAAGGGGGGTGAAAAGGGCGGAGGGGGGGGGGGGTAAATTAGCAACGAAATTCGCGACAGCGCACCGGTTATGAACACAGACACAGGGATTTTCACGTCGTATCCATGTCATGGGAATTCGTCACCCACGTCCATTTATCGCGGAGTCACGTACCGTCTTTCACATTACGTTTTTCAAACATTACTGCTAGGTGTATATACTTATATTCATTTTTATAGTGGACTTAATTAAACTTGCGAATAATTAATTAGATGATTGTTAATAGCTTATAGTTAGAGATGGGAAAAATTCGCGGGTTCATTTCGCGATAGGCTAGAATCCAAGTGCGTGTAACTTATTGCCGCTTCAGTGATTGGAACACAGTTTGCCTGAAGGACTGTGAGCCAATGAATGACCCCTCAACGTAAGAAGTATCGAATCATAAGCATCCCAGTTAGCAGGTGTTACGAGTCAGTAGCCAATGAGCTGGTGTAATATTCCCGCGTACATAGAGGATCGTGGAGTCCATCCTAGAGGTCATTCAAACCGCAAATTTTTCCAGTCCCTACTTATAGTTAAAGCTATATTAGAGAAACGGAAATTTCGCGCATTCATTTAGTCGCAAGTTAGAATGCAAACCTTCACACTCTCGTACTGTGTTCATGATTGGCCCGCAGTTATCTGGACACGCCCCTCTACGACCGTGAGCCAACGACGCCCAGCTAGGAGAGAAGTAAGCGAATCGGGCAGAGCCAATTAACAAGGATAAACATGCCCTCGCTAAGAAAAAAAACAATGGGAAAGCGAACATGAGTTGAGCACACCTATTACCTTAAATTCTACTCTGAAGCCAGACGAATCTGCGAAATTTCCGGGTCTCTAGCTATAATTATATTGCGGAATCGTTACACTCCAGGCTAAATTCAAGCACACATACGAAGGAATTTCCCTAAAGTGAGTACAATTTTGCCATTAAAAAATATAAACTCCCGTGAAAAAGTTTTTATTGGCAGTTTTAGTTTACTACATATCTACTTCACGTTTTCATATATTCACCACTCTTTTCCGAGCACTTTTCGTAACGCTCTACCAGATTATTTAACTCCTCTGCATGCATAGAATTTCGCCACCTGGAAGTTAAACCAGTTTACAATCGTTATTGACCCACGTTTCATTAAATCATCCAAAACTACGTCTTTTTCCTTTTAAAACAAAGACGGTATCCATCATTTTTTTTTAGTGTGGAGATCGCTTAAACATTTTTTTTTGACGTGCTAACATCTTATAAATCGATGAACGCCGTTGGTATCGCAGACGTTCGGTCGACGAGCGGAAGACGCCGGTATTCCGGGCCCGGAACAGCGGGCGTGGCTCTGACTGCAATCTCCGGGTAGAGGTCTTCACGTGGAGGTCTGCTCCGCGCGAGGAAACAAATTACGAACGGCAAACACCCAACCGCGTGAGTGTTTGTCGATCTCGCGAGGTGCAGGGCGTAGCGGCGTAGCCGTGACTCCTAGCCTTCCCTTTCCCCCTCCCTTCCACACCATCAATGACAACCTCCCCCCCCCCCCCCCACACCACTCAACAGCCCGTGGACGTAGCGACGAGCACACCGGTAAAATTCGCGAATTCGCGGTTTCTATGGACTTCAGGATAGATTGTACATTCCCCTGTACACTCGGGCAAACAACGCAAGTTCATTGGCTGCCGACTTGTGAGTCGTCTCACCTGGTTTGTCTGTGATTCGATCCTTCTTCGGTTGAGGGTTTTATAATTGGTTGAGATCCGTCCAGATGAACAGTAAGCCAATAGCAAAAATCATTATAAAGGTGCATGTATTTAATTCTAGCCTATCACCGAATGATTCCGCGAATTTTTCCGGTCCCTAATGATATCATGCTGACATCGTACTGATATAATACCAGAATCATTTTCTTACGTACATTTGACGTATAAATGATGTCATATTACTAGGGACACCTGTATTTCGCGAATACATTTCGTGTCAAGGTATGTCACAAAACACTGTAGCTTTTTCTTAGAGTAATGGCGAATCGTGTGCGTGCAGAAGTACGGTATTTTCATTCCCATTGGCCCCGTCAAGTGCGGGAAAACACCTCTCGCCGACCACAGCCAATAAATACAAGGAAAAAACTACGGTGTTTTGCTATTTACCTAGACACGAAATGTATTCGCGAAATACAGGTGTCCCTACATATTACACATGTAAAAACAAAGTTTTAAGTTTTCACTTCTTTTGACAGTCCCCATGACTAGCTATTTTTTTTTTTGTTATCGTGAAATTTAACGCTAATGACTTGCAGATGTTTTGATATTACGTTTGTTTAGCAATATTCACTACATGATGGTATCTTTACGAGTCTTTTTGGCGAGTAATTTTCGAGATTTTAAAAAAATTATAGTAATTTAGTTTTTATACAGCTACGATTTGTTTTGCTATCCAAATTGCTAACCAGTTGCCTTCATCTTCAGAACAGACTAATACCTCTATGGATCAAATGGCATAGGTACACAGCATTAGCTCGAGAGAAAAAACGTATTTCATATATGCAAAAAAAAAGTACTTATGTGTTGTACAATGTTACAGTATCTTTCTTGTATCATTACAATCTTTTTATTGGCAACTGGTTTCCAATGTAATTTTTTTTATAAAATTACAGAAATGTTTATAAATGTTTTTGTAATCATGGAATGAGTATTTCAAAATTTGATTTTTAAAAAAATTCAACATTGAATGTGAGACGGAAATTTGTGCTTCAACTTCCAAGCTGTATCCAGCCTTTGAAAGCATTTATGTTTTAAATAATCCTGTATATAAACGTGTATAAATACTTATTGTTTCATATTCTCTTCACTTTTAAGAGTTTATCTTTGCCTTATTTTTTCGCAAGAGAGGGAAGAAGCCTTAAATATTTCATAACAAATTTGTGCCAAAGATTTCCCATGGCTACGCAGCCCGTATTCTGAATTAATTTCAGCGGAGACTAAAAATTTTCTTCCCTAAGGGTTAGGCCAGGAATTTCCGAAGGTAAAAAAAGTATTTTTTTTATTTGCATAAAAGCCAGTTCTCACGGGAAATATGTTCATTTTTTTATACTTGACGAAATTATAATAAGTGCTACTTGCTCCACACTTACATTTCATTGGCGTTTATCATTTACGTAAAAGTAGGTATATGTTTTGTTCAGTTCACCAAAAAAAAAAAAAAAAAAAAAAATTCCAAAATCTTTCAGTTTGAAGTGCTTCAAATTTAACATGAGAAATTTGACAGTAACTGTCCAAAATTCTTATCATATAGATTGTAAATATTTTCCGTTTTTTTGTTATATTACACACAGTAATTTTATATGACAAAAATGTATATAAGTTACTAGTAGTTGTATCCACCCTGATTCACGTGGATTATTAAATATAGTCATCACATAAAATGTTATTTTAATAAATCTCTATAAAATTTAGTATCTAAATTATTGTCAAGTTTCAACTAATGGCTTTGAATGTGACATGTAAATTTTAATTTATTTCAATACATTTTCTATATGATCGAAAGTATAATCACAGTTATACTGGATAAATGTACAAATATTTTTTTTTAACTTACGAGATTTAAATACATGTGTGTGCATGTGTGTATATATTATTTGTAGGGGCCGGAAAAATTCACGGTTTCGATGGTCTTCAGGATAGACTGCACATTCCCCTGCACACTTGGGCAAATAACGCAAGTTCATTGGCTGCCGACTTGTGAGTCGTCTCAACTGGGTTGTCTGTTATTCGATCCTTCTTTGGTTGAAGGTTTATAACTGGTTGAGATTTGTCCAGATGAACAGTAAGCCAATAGAAAAAAATCATCTAAGAGGTATATGTATTAGAATTCTAACCTATCGCCGAATAAATCCGCGAATTTTTCCGGTCTCTAGTAATATGTCGTAACGAGCGGGAACTTGGTTTGAACCGCGCAGAGACTGGCTGACGTCACGCCCTGAGCACAGAACAAGCTCAGTTATACAGAAGCGCGACTCTTACAGTGGAAACTGAAACCATGTTTCGCGCGACACGTAACGCTATCTGTTGAGCGGGCCCATAACTACCAGCAAAAAATAGAGGTTCTACTACAAAGTTAAATGTTGATAATGTTAATTTATCTAATTGACGACTAATTACTTAGTAAAAGTCATTTCAATTGTGCGAAGAACACTTAATACAGTTTTTTTTTTTAAATAAAAAGGTAATGTTATATATAAACGAGCAGGCGATGAAAACATTTCTGGTTTGCCACACCACGACATATGTGGCTACCAAAAATGGAGTGAATTAATTTTCCTTTGTTTGTTTGCCTGAAAATAGCTAGGGACCGGAAAAATTCGCGGCTTCGATGGCCTTCAGGATAGACTGCACATTCCCCTGTGCACTTGGGCAAATAACTCAAGTTCATTGGCTGCCGACTTGTGAGTCGTCTCAGCTGGTTCGTCTGTGATTCGATCCTTCTTTGGTTGAGAGGGTTTATAACTGGTTTTAAATTCGTCCAGATGAACAGTAAAGCCAATAGCAAAATCATTATAAAGGTATACGTTTTTTGAATTCTAACTTATCGCCGAATGAAATCTGCGAATATTTCCGGTCTCTACTGATAATAGCTTATGCACTACTTCCCACAATCAGTTTAGCTGTGTTCAGTGGCATAGCCAGGATTTGTGTATGGGGGGCGTTAAGAAGCATGGTCCTCCCCCCGTATTAAAGCTGGGGGTCCGGGGGGTCCTCCCCCGGAAAAATTTGGATTTTAAGGTGTAAAATAGTGCTATTTTAGCAGTTTTCGGTACTTAAATTTAAATATTGTAATGGTAAAATTTTTATTAATTTTAATATGAAATTTGTTTGAGTGATGAATAAGAAATTAATTAAAGATTTGGAGCTAAGGGGGGGGGGGTTTGAACCCCTAACCCCCCCCCCTGGCTACGCCACTGGCTGTGTTAGCAACATATCATGAGAGCCACCATCTAGCGGACTGGCCCAGAACTAGGTGTGAGGTCTCGGCAGTTGCAGTGTCTCCCCCCGTGGCGCTGGGACCGGAACAAGGGTCGGCCAGGTGCTCCGAGGGGAGTCCTGGGGACAGGGCGAAGGCCCCGCGGGGACAGGAAGAAAGGGTTCGGGCGGGGAGGAAGAGCGTAAAGAAGAGCGCTTTGAAGTGCTTGTAGTTTGCGACGCTCCAGAGAGTGTCTCGGCTTCCCGGGGAAGCCGCGGTCGTCAAATGGGGGGGGGGGGGGGGGGGGGGGGGGAGAGAGGAGGAGGAGGAGACCCGCAGGTCCCAAGGCGACGCTATGCGGTCTGGAAGCGACCCCTGACCACTTTCCCCACCTCCTCACCACCCCAACCCAACCCTACAGATCCTCTCACGAAAGAACATAGCAGGTTGTCCCTTTCGACTGTTCGTTATTTACCCACAATTCCCCTCTGCGACCCCAACCGGCGCAAACGGACATCAGAGCACAGACGAAGAAAAAAAAACCCAAGATACACTGAGCCGCCAGATAGACTTGCAAAAAACTAGGGACTTTGGGATATGGGTTCACGATTGTTAGACACGGGCCTAATCAGCGCTGTTGTTTGGCGACAGTCTAGATCGCAAATGTCCGTAAACTGTTATGTTGGTAACACTATCATTAGAGGCAGGAATAATTCGCAGATTCATTCGGCGATAGGCTAGAATTCTAACACATATACCGTTTAGATGATTTTGCTACTGGCTTACTGTTCATCTGAACGAATCTCATCCAGTTATAAATAAACCTTCAACCAAAGAAGGATCGAATCACAGACGAACCAGCTGAGACGACTTACAAGTCGGCAGCCAATGAACTTGCGTTATTTGCCCAAGTGCACAGGGGAATGTGTGGTTTATCCTGAAGGACATCGTACCCGCGAATTTTTCCGGTCCCTAGTCATGGGTAAAACACGAAATGATAGAAGAAAAATAAATAATGATACGCCCTCGGGCTAGCTGTAGCGGTACAGGGCCAACATTCAAGAACGCTTGGGGCGGTATTCCAGGACTGACGGGTAGGGCAGCTAACAAGCACTGCCTTGTTGGGACACAATCATAACCTAACTCGGAGGGCCGTATTCCAGATGGAGTACAAACCGAATCCCAGTAAGGTAAACAAATCGGCAAACGTCTGAATAAACGGGTATGCCCTGCGCGAGGCTAGAAAATTGGTTTCAACGCATTCTAGCGGAACGTTTCGAAACCACATCGATACAATCATTACGGCACAAATACTTTTTTAAGTTGCGATCACTTCTGGTTATGATAAATTTAAGCGAACAAAATATATTACAGGATAGTTTCGTTACCATAAAGTTTCACTTTCACACCAACACGCATGGTAGGTCCCTCTATTATCACGAAAGTGTCTATATACGAGTTAATGCCTGCCATCTGGACGAAATTAACGGAAAAGTGAGCTCTGAGCATGCGCAGAATTTGGGAAACAGATCGGCAACTGATAGGACACAAAAATCCGTTCCCCTAAAATAAGGGAATGTCCGTGTCCTATCGTGCTGTAGGAACACGGTTAAGGGACAGATGTGGCGTGTGCAACATATACTTAATCCTCATTTTTGACTTGATAACGTCATATAAATCCGACTGCACGCACGACAAATCGTCACGTTCCGCCCGAGCCGAGCCGAGCAAGAACCGGCCAACCACCGTGAGAGAAAATCTTCTATAATATCAAGCAGGTTAAGGCGGGCCTTTTTAACAAATTGTTCGTGATTATATTTAAACAAATTGTTTAAATAAAATTTGCAAAAAAAACTGTAAATAATATTTGAAAATTAAAAAAGTATGCATTTTTTTCATCAATGTTTTCTTATGACGTTATCACGTAAAATTATCGTCCGTGAACCGACTTTACAGACAACCCCCCTTTATTTTTGTGTGTCTTGGAACACCGGGCCTAGTTCGACGGCCACTAACAGAGGCCGCTACTGTGTCGCCGCAAAAGACCGGACGGTCCAAAAACACGACCTCGGCCAATCTCTAATTGGATCGACTGCGACGGGCGGGGTCGTCAAGAGACGCCAGCGGGGCTTAAACGAGCCGCGAGAAATGGAGATCTCTGATTGGTCCTTTGCTCCGAGCCGCGGGTGTTATGAACGAAGCCTCGCTCGGGGGGGAATATCCGCTCTGAACGCCCGTCAGAGCTGGGACAGGACTGTGCTGAGTTACTGCCAGAGAGGGCCCTATTCTATGTCATCTGACCTTGAACCTCTCGTCCGCACGCGAGCACGTCAGTAGAGACCGGAAAAATTCGCGGATTCAATTCACGATATGACAGAATCCAATCAACTGTACCTTTATATTGCTTCTCTGATTGGCTCACAGTTTATCTGAAGGATTTTGGGACAATGAAAAACCTTCAACCAAAAAAGTATCGAATCGCAAGCGTCCCAGTTGACAGGTGACACGAGTCAGTAGCCAATGAGCAGGTGGCATTTGCCTGAGTATGTAGGGGATGGTGGAGTCTAACCTGGAGGTCATCCAAAGTGCGAATTATTCCAGTCTCTACTGCAGGGTTCTGTCGCCGAAGGGCCTTTTCGGGCGCAAGTGGTCTGTCGTGCGGAGGGGTGAAGGGTGGGGGTTGCTGAAGCCAAGGGCTGCTGCCGGCGTCGCTGGCTCCAGAAGCCGGGGGCTGGAGGGTCCCGGAGGAAGAGGGGAGGTGCGGTATAATAAGCGGATGCGCCCCATGTGCGCGGATCAACGGGGTGTTTTATTGACTTTGCGTGCTTCGCGGGAGTCAGGGACCCCCCCCCCCTCCTGCCCCTTACCACCTCCCTTCCTTACACGCCGAGCCGTTAAAACCATAATGCGCGGCTGCGAGAGACGGTAAGTGAAGCCGTTACTCACGACCCCCCCACCCTCCTCCACTTACCCCTCTTTGCCCCGACGTCAGTCTGCTCCTAACCTACTTACCCCTCCTCCCTCCCCCCGAACTCCAGGTCTTGTAGCTGGGGATCCGTGAAATTAGCTTGTTTTTTCTTTTCTTTTGGCTACAGAACAGGATGCAAAATGGTAAACATTTGAAGAACCTCTGTCATCGGACGATGTGTCGATTACACTACCCGAAAGACCAGAAACAAAATCCACAGACTTGCAAACGAAAACAAATGACTATCGAGACCGGAAAAATTCGCGAATTCATTTCGCGATAGGCTAAAATACAAATAGTTACACCTCAGTGCTGCCTCTGCTATTGGCTCACAACTCACCTGGGTGACTCTGGGCCAATGAGAAACGCACGACCAAAGCTTTATAAGAATCGCAGGCTGCTACGTTGGGACGTCTCACAAGACAGCAGCCAATGAGTGGGTGGCATTTGACCGAGTGTACGTAGGTTATGGAGTTCATCCTAGAGGTCATTGAACCCGCGAATTTTTTTCCTGTTCCTATCGATTATTACACTTCCTGAAAGACCAGAAACAAAATCCACAGGCTTGCAAACGAAAACAAATGACTCAGTTACGAGCATACACTGAAAAAAAAAATTATTTGGTGAATTCATTTCGCGACAGGCTAGAATCAAAACTCGCTCACCGTAGCGCTGCTTCAGTGAATGGACCACAGTTTAACCTCACCGTAGCGCTGCTTCAGTGAATGGACCACAGTTTAACTGAATAACTCTTGAGCCAATTTTAAAAAAAAAACCGTCTGTAAAAGATGTATCGAGTCACAATTATCCCAGTTATCAGGTGTCACGAGTAAGTAGCCAATGGGCAGGTGTAGTTTGCCCCCGAGTGCATAGAGGTTCGTGAAGTCAATCCTGGAGATCGTTAAATCTGCAATTTTTTTCCTACTCCCTATTAATAGAGACCTGAAAAATTCGTGGATTCATTTCCTGATATGCTACAATTCAAATAATTACACCTTAGCGCTGCTTCTACCACTGGTTCAAAGTTAATCTGGAGCAATGAGAGCCAATCAGAGACTCTCACTAATAGAAGTGTCGAATCACAGACACTCGGTCGAGACGACTCACAAGTCAGCAGCCAATGAACAGGTGGCATTTTCCCGAGTTTGTAGAGTGTAGTAGAGTCTATCCTGGAGGTCATTGAACCCGGGAATTTTTCCGTTCTTTACCTATTAATGACTAGGGACCGGGAAAATTAGCGGATTTCAATGACCTACAGGATAGACTCCATGATCCTCTATACACTCGAGCAAAAGAGACCTGTTCGTTGGCTGTTGACTTGGGAGGCGTATCAACTGGTTAACTTTGACTCGATACTTCTTTGTCTGAGGGTCTCTAATTTGCCAAGATTCCTCTATATTAATATAGAACGAATAGGTAGAGACCGGAAAAATTTGCGAATTCATTTCGCGATAGGCTAAAATACAAATAGTTACACCTCAGTGCAGCCTCTGCTATTGGCTCACAACTCACCTGGATGACTCTGGGCCAATGAGAAACGCACGACCAAAGCTTTATCGAATCACAGGCTGCTACGTTGGGACGTCTCACAAGACAGCAGTCAATGAGTGGGTGGCATTTGACCGAGTGTACGTAGAACTATGGAGTTCATCCTGGAGGTCACTGTACCCGCGAATTTTTTCCTGTCCCTAATTATAAACGAACAGATTTTTTTTTACTCTAAATATCACTGTCTCTATGCATCGGGAAAAAAGGCCAGAACTTCACTACTCGGAAACAGCACGTGTTTCTAATAACGTGAATCCCCTGTCTTCCTCAGGTTGCCCTGAAAGTAGTGACTCCAAAGGTCACAGTTTATGGTGGAGATGCAATGGCCCGCTGTCTGGCGCCGGGCGACGCTGAAACAACCCAGGCCGTAAGGGCGTTTATGACCTTGCTTTACGAACCAAGAGCGACGTGATGGCGACCCTAACGACCTCGTGAGCTGAGTTCGTGGTCGTTGGGCAGCATGGTCAGAGCCAGCCAATCAGGGCCGAGAGGCGAGCGAGAGATGCACTCTGCGATTAAGGTTGCTCCGAAGGCACGTACTTTATCAGAATTAGTAGGTCTACTTTGTTAGTACTTGATAAAATCCAATTATTAATTTTTCAAGTAAATTAGAGGTAGTATCCTGCAAAAACCGCGTTATTTTATGGTATAATCATTAGTAGAGACCCGGAAATTTCGCAGATTCGTATGGCTTCAGAGTAGAATTTAAAGTAGTAGGTGTCGTGAAATGAATCCGCGAATTTTTCCGGTTTCTAGTTATAAATAGAGATCGGAAAAATTCGCGGGTTCAAATACCTCCAGGATAGACTCCACTACACTCTACACACTCGGGCTAATGCCACCTGTTCATTGGCTGTTGACTTGTGAGTCGTCTCGACCGAGTGTCTGTGATTCGACACTTCTGTGAGTGAGGGTCTCTGATTGGCCCTCATTGCTCCAGATTAACAGTGAACCAGTGGTAGAAGCAGCGCTAAGGAATAATTGTTTGAATTCTAGCATATCACGAAATGAATCCGCGAATTTTTCCGGTCTCTAGTTATAAAACCTCAACCAAAAATGATCGAATCACGGACAAACCAGCCGAGACGACTCACAAGTCGGCAGCCAATGAACTTGCGTTATTTGCCCGAGTGTACAGGGGAATGTGCAGTCTATCCTGAAGGCCATCGAAACCGCGAAGTTTTCCTATCCATAGGTATTAATTTTAAAAGTATGAAAGCTCAGCAAAAGGAAAAAAAAAATAATAATTCCGAGATCTCTCACTAACGCAGCCAAAAGTAGGAAATATAAATGTTCTGTCGGACTGCAGACAGGCGCTGGCGTCAAGCAGTTCGCCCCATCAGCGTCAATCACAGTTCAGTAACGAGCGCTAATCGCCGTGACGTATCGGCAAACACCACTTCCGTCTGGAGTTGAAGGGGCATAACTACCGCGGAATGTCGTTATCGCCATCTCGTGCTAACAGCTAGCGCCCGTCATCGGAGTTCCCTTGGTTCGCCGACAGAGTGCAGCGTCAAACAGGCCAGCAGTCTTACGGCCAACATAAAAAAACATATAAAAAAATGGGGGGTGTCTGTAAAGTATTTTTACGGACGATAATTTTAGGTGATAACTAGAGATCTGAAAAATTCGCGGGTTCATTTCGCGATAGAATAGAATCCAAATACATTTGCCTTTCTTGCTGCTTCAGTGATTGGGCCACAGTTTATCTGAAGGACTCTGGACCAATGAAAAAACGTTCGACAGAAGAAGTATCAAATCACAAGCTTCCCAGTTAACACGTGTCACGAGTTAGTAGCCAATCAGCAGGTGTAATCTGCACAAGTACATAGAGGATCATGGCGTTTATCCTAGAGGTCATTCAACACGCGAATTTTTCCGGTTCCTACCAATGAGCAGGTGGCATTTGCCTGAGTATGTAGCGGATTGTGGAATCTATCCTAGAGGTCATCCAAAGTGCGAATTTTTCCAGTCTCTATTTATAACTGGTCGAGATTCGTCCACATGAACAGTAAGCCAATTGCAAAATCATCTAAAGGGTATATGTGTTTGAATTCTATCCTATCGCCGAATGAATCTGCTAATTTTTCCGGGCTCTACACATTGCTGTATTTTTAAGAGAAATGTACCAACCTACAGGAATTCGGCGATAGGCTATAATTCAAACACATATACCTTTTAGATGATTTTGCTATTGGCTTACTGTTCATCTGGACGAATCTCTATGAATAGGAAATAAAATACAAAATAAACGTTAATAAAATTAGAATAAACTTACCCTCAAATTCCACAACGACCCTCGGCTCTCCTGCTATAATGATTAACTTAAATTTAAAAAAAAAACTAATAACGCAGGTCAGGAAGCCTTGAAATAATTAATTTCCACGCGCGTTATTCCCTCGACGTCGGCCCACGGAAATCTCGCAGGAAGTTATCGAAGCGATTCCTTTAACTACCGAGCGTCGCGCGGTTTGCCCGTCGCCATGGCAACAGGACCCACGAGGCGTGCGCGCGAAACACAACTCGCTGCTGTTTGGGTTAGGAAGCCGCGCTGAGCTGATTACCCCTCCCCTCCCCACAAGCCTCCACGCGTCTCCCGCGGTCTGAGAGCCGTGCGTGGGTTGGTACCCGTGAGCGGGGCTACTACCCGCGCGAAACACGTCAGCCACGTGATAGAAAAAAAAAAAAATGGTTGTCTGTAAATTCGGTTTACGGACGATAGTTTAACCTTGACAACGTCATAACTAGAGACCTGCAAAATTCGCGGATTCATTTCGTGATATGCTACAATTCAAATAATTATACCTTAGTGCTGCTTCTGCAATTGGTTCACTGTTAATCTGGAGCAATGAGGGCCAATCAGAGACCCTCACTCATAGAAGTGTCGAATCACAGGCCACCCAGTCGAGACGACTCACAAGTCAGCAGCCAATCAACAGGTGGCATTTGCCCGAGTGTGTAGAGTATAGTGAAGTCTATCCTGGAGGTCACTGAATCCGCGAATTTTGCAGGTCTCTAGTCATAACAAAACATTGATGAAATGATTGCAGACTTTTATGAATAAAATAGAATCATTTTTATTTTAATAATAAAAGAATAAATACTTGAAATTATACTAGTAATCAGATTTTTAAAATGCAAGAATAATTAACCTTTATTGCCGAAATGGTTGTTGTAATAAGCAATTTAAACCACATTAACTTTTCACTTCACTTTATAAACAGTCGAGTGGAAGAGAGATATATGCTGCGCAAGCGTACAATGAGCGTAACGAGACACAGCGTAATGGAACAATGTGTGTAACGGGACACAGCGTAATGGAACAATATGCGTAACGGGACACTTTTTCGTGCGTGCAGCCGGCGTTCAACGATTTATTATACGTTGTCACGTAAAATAAAAAAAAGCACTCGCTGCTGATTGGGCCAGGACGCCTCCACGCGTCTCCCGCGGTCTGAGAGCCGTGCGTGGGTTGGTACCCGTGAGCGGGGCTACTACCCGCGCGAAACACGTCAGCCACGTGATAGAAAAAAATGGCGTTTGTCTGTGACACGGACACGGCCGTGTATTGTACGTGAATACGTGTACGTAACAGGTAATATTTTCTATACAAAATATAAAATACGCTATTTTTATTTTATTTTAACACCATGTATATTCTCTGTAACTATTTAACACTAATGTTTTATATGTGCAGTCGATAGATCTTGACGAGAGCTGACGATTGAAACTCAAACGAACGTCGTAGTTTCACCGAGTCAAAAGTTACACTAAATGGAAATCTTGAATCGCAGGAAAAATGACCTCAAGATGGCGGCGCTTCCCCCTCCACAACGCGCGATGCGTCACAGTCCTCACTTAGCGAAACGAATTCTTTGATTCTTTAGCTATCCAGTAGTGTGATTAAATTTTTGGATGGAGATGATAGATATGTAGCTGCAACACCAAAATGTATCCCCCGATTATGTTATCATTTGTTTTTTTGAATTGCCTCTCACTATGGAGGCAATTTTAAAGACGTATTCACGTAAAAAAAAAAAAAAAAAAAAAAACACTCACTGCGGTTTCGGCCAGGAGTTAGCGCTGAATTACTGAATTAGTGACAACATGCGCCGCCACACGTCTCCCGAGGACTAAGAGGCGTGCGTGGGTTGGTACCAGTGGGCGGGCAACACGAAGAGTGTACTACCCGCTCGAAACACGTTAGCCCCATAAATTAAAAAAAAAAACACTAGCTGCTGTTTGGGTTAAGGAATTACCGCCGAGTTAGTGACAACACACACCTCCACACGTCACTTAATACTGGAAAGTTATTCACGTAACTGTTTTACAAATAACTTGAACTACTTGAGGTACTGGGACAACACAAAGCATTAATTCCTGGGTTAGGACCCAAACTTCGAACTCTAATTTGTAACAGTAAGTTGCTTTCACGTAACTGCACGAATTTACAAATGTCCATAATTTTAACATTAATATATCTGTTCCGTTCACAACAACAATAAAATTCATTGCAGATCAGACACCCTCTCCATACATTGATACCCACCATGATAAGTAGAGACCGGAAAAAATCGTGGTTTCGATGGCCTTCAGGATAGACTGCACATTCCCCTGTACACTCGGGCAAATCACGCAAGTTCATTGGCTGCCGACTTGTAAGTCGTCTCAGCTGGTTCGCCTGTGATTCGATCCTTCTTTGGTTGAGGGTTTATAACTGGTTGAGATTTGTCAATATGAACAGTAAGCCAATAGAGAAAAACCTCTAAGAGGAATATGTATTTGAATTCTAGCCCATCGCCGAATGAATCCGCGAATTATTCCGGTCTCTATTAATACGGTACAATAGCTATCATCCGCCTGGGACCGCCAGGTCTGGTGTTGGGCGCGCTCGGAAAGTCTTCCATGTACACGCGTCAGTTGCCAGGGGGTTCAATTTGAATTTCAGATCCCAAGCGCGGGCCGTATTAGGCACAGGTAGCCAGCCAGCCGACCGTCTGCCTGTAGCTACGGCCCATGCGCGCAGGCGCAGATCACGTGATTGCGCCCGCGGGAAAGGCCGGGAACAATCGAGAGTAATCGACTCTGGCTCGAGATGAGGCCCCCCGCGTTTCCTGGTCGCCATCTTGGGTCCTCGCGCCAACTCCGCCGCCCCCCTCTTCGCTCTCTGACTCATCCGCCGGCGGTCTCGTCTGCACCAACGACGAGCCAATGATGTAGAGCTGTAGCAAACCGTATGTATTCGGTACTGAGTAACGGGTGCGACACCTAGTAACGAGTAACGAAAAGTTACACACGGCTGGATCTCGTTACTCGCATTTTTCGTATGTTTTACGCATGCGCGCGCTTATTCGATGAATTTACGTTACAAAGGACGATGTTTGTTTATTAAGTAAAGTATAATTGGAAATTCGTCCTCCAAGTTTTTTTTTTTACTGTTTATAAGAAAGTATCTTTTACAAAATAGAAATATGTATGTTTTTGTTTTTTTATTATCGCGTATTTTCACTTTTTTTTTGTTTTTAACTTAAAAGAGATAATATAATAAAACCACTCTATTAGAGATTTAATTGTTTCTTGGTTAACAAAAACTGTTAATTATCAAATATTGTTCATTGTTTATATTCTATTTATTAATATTTACGCGTCATACTGTACGCGTACGCAATACGACTCGATTCGTTGCTGCAACATAACATAGCATGTTATGCGGTATCAGAAGTAACGAGTAACGTAACGATACGATAGTAACGAGTACCTACTAATTGTTATAGTAACGAATACATACGGGTACGCTTTTTTGTCGTTACTTTTACACCTCTACAATGATGGTTGTTGTGGTGAGCGTCCTACACCGTCAGGCATGGCCCCCACGTTCGATTACGGGCCCTCCCCCCCCCCCCCCCTCAAATTTTACAGTCACGTGTTACATTATAATTGCATGGTTATTTCTCACCTACACTCTTTTTGGAATATTATTTAACCTGAAAATACAGGGTAAAATTATGGTTACTACGGTATTTCAAAAGTCCAAACTAAGCTTTATTTATAAAATTATTTTACTTTAAAATAACCACAGCGGGTATGTATATTTCACACACTGAGATAAGAATAAACAGTCCTGGACCCAGGGGTCCACCCAGCCCCACCCTTGTGGAACAGGGGCGCAACAACAGGGGGGGGGGGGGGCAAGGGTATTTTGCCCCCCCCCCCCCCTCTGGAACCTTGAAGTGGGGGCAAACGGGAGCAAAGAAAGTGCTGTGTAATCAATTTTTTGATAATAAAACTGCTTCAATAGCACCATTTTCCACCTTGAAATACAAATTATTCCCGGGGGAGGACCCCCGGACCACCCGCTTCAATAGGGGGGATCGATGATTCTTTATAAAAAAGGAAATTGCCCCCCCCCCCCCCTTTGGAAATTTAGTTATTGCGCCCCTGCTTGTGGGGGCCATGCCATCAGGTTCTCTGATCGGTTGGTGAAACTTTCAACTCTCGGAACAACGGGCGTTTCGAAATATCGTTCATTCATTTCACGTGGTAAGTTACAGAAGGCTCTTTTTTTTCCACAAAAAAAACATTACGTGGCAATATTATTTTTAAAAAAATTTAAATTGTATAAACAAATATTATTAATTTTATTGTTTTTTTTGTATGTGATTAAAAAAATACTAATTTGTGAGATTTCACACACATGTTTCCAGAAAATAGAAATTCGGCAAGAAGTGTATGTTAAAATAGACGGAGGAACATATTTTAAGTCAACTACGTATTGTTTGATTACATTTTTAAAAAAATTGCTAAAACTACACGTAACTTGTGCATTTAAACTTACGTTCTTGCAAAAAAAAAAAAAGTATAATATCTGTCATCGTAGAGTAGCTGCAATAATACGAATGATATCCACCTAGGACGATAATTTACAAGCACCAATTAAGTTTGCATTAGGTTGTTGATTGCATAGAACTAGTCAAGACTATCAGCCAGGTAACCAGTTCTTTAAAATGTTCTTACAATTGGGGGAGATTATTTTAAAACAATTTTATGGCTTGCATTGAATGAGGTATTTTCATGTCAGCCAGCAATATTTGGGTTCGGTACTGCGCTAGATCACTCAGTTATTAGAATATTTATTTGATCAATATAATTTGCTAAAAAAAATTAACTATAAATTTCATTTTGTCCACTAAGAGCAATAAGGAAGAAAAAAACTCAAGGAAAAATTTGTATAGCTAAAATCAACTGTTTTTTGAACGATCATTGACAAATTTTTCCAACGAGTGAGAAATTGGAAGTTATTTTTCCAGACATTTTTGTCGCCTGTTTCCCGCAGCGAAAATAATGGCGTGTTGAGGGAAGAAAGTGTTTTTCGAGTCACGCCTGTGAAGTGACGTTCACACCCTCCCAACTGTACCCTTAAACAACGGGGGTGGGAAATATTCCACCCACGCGCCGTGGGGGCAAACAAAAGTATTTTAATTTTTTTATTTCCCTTTTGGGTTTCAATTCCCCCCACCCCCCTTTTCCCAACCACAGACAACCCTCTTGCCTGCTCCGTATGTTTGAAGCTTTGACCTTTGCTCCCTTTCAACTCAGCTGCGCTGTTAGAAAAATGCAGTAACTTCATTTGAATTTTCAACGAACAATTCACCTCTGGAAATAATAAAACAAAGTTTTCTTCGTAGTTTTAGATATTTAGAAGAATAAAAGAAAAGGAAAATTATCATGTGGGTTTCCGCTTGATATATACATAAAAAATTATTTTCTGTACTTTTACAGAATATTTCCTTTGAAAACAGTTGCCAAGAAATAGCTTACAATACTACAAGGAATATATTGTAAATTCGTACAACACATGACGATGGTCAATTTTTTTTTCATCAAAGAAATGTGTTTCTGAAGATTATACTGAGAATTTCTTAAGAAAATTGGCACACAATTTTCATATTTTAATTCATGTTTCATTCAAGCATATTTTTTTTTAAACATGGAAAAAAGATGATCGAATATTCAATTATTTGACTTTTTTTTGTGTTTTATCATGCTTATTGATGTGCGCAGTTAAGACTTGAAAGCTATTCAGGGGACAGTTTACGTATAAATTCAACTGTCGGAGATCCTGCGAAAACACGAATTGTAAATGCCCGGGTAAGAATCCGAACACAGTATTACTGCGAACACAATTTTGTAGCGATACATTTGTTTTCATGTAAACGGACACATTTACAAACTTGATGTAAGCTTTTGGACATACGCCATTGCTAAGCACATGTATGTCAGTAGAAGTAAAACTACAAACAACCAAAAGACAAAAAAAAACACAAATTTAGCAAAAATTGCTGTTGTCAACAGGATATATACACCTTTTCTTTGTTTGTTGACCATATTCCTGTTATGGAATATTATGTGGTGTATATATCCTGTTGACAACAGCAATTTTTGCTTAATTTGTGGTTTTTTGTCTTTTTTTTTTTTTTTTGTAATTTTCTTTTACAGACATGCATGTGCTTAGCAATGGCGTATGTCCAAATGCTTAGATCAAGTCATGCACTCCCATTGCACAAATCTTTCAAAAATAACGTTTACAAACATCTGTAATTTTACCGTGACTTGTTTCTGTACCATTCGCAGACGTAACTGTACCGTGTGGGGTGTACATGGGGCTGACCATCACGACAGGCCTCAACTGTCGCTCCACTGATCCTGGAGAAGTGAGGCGGGGGTCAGGGAAACACGGGAGTGCCCCGAGGAAACCATCAGGCCAGGGCAACGTCCGTCACGTTATCCCTCTCGCCACACACCCGGGTCTGGCCTGGCGAGAAGCGAGTTATCCGCCCACTGCAACCCCCCCCCCCCTTTATCAAGATCCTCGTTTAAGGGCCCCCGCCTCGTCAGGGGTGTATGTGTGATAGTGAGGCGGGATGATAAGCGCGACGCTCGCTGGTGCTTCTAGCGCGGTGTCTCCTCTGGACTGGCGCGCAGTCTTCTCCCAGTGCACATGAGCGGTGACCGTAACATTATACGGCGGAGAAATGAAGATAAAGGTGTAATGCAAGTCCCTAAAGTGCTTTCAAGAATCTGTACCGGTTGTTAAAACGCATAAAAATTACTCTGAAAACATGCGCTTTAGCCATTTTTACTTTCTAGAAATACAGTTTATAAACTTAATCCGAAATCGAAAGTACTTTTCGGCCCTCAGCGAACTCTTAAATGCTTTTCGTAAGCAGACCCCACTCGGATATCCTGAGTAGTTTTGAAATCGCGTTGTTTTTCGTGAAGCTCTGCACACCGTATGTGCATCCGGGTAGGCGGGGGCCTTAAAATACTCTGGATTTAAACCTCCTGGAGGGAGAGGGTAAATAATAATTTATTCTTTTTCCCGTGCAGTTGAGTAACTTAGGTGTAGCTGATTTAAATCTTGCTGGAATGTGTAGTGTACTATCGGAAGTTTATGCCAAATTTTTAAACGGCTGGAATGCAAATGATGGCTAGAGACCTGTAAAATTCGCGAATTCAAGTTCCTAAAGGATAGACTCCATGATCCTGTATGCACTCGTGCAAATTACATCTGCTGATTGGTTACCGACTCGTAACACCTGTTGACTGGAATGATCGTGATTCGCTAATTCTTCTGTTAAAGATTTTTCATTGGCCCAGAGTCCTTCAGATAAACTGCGGCCCAAACACTGAAGCAAAATAATGTCCAAAGTATTTGGAACTCTATCCTAACGCGAAATGAATACGCGAATTTCACAAGTCTCTAATGATGGCATTTTTTCATTCATATTATGATATCTCACAATCTCATGATAATAATCACAACAGTTCGCAAATGTTGACTTAAACAAGCAGCCAAAACTAAGTCATATGCCATGTCTACCATATCCCACCCCCCCCCCCCCCTCAAAAAAAATTAGCACGGAAGATTTACTGGAAAACGGTAACAAAAATATTTCAACTTGCAAGAAGCGGTGGAGGGCTAAAACCCCCTCAATTGATTTGGCTTATAAGTCCGCGCATCCGTCGCTGGTGCCGGACTGTAGGGGCATTCCGGACTGTCAGCAGGAAGGTATAAATGTCGCGGTTTGCGACGGAATGCTTCGGACCGCCCCATCTCGGCGTAGGGAACTGGTGGGGGGGGGGGGGGGGGGGGTGTTGAGGCTGACATTCAGAGCGCGGCGGTGATAGCAGAGCGCTAAACCACTTACCGCTCGACAAACAGACCTTAGCGCAGGGGCTGTTAGGGCAGGGGGGAGGGGGTGGGTGCGTCCCATTGTTGGGGTCCGCCTTTGTCCGACACCGGGGCAGGGTAATTAGAACCCTCATTAGCTGCAGCCAGGGAGGGGAGGGTGGGGTAAAGGGCGCGTGGGAGGAATCAACCCGAACAGACGCCACGTCACCATACCAACACCACGACCGCGCGGAAAATGAGCAATCAGTAGAGACCGGAAAAATTCGCAAATTCATTCGGCGATAGGCTAGAATTCAAACACACATACCTTTTATAATGATTTTGCTATTGGCTTACTGTTTATCTGGACGAATCTCAACCCGTTATAAACCCTATCAACCAAAGAAGGAACGAATCACGGACAAACCAGATGAGACGACTCACAAGTCGGCAGCCAATGAACTTGCGTTATTTGCCCGAGTGTACAGGGGAATATGCAGTCTATCCTGAAGGCCATCGAAACCGCGAATTTTCCCAATCCCTAGCAATCAGAGAACACCGGCAATTGTTCTAAAAAAATTTATCTCTCTTCCCCTCCCTACACACCCTTCAACCTCTACGGCCCATCCTGACAATTTTCGTCCTTTCTGGAAACGTGGATCACCGTGATTCGTAAACGCGTTTTGCGAAAACGTTCGAAACACACGCGTTTGATTTTATTACAAAAAAAAATGTTATTTCAGTACTCGCCAGAGCTGTGTAACATCTAACCTCGGTAACGAGCAAATTCACATGTTCTCATGTTACAAATATGCTTACAATACGAAAATCGGGACACAAAGTTATAATGCCGAGCGTGATAAATATACGGAAATTGTTTTTTTTTTTTTTCAAGTGCATTTCTGGACGCGAATCACACGTAGTTTCCGCGCCCGCTGCTAGAATTCGCTGCCGGAGCAGCTACGTCGACTGTTGAATCATCTGATTAGCATGTCGATGTTTTAAACTATAATTGAACGGCTCATATAGAGCGAAAAAGACTTGAAAAAAAAAAATACTTAGCCCTGACTTTGGAACTGATTTTCGTCAATGAGCTTTAATATTTTTTTTTTAGTTTGTAAGAAATTATGATAGTTAGAGATTTGAAAATAAAGGGGCTGGTCCCGGGCCCTGGACCCAGGGGTCCACCCAGTCCACCCTTGTGGCGGCCATGAGTAGAGACCGGAAAAAATCGCGGTTTCGATGGCCTTCAGTATAGACTGCACATTCCCCTGTACACTCGGGCAAACAACGCAAGTTCATTGGCTGCCGACTTGTGAGTCGTCTCAGATGGTTCGTCTGTGATTCGATCCTTCTTTGGTTGAGGGTTTATAACTGGATGAGATTTGTCAATATGAACAGTAAGAAAATAGAAAAAAACTAGGGACCGGAAAAATTCGCGGATTCATTCGGCGATAGGCTAGAATACAATTACATATACCTTTATAATGATTTTGCTATTGGCTTACTGTTCAACAGGACGAATCTCAACCAATTATAAAATCTCAACCAAAGAAGGATAGAATCACAGACGAACCGGCTGAGACGACTCACAAGTCGGCAGCCAATGAACTTGCGTTATTTGCCCGAGTGTACAGGGAAATGTGCAGTCCATCCTGAAGGCCATAGAAAACCGCGAATTTTTCCGGCCTCTAGAAAAAAAAACCTCTAAGAGTTATATGTATTTGAATTCTAGTCCATCGCCGAATGAATCCGCGTATTTTTCCGGTCTCTACCCATGACTAGTATCCGGGGCTACAGGCAACGAGCTTGTGGTTCCGCGAGTGGCGAGATCACTCGCCGAGCGAGTTCGAGGGCTTTTAGCAACGCGGTCCAGCAACGAGGCAACAACGCGCCCTTCCCGCAAGTTCCCGCCGCCATCCGCCCAGAGGGAGTCTCCTTTGTCGGCCAACATCTACCCCCACCCCTCCCTTCCACGGTCCAACCTCCCTTTGAGTCCCGCACTTTAAAATGTTTACCGTTGAGAGCAGGAGGAAGTTGTGAAATTTGATTGCGAATGCAAACCCCACGTAGGACCCCGTTTTTGGTGGCGGGGTGTGGGGGGGAGGGGGCAACTGAGTGTGCAAGGATCTACTACGTCGCAGACAGTAACGAACGGGGCAAGAGTAGACTTAGTACTCGGTCCGGCACAAAGAGGGCTCCCAGTCAGTACAGACTAACTACCTTCCCTCGCTAGCGAGCCATCCGCACTCCGCTTTCAGCCTGGCAACTTAAGGCCCCCGCCTACACCGGGCACACACGCGGTGCGCAGAGCTTCAGGAAAAAACAACGCGATTTCAAAACTACTCAACATATCCGAGCGGGTTTCTGCTTACGAAAAGCATTTAAGAGTTCGCTGAGGGCCGAAAAGTACTTTTGATTTCGGATTAAGTTTTTAAACTGTAGTTTTAGAATAGTAAAGATGGCTAAAACGCATGTTTCCATAGTCACTTTTAGGCGTGTGCAGATTATTGAAAGCACTCAAGGGACTTTCATCACACCTTTTATCTTCATTTCTCGGCCATATAATGTCACGGTCACCGCTCATATGCACTGGGAGAAGACTGCGCGCCAGTCCAGAGGAGACACCGCGCTAGAAGCACCAGCGAGCGTCGCGCTTATCATCCCGCCTCGCCAGCACACATACACCCCTGACGAGGCGGGTCCCTTGTGATAAAACTGGCAGCAGAGACAGCAGACGGGCTTAACGGCTTTGCCCGGCCGCTGGCGAGAGCGCTTCCCGTGTCCGCCGACGGAGGCGCTAGTGTAAGCTTTCCCTGGAGTGTCAGGCCCCGCGCTCTGCAGACGGCCGCTCCTGGGTGCCTTCTCCCGTCTGCCGACACGTGGCACGTGAGGCTGTCACTGGCTGGGGACTGCGGTGCTCTTATTGCGCACACTAGACACCGGAAAAAATTCGCGGATTCATTCGGCGATAGGCTAGAAAACAAACACATATACCTCTTAGATGATTTTGAAATTGGCTTGCTGTTCATCTGGACGAACCTCGAACCAGTTTTAAACCCTCTCAACCAAAGAAGGATCGAATCACAGACGAACCAGCTGAGACGACTCACAAGTCGGCAGCCAATGAACTTGCGCTATTTGCCCGAGTGTACAGGGGAATGTGCAGTCTATCCTGAAGGCCATCGAAACCGCGAATTTTTCCGGTCCCTAGCACACACTTGTTTGAAACAGCGCTCGTTGAAAGATCCTTGTAATTTGCACATGCCTGTCTAATATATATATATATATTAAAAATAATAGATATATATGCATAGGTATATATCCATATATATCACCATCTCCCTATATATATCTCTCTATATCTTCCCTCTAGCTCGCTATTACTCTCTATCAATCTGTCTCTATACATCTATATTTATATATCTAACCTTCTATCTCCATCTCTCTATCTCTATATACCTCTCGCTATCTCTCTCTATCCATTTAAGTATCTACAAATCATCTGATACAACTCGCGGGTATCTTACATTCTGCTTTAAGGGTTGGTTTTATCGAAATCTCACCAAGACAGTTACCTTCCCCGTGTTTCGAAGGTCAAGTATGCAAATTACCATCGCAATCGGATGAATGATGAAGTTTAGGAACGCACGCGTGACGAACAAACACACATTAATTCTTATTAATGTTTACATTCTTAAATATTAGTTGTGTGTTACAACACTGTAGTCCGTTTTTTTTTTTTTTCGTGATTGGTTGAGTTTCTTTCATACCCATGTCTACTGCTGGAGTCACAAACTCATTCACTGCTCTTGAGGGAAAAAAAAAATTGGTTGTCTGTAAAGTCGGTTTACTTTTTTAATGAATTATCACTATTTTGTATGGATGCAAAGAAGGAGTGAAATTAAATCTACAATTTAATTGATAAATTTACTTTTATTTGCACTCTTTAATTCAAATATGTTTATTACTTTAACGAAGAGATTATTTTAACTATAACTTTTATACATGTTTGCTATTTAACTTCTTCCAATCTGTGTTATTCTGTTAAGGATAGGACAATTATAGGAAAAGTAGGAAACGAATGGGAGTGTTTCAAGTTTAATGTGCCTCGAAAAAGTCAAATCGATGGTTGTTCCAATCGAGTGGAAGAGAGATAGATGCGGCGCAAGCGTACAATGAGCGTCACGGGACACATCGTAACGGGACAATGTGCGTAACGGGACAATGTGCGTAACGGGACAATGAGTGATCCTTTTTCGTGCGTGCAGAAAGCGTTCATCGATTTATAAGACGTTATCACGTCAAAAAAACATGTAACCGTAGGGCAAGCCATTGTTTTGGTGACGGTTATCTTGCACTGCCCGCGTGGGCTCTGGAGGACGGACATCCTTCTCTGTCCGCGGCATCGCGCAGCGTCGCCTAGTTGTCCCAGAACTTCTTCTTCGGCAGCGGAGACTCCTGGTCGATACCCGGCTACCCCCCCCCCTCCCTACCCGGGAACTTGGCTAGGCCCTTCCAGTTCCAAAAGCTCCGACTTCTCGGCACCGCGAATGCTCCAACTTTCTAGGCAACTTCTCCGCTGCGACTCGATAGTTCGAACCCCTCTTCGAACTCGAACATCCCGAAGGGGGTTCATTTTCTGAACCGGCCACGACGTCGTTTACGAAAACCGTTTCTGATCGCTTAGAGATTGCTTCCTCTGGATCACCGATATCTTGCTGGTAATTTTTTTTTTCACGTAGCAACTGTATTGCATTGGACGATTAAGTAACTGGAATACAAAAAAACATTCAAGAACAACTATTTTATTTCGTGATGTGCCGCCACTGTTTGAGCCCTGAGCCGGACCTCAAAGATGAAGAATAACCCTTCCCAGTTCCCCCCTCGGCGTTTGTAGTGTTGTATAGTTAAGAGACCTTAAAAATTCTCGGATTCATTTCGTGATATGCTACAATTCAAATAATTATACCTTAGTTTTGCTTCTGCAATTGGTTCACTGTTAATCTGGAGAACTGAGGGCCAATCAGAGACCCTCGCTCATAGAAGTGTCGAATCACAGGCCACCCAGTCGAGACGACTCACAAGTCAGCAGCAGCCAATGAACAGGTGGAATTTGCCCGAGTGTGTAGAGGATATTGGAGTCCATCCTGGAGGTCATTGTGCCCGCGAATTTTTTCCGGTCTCTATGTATAGTCCGAGGAACGGTGCTGAAAGAAGCGCGCAAGGCCGACCCGGGCAGTTGGCAGCGCTGGTCGGCGGGTGCGTGTCGCCGGGCCGGATGCGATACCGCGCGGCAATTGGCGGTTGGCACCACTGCCCCCTGTCGTGACGAGACCAGCGAAGTGTGGGAACAGTCGGCCCGTTTAACCCAGCAAGCAACCCCGGCGCAGTTATTAGCTGACACAGTTTCGCGTCTCTGTAGAAACCAGAGCCGCAGACCTGTGGTTTCCTGCAGGAGTGATGGTGGCCAACTGACGGTCATTGATACTGGTGAATATGTACAGTTTCCCATTACACAGCTACCAACTGGTGGCCATTGTTACTGGTGACGATGTACAGTTTCCCATTATACGGCTACCAACTGGCGGTCATTGTTATCGGTGAGGACGTACAGTTTTTAATTACAGAGATACCAACTCGCGGCCATTGTTACTGGTGAAGATGTACCGTTTCCCATTACACAGCTACCAACTGGTGACCATTGTTACTGGTGAAGAAGTACAGTTTCCCATTACACAGCTACCAACTGGTGGTCATTGTTACTGATGAATACGTACAGTTTCCCATTACACTAGGGTGACCAAACGTCCCTTAAAAACGGGATTGTCCCGTTTTTTAACGATCGTACACGGGGTCCCGAAAAAGTCTCCCGGGACGCCTAAATGTCCCGTATTTACGTTGGGTTGATGTTATACTTTTGTCGCGCCTCTCCTCGGACCGTCTTCCCCCCTCCGCGACAGTTGAACATTCAATGGACGGATGAAAGGAACAAGATGGGAGAGGATACCCTTTCTGCAATCTTGCAGGTACTCTACAATTTAAAAATGGACTGTTCTAGTTTTTACAACTTTATATTGGAAAAGAAAGAGGTTTTAAAATTGCTGGAACGAAAGAAAAATATACCCAATTGAAATCCTAAAGATTTTTAACATAACTTTTACCAACAATTTTAGTTATCTTGTTTAATTATGTTTTGAAGTATGTCATAATACTTATAATAAATAAGTATTCACTGCAAAATTGTTGTTTTTATTAATTATACGCCTCACAATCTAAATTAAAATACATATTCATAGGTAAATTGAAAAAGATTTATAGGTCTCAAATTAGCATAAAAAAAAGAGCATGTTTCAATGATTACGTTTCGATGCAGGCCCCTCGGACCCCCCTTTAGCTGGAGGGTATCGCCCCCAAACCCTCCTTGGATGTGTCCCGTTTTATCAAGTTTATGATTTGGTCACCCTACATTACACAGCTACCATCTGGCGGTCATTGTTACTGGTGAAGACGTACAGTTTCCCATTACACAGCTACCAACTGGCGGTCATTGTTACTGGTGAAGATGTACAGTTTCACATTACACAGATACCAACTGGCGGTCATTGTTACTGGTGAAGATGTACAGTTTCACATTACACAGATACCAACTGGCGGTCATTGTTACTGGTGAAGATGTACAGTTTCACATTACACAGATACCAACTGGCGGTCATTGTTACTGGTGAAGATGTACAGTTTCACATTACACAGATACCAACTGGCGGTCATTGTTACTGGTGGAGACGTACAGTTTCCCATTACACAGCTACCAACTGGCGGTCATTGTTACTGGTGAAGACGTACAGTTTCCCATTACACAGCTACCAACTGGCGGTCATTGTTACTGGTGAAGACGTACAGTTTCCCATTACACAGCTACCAACTGGCGGTCATTGTTACTGGTGAAGATGTACAGTTTCCCATTACACAGCTACCAACTGGCGGTCATTGTTACTGGTGAAGATGTACAGTTTCCCATTACACAGCTACCAACTGGCGGTCATTGTTACTGGTGAAGATGTACAGTTTCCCATTACACAGCTACCAACTGGCGGTCATTGTTACTGGTGAAGATGTACAGTTTCACATTACACAGATACCAACTGGCGGTCATTGTTACTGGTGAAGATGTACAGTTTCACATTACACAGATACCAACTGGCGGTCATTGTTACTGGTGGAGACGTACAGTTTCCCATTACACAGCTACCAACTGGCGGTCATTGTTACTGGTGAAGATGTACAGTTTCCCATTACACAGCTACCAACTGGCGGTCATTGTTACTGGTGAAGATGTACAGTTTCCCATTACACAGCTACCAACTGGCGGTCATTGTTACTGGTGAAGATGTACAGTTTCCCATTACACAGCTACCAACTGGCGGTCATTGTTACTGGTGAAGATGTACAGTTTCACATTACACAGATACCAACTGGCGGTCATTGTTACTGGTGAAGATGTACAGTTTCACATTACACAGATACCAACTGGCGGTCATTGTTACTGGTGGAGACGTACAGTTTCCCATTACACAGCTACCAACTGGCGGTCATTGTTACTGGTGAAGACGTACAGTTTCCCATTACACAGCTACCAACTGGCGGTCATTGTTACTGGTGAAGATGTACAGTTTCACATTACACAGATACCAACTGGCGGTCATTGTTACTGGTGGAGACGTACAGTTTCCCATTACACAGCTACCAACTGGCGGTCATTGTTACTGGTGAAGACGTACAGTTTCCCATTACACAGCTACCAACTGGCGGTCATTGTTACTGGTGAAGATGTACAGTTTCACATTACACAGCTACCATCTGGCGGTCATTGTTACTGGTGAAGACGTACAGTTTCCCATTACACAGCTACCAACTGGCGGTCATTGTTACTGGTGAAGATGTACAGTTTCACATTACACAGATACCAACTGGCGGTCATTGTTACTGGTGGAGACGTACAGTTTCCCATTACACAGCTACCAACTGGCGGTCATTGTTACTGGTGAAGATGTACAGTTTCACATTACACAGATACCAACTGGCGGTCATTGTTACTGGTGGAGACGTACAGTTTCCCATTACACAGCTACCAACTGGAGGCTATTGTTACTGGTGAAGACGTACAGTTTCCCATTACACAGCTACCAACTGGCGGTCATTGTTACTGGTGAAGACGTACAGTTTCCCATTACACAGCTACCAACTGGCGGTCATTGTTACTGGTGAAGATGTACAGTTTCACATTACACAGATACCAACTGGCGGTCATTGTTACTGGTGAAGATGTACAGTTTCACATTACACAGATACCAACTGGCGGTCATTGTTACTGGTGGAGACGTACAGTTTCCCATTACACAGCTACCAACTGGCGGTCATTGTTACTGGTGAAGACGTACAGTTTCCCATTACACAGCTACCAACTGGCGGTCATTGTTACTGGTGAAGATGTACAGTTTCACATTACACAGATACCAACTGGCGGTCATTGTTACTGGTGGAGACGTACAGTTTCCCATTACACAGCTACCAACTGGAGGCTATTGTTACTGGTGAAGACGTACAGTTTCCGATTACACAGCTAACAACTGGAGGCTATTGTTACTGGTGAAGATGTACAGTACAAATTTTCAATATTAAACGATACACAATTGTTATGGCAAAAATAAACCTGTTGGAACCAAAACGGTGTCTCTCTGTAACTATTTATCTCCCTTACAGGAGAGGAATGTTTTAACAATCAGTATTGAAAAATTGCCCTCTTTTTAAAGTCAGAGATAATTTCAAAGTGTCTATTAACGGTAGTATCATTACAGTTGTAATCATTCTCATAAAAAAAACAAGAATTCTCTGGGGAATCTATTTGTAGGAGCTACTAACGATTAACATTTTATTAATGAAGTCAATTTTTTTTAACATTAAATGAGGGGGGGTAAATGGTTCTGCCTAAGAACGGTTGAAACCAAGATGGCGCCTCTCTGTTCGCCCGACCGCAGGCCGTGGCGTCGTCAGGGTGACGGACGGACGTCACGCCACTTCCGGTCTCGTCTGCGATGCGGCAGGCAACCAATCAGAGGAGAGGCCGGACCACCACTTCCTGTCTGAAGCGCGGGCAGAACGGTCAATTTCCTCCGGAAGGCAGCTGTCCGGTACAGGTTATTTCGAACTTGAAACAAGACTGAAAACATTTGGTGTCTTGGCGTAGTATTTTATAAAATCCAAAACCAATATTTGTGTTAATACCGTAGGTCTGAAGGTAAAAAGAGATGTATCAAAAGTGCATAGGTTAAAGGTACTAAAGGCATGATTCACAAATTATGATTTAAAAAAAAGAGGGGAAGATCAAGATAAATAAAATTCTTTTAAATTTAAACTTAATTTTTTTTATTTAAATTTAAAAAAAGCATATTGTCAAGTATATTTGTATCCAAAGATATTTGACAGTACAGCTGGTATGTTAATATAAGACGGAAAATTTCTTCCAACATTCTCCGCCAAATAAATGTAGCCAGATAACCTCCAATATGATTGAAATCATTTCACATATCAAAGTTTAAATTTGGTCTGAGCTATTACAAACTTTTTTATTTTACTCTGAAATTAAATTATGTATCACATTGATGGTTGAAATTTTTTAAGGGGATTTTTTTTTTTATGATTTTTGTGCATCTATTAACTTTGAAACTCTCTGTCATTTGAACTCACATTAATACGCGTTACATCATTAAATAAATGTTTAGTGACACACAAGTTACTTTTTACATATAACATAATTTCTCGAACGATATTCGTATTAAAATTATTTTTATTGTTTTTTTTCTTAATCTCTTTAATCGCCCGTTGTGATGTAAACGAATGCCCGCCTCGTCAGTGGTATATCTGTGTTAGTGAGGCGGGATGATAAGCGCGACGCTCGCTGGTGCTTCTAGCGCGGTGTCGCCTCTGGACTGGCGCGCAGTCTTCTCCCAGTGCATATGAGCGGCGACCGTAACGTTAGACGGCCGAGAAATGAAGATAAAACGTGTAATGCAAGTCCCTTAAGTGCTTTCAAGAATCTGTACCGGTTGTTTTTCTCTGAAAGCAAGCCTTTTAGCCGTTTCTAAATCTTCTAAAAAAAAAAAAAATACAGCTTAAAAAACTCGATCCGGAATCAAAAGTACTTTTTCTGCGATCAGCGAACTCTTAAATGGTTTCCGTAAGCGGACCCCAACTCGGATATGTTGAGAAGTTTTTCAAATCGCGTTATTTTTTTTTTTTTCCTGAAGCTCTGCGCACCGTGTGTGTGTGTGTGTGTGTGTGTGTGTCCGGGTGGGCGGGGGGTCATTGAGACACGTCGCACCTTTGAATATATACACTGTATAGAAGTCGCGAGTGGATAGGATTTACTCTACGTTTTTTCATGAGCGTATGATGAGCAGCTTGGGAACTCCACCGCTGCAGCAGTGCGCTGCCGTAACGCCCTGCATCGTCTTGGGTTGTTATTTATTTGCACGTTAGAGCGCAGCTCTGTCGCCCGCTGTCATTCCCCGCACCCCCCATTCTATCATTCACTGCAGCTCAAGTTCGTTCAACGGGTGGGTGGGGAAGGGGTGTTTGAAGAGTTCGAAACTTGTCCGCTAGGGACCACCGCAAGTCGATGCCCTAGAGATGGTGGCGATTGGCGGCGGTGAATTAACCAACTACCTCAAAACCGTATTGGGAATTTTAACCTGGGCTGGCGACTTCTATACAGTATATACTGTGCTTCCTCCGGCGGCGAGTGTCACGTCCTGTCTTGTGGCTTCCCGTGTACGACCGCAGGACCGCAGGACCGCATCCTGCCCCGTCCTGGCCTGGGCTGTCCTCCTGAAGACGCCTCAGTCGCGCGGTGGAACAGGCTCCGCCAGAAGCTCCCAGCAGCAGCCCCCGTGGTGGAAGGTACGTGCGGAACAAACCTCCACGCGCGGGCGCCTGGCTTGAGCCGACGCCTTTTCTCATTTCATTTATTTATTTATTGAAGTTATACTTCTTTAAGCGCGTTATAAAAAAAAAATATTGATGAGAGTGAAAATTTTAAGATGCGCGCGCACCACTGTAACACAAAATTAACTGGTTGAAGCTGCCCGCTAAAACGCTCATTAAGTCTCGGGGGGGGAAAAAAAGCTACCAACAAAATAGAAATAGAACCTCTATTAGTCGCGCATGTTGGCACGCTCGTCGCCTCTGATCACTGTTTTCATATTTATATTTATCCACATGTTTCTAGTTTCTACATTCACAACACGTGTTTTAGTTTCATACAAGTGCGAATTATATAGGCTATGTGCTAACAAATTATACTCAGTAGTGATTTAAATTGAATATTTTGATTAATATTATTTATTAATTGTAAATATAAGTAAAAAAAATTGTACCTTTATTCTTTTTCAAGTGATCCAATATAATTGAGGTAACTATCCTTATGTACCTATTATTTATTAATATAAATTAAAATATTATTATTTAATATAATTAATACTAAACATTATTAAATTATTAATGTTAAATATTTATTTTTTGTTATTTAATATTTACAAAATATATACATTTAATAAAACATTTAATAAAAACTTTGTGATAAAATTTAAAATCTAACATCAAATTTAAATATTAATTTTTAATATTGATTATTAAATTGAATAAATAATAAATATTTATAAAAATAAATGAACAAATATTATAAATATTAATATAAATAATATAAATAATATAAACAAATTTAATAAAATATTAATAAAATATATATATTTATAAGAACATATCTTTCTTGTAGTAGCTTGGCTGAGGGTTGTTGCCGTGTCCTTGGTAAATAATTCACCGGCGTTTCGGTCGACATTGCAGTCGCCATCATCAGGGAGCAGTTACCTAGTAGAAGAAAAAAAAATTATCACAGCACAGACAGAAATGGCTTGATTGGTTTTTGTTGTGTTCGTGTGTTAATGTTTCTCGTCCATTCTTGATGTTTCTCCGTGAGATAAAGTGAGTAGGTAACTGCTCCCTGATGATGGCGACTGCAATTTGGACCGGAACGTCTGTGAATTATTTGCCAAGGACACGGCTGCAACCCATAGAAGCCAAGCTACTTCAGAAAATGGCCGTGAAAACCTGCGAACATTATCATCTTCCTTGTAGTATTGCGAACTACTGCTTGTGCAACTGGTTTTCCGAAGGAGTATTCTGTAAAAGTACGGGAAAAGGGACAGAGCGCAGAGCTGGCAGAGGCTGGTCGGTGCCCGAAGGTGTTCCGAGGATGCTGGCGCTGCTGTTGCTGGCGCTCCTGGCGGCGAGACCGCCGACCTCGAGGGCCCAGGTGGACGACAGGTTCTCCCGCCCCAGGTCCACGACCAGGGACCTCTACCAGCCGGGGACCCTGCCCCCGCCCCCGGCCATGGCCGCCCCCGCCGCCACCGCCAGGGACGCCAGCTGCATCTGCGTCGACTACTACCTCTGCGGCTCCGACGGCTACATCATCACCACGGGCGAAGGCCTGGTCGACGAGCGGTGCGTAGGGGCGAGGCCTCGGGTCCCCACGGCTGTACGTGTTAGCGGGTGATTCTAGAAGAAGAAGATGTAATATTATCTTTGAAAGATTTGTGCAATGGGAGTGCATGACTTGATGTAAGCTTTTGGACATACGCCATTGCTTAGCACATGTATGTCTGCAGAAGAAAACTACAAAAAACACAAATGACAAAAAAAACACAAATTAAGCAAAAATTGTTGTTGTCAGGATTTAACGCCACACAATATTCCACAACAGGAATATGGTCAACAAACAAAGAAAAAAACAAAGAAAAATGGACTAACAGAACGAAAAAAAAAAACACAAATGTTGACAGCACAAAAAATTCCGAACCCAAAAAATTCAGCACAACAGTTGAAACGAGACCAAAACACAGCAAAACGAAAAGACAAAACAAACACAATAGTTTTCCAAAAACAAAAAAAAAACAAAAGAGAAACGAAAAAAACCCACAAATGATGACAGCCAATGACCTTGGATGACAGCACAAAAATATTGAACCCAAAAAATTCAGCACAACAGTCAAAACGAGACAAAAACACGACTAAACGTAAAGACGAAACAAACACAACAGTTTTCTAAAACAGACAGTGTTTTTTGTAGTTTTCTTATGCAGACATACATGTGCTAAGCAATGGCATATGTCCAAAAGCTTACATCAAGTCAAGAAGATGAAAACCTAGGTTTACCTGGGTTAACTAAGCATTATCCAAGTTGGTTGACGAACGGTGCGTGGGGACAAGGACTCGGGTTCCCGGTTCATAGAGCCATGGCTGCTGTACATGTTACGGGCAATTCAAGGAAAAAGAAGTAAACCTAGGTGGTAGGTACCTTAGCATTATCCAAGTTGGTTGGGTAAATTTCGTATAGTATGAAACTGAAATAAATTTTAAATCGATGTTCACCCGCGTGCACCTAGGTCCGACCCAACGCTGACTGGGCAATCTTATAAAAAAACAAATGATTGATAACTTTAGTTTCGTTGATATCTTGACGAACCTAACCTAACGTGCTCAAAAATAATACGACAACTAACATTACCCAGGTAATCGCCAGATTAAAATTTATTTGAGTGATTATTAGGACTCTACCCTACAACCTTGGATAATGCGTTCTCATTGCCCGAATCCGAGGTCAAAGTACGTGATTGCTAAAGTCTTGTTTTTTCCCTCTTATGGAGATACAACATCTGAAATACGCCATGTTGCTTTCAACAGTTTTTTTGTTAGGTCATTGCCATTTTATTTCGTATGATTTACAAAATTTGTCTTCCTCAAAGATAAAATATAATTTGTAAACATGCCTGACGTTAATTGTGACATTTGAAGTCATTGGTGTGTAGTATTGAAACCATTGAAACCAACATGGCGTCTTGAAGCTAGAACTGGAACCCTGCTGATTGCAGGGCTGGCGTACTCGTGTCGGGGCCACTGTGCGACGGCATCCAGGTGTGCTGCAAGCCGCCCACGGTCACTCCGTCGCCAGCGACAGGCGTGCCCACGGAGGTACGAAGGCCTGGGCTGGTCTCAGGTCCTCAGGTGATTGAAGCGTCGTGCTCGCGTGAGGTGTAAGAGACAGGCGTGCCCACGGAGGTACGAAGGCCTGGGCTGGTCTCAGGTCCTCAGGTGATTGAAGCGTCGTGCTCGCGTGAGGTGTAAGAGACAGGCGTGCCCACGGAGGTACGAAGGCCTGGGCTGGTCTCAGGTCCTCAGGTGATTGAAGCGTTGTGCTCGCGTGAGGTGTAAGAGACAGGCGTGCCCACGGAGGTACGAAGGCCTGGGCTGGTCTCAGGTCCTCAGGTGATTGAAGCGTCGCGCTCGCGCGAGGTGTAAGAGACAGGCGTGCCCACGGAGGTACGAAGGCCTGGGCTGGTCTCAGGTCCTCAGGTGATTGAAGCATCATGCTCGCGTGAGGTGTAAGAGACAGGCGTGCCCACGGAGGTACGAAGGCCTGGGCTGGTCTCAGGTCCTCAGGTGATTGAAGCGTCGTGCTCGCGCGAGGTGTAAGAGACAGGCGTGCCCACGGAGGTACGAAGGCCTGGGCTGGTCTCAGGTCCTCAGGTGATTGAAGCGTCGTGCTCGCGTGAGGTGTAGAGCACCCGGGAGCACTCAGCTTTATGGACAACGAATTTGATTGCTAAGGTCGTTATTGATGTGAAACTTCTTTGGGTGCGATGAGAGTAAAATTTCAAGGCCAACTTTTAATATACTGATTTTGTGACACATTGTTGTGAAATGTTTCTGATGAGAAAAGGAGAGAGAATAAATTCTTGACCAAAGAGGTATACTTATGTGTAGAGGTTAGAATTGCCAAAGAAGTTTCAACCTATCACATGTACTGAGTTACAAGTGCTCTTTTTTTTTATTTTTAAATATTTTCTTGCACACACCCCATTGCTGGTGTTTCCTGAATGTCACAGATAAAACCTCAAGAATGAAGAAGAAAGGCGAATACACAAGCACACAGCAAGCCAAAAGCAGCCGATGTCAAATGTTAAACTTAAATAAATATTCAACATCTGGCATCAACTGATTTTTACTTGTTCTCGGTGTGTTTGTGTATTCACATCATTTGTTCGTCTTTGAGGACTTACTATGAAAATCAGTGTAGATCAGTTATGGTGCATGTCCATAAAATTAATTTAAATAACTTTTCTCCATCGCAAGAATTATTCAAAAAAAATGCCTACATAGTCCATAATGATAAATAGAAACGCAGAAACTTTGGTCCTTCGTCTTCGACCTTTGGAATTTGACTTTCCCATGTCCACAGAGGTCTCTAGCAAAAACATGGTGAATAATATTCTTGTATTTTGTCCATGACTCTGATATCGGTTTACGATTTTTTGACAGAACTGTCAAATTTCAGCTAATTTAAACTTTGACGCATACTTTGTTTACAAATCGTAATCAAACAGACACATGCTATTGTTAAAAGCATTTCATATTAGCTTGTATGCAAATCAACATAATTATTCGAAAATATTTTTTTTAATTAAGACATTATATGTGATACAAAATTTTCTAATCTCAAGAACATCCCAGATGCATTTGCTATAACATATATTTATGACATTTCTTTTAATTAATAATGTAGTTATTGTTGGGCCATTTTTTACAATGCAATTTGTACTCTATCTTCATCATTAGTCACTTATATAGTAGTGTGATTATGGTGATTCTGGCATATGCTGGCATAGTTCTGGCATAGAAACAAGGAATGGGTCAATGACTAGCCACCATCTTGGATTTGTTATATCATTGCAGCCATTTGATGACATTTGCTTTTAACTCTGTCCCTGAAAATGATAGTTGGTCTGAAATTCAACACCTCATTCTCTTATTTTATATATACTCACATAACTAAAGGTATGTGTGTTTAAATAAGCGATGAAATGTTTAATGTATGTAAACAATGCTATGTTATGGCTACGAGATATATGTCGTTGACTGATACCAGTGTGACTCTTTTATTTTAATTTTCCTCGCATTTCTTGTAGAGATCTCTATAACCATCCCTGAGGACAGATTAGGCTTGCAGTGAGCTTGCCACTACAAGACCGCGCAAGGTTATATCAAGCTTGGATCAAAATTGCTTTTTTTTAAGTTTGTGAATGCAAGTCTGCATTACAATAATCGATTTAAGATATTTTAAAAAGACTTGCAGATAGAGTTTATGATGTCTATGAATGTTAGACTGACAACATTGCATCGCTCTTTATCGTCACAGAAAATAAAAACCTTAATGAAACAAAAAATATAATTGTTAGAAGATTATCATGGAGTAAAACAAATAAATGTAAATCATGTTAACAATTCGGGATATTGAATGTGTTAAAAAACCAAAAAAATTTTAGAGTTAGTTTTGTCATTGTTTTCATGATTTTGCCTCGTCTCTATGTTTAAATTTGCTATGGCATATCTACTTACCAAATGATCTACATGCATTACATCTAATTGCTTTCTCGATAGCTACTTTCTGTTGATACTCTATACTTGTTCCTTTGGTCCTTTTAGCTGCATTTTCTGGGACGACATAGGAAATACATTGGTGTCAGTCAAACATCCGAGTTAAAGTGATGGAGTTTAGCTAGAATCAAGCTTGATAGGGCAGGCTTGCACAGAAACTTTATTTCAAGCCACTGTGCAAGGTTTCCGAAAGCATAAATTTGGAACGGAGGAACATTTGTCTTTGGGGTTTCTCGTTCACCGAGACCACCGTTGCCATAGAGGATCCGTAAGAGTTGTCTTGTTCTCAAAGATCGTCACCACCACGACCACGGAGTCCCCCATCCCCCCGGAGGCGTGCGGCATCCGAGGCGGCGATGTGATCTCCAACCTGGTGGACCTGCGCATCCTGAACACGGACAGCGACAACGGCACGCAGTTCGCCGAGTTCCCGTGGATGCTGGTGCTTATGCGGACCGGGGCAGGGACCCCAGCCTCTTCTACCTCCCCTTCGAGCTCCCCGTCGACCCCGAAGAACATGTTCGTGTGCGGGGCGTCGCTCATCCACCCGGAGGTCGCCATGACGGCCGCCCACTG
This sequence comes from Bacillus rossius redtenbacheri, assembly GCF_032445375.1. Classification (NCBI taxonomy): domain Eukaryota; kingdom Metazoa; phylum Arthropoda; class Insecta; order Phasmatodea; family Bacillidae; genus Bacillus; species Bacillus rossius. The sequence continues at coordinate 56,025,710 of NC_086338.1, forward strand.
CCTCAAGTGAGGGGCAGATCTGACGACGGCATCTTCCTGCTGGCGAAAAACTTATCTATGAGCTGCTTCCCTCTATGTAACCTCAATGTAGCCGTGCCTACATTATTATCATGCTGTAGAAAATTATACATCAGAGTAATGATTAATAATAGAGTCTTTTGCTAGAAGGAAGATACAAGAAAATTTCTTCAGGTTAGCAATCTCCAAAGTTTCTCGCTAGCAGAAAGAGTACTTAGAATATCAGCAAGTTCCTGATATCCCGAAGATGGTATATGTCAAGAATTTTGTAACATTCTTCTAGTTTAATGGGATAGAACAATAGGAAATATATATTATATATAATAGGTTTAATAGGAAAGAACAATTGTTCATGCATGGTATTAGTTATCAGCAGTGGCGTAGCCAGGATTTGTGTATAGGGGGTGTTAAGAAGCATGCCGCTCCCCCCCCCCCCCCCCAATTATAGCGGGGGGTCCGGGTGTCCTCCCCGGGGAAAATTTGGATTTTAATGTGTAAAATAGTGCTATTTTAGCAGTTTTCGGTACTTAAATTTAAATATTGTAATGGTAAAAATTTTATTAATTTTCAATACGAAATTTGTTTGAGTGATGAATTAGAAATTTAATTAAAGATTTTTGCTAAGGGGGGGGGGGGTTGAACCCCTAACCCCCCCCCCCCCTGGCTAAGCCCCTGGTTATCAGACACTTTTAATAAATCTTGAGCAGTTTGTCAAATACATATAACACCTGGTGCTTTGCATACAATTTAGCTTCACAGACAAACAGCCACCGAAAGAATATAAGATGTACCAACACATTTTGTATCTGTCACAGGTGGCCATTGTCAGAGTTGAATTTGTGTGCTACGGATAAATGGCATTAATTTAATTCCTGTGGTGCACGTGGTCGGTGTCGGAATTGAATCTTTGTTCGGATGAATTACCTTAGTGTCTTGTCTTGCCTGTGGCACAGGTAAACAATCTCAAAGCTGTATCTACCTGGGAAATAATGACATTGGTATCTATATGTGGCCCAGGTGGCTAGTGTCGGGAGCTGAATCTACATCGAGACGAATGACCTTTCCATGAGTGGCTGGTGTCAGAGCTTAATCCTTGCATTGTTGTATGACCTCAATGTCTTGTGTGTGGCGCAAGTGTAAGTCTCGGAGCTGAATCTTCGTAGAGTTGTATGACCTTGATATTCTAGACTGTGGCACTGGTGAAAGGTGTTGGAACTAAATATTATGCGGACAAATGACCTTGGCACAGGTAGTCTGTGTCGGAGCAAATCTGTGCAAGGACAAATGACCTTGGTGTCTCTTCTGTGGCACAGGTGGCTGGTCTGGGAGCTGAATCTGCCTGCTAACGAATGATTTTTGCGAACTTGCCCGCGGGCGCAGGTGGCCGACGTCCGAGCTGAAGGTGCGCGCGGGCGAGTGGGACACGCAGAGCGACGCTGAGCCCTTGCCGCACCAGGACCGCAGGGTCACCCGGGCGGTGGCGCACCCTCAGTACGCCAAGGGCACCCTGCGCAACGACGTGGCGCTGCTGTTCCTGGAGAGCCCCTTCCAGCTGGCGAGGAACGTGCGCACCATCTGCCTGGCGCAGCGAGGCGACGTGGCGGACGGCGACCGCTGCATCGCCACCGGCTGGGGCCGTGATGCCTTCGGTAAGCGATGCGCGTGCATTGGAAAAGTCTTGAGCGGCTGTTAGATGTCTTTGCTGAAAGTCCGAAATGCAGCATTATACAGATGTAATTTTGCTAAAATCTTTAAACATAAATTTCAGTTAAGCGCAAAGCTACTTAAGAATGTGCTATTAATGAACTATGGTGGCAAAAATTCGTTGCCCTATTACATTTCTCAGGTAATTCACTGTTTTAAATTTAATTTAATAATCGCAATTATTCATCCATCTAGATAAATTTCTGTAAATAAATATGCATAAAATTAATTGAAATTATAAATTTAAATTAATTAAAATTAATTAATTAATAAATTAGAATTATTTAGAATTATTTTAAGGAAATATTGTTACTTTATATGATATTAATAGATAAAAAAAATAATATTTACAGACTGCTCGTTAACTTTCGTGGGAGGTTTATAGTTAAAATAACTAATTTATTAACACTTTAAACGATGTCAGAATCATCGTGAATTTTCTTCGGTTAAAGCTAACCCATAATAATTCAATTGTGTAGGTATTCGCACAGGTTTGTGCATGATCTTCTGCTTATGTAACTGTGAACCCAGCTTTTTTTAAATATATTTTGAAAACAAAATGGTGGCGGGGCGTGCCGGCAGGTCCGAAAGGCGCGTTCCAGATGACGATGAAGAAGGTGGACCTGCCCGTGGTGGCGCGCGCCACCTGCCAGGCCCAGCTGAGACAGACAAGGCTCAGTTCCTACTTCAACCTGCACGAGAGCTTCGTGTGCGCCGGAGGCGAGCGCGGCAAGGACACCTGCCAGGTCAGTGCTGCCACCTGTCGGCGCGGCGGCCGAACTACGTCGCCGCTGGCGTCGTCTCACACGCCATGAACAAGTTATTTTAATTTTCACGTATTTGCTTAAATTTAAGGGCTATTTCGGAAATATTGGCCTCGATTACTCCCTTAATTTTGTTGATCTGTTACTAATATATTCAACAAATGTTTGCAAACTATAGTATAATGGGTGTAAACAGTCGCACAAGTGTTCGTATTTGTTATAATTTGCGCGAATTTTTACATCCATTACGTATATTATACGTGGAATTTTTTTTAATTATTTTATTCCCAGATCAACAAATGCATTGGCGACATCGAGTTAAAATATAGAAATAGTTCCTGAAAATATTAGGAATGAAGGAAAAAAAAATCAGAATAGCAATGACATCATACTTATTAAATATCTCTTGAAAATATTTGTATCAGAATTACAAATGCAAGACTAATATAAATGATGATAAAATGAAGAAAAAAATGAACACAGCGTGTGATACCACACCTTAAGAGATTTTTCCAGACCATAACATGTCTAGTGACAGTTTTATTAGGTATCGTTGTAGTAATTACCAAACATAAATCAATACTGAATGCCAAAAAAATTAAACTATTAAAACTAAGTTGGCAGCTTTCGATTCCTACCTCCCTCCCATAAGCACGGACGTGTGTCGGTATTCGGTTTTCGAAAGGTTGCTATACTAATGCGTTATAGTAACATTTGCATTATTCGCATAATTTCTTTTATAAATGTTGTTTATTAAAACTACGTGTGATTCCCGTCCAGAAATGTAGTTGAAAACACAGTTTGTTATATATATTTTTCACGCTCGCCAATTATTTTAAAGAATTCAGCATTAAATGTCGTGTCCGAGTCAGGGGCGTAGCCAGGGGGGATATTAGGGGTTCAACCCCCCCCCCCTTTAGAACCAAATCTTTAATTAATTTCTTATTCATCACTCAAACAAATTTCATATTAAAATTAATAAAAAATTTCATCATTACAATATTTAAATTTAAGTACCTACCGAAAACTGCTAAAATAGCACTATTTTACACCTTAAACACCAAATTTTTCCCGGGGGAGGAACCCCGGACCCACCGCTTTAATATGGGGGGGGGGGGGGGGAGGTGCGCTTCTTAACAACCCCCCGTACACAAATCCTGGCTACGCCACTGGTCCGAGTGCATTTGCAACTCGAGAACGCTGAATTCCCCGGTGACCGGAGGCTAGATCACGTTGGCGGTCCCGGGGACGTGCGCAGGGCGACGGCGGCGGCCCGCTGTTCTGCCGGTCGGCGCGCGACAGCAGCCGCTACGTGCAGCTGGGGGTCACGTCGTGGGGAGTCGGCTGCGGGGACAGCGACCTGCCGGCCGTGTACGCCAACGTGCCGAGCTTCGCCGACTGGGTGGCGTCCCAGCTGCCCCAGGGGGCCTGCCCCACGTGTCTGCGGTCCGCCCCCGCCCCGCGCTCACGGCGGCTGGAGTGATCCTCGTGTCTGCGAGCAGTGGCGTAGCAAGCGGGTGGCAGGGATGGCCCCCGCCAGGGGCGCCGGAGCAGGAGGGGGAGCCACCGCGACGGTTTCGTGTTACTGAACCCTCCCCCCCCCCACTCTCTTTTAATCCAAGAGGGGGCGTCATTTCCAGTTCTGGCCAGGGGCGCCAGTCACCTTAGCTACGTCACTGTCTGCGAGCTGCATTCCCTTCTTCATACTGCACGTGGCTCATCATGTTCAGGCACATTTCATTGCAATGTTTCAGGCACATTTCATTGTTCATATTTAAGGCAAAGTTAATTGTAATGTTTCAGGCGCATTTCATTGTGATTGTTTCGGCACCTTTCATTGTTAACGTTTCTGCGACATTGCACGTTTGTGTCTAAAATTTTATCTGCAATGTTGCAGAAACCACGGAGTTAGGAATTGTCAGGAGACTGCATTCTGTCATGTATTTGAAGTCACTGTTTTACCTCGTCACGGTCATGTTGTAATGCTCAAAATGCCCAAAAACACTGCCATAATGTGGCTTGACCACATTTAATAATGCTTGTTATTACTAATTAAATTTATTTAAAACTGTTTACACTATGAAAACTCGACTCTTCAGCCAGTTTTGGGCGTCGTACCAACATGGCGGTGACTATGAGCTTATAAAAAAAGTTTCATGCTGTTACCGTGTAATCATGTTAATACATGTGCACTCCTGGCAAAAAAAAAAAAAAACAAACGTCTGTTTTTAAAATAAACCTGAATCATTGTGTACTCAATGTGATGTAGCAGCAGAAAAAAAAATATTCGTGACTTAATTTAGCAGTAACGCAAAAACTTCGAATGCACTTCAGCTTCAGTTCTTGGACTTCTGAAAACAACCCAGCCTTTTTTTTTTACATGATGCCAAAGTTCTCTGGACCAAAAATTAATGTGTAAAATAAGGATGAAATCGTAAACAACCCAGTAAGACTAAAATAAATACTGAAAGTATTTTTTGAGTACCTACCTATAAAAATATAATATTTAATGTTTTAAATAACCTTTATTTATACAACTATTTATCCATTTATACTAATGTATATATTTTAATAAATGTACTAATGAGTAATATATTAAGTTAAAGGTTGACAGAATTATTAATATACTGTATATCAGTCATTAGCTTCATTCGATTACCTTTAATATTTATATTAAATGTGTTTCCACAGTTTCTGCAAAAATATTTTTAATCATTTAACATGATGAACTTAACACTAACACTGTTGGCTGTACGAACTGTTATTGGAAGTGATGCTTGTTTATTTTTTACACGATTTGATAGTGATAAAAATAAGTTACGTTTTGGTGATAGGAATTGTTTATCCTATCCTTGAATGTGTATTTTTTTCCCGAAAGTTGTCTAAAGAAACTAACTATTAAATAACGTTGTTCAATGGTTGAAAAGCGTATTTAATTGTTATTGATCGTAATACAATGCCAGTTTTTTGCAATGTATATGGCAGAATAATGTATTCCATTGTTGGACTCAATATTGTATTATTTCTTAATTTAGTGATTGTAATTTTTGTGAAAAATAAAATTAATTATGAACTGCAGTCAAATTTTTGTGTTGTGTGACTATTTCTAGCATTAAATTTATTAGCAAATATTACAAAAGTATTATTTTGGAGAAAAATTAATTGTAATGAATTCCATAGCAGCATCAAAAATGCTACTGAATCAAATATATTTTTCTGACAGCTTTTATTAAACATATCTGATTACCTCTGCAGTCAAATACATCTTATATGCCAGTAAACACTCTACCACTAATTAAAACTACTCCTCTCTAGAACACTGCTAACCACTACCACCATGCACTAAAAGCACATCACCTACAGAATGCAACTATAATTCACATTACTATAATAATCACCAACACACTCACACTTCAGTCTCCAAAGCTGGCTGTGGTGGAGTCTAGATAAACATATATGACCTCTAGCCCTGCTAAAGCATATAAACATATTTATAACAAACCTTGGTATTCTTTTATAAGAAATCTATCTGCTTTATGATCACCACAATGTTCCTTAAGTAGCACAATTAATAAAGTGGGCCTAGTTATAAATAACATACAAAGAATAGTTAATTTTTTCCCCTTAGTTTGAATTACCTCTTGTTTTGTAGTTATTAAAGTTTGACGCCAACCATTAGTGCTCCTCGAATCCGCACAGACCGCTATGGCGCATCGCCGCCTCGCCCCGAGCGTGTGCGACGTGAACGCACCTGGGTGCAGGGTGGTGCAACGCCTCGAACATAAGCTGCCCCGCCTAATCGACTGTCGCCCGCGCGAAAGTCGACCACGGGGGTACTGTTAGGTGACCTGATTATCTGGACTTTGAAATTAACTTTCAGCACTCTTAAAAACAATATTAATTGAGTAATGGCTATGTTTAAATATTATTTGCAATTCTGGACTATAGCGCGATCAGGCGGCGTGCATGGCCCGGGATTACTTTTGCACACGACACGTTTTCGCGGGAGCGAGGCTGGGGAGTCGTGCGGACGTCACAGCCATCGCCAGTTAATCACCGCCCTCCAAGGAGACTAGTCGCGAGTCGCCCGCGGAGCCTCTCGACCTCCGCCCTTGCCATCTCTACCGGAATTGCGTGAGTTTTCAGCACATCAGAAATGTGTCCTGTAGAGCGCGGCTCCCAGTAAGCGGGTCATGCACGACGCAGCGCATGTATAGCGTGCCTGAGTATAAATCATTTTAAATTGAGTCTCAGTGTATTTGTCACAACGCCGCCCGTAGCATAGCGTCCCTGGTGGCTAAAACAGCCGGGGGTAACTCTGACGGAACGACCCCTACTGCCTGCTGGCCACGTGGCGACGTCACGCCCTGAGTCAAGAGTCTCGGCTACGCACTAGCACGTAGTTATTTTTGCTAGTTGGTGCCCAAAAGCAACTCCACACCCTCAACATCACCTCGGCAGAAGGCAGAAAGCGTCAAGTTATACTTCTTTAGGCGCGTTATGAAAAAATTATGAGAGTGAATTTTTACGATGTGCGCGCAGCATGCAACAAAATAATCACAGGATGAAGGGAAAAAAACTACATAAAAAAAGAGAAACCTACAAATAAAAATTATATATGTGGTTTAAATTTTATCAAATATTTGATTTTATACTTTAGTGACGCATGTCTAGTAATAATGGGGTAGTAAAAACTATCTTTAATTTTGCATGCAAATAATTAATAGAAATAAATTAATAAAAGGACTGAAGTGATATTATAAATATGGTTAGTAAAGTATAAATTAAATTATTTTAAAATATTTAATAAATTTACTAAAGATTTAATATTAATATAAACACACACATAAAATTAATTATTTTATTAATTAAAATAATCGAGATAAAAAAATTTTAATAATGAAAATCGATAAATATGCTGAATGTTTATTAGAATTAATTTTTATTTTTTATTAAATAATAATGTAATAATTTATATCTTGTAATACAAATAAATTATTCATACATGAACATGACATCACTTATAAAAATACACTTGACAATACACTTGAAAAAGTTTATAAACACAATTTCTATTAATAATATTCGTAACAAATACATATTTTTAATTATATGGACCAGTATTTAATATCAGTCCTAAAAGGGAAAATTTTAAAAGCACAAATATAATTTTTATTTATATAATATAGCCCTTATTTCATCCTGTGATTATAGCATTGCATGGTGTCCAAGCATTGTAAAAATTTATTTTCATATTTTTTTTTAATAGCATGCCTAAAGAAGTATAATTAAGAAATAAAAGTATTAAAATCTAAAAAGTATCAAAAATATCGATGAAATTGAAACGACGGGTAAATAGGAAAGTGCCATACGTCATCCGTTCATGATCTATGACAGTTCTGGGTTCAACATCGGGAAGCCTTCTTTTCACAGACGAGAGAGCCAAAACCCGAAGTTCCCCGAAGTTCATGCTTTTTTCTGTATCTTTTATGTAGCTATCTTAACCAAATCAACCGTCCACAATGTTTAAAAGTATTTATAATGTAGCTAACCTAACCTAATTGACCATTAGTATTCTTTTATCAACACCGCCATATTTATTTACAATGAACCAAAAAAAAAAAAACCGAAGGTGCACGATCGGGCGTTTGGCTCTCTCGTCTGTGAAAAAGATTCCCGTTCACATCGGGTCTCAAACCCGACACCGCCGATGACGGTGTAGTAACTTCATAGATAAATCATAATGACATGCTGAGCAAGTAAAGTTCTCTAAGACACTAATAATTAAGTGAGCTGACTATCGTCTTCTGCGCATGGTCATATAATTGGCTTAAGATCAGACATTAGAATTGCCGCAATAATGTGATGTAACAAAGCGACAGTAATATAAATAAATATATATATTTATCACGTACGTAGGCCTACTGGATTTCATTTTTTTCAGCATTAAAAAAAAGTCACCACCATTATACGAATACGTACAAATATGATCACTACTACGATTATAGTTGAAATTTTGCCTGAGGTTTATCTCCATGTTTTACACGTTCCTTGTGTTTCATGGAAAAACAAAATCTAAGCGATTAAGTGTAAACAGGTTAGGGAGTTCAGATCATAGAAAAGAGAGGGAGGGAGATGAACACTCGCTCTAAATTGTTAAGTTGGTAACTTGCTCCGCTGGAGAGTGACGAGTGAGGTTATGGCGGACCTCGATCGCGACACGGCTCCGTCCAGGAAGCGCGCCGGGTCGAAGAGGCGGTGTCACTCGGGGGAGGGCGAGGGCGAGGGCGAGGGCGACATCGCGGACTTCCTGGAGTTCTGCCGCGGGGCGAAGGAGCAGTTCCGCCAGCTGTACGACATGCCCGCGCCGCGCCTGACGGACCTGGCCGAGCTTGAGCTCTGCAAGACGCTGGGCAAGGGGTCCTTCGGCAGCGTAAGGCTCGCGAGGAACAAGAGCTCCGGAGAGGTGTACGCGGTGAAGATCATCAGCAAGAAACACGTGGTGAAGAACAATCAGCTGGAACACGTGTGGAACGAAGTGAAGATACTCTCCTCTCTGAGGTTTTCGACGTGAGTAGCTCTTTTATTATTTCTGTAGCTCGTGGATGTTTTGAACAGCCTATCCAGCACACTCGGTGCTCTTCTACATACCATATTTGGATTACAACCAGTTTATCCAGGTGTTATTGCGACATGTCATGACTTAACCGAGATGAGAAAGCTCAAACGACTACAGTACTTTCTCGTGGGCTTGGGTGTAGATCCCCAAAGGAGGAGGAGGGGGGTTGAGGGAGCCCTGGAAGCCCCTCACTGAGGGGGCTCGCTTGCAGTTTCAAAGTTGTGACTTTGAAACGTGTTTGATGTCAAAACTATGTTTTATCGATAACTTTCTGCATATTTTAGTTTTCTGCTTATTGCATGCATGTAGGCAATATGCAACATACAAGAGCCCTATCCAGCGATGACCTCTCACACAGAGATGACTTCCCACATAAAATGTAAGCTTGCGGCAAGCTTTTCAAATGACTTCATTTGGGCATTGAACAATGAACCATTGCAGCAAGCTTGCAGGCTTGCCATGGCATATATGCTGCAAGCTTTTCGTGGCAGGCTTTCTGCAAGCTTGTCATGTGTAAACTAGTTAGCTTGAATCGAGCGTGCAGGCTTGCCGAGAGGCAAGCTTGATTCAAGCCTTATTTGCTATGAGGGTTTTTGTCGGTCAAAACCCCACGCGCATCTTCACGGGATCGCGCCCCTGCAGGGAAGGGTAATGCGCGGAGCTAGTGGCGGGAGAGAGCCGCGGGTCCGCAGGTTCCCGTTCGTGGTGCGCCTGGAGTACTTCCACAAGGACAACAGCTACCTGTACTGCGTGATGCCGTGTGTCTCCGGCGGCGAGCTGTTCATGCTGATGCGCAAGGTGCGCCGCTTCAGCGAGCCCCAGGCGCGCTTCTACGGCGCGCAGGTGCTGTATCCCGTCCTCCACGCTTGGCACGCGGTCCGGCGAGGACAGTGTCTCTGGGGCGAGACTGGGTCGGTCGCGACAGTGGCATCCTAGCCCTCGGTAGGAGCAAGTTTGATGTAACCACGATGCTGCCGTCTGTGGCGGATCGCACCAACCAAAATTCTCAAAGCCAAACGAGAACTTTATAGTGACGTCGTACCGACCATGGCCTTTAAGCCCGTGCTCCGCACCGCCAGTACCGTATCCCGTTTTCGGAGCGCGCCCCTTGCCCAGCCGGATTGAGTCAGGCGAGCGCCCCGGGCGTGACCTCAATAGACAACAAACCTCATTAACAGTCACCGCGGCCACTGGCCTTAATTAAAATGCCCGTGACTATGATCGTGTCAGATTAGAAGAAATCCAACTAAAACGGCTTACAGTGAGACAATATGTTGATAAATTTACAGTCGCCAACTTGATGCCACGATTTAAATAATTAAATACTACTATAAAACAGTTGTTAAGCCTTAAGCACACAATTACCAGGTGCTACCTTCTAATTGAGCACCTGGAACGTGTTTTTAGCTTATAATAGAGCAAATTAAGTTAATATAAGTTTTTTGACGCTGACTCACAAAGAAGAGAAAGTTTCACTTCCTTGCGAGGCGGCCATGTCCGGCAGTCTCGAACCACTCCGCGCCGGGAACAGACGTGTGTCCATGGGCAGCATCCAAGTTTTCTTTCTGTGATCATTTTATTCTGCACTAAATATTTAAATTTAAACTTATTATTAATTCATAAGCTGCCCACGTCGACTCGGCGCGTATTTTACGGAACCGGGCCTATCCCGACCGTCTTCATCGTGATACCGCGCTGCAGATCGTATCACTCACGTAAGTGTTTCGCCGAATTTAGGAGCCCGCTCATAGAGCCCCCCCCTGCACCCGTTAATGTTCGGCGCTGGCCGTCTCCAGCGAGCATTGACCCGTGTCCCGCGAGACTGCCGCGGTAACCATTAGTGTCGCGTAGTGTTATGTTTTTTCTGTGTTAATTGTGTAACGGCTAGACGTCGCCAAGTGTTGGTGAGAGTGTTTTGTAGCGGGACACTAGATTAAAGGTAATTCTCACCAACTCGTGTATACTAATTTTCCGGAGTCTCCCGTCCTCCACACGGCCGAGCGGCCTTCACAATCAAGGGAGAGCCATTCAGGGTAGATTCAAGCCGTGTACCTGGCGGGGCACGCGGGGGCAGAGTACCCACGACCCAACACCAACGGCCTAGCAGCCCGCTAGCCTGGCGCCCCTCCGGACAACAAGAGCACCGCGACGCCCGTAGCGCCCGTCAGGTACCCCCTGGGCCTTTCACATAGGTCGGGTGACGGCAATAGTTCCTAATGAATTTTAATAAGAGTGGAAGTGTTTCAATAAAATTCTTTGTCAAAAACCAGAGCCAAGTACGGGGTTTTAGTACCTACTTACTTCAAGTCTTTTTCGCTTCTATCAGAGCCGTTTCATTTCTTTTTCTCTGCAAATCGGAATGGTTTTATGCAGCGAATTCTAGCGGTGGGGTGTGGAACCTGTGTGTGACTCGCATTAATAAATGTAGGTAGTTCAAAAAAAAATTTTTCCTTGTATTTATTACATTCAGCATTCCCGGGGGTAGATGTTACATACACATTTCTGGCGCGTACTGAAAGCCTTGCGCACATGTTTTTTTCTTTTAAATACGTATATTCTCATTTTTTTGTTGCTATTTTTGTCAACTCCTCTCGAGAAAATTGCTATGTAACACATCCAGGTCATTAGCGATAACGTCCGCCAGAGGTTCCGTCATACCGGGAATCGAACTCTGATCGCCTTGGTGAGAGGCGGGTGTTCTGACCACTCGACCACTGGGTCCTTCGGTCTTTAACGCCCAGACATATATGTATATCAATAGTAAACAACTTTCACCAGGTGCTTTGTTTAACATATTTAGCCCACATTTAATGGTTTTAAAATTTTGTGCAGACAGTTTGTTGTTGGTTGTAAGGACCATAGTCCTTGGGACAGGTGACATGACAGTACGTGCTGATAGGGAACAACAGGGTGTTGAGGACCAACTGGTGGAGATAAGTAATCCCAGCTCACGTGAGAACGTGGGTAAACGGTTGGTTCAGGGAGTGAAAACTTCCGTTGTGGCGAAGGGTTTTTGTGTGACAGACAGATGGAAGGGCCTACGTGAAACGGACGTGAATCCCGGATGTAGGCCTCAAGGAACGCCATAAGTTTTGGGCCGCCAGTCATGCCAAAAATGATAACACAAGCACCAAAGACTGAAACTGTATTAATTGACAAATGAAAAGTGCTCTCCATTGGCTTCTCGTTGTTGCTCGTGGAACTAATATTAAAATCTAATAATGTAATGAACACCTGTCAAACAGAACACCGAGTGTAACACGACAAAGTAGTTGCAACGCAAACTCTAGCACTAACTGGCTGGTAGTGATGATTGTCACAGGAGTTCGAGGTCAACACGTCTGCATTCGCACGGTCAGTTGGCGACCTTAACAGCTACCTTCGAAACCACGATGCATCATTAAAAAAAAATGAAGGCTCCTTTTAATCTTACAATACAAAACTCTGCAACAAAATATGCAATATCATACATAATTAATACTTGAAACTAAAAGTGAGACGATATAGGAAATATTTGCTGCACGCAGTTACGTGCACTTACTTGCATGAGGCACTCTCTTGTCAAGTGGCGACACTCCATACTGGTCTCTAGGTTAAGTAAGTCTATGTTACAAATCTCAAAGAACTCTGAATGTCCCAAGTTTCAATGCAGTGCGTTAAAATTATTTGTACATTTAATTTTAAAAAGTTGAGCAGAACATTGCATCTCTTGGAGTCCAATTTGTAATCAAATAAATATGACATTGTTAACATGTGCTTTATGTGACAGGTGACAAAATGTGTAAGCCAATGTTCGCCACACGCATAGGACAGGAATGTCTGTATCCACTATCAAAAACTTCACAAAGCTTTCTTGTGGCTTGCTGACTTACTATTTACAGAAACTAATCCAATAAATATATAATTGATTTTTTTTTTTAAATGGTAACATAATGAACAGATATTACGTCAGCCGCAGTTTCTCACATTAAATATTGAGCGATGAAGTGATACAGCCGTGCTGTATCCTTTATATGTTTGTATGGAAGGGGAGGTGATAGCATTTGTTACATCAATTCACTGGGTTCGAAGAGGTTGGAGTTCTGTAATAAAATCAAGAGTTATAATGAATTCTACGACTGCATATAATTTAACCTTTTGCACAACACATATGCCCGGAAGCTTGAGGAATTCACATGTTTACAGCTTGAGGCGAGAACATTCAAAATCTTAGGATCAGTTTTCATAAAAAGTCAACAGTAGACATACATAGTAAGTGCAACCGTGTATCCAGTTGAAACAGAAATACAAGCACATAGTTTAGGTATCTTCCGAGCATGGAAGAATGATATTGCAGGTATAGCCAGCGTTGATACTTGGGCAAAAAGTAGCTGGTTGGGCAACAACAGTGCCATTCGCAAACAAACTTTCGAGATTTCACGTTTTGGGCTGATGAGGTTACCTTTATCTCACAACTACACTGCATGTTGACTACCGCGCTTGTTTAGAAGACGTTTTGTTAGTCAGTTTGGCCTGTACGAGAAGGAATTTGTTCATTTTTATAAATGTTAACGTTCCCGTCATAATTTTACCCAATACATATTATTTTATGTATAGCAAGAATGCTAAAATAAGTGCATGTGTTAATTTGTAAGAGTACAAAATAAGAGCCACCAGACCACACGTCCAGAGAACAGTCAGTTTGTCTGTACGAGAAGGAATTTGTCCATTTCAATAAACGTTAACCTTCCCGTTGTAACTTTACCCAAATATTATTTTATGTAAAGTACGAATGCTAAAATAGTTGAATGTGTTAATTTGTAAGAGTTCAAAATTAGAGCCACCAGACCACACGTCCAGAGAACAGTCAGTTTGTCTGTACGAGTAGGAATTTGTTCATTTTAATAAATGTTAACCTTCCAGTCATAATTTTACCGAATATTATTTTATGTAAACTATGAATGCTAAAATAAGTGCATGTGTTAATTTGTAAGAGTGAAACATTAGAACCACCAGATATTCATTGACACAAGTCTTCCAGTTAAACTCGTTGGTCTGCAAAATTAGTGCCACCAAAGAACAGTCAGTTTGTCTGTACGAGAAGGAATTTGTTCATTTTGATAAACGTTAACCTACCCGTCGATACTTTACCCAAATATTATTTTATGTGTAGCTAGAATGCTAATATAGTTGCACGTGTTAGTTTGTAAGAGTGGAACATTAGAGCCAGGAGACAGTCCTCGACGGACCGCGGCGACTACGCAGGTGCTGCTCGCCCTGGAGTTTCTGCACCGCCTGGGGCTGGTGCACCGGGACCTCAAGCTGGAGAACGTGCTGGTGGACGCGGGCGGCTACCTCAGGCTCGCCGACTTCGGCTCGGCCAGGCCGCTGAGCGGCCGCGCCTGGACCGTGTGTGGCACGCCCGAGTACTTCGCGCCCGAGGTGGTGGCATGCCGGGGCTACCGCCACTCCGTCGACTGGTGGTCCCTCGGCGTGCTGCTGTTCGAGATGTGCGCCGGCTTCACGCCATTCCAGGACAAGAGCCACGCCCGGCAGAACGACAACATCATCCGCTGCAGGTCGCCTCTTCGCTTCTTCACGTTCGGGGGCTCGGGCCGGGTTAGCCAACTACTCGAGAAACGAAAAATGTCAATTAACGAGTTTCACAAATACTCGTTTACAAATTCGCAACACGACGCAAGCTCTCTCTCTCTCTCTCTGTTTCGGCTTGCGTTTCCGCTATCCATAGTTAAAGTTAAGTGTTAAAAAAAAACTTTAAATTCTGCAGATGCGTGTACAGAAGGCTAAAGATTTTTTTTACGTGTTAAAATTAAGAATAGTAAAAGAAGTCAGAGGAAGAAATTTTGCCGGTGACGTCTCGCCACTCTCACGCCTTATAAATGACAATGGTTTGTCGCGAGCTCTCGCACCATGTTCTCTGCGTAGTTTATAAATCCGGCCTCGACAACCAGTCTGGTCGGTAACCACTGGACTGTATGTAGATACACTTCCAGACTAGTTGGGATTAGTTGGGCGAGTATAAACTTCCAATAAGCTGTTTCCCAATTCCACCAGCATGAAGGTCGAAGATGTAACAAAACATTTTTTTAAGACAAACGATATAACTATTTTTAATCCAAGAGGGTTGGTAAAGAAACAATTGCAGAATTTTTCTGGAGTTGTTTCAAGAAAACACGTAAAAAGGATTGCAAGAACGGTGTATTGTCACCATCAGATTAACGAACAATCAAAAACTGTCAAGTAAGTCTTCTACTCTTCTCTATAGAGATTTTCACGTTAATTGCATGAATAATTTTTATTATGGTCAATGATAAAGAAATGCACAGTGTCCTTCGGGCTAACTCGATGCATGGCTATCCAAACAAGGGGTTGGAATAGAAAGCGGGCAAAGAAGCTCCACCATAGTTTTCAGATGCATTGCCTAATATTTTGCTGTATGCCCTCTTACATTCCAACAGAGGCATGGAACTGGTTTGCTGTTTAAGAAATAAAGGAGATACTTTCGCATTTATAAGGTGAAACTATTAATTTATAGGTCTTCTGATATTTTGGCTTTGCCAAGTAACTCTGGTCAATTCTTTGTCAGTAACGGTCTTTCCAAGAACAGACTACACACTGTGATATATATATCCCTCTCCATCTCTAATCATTTGGTAGCTAAGAGATTTTAATTGTGAACCCATTTGGGAAATGGTCGTGTGCTTCTTAGTTGTGAGCCCAGCATTAGCTTAATTTTTTTTTTTTTAAAAGATCACGCAAATGTCATAAATGAACTTGTTTGTCCGACTAACAATGTCATCGCCTCTCGCCATAAAATAATTATCTGCATCGTCGCAGCTGGGTGCGTACTGCACACACCTTTACTTCTCTCGTCCCATTTTTTAAACAATGATTTTCACCAAGTTCTGGAATCAGCACTAAACTAAAAACCTAACACGGTGTGTGAAGCACACCCAGTTACGATGAATATTTTTCAAATTATTGGCTCGCAGATAAGAGTACAAACATGACGTAACATTTTGTGGCTCAACAGGGCATAGATTCTAGTTTTTCAAAATTTCAATTTTTTTTTTAAGCAACCATTCTATTCTAGTGTAACTATCATGAAATTTATCATAACAAAAAAAAAATTGATCTGAAAGGATGGGCATCAATAACCATTAAGGTGGAAACTTTAACAGAGGAAAATTTTATTATATGTGTGTTAACTGTTCACAAAGGTCATATCTGTAACTGCATGAAGATATAAACTGAAGCTACTTAAATCATTCCAGTACAAAATTCTGAAACCTAGCGATTGTTATAAAATTTATAATGTAGAGTATGATTGACTCAGATTAAATTTAAGCTTTTGGACATGCGCCATTGCTTAGCACATGTATGTCTATAGAAGAAAACTACAAATGAAAAAAAAAAAAATACAAATTAAGCAAAAAATTGCTGTTGTCAGGATTTAACGCCACACAATACTCCACAACAGGAATATGGTCAACAAACAAATAAAAACAAAGAAAAATGGACTTACAGAACGAAACAAAAAAAAACACAAATGATGACAGCACAAAAATACCGAACACAAAAAAAAAAAAACACCCATTGCACAAATCTTTCAAAGATAGTATGACTCGGATTAGTTGAAAGCGGGGAAGAGAGATATCGAAGGAGTGTTTCGAAGTGGGTTCCTTCCCTCGAACCGCTGCGTGGGTCTGTTTTAGGTACTGCACGCCCTCGACGTTCAGCCCGGAGCTCCGGGACCTCGTGAAGGGCCTGCTCCAGGCGGACATCACCAGGCGGTACGGCTGCATGCGGAACGGGGCGGACGACATCAAGAACCACAAGTGGTTCACGCAGATCAGCTGGACGGACGTGCTGAACCAGAGAGTGAAACCTTCCTACGTCCCGAGGGCGAAGGCCGTGACCGAACACAGCAACTTCGACCGTTACGAAGAGGAAGACCTGGTGGTCTCCGATAATGAGGAGTACGCAGATGAGTTCAAAGATTTCTAAGCAACACTTCTACGTGCTGTTTGCTTACATGCACGATATCTGCAACTCTCATACTGAAAAAAATCTCCCACAGTGCACTTTTAAAAAAAATACAAGAACCTTATTTTAATTTATAATTGTCCATTTCAATATAAATAGTTATTAGTTTACGGGCATAATGTTTGTTGTTTATAAAGACCAAACTAATTGTGAACATTAAAATATTTTTCTTGTGTTTAACTTCATTGCCAATGACAAGTTTTATTGCTCCATTTGACAACTTTGTTAACATAACATAGAAAATTTTCATTTCTCAGCTATTGTTCCGATGCAGATTTTAAATGTGCACTTAAAACCAAGAAGTTGCCTGGTTTTCATTAAAAACCGTTAAAATGAATTCATGTCATATGGATATGGCACAAAGAAATATGTATTTTGTTAGGGTGGCATAGAAAAAAAAATTTATTTGTACTTTTTTTAATCATTTGTCTCTTACTCATTTATACATCACTGGCCTTTGTACATTTTTCGAATGCACCAAAGTTTAACATATTTTTTTTTTGTTATCAGTAAATCTGTTACAGTTATGCTCATTACAAATAATTTATATGATATAAATATGTAATTCAGCACAGAAAATAACATTATTTTTGGTGAAAAAAAATTTCAGAAAACATTTTGGTGCCATATTCGTCAAATAATATACACTATCTTCATGAATAAACATCATTTATAAAAAAAAAAATCCATAAAAATTTTTCTCTCTACTCACAGTTAATCATTACAAGTCGAGAGTTGGCTGACTAGGTAAGAGAGATCAAGATAAACTAAGTAATTTCAAAATGCTGCAAGGGAGACAAGGGAGACCAGAATAGAGGAAACATTTTTTGCTGTCTTGTGAAATTCACCAGACACAATGTGACAGTGGATCACTAACTAATCTTGTTCTTGTATTTACTCTCGTCCACCCCCGCCGGAAGCGTCAGGAAGCGCCAGTAATAGGCCAGCCAGAAGTACGCGACCCCCACGGCACAGTAAACTGACGTGAGCATCAGCGAGAGGAACGGGAGCCTCGCGCCCAGCACGGAAAGCGGATGGACCGCGACGTCGAACAGGAACAACGGGACGAGGCCCGCGAGGTACGCGCGCTCCGGGCGCGAGAGCAGGGGAGCAGAAGGCTTCCCGCCCGTGGCGTGAAGCGCCGACAAACCGAGGAACGCATACGAGGAATGGACGACGAGAACCAAGAGTTTGACGGGAATTTCAAACGGAGTGAAGAGGAGAGGGAAAAGAGAATAATGTCCCACCGTAGATATAAACAGGTACAGCCTTGCTTCATCCTTCCACAGCGCCGCCAAAATTCTGGGAACAGAACATTTTTTTGACAAGTCAGCAATCATAATCAATCTAAATGCTAAATTCTTATTCAATATCAACCTTCACATATGGGACAAATATACTACCAAAAATTTACTGACATAAACAAATTTACACTTTGATTCTTTATAGTATAAACTAATAATTTTTTTTTAAAAATTTAATAATAACTGGTCTGTTTCGTACAGAACACCAACACACACACAAAACTTGCCACAAAGCTAGTATGACTAGCATCACAGCAGCATTTATAGTGTGTTTGGAAATTGCTGGGCATTAATAAAATGGGTGGCAGGGAATGCAATGGCAAGAAATTTTTGTTACAGAAAAAAAGTCCTCAAATACAAACATACAAAGTAAGAAGCGCAAACGGTTGCACACAAATTTGAATTTATAATACAAAAGATACTACTCGACTGGCTTTTTAGCCAAAAGGACGCACTATCTCAGTGGGACACATGTTTTAAGTTAGCCATCCCCATAAGCTACTAACAGTCTCATGTACAGCACAGTGAGTGAGACAACATTTACATGTTTGGCGTTGGACTATAACTGTTGATGGTTAATAAATTTGTAGCTGTGATGAAAACTGTACTCATCCCACACATAGCCCTGATTTATTATTTATTAAGTTATTTAAATTAAGCGGATTTGTATTAAAGAGGTTTGACTTGGTACAGTTTTTTTACAAAAACCCAGCTCACAAAGTTGGACGATGTGGGGCTTATGTGAGAGGGATAACGACTTACTTGAGAGGGATGACGACTTACGTGAGAGGTGTGATGACTTACGTGAGAGAGATGATGACTTACGTGAGAGGGATGATGACTTACGTGAGAGGGATGATGACTTATGAGAGGAACAATGACTTACGTGAGAGGGATGATGCCTTACGTGAGAGGGATGATGCCTTACGTGAGAGGGATGACGCCTTACGTGAGAGGGATGATGACTTACATGAGGTATGATGACTTATGAGAGGAACAATGACTTACGTGAGAGGGATGACGCCTTACGTGAGAGAGATGATGCCTTACGTGAGAGGGATGACGCCTTATGTGAGAGGGATGATGCCTTACGTGAGAGGGATGATGACTTACGTGAGAGGGATGATGCATTACGTGAGAGGGATGATGACTTACGTGAGAGGGATGATGAAATGTGAGATGGATGATGAATTACGTGAGAGGTATGATGACTCACGTGAGAGGGATGACGACTTACGTGAGAGGGATGATGCCTTACGTGAGAGGGATGATGCCTTACGTGAGAGGGATGACGCCTTACGTGAGAGGGATGATGCCTTACGTGAGAGGGATGACGCCTTACGTGAGAGGGATGATGCCTTACGTGAGAGGGATGATGACTTATGTGAGAGGGATGATGACTTACATGAGAGGTATGATGACTTATGAGAGGAACAATGACTTACGTGAGAGGGATGACGCCTTACGTGAGAGGGATGATGCCTTATGTGAGAGGGATGATGACTTATGTGAGAGGGATGATGACTTACGTGAGAGGGATGATGACATGTGAGAGGGATGATGAATTACGTGAGAGGTATGATGACTCACGTGAGAGGGATGACGACTTACGTGAGAGGGATGATGACCAGGAGCACTGCCTTCTCGTGGACGTGCCAACCAAACATGAATGCGCTGCACGCACACAGCACCATGCAGCGCACAAAGTGCTGCGGGTTGGCAGGAGACCGCCACAGCTTTATCACAGCCGGCTGCACACACACAAACTACAGTGAAGCACCATTAACTGGCACTTGAAGGAAACATTACTTTGGCACTTTGCGCCAATGAGATTAGGATTAACCCACCAAACTACTGCGCAGTTTATTTTCAAATAGGCTCTGTAGTTCGAGTTTTATTTTTAGTTGCTTTAAAACACACACAAAACTAACTTTTTAAATATTTGGTTTCTGTAATATTAACAAAGTTTATTCTCCTGTAAAGGTAAACAAATTCATTATTTTAATGTTACCAAAATATTAGGGTGCAAAACAAGTATGCCAAAGAGTAAGAAATATAATTTACTTCTACACGTATTAAATCGCTAGTACTGTCGTTTGTCGGTTAGAAAGTTATGATTTCTGGCTGTTAAGCACAGAAAAGGCCAACTACTTAAACAAGACATGCAAACAAAACATATCATTTCTGTATTAAAAAAACAAAAACAAAGCACATTAAAGCTGTAGAATTTTGAGAACAAATTATGAGTACATTAGAATTTTAAGAAATACCTATAATGTGCACTGAACTGGAAAACATTCACAGATATTCACCAAAATCGAGTGGCCTAATTCCATGGTTCAGCTTAAAAGTACTAAAAAAAAGTTTAAGGCTAGTGCTGCAAAGTTTGTTCATTTTACCTACGTTGTTATATTGTTAAAATTACCAAAAAAAATGACAAACCTCGGCAACACCTTTACTTTAGCACAATTTCTAAAGAATAAAGTAAGTTTTTTTTTATTATTTTGCTTTTATAAGAAAGGAATCAAACGCGGAGTTTCTTAATATAAAACCCAGCACTGCAAAGCGCTAAATAGCTGCTAAGCGTAGAGCTAATTAAAAAATTGGTTGTCTGTAAAGTCGGTTTACGGACGATAGTTTAACGTGACGTCATAACAAAACATTGATTAAATGATTGCATACTTTTATGAATAAAATTGAATCATTTTTATTGAATTATCACTTTTTTGTATGGATACAAAGAAGGAGTGAAATGAAATCTACAATTTAATTGATAAATTTACTTTTATTTGCACTCATTAATTCAAATATGTTCATTACTTTAACGAAGAGATTATTTTAACTATAACTTTTATACATGTTTGCTATTTAACTTCTTCCAATCTGTGTTATTCTGTTAAGGATAGGACGATGATAGGAAAAGTAAGAAACGAATGGGAGTGTTTCAAGTTTAATGTGCCTCGAAAATGTCAAATCGATGGTAGTTCCAATCGAGTGGAAAAGAGATAGATGCGGCGCAAGTGTACAATGAGCGGTAACGGGACACCGCGTAACGGGACAATGTGTGTTACGGGACACTTTTTCGTGCGTGCAGCCGGCATTCATCGATTTATTAGACGTCGCCATGTCAAAAACGTTTATCCATCTGTGACCATCCACGAGACAATGAGGCATACAGGCGAAGGGGGCTGCGCCCCACGACACCCACCAGGACGGAGAGAGCCGTCAGCAGGAAGGTGGTGCCGGGCGTCACGCTGGGAAGGACGGCGTGTTGGTACTCCTGCACCAGCCCGCCGGTCATCACCGCGGACGGCCGCCGAGCGTCGTGGCCCAGCCGCGCCCCTGGAAGAGTCACCCGGACACTTGGATACAATTACGCAGCTACACACACACACGCGGATCCGAGCGAGCCGCCGGCGAGACGGAGCCGGGGCCCACACTCACCGATCACGGCGCCCATCTTGTCCGCTGCGTTGTACAGGGCCCAGGCGTTGGGCGCCCAGTAGGCGTGGCACAGGCCTCTCTTGAAGGGAAACAGTCTGGTGAGCACCTGTAAAAATCAAAACCGTTGCAGAGACTTCTACAATCACGCTAAACCAAAACAAAACACCCAAGAAGGGTTTTTTATTTTATGAATACTGACAGGTAAAATATTTTACTCATACGACCATTTTTAATTACCATGTTGGCACTTCAACATTTCTGAAGTTTTGACACACTATAACAAATATGTCTCGCACACACTAAATTGTAACCAAATTAAATACATGCATTTGTAACTAGCAATGATCATACATTATTGCTTTCCTTTTAATGTGGTGTAATTTGAATTTGTCTGACTTGCAATCAGATAGGTTGCCCTGTGATTCTACAGCCAGGACAGAATTTACTTGTCTCGGACAGGCAGACAGATTTTAAAAGCTAACCCTGCAAGTTCACTTAAAAAAAAATACATATCCACAGGATGTCACATAAAACATACCCATTATTATTATTTTTTATTTAGATGTATAAATATGTTTGTATAAGTATTTGTGGTTTAAACACAAGGAACTGAAACAGTAATTTTCAATTACCACCACCATCGTAAAATTAAACATGAAAATAAAAAAAATAACGCAATGCCACGAAGGGGAGAATAGAACGGACCAAGTCCTAAGTTACAGCGTTGTTACTCGTCTAAGACAGACTCTGACGTGACACAGTGGGGGAAGACGGTTGATACGCAGAGTGAAATATGAAGAATATGGCTTCTTGTGGCATTACAGCAGTGACATATTTATATTTATGTTGGTAACAGTTGCGCCTTGTTAGATGCACGCCTACCAGGTCCCTAGGTTTGTGACAAAGCTATTTATGCATAGTGGAGAATGATACTGAAAGATGATATCGCGCAGGATTCTCGAACATGTTCATTTAAACGAGAACCAGCTGTAGGATAATAACTAAAACAAAACATTTATTGCCTACCACGTACCTGTCCCAGTTGTCCCAAAGCGATGAAGGGTCCAAACGAGACCAGACACACGGACAAAACTACAAGAGCCAGGCGTGCCAATCTTCCGGGCGAGAACGACCTCCAGCGCTGGGGGTCACTGAAGCAATAACTGCGCAGCAAGTACACGAAGTAGGCGGGAGCGACGTACATGAAGATGTGTTTGTGGTTCAAGAGGATGGCAAACCAAAATGCTCCTTCCAGGCAGCGACCCTGACAATAAAAAAAAACAGCACACTCTTAATCAGGCGCGACAGCCAGTGCTAGAAAGACTAGAATCACCAATAATTCAGAGGTGCCCCCCCCCTTCCCAAACACCATGACTCACCCCCCCCCCCCGCCCCCTGAAATTTTTATGTCATTTCCTCAATGATTTACTCAATTATTTTATAAATTATACTTTTTTAGTATTATATTTTATCACATTTTGCATTAATTAAAACTGATTTTCTAATAATAATAATTTTGGTCATATCAGGTAGTATTTCCATCCTGAACTGACAGATGCCAAACTGCTTTTGTTGAGGAAAGTGCGGGGTTGCCAATTTGATTTACAAGATCCCTTTCAATTATCAAAGCACCAGAAACGTATTTTCATATTAGAAGCTATAATTATGTAAATAATATATACATTTTTCTCGTCTTTTAACCACCCCCCCCCCCCCCCCCCCCTGAAATTTTAATGACGCAGTCTGCGTCGTTACTCCCCCTTGTGGGCACCCCTGAATAATTTCAGAATCCTCACCAGACTAACTTCAGACTCAAACAAAGGGGTTATTTGATGCCCCATCAAGGTTAAAAAAAAAAAAAAAAATCAAAAGTTCTTAGAAGAAATTGACTAATCAAGTTTACATCCTCTTATTCTCTGAATACGAAAAAACAGGTTTTAATGTTTTCATTTATTCTGTACAGTATTGACACCACAAGATTTTCACAATTTAAATTAACACTGCAAGTTCTTGGGGAAAAAAAAATTAAAAACTCCTAAGGAATATTTTTTTCCCCCAACAATGAATAACTACGGCTTGAACTATGTGTACTGTATTTAGCTAAATGTCAAACTTAGACAGTTTTATTATTTTCACACAATTTTCAGCACACTGCGGAACATATTAATATCCTTTATAATTTATAATTTACAAATGTGTACACTGCCCTTGGCCTTGAAGAATGCTCAACATGGGCAAGCGATGACGGGTGAATCCCGTTAACCACGAAGAGTTCTGCCGAGGTTTCTTTTGGAGACCCGCAATAAGAAATGACATTTAATAATGATAGATTATTTTCATTGTTGGTTACATAGTTTGAACAAAAAAAAAAAAGTTCATAATATATTTTATAACTAGGGACAAGATTTTATGGTTTTGTTTTTAGGTCACTTTTTAAAACTTTTTGATGTTATTGTTTGTTTAAACCTTGTCTTTATTCATAAAAAACTGTGAATTATTCAATAAATATGAAACAAAAAAAATTCCTTAAAACCATACTTGCATATTTCACCAAAATACTTTAGCTCACACAATGTAATAATAATAATATTTTTTTTTTCCAATTCATTTTGTTCATACATTCTGTTACAAAATTCACGATAAGTAAATTACATTTGATGAATTCATTTTTTATAGCAAAATATAACATTTGAGATAAGTTCTGTCAAATTACTAAATGACTGTGATTTTAGTTAAATTTTGGTGCTTCATGGTATCAACATGCATTTTCAGTGCTCCGTGTATAATTTCCATGCTATGCTGTCTTACTGCAATTCATATGTAATCTTGTACCTTAAAAGAAAAACTGAAAAAAAAAAAAAAAAAAAAAAAAAAAGAACTTCCCAAAGGGTAGCTTACACTAAAAACACTAGATTTGTTTGTTTGATTGGGTTTCATGTTGTACCGTTAAACAAGAGGCTTACGGCGCCGGGGCGTCCATGATTATAGTGGACCGTGAACCGCTCGGGTACCGACTCGGTGCCCACCGACTTGTGCCAGCAGCCGCGCCGGGATCGAACCACGCGAGCGTGACGTGTTGGCGACCGCATTCCCCCGGGATCCCGATGGGTAGAGACCCGAAAATTTCGCGGATTCTTCTGGCCTCAGGATAGAATTCAAAGTTATAGGTGTCCTCAACCCATGTTTACTTTCCCATTGGTTGATTTATTAGCGAGAACATTTTTATCCTTGTTATTTGGCACTACCTGATTCGCTTACTTCTCTCCTAGCTGGGCGCCATTGGCTCACGGTCGTAGAGGGGTGTGTCCAAACAACTGCGGGCCAATCATGAACACAGTGCAAGAGTGTGGAGGTTTGCATTCTAGCTCGCAATCCGCGAAATTTCCGGGTCTCTACCGATGGGGCAGACGGGGAGCAGGCACCTGGAACATCCTGGCGACCGACAGCAGCAGGAAGCCGAGCAGGTAGCCGTTGTACTGGAAGTGAACGTGGTCCACCATCAGGAGTCCCGCGTTGCCGAGCAGCAGCAGTGACGTAACCACCGGCGCGGAGCCCCACGCGACTCCCTCCCTGCCCCCCCGCCAGGACTTCGGGCCGCCCACACACGACACACACCTGCAAACACGACCACCAGGCATGCCGCACTGGCCGACACAGAGGATGACTTCGGCCACTTTGGCACTTACTGATTTCAGCAAAAATTACGTGATTTTATCGAAATAATTTTATTTACTCGCTTTAATAAGTAATTTTAATAATAAAAAATTTTCACTTCAATATATGGCAGTACACATACCACTGGCTCAAGTTCCTGGCATATTAGGGTTAAATTTCTCCATGTTTTTCTGGCTTCCCCGCCCAAAAAAAAAAAAAAGTAATAATTTATTAAAATAGTTGCTATTTCAACCATAATGTGAAAACAAAAATATAAACATTAAGGTATTTAGGTCAAAATGTTTAATAACTCTTCACAATACATATTATGATTAATTAACTTAAAAACTATTCCATTCATAACCAAAATTATTTTACACCCATGAGTTTCATTTTTTTCTTTTTTCAATTACAGAATTTCATAGACCTTTACAATATCTAAACTATTCAGCTTACACTACTGCCTACAATAAAGATTAAAAGTTACATTTTAAGTGATGGTTTTCCTCGACCTCATCAAGTTTTCCTTCACATTTCCAGGTTTTTCATTATTCATTTTTTCTTTCAATGAAATTCCCTGACTTTTCTAGTTCTGTCCATTCCTGCAGCAACTGGCCCAACACTGGTTTTTTGCTAGCAGAACTGCCAAAATTTGGCGGCAAAGCGTTCCGGTTATTGAATTTCTCATCACTTCATACGCTCTGTACACGCTCACGATAAAGGCCTGACTACAACAGTCCGAACCTGTGAGCGGTCCGTGTCATCATCCTAATGTGAAGGACGTCACATGGTCGCACTGAATACCGCCATCCACAATTGCAAGGTCCGAATCTACTAATTTATATAGTCACCAGACCACAGTAAATATAAAATGCCAAAATAATTTTTTCTATATTGTTTTCATATTTTGGAAATGAGTATGCAGCTAAGTTTTGAATATTCATTTAAATTGCGAAAAGTAGTGGAAGTTAAATATTTATTTATCCTGCAATGCAAAAGTAAATATCAACAAATGAACTTCTAAGCACATTGCAAAAATGTATGTTTGGTCTTTGAAAAGAGCAAACGGGCAGTACTGATCAACATTTTGTCTCTGTCTTCTTGGCTTCGTACCACACCGTCCGTTATTTTCTGTTTACCTTTCTGAAACGGGAACCAGAAACAGCAAATATAATGAGTGTTCTGCTTCTATGCCACCAAAGAACACAGAACAGGACAAAAAGTTCAAGTTGACCACCGTATTCAGACCATCGCCCATGGCGTCAAAAAGTCACGTGGGCCAATCAGTGATCAGTGCCCGTCTGACACATGTTGGGACATTGAAATCGTATCCAGGCTTTAAAGAACCTAACAGTAAAAAAATTTCAAAAAAAGTTAACTGTATAGTATGGCACTCATTTTAATTACTAGATGTGACTTACTCTTTGGTCCCATACGCAAACAGCAAGTCTGCGACAATCACCGACAAGCGCTGGAAGTAGATCGTCTGAGGCGAGGCGTAGTTCAGATTGCTGACTTTCAGCATCTCCGGGTCGAAGAACCGAGCAACCTGGGAGAGGGTCCACTCGAACCACGCGAACAGCGGTGGGTAGTCGAGCGTCCACTCCGAGGTCGCGTCCTGGTACCACTGGGACACCGGGAGGCTGTGCGTGACCGCCAGCCAGTTCCGATGCACCTCGAAGTCGGTAGACCGGCTGCAAAGCAACGTTTTGTTCCGTTGACAGAGACCTAATAAGGCGATGTTCATATTTGCTGCAAGTAAAATTTCGATTGCTGTTTGCTTTATAACAGGCATTAATTAAATGTGTGTAATTTATATCAGTGATCCAATATTGTCAATTGTGTTATTCTGTTCACAGACACCCTGGGCACTTGTGGTAGTCATCAAAATAATAACTCAAAAGTTTATCAAGTCTGATCATTCGTGTATTGAAGGATGTGATGTTGTTACAAGTTTTGTCAATAAAAAAAAAACTTTTGTTTCACGAACTTTGGAACCACTTTCTGAGATTCAAAACCTTGTCCTCCCCCCCTTCCGGACAGGAGGTAACAAAGAAAACTGAGCAAGGTAGTGCAATATACATAATTTTTTAATTTTATATTCTTACATCGCTGCTACATTAAAAATACTGTGAAATCATGTGAATGGTTGGATGGGTCAGGATTGCTACATCTTAAATAAGTAATTCCTAAGCAACAATGAAACATATTTTACACTATTTTTAATGCAGCTACAATAACCTAACCAACCGTCCACAAAGTTTTAAAGAATTTTCAAGGTAGCTAACCTACCTAATTGACCAGTCTCACAATCAGATCAGACTAAATTTTTTTCAAAACATTAAACATTCTAACCCACATGGGAAAGCGAAAAAATTGTGGCAGCCACGTAGTGCACAGGTATTGTAATGTAAGCTATAAACTGTGATTTCTCAGAAACCAGTACAAATTTATCAACGCTGTTTTCAGGGGAAATACGGGAACGTCTCTAATGATCGAAAAAAGAATTGTCGCAATTTTATTATTATTTCCGGAAAAGCCGTAACATATATTCTACACAAATTCATCAACATCTAGGTTCGAAACCCAACATCGCCACCATGTTTTCCATAACTTGAAATTATTCCAGGCAAATGCTTACCATATTACATGTTGATTGCGTCTCTAATTTCATTGCCTTGTTTTACTAACCGTCTCTAATGCCCTTACTAGGCGTAAAGTACAAATAAATAAATATTTAATTTTTTGAAATTTTCCTGCAGGTGAACAACTTGATTTTCTATAGTAAGAAACCAACAGAAATTTAATTTATTTGAATGTTATTATGAGCATCAACAATGCTTGGTCTACAATGTTGGGATAAAATCCAACCCTTAAGCTCGTTCTACCGTGATTGTAGGTTTTGACATTTGTTGAAGTCACAGAGCTAAATGGCAAGCATTAAAAAATACTGTATAATTTATCACTTTCATAAATCTTCATGAGAACAGCCATTGTTTACAAGAATAGCTTTGTCAAAAGAAAGAGAATCAAGCCGGGACCAAGAACGTTTTCAACCTTAAAGGCCCGTCTACAACTGCAATTTCCTAAACTGTGTCCGATGGACAATGATCACTGATTGGCCCACGAGACCCACCAACATCATGCGCTGTGTGGGTGATGGTCCAATTACACTGCGTCAATTTGAACTTTTTGTTCCAATCTGTGTTCTTTGGTAGCACAGATGAATGAACACTGGTAATATTTGTTGTTATTGCAAGCGTAATATTCAATTCAACAAAGACAATCAAAAAGCATTTATTTTGGTCCTCTGTAATTACTGCCCTCTGGGGTAATATGTAAAGTAACTGTATATTCAAAAAAAATGCTAAAAATCCGAAAATACTTTTATTATATGCTCTTTCACTTCCTCTTTTCATAACAACCGGCGGAGATAAGAAATTCCAAATACTTTATGAGATATTGAATTTTTTAATTTTGCAATACAAGACCTGTGCAACCATTCGACCGACGCAATTTTTTTTTTTTTTGCCGTGTGTTTGTGAATGCGTAATTAATAAAATGGTCGATTAGGTCAGGTCAGTTACATTATTAATACTTTCAAACTATGCCGACATTAAAAATAATGTGAATTAATTTTAATGGTTGTTTAGTTTTAAAATATTTATAATGTAACAGACCTGACCAAACCAACTGGTGAGAAAGGATGAACAGTAGGAACTAAAATGGTCGATTAGGTCAGGTCAGTTACATTAAAAATACTTTCAAACTAAGCGGACATTAAAAATAATGTGAATTCATTTCAATGGTTGTTTATTTTAAAGTATTTATTAATGTAACTGACCTGACCAAACAAACCTTGACAAAGGATGTACAGTAGGAAGTCACGTAATTTTTTTTTTTACTTATTACTTGCGCAACAAATCCAAATAACAAAAATAAAACATTAAAATTTGAAATGTTAAAAACTCACCTAAGTTAAGAGGCGGGTACAATTCCTTTGCCATTAGTAGAAAATGATGTAGTCGTTCACCTACGTCGCGGAAAAAAAAAAAATCATACTCGTAAACAAGAAACAATGGTGGCCGCATGAATGCACAGGTATTGTGATGAAAATTTAAAAATTCTATATCTCCTAAAGTATTTGGAATTTCTTATCTCCGCCGATTGTTTTGAAAAGAGGAAGTGAAAGAGCATATAATAAAAAGTATTTTTGGATTTTTAGCATTTTTTTTCGCATATACCGTTACTATACATATTTACCCTATTGTAGACGGGCCTCAATTGTATTTTCACTTGAAATGAAAAACAAGGGTGGAAAACTGATAATTACCGTAAAAAGGGCTTGTCTGATCATTTCACGTCCCTCAATATATGATGTGCATGTGTCTATTGATGAAACGCAAAGAGAAACTAAAATTATAAATAATGCTAAACAGGAGATAAACTTAACTAAAATAATAAATTAAAGTAACTTACTATGCTGGAATGAAAAGTGTCTTTAAGCAAGACAGAATAATCACTATTATCCAAAAAGGATGCTTCCATGAGCTAAGTAAGTAAAATAAAACCATTGATACGCTCAACATGGTAAAAATATGACACGTTGCAATCCATATACTATAGAAAACGTAAGCATACACCCAACGCATACACCCAACACGCCAAATAACAAACTCGAATGTAAACACCAAAATACACGGTTGCCAACATCTACGATCAAAATATTTTGGCAGTTATCACAAATTTTCCCGGATAATTAACGTACACTTCCCCCAACCAATAAAAATTTGACTTTAGTCAGTACCCAAACAAAAAAATCAGTTTTCTTTCACAAATACAACTTAGTCAACGTTAGAACTATGTTTCAAGCAACAATAATTAAATAAAATTCACAGTGCTCAAACAAAAATATGTAACATTAAAATCAGTTCCACATAACGTGTTTTTGACGTGACGTCTAATAAATCGATGAACGCCGGCTGCACGCGCGAAAAAGTGTCCCATTACGCACATTGTCCCGTTACGCTCATTGTACGCTTGCGCTGCATCTATCTCTCTTCCACTCGATTGGAACAACCATCGATTTGACTTTTTCGAGGCACATTAAACTTGAAACACTCTCATTCGTTTCCTACTTTTCCTATCATCGTCCTATCCTTAACAGAATAACACAGATTGGAAGAAGTTAAATAGCAAACATGTTTAAAAGTTATTGTTAAAATAATCTCTTCGTTAAAGTAATAAACATATTTGAATAAATGAGTGCAAATAAAAGCAAATTTATCATTTAAAGTGTAGATTTCATTTCACTCCTTTTTATCCATACGAAATAGTGATAATTCAATAAAAATGATTAAATTTTATTCATAAAAGTATGCAATCATTTCATCAATGTTTTGTTATGACGTTGTCACGTTAAACTATCGCCCGTAAACCGACTTTACAGACAAACAATTTTTTTTTCTTCCAATCTCGTAGAAACATAGTGGGCACTTCCAGGTAGGAGATGGTCGTTATTTAATTGGCCTGCGCCAGCCCTGCTGGAGAGCAGCTTTAACGCGGAGGCAGGTGCAAAGACTATTAAAGAGGAAAATTGGAAAGTCTATGCATTTTGTTTGTACCCAGATTGAAACGAGCGACTTTGCTACCATCTACTGGATGTCCAAACAAACTCTGAAGCGCATTCTAGCGGTGTAACCGCGAACTAGCTGCGCCAGCAGGTTAAAATTACAGCGTTAATTTTGTATTTACTCTTTCTAAAAATTTATTAGAAGTTATATTTATATATTTCAACGTTTGTTTAGATTTTTTTGGGCAAATAAGTTCTGAAATATCTTTAATAATGAGTAGAAAAAAATAACTCTCCAAGAAAAATTGTACAAATGATGCCTGCATTAACATAATTAAATGTACCACTACCTCAAAGTTCAGAGACAAGATTCCTTCCTTCAAGGCCCGTCTACAATAGTCCGAACCTGTGCGTGGTCCGTGTCCTTATCCGAATGTGAGTGACGTCACATTGTCTCACCGAAAACTGCCCTGTCCACAATTGCGATGTCCGATGTCCGAATGTATTGATTTCTAAAGTTGCTACCAAAG
Organism: Bacillus rossius redtenbacheri; assembly: GCF_032445375.1. NCBI lineage: Eukaryota > Metazoa > Arthropoda > Insecta > Phasmatodea > Bacillidae > Bacillus > Bacillus rossius. The sequence goes on from NC_086338.1 coordinate 56,057,365, forward strand.
CGCAGTAAATGTGCCAAACAAAATGTTTTTGTTTATTGTTTTGATGCTTTGTAGTTTGAGATTCAACTTTTGAAAGTTGTGGGAGTTCAATTTTATATATTTATTCAGTAAGGCAAAGTGGCAAATGTAAATGCTAAAAAATGAACTCATATCACAGCAATCGAACAGCACTATTTTAAATGTCGTCTTGCTCTTCTTGAATTACCTACAACACCTTCCATTTCCTTCAATAACAAAAACAAACACGTTTTCAAATGGGAACCGGAAATTCAAATATCGTGAGTGTTCTGTTCTTTTTCTGTGTCCGAAGTACACGGGTTGGGACAAAAAGTTCAAATTGACGAATGTCTTCGGAGGTTCGGACCTTCGAACACTTGACTTATGATGTCAGAGGGTCACGTGGACCAATCAGCGACGAGTGTCCTTCGGACACAGTTTAGGACATTGCTATTGTAGACGGGCCTTGATTAAACAATTGAGTAGGGAATGTGAACACGGACAGACATTCTGATTTATAATATTAGTAGAGATATTTACTTACGTATAATTGTATATATACACATATATTCGCGCCATTTGGTGTGTTCAATGATTATGTGTGACATATTATGCAATGGGTGTTGGGATATGATAGAGAGTCTAGTAGCATAACTGTTCCGAATGAAATTATGTGATGCAGCTATGCATTACCAGTAATGAAAATAAATTATTTGAAATTATTCTGGTGACAGTAGCACAACCACTTCCACAACATTTTTTCTTCTCAATGTGCTCCTCCAATGCAATAGTCCATAACTGTGTTAAGAGTCTGGCAGACACATAAAAAAAAAAACCTGTTGTGTCTCGAACTTCATTGCAGGCAGTTAATAACACGGCCACCATAGTTAGTGAAGAAATGCGAACAGAAGTTCCACTTTTCAATGTTGATATCAGCAGATAATTAGTGTTTAGCTGATAATACGTACACCTGAAGAGATGCGAGACTTCCTTCAGTACTGTACAACTTACATAACACAAATGAAAATTCAAAATTTATATTTAAATAGGAAAATTTATTTTATAAAAATGTTTGTAATACAATTTTACTTTTCATGAACTCTCAATGCTTCTTTTATTCATACCACATTTTCTTCTTGACTGTCAGGTTTTTAGTAACCAAAGTATAATTACACAGTTGAAAGAGGCAGGGGGGTGAAGGATGTCCTCATTTTGAATTCAAGTATAAACATGGCATAGATTATACACACCAACACCCTTTTTTCTTACCTCCATGCATCATACCAAGTCTGCAGCGACCTCCAAGGATCTCTTCCGCGGTGACTCGCTCCTCCATGGCGCGGCTCGCGGACAGAAGACTGGTTCCTACCTCCATGCATCAGATAAAGTCTGCAGCGACCTCCATGGATCTCCTCCGAAGTGACTCGCTCCTCCATGGCGCGGCTCGCGGACAGAAGACTGGTTCCTACCTCCATGCATCAGACCAAGTCTGCAGCGACCTCCATGGATCTCCTCCGAAGTGACTCGCTCCTCCGTGGTGCGGCTCGCAGACAGAAGATGGCGACGGTGGTGAATGTGACGCCGGCGGCCCTTTGCCGCCCGCGACTGCCGCCCCTCGCCGGGCGGCGGCACCGGGACGGCGGGGGCGGCGACCACGCCTCGCCGCGCCGCAGGCGCCCCGCCCCCCTGCAGAAGCCGCCCCCTCAGGAGGAGCGCCTGCACCAGGAGGTCCAGACAGAGCCCTACCTCGAGGTAGCGCGTTTGTTTCGTTCACACACACACAACAGCTTCTCGGGTGTACATCTAACGTTTTAAATGTTTATATATTATAACAAATATACGATAATTTTTTTTTTAAATTTCTAACTACAGTAGTTTATCTTTTTATCGATTCAAAATTCTTACAGATTTCTGAGAAATTACGTAGATGTGATTGGATTTCTGCCTGGTACCAAAAAAAAACACGTAAATTTCGCAAGTCTGTGAAAATTTTTAGCTTTCTTTTTTCTGAGCAAGTCGCGTGAATAGGGCCGGCTGTGCATTTTTTTTTCGCGAAACGGATTTCCAGACCAGACTGTGTGTCGAAAACTTTGTGGAATTGTCCGTGATTCGTGGTCGGCCGGGTTCATTTCAGGCCCGTGTCCACTGTCGGCACACCGATCACAGCCAACTCGTAATGAATGTCCCCAGCCAAACAAAGGCGATGGCCCCTCTTGCAGACGGCCGCCAATCACAAGAGTGAATGAACTATCGCTAGGGTAGGCAGCCTAATGATGGATCAGATTTTCTCTGGAAGAACACATAAACCACCGCATGAACTGTGTGGTCTGGTTGCACGAGTGTCCACAAGTCTCTGCCGGTTGCTCTACGGACAGTCTCCTGAATGTCCCGGACAAACATAACCTCTCCCCCTTGCCATCATGAACTGTGTGGTCTGGTTGCACAAGTGTCCACAAATCTCTGCCAGTTGCTCTACAGACAGTCTCCTGAACGTCCCGGACAAACATAACCTCTCCCCCTTGCCATCATGAACTGTGTGGTCTGGTTGCACGAGTGTCCACAAGTCTCTGCCAGTTGCTCTACGGACAGTCTCCTGAATGTCCCGGACAAACATAACCTCTCCCCCTTGCCATCATGAACTGTGTGGTCTGGTTTCACAAGTGTCCACAAGTCTCTGCCAGTTGCTCTACAGACAGTCTCCTGAACGTCCCGGACAAACATAACCTCTCCCCCTTGCCATCATGAACTGTGTGGTCTGGTTGCACAAGTGTCCACAAGTCTCTGCCAGTTGCTCTACAGACAGTCTCCTGAATGTCCCGGACAAACATAACCTCTCCCCCTTGCCATCATGAACTGTGTGGTCTGGTTGCACAAGTGTCCACAAGTCTCTGCCAGTTGCTCTACAGACAGTCTCCTGAACGTCCCGGACAAACATAACCTCTCCCCCTTGCCATCATGAACTGTGTGGTCTGGTTGCACAAGTGTCCACAAGTCTCTGCCAGTTGCTCTACAGACAGTCTCCTGAATGTCCCGGACAAACATAACCTCTCCCCCTTGCCATCATGAACTGTGTGGTCTGGTTGCACAAGTGTCCACAAGTCTCTGCCAGTTGCTCTACAGACAGTCTCCTGAACGTCCCGGACAAACATAACCTCTCCCCCTTGCCATCATGAACTGTGTGGTCTGGTTGCACACGTGTCCACAAGTCTCTGCCAGTTGCTCTACAGACAGTCTCCTGAATGTCCCGGACAAACATAACCTCTCCCCCTTGCCATTATGTGGTCTGGTTTCGCAAGTGTCCGCATGACACTCGGGGGTCTACGGACGGCCTCGTGCTCGCAGGAGCTGTGGCTGCACCCGGAGACGAGGGACGTGGCCTGCCAGACGGACCTGTTCTACGAGCGGCCCCCCTCGCCGCGGTACGTGCCGCGCAAGACCGGGGTGGACGTGGCGACGCAGATCCTGGCCGGAGAGCTGTTCCACTTCGACCTGGAGGTGCTGCCCATCCTGGAGGTGCTCACGAGCAAGACGATGGAGCAGGCGCTCATAGAGGTAGGTAACCAACAGCGCGGCAGCAGAGACACTCCCGTGCTGACTAAGGAGGTGTGTTGTGGTGACGAACAGCCGCGGCAAGCCAAAACATCCAGTCTTAATATCATCAGACTTCAGCACGTCAGCAGAGACTAGGGGACCAAGAGCCCATGCTGACTCAGAAGGTGTGTGGCGACGAACAGCCGTGGCAAGCCAAAACATCCAGTATCATCAGACTTCAGCACATCAGCACAGAGACTAGGGGACCAAGAGCCCATGCTGACTCAGGATGTGTGTGGCGACGAACAGCCATGGCAAGCCAAAAGTGTGGCGACGAACAGCCGTGGGAAGACAAAATCCAGTCTTAAAAATCGTCAGAAGTTATTCAGCACGTCAGCAGAGAGAATAGGTAACCAGGAGACTATGCTGACTCAGGAGGTGTGTTGTGGCAACGAAAAGCCGTGGGAAGCCAAAAAGATCCAGTCTCAATATCATCAGACGATCGTCGGACGCTCGTAAAACTTTGCGGTTAAAATAATAAACAACATTGGGTAAAAATTATCACATTGTTAAAATTAAAAAGTATTTTAAATGTCACTGATCAAATTCCGACCAACAATTCATTTCATTTTGATCATTTAGTCCTACGAAAACCAAACCTCACAGAATAAAATTATTCTATTTTTGAAAGAATTTTTACACAACCACTTTAAGGATTATTTATATGATAAAATTACATAAAAAAATCATAATTTATTTACTAGAGTTGAAAATCTGCCAAAACAAACTATTGTAAAAAATAAAGGAATCAATTTATTGTAAGAATTGTATTTGTGTAACAAGACAGACCTTACCTGGCATTGCTATTAGTGCAACAGCAGCGCTACAAGACATCGTGGTGATTCGAGCTAGCGGAGCATGAGCAGTTAGATGATCAAAAGCGCAGGCTGAGGGTGGATGTGCATGGCAGTATTGACGTGCCCGCAGGTGCTGGAGGAGGAGGAGATGGCGGCGCTACTGGCGCAGCACCAGCGCTACCTGGCGGCGAGGCACGCCGAGCTGGCGGAGCAGCAGCACGCTGGAGGATCAGGAGCGCAGGCTGCGGGAGGAGGTGCAAGGTTAACGTGGCGACGTGCCCGCAGGTGCTGGAGGAGGAGGAGATGGCAGCGCTACTGGCGCAGCAGCAGCGCTACCTGGCGGCGAGGCACGCCGAGCTGGCGGAGCAGCAGCGGCTGGAGGATCAGGAGCGCAGGCTGAGGGTGGAGGTGCCAGGTTAACGTGGCGACGTGCCCGCAGGTGCTGGAGGAGGAGGAGATGGCAGCGCTACTGGCGCAGCAGCAGCGCTACCTGGCGGCGAGGCACGCCGAGCTGGCGGAGCAGCAGCGGCTGGAGGATCAGAAGCGCAGGCTGAGGGTGGAGGTGCTAGGTTAACGTGGCGACGTGCCCGCAGGTGCTGGAGGAGGAGGAGATGGCGGCGCTACTGGCGCAGCACCAGCGCTACCTGGCGGCGAGGCACGCCGAGCTGGCGGAGCAGCAGCGGCTGGAGGATCAGGAGCACAGGCTGAGGGTGGAGGTGCAAGGTTAACGTGGCGACGTGCCCGCAGGTGCTGGAGGAGGAGGAGATGGCAGCGCTACTGGCGCAGCAGCAGTGCTACCTGGCGGCGAGGCACGCCGAGCTGGCGGAGCAGCAGCACGCTGGAGGATCAGGAGCGCAGGCTGCGGGAGGAGGTGCAAGTTAACGTGGCGACGTGCCCGCAGGTGCTGGAGGAGGAGGAGATGGCGGCGCTACTGGCGCAGCAGCAGCGCTACCTGGCGGCGAGGTACGCCGAGCTGGCGGAGCAGCAGCGGCTGGAGGATCAGGAGCGCAGGCTGCGGGAGGAGGCGGACCGCCGGATCGACCAGGCGCGCGAGGCCCTGCGGCACCAGGAGGAGGCCAGGGAGCGGCTGGCGGCCGCCACGCTGGCCCGGGGACAGCTCGAGGGACTGCTGCCCTCCGTGCTGCGGGGGCTGGCCGACGCCGGGGTGCTCGTCGACGACGTGCGGGCGGACGTGGTGGACGGCTTCCTGCCCTGGCTGGCGGGTCACGTGGACCGGCGGGTGGAGACCACCGTGCGGGGTGGTGCGATCCTGGACGAAGTGCTCAAGGACGTTCTGAAGGAGCAGAAAGATTGTTACTGTAAACTTGAAGAACACAAGGTAGTGGAAGGATGGATGCGGGAGATAGTGCTCGGAATTTTACCTCCGCATGAGGTAGAGGAGCCACCTGCTGAGATATCACCCGGGGAGGGTTCACCCGAAACGACAGCACTCGAACAGCAGCCTAGACCATCGGCGGACGTCAGCGAAGGTGGTGAAGCCCCCGTGGACAGACGCTCTGTCGCTGAAAAGAACAAGCAGTTCAGCACCATCTTAGAAGAACCAGAAGACATTGATGATAAATAGCAAAAGTTCAATATGAAGACCTAAGAAATTTAAAGTTTATCAGAACATTTTTAAAACTAAGGTCACATGATTTCACCGTAACATTCAGACAGGAAATTTGATTTCATAATTTTAATAAGCGTACGGGAAATTATTTGTGTGGTATGTTACTGTGTGAGATTTTCGGCTTGAGAAAAAACGCGTGATTTAATGCTTTTATTGTATTTTTCGAACGTTTAAAAAAGAGACCCCAGTGATTGTTTTATCATAATTATTGTATATGTTTCTTTGCAACAAAAAATGTTAAATTAAGAAAATAATATTTAATAAAAGTTGTGTCAAAAATATACATCAATTATTTTGTAAATATATTTTATTGTTTACATAAAGATTAATATTTTTTTTTAGTAAATTATAAAATGTAATGGAATAGCTTATGTATATGCTTATTAAATGAATTTACATTTTTTTGATGTAGGCCTACTGGGCAGCCTAAATTATTCTCCGTGCTAACACACTGAATATTTTTCATCCTTGATTTGGAACAGAATGTACAGAGTTAACAGATATTAAAATTTTAATCCGTCAGTTTAATACCTTGAGTCAAATTCTGTACAGAAGTAAAGTGCTGGTTAAGTACTCAAAAACAGTGCCGATCAATTAGTCGTTAACTCGTTAAAAGCAAGGTCTATTATAATTTATACGTATAATAATAGGTCTGCGAATCGATAGTATTTTAATTTTATTGAACGTGAGTACACAGATTGAATTATTTAATATATTATTTGCAAATATCTGCTGCAATGTTAAGCAATGGACATATTATTTAATTAAAATTATTTCAGTTATTTCCGGGGGGATAATTTGTTACTATATAACGCAACTTAAAAAAGAATATTGTTTTCTAATCCAACTTATAAAATAGACTGTACGTTAGGAAAATAAAATTATATACAAACCACATAGGTAGTCACTAATAGCTTCCAAAAATATTGCGCTCCGGGAATTTATCTAACTTCCTTTAAAATAATTACAAATAACTAGTGTACTCCACAGTAATTGTCAAGAGGAAATTTTACTTGAGTGAAAAAAAATTCCATGTGCAAAATAGAGAAGCTCGTAAGACTACATTGTGAATACAGCCAGCCAGCAGTAAACTGTACACAAGTGGGGAGGTTGCAAAACCCAATAGTGTCTTCATATAGCCAGCAGTAAACTGTGAAAAAGAGGGAAACTCTCAAGACCACAATGAGAATGCAGCCAGTCAAAAGGGTAAAGCTCGCAAGTTTTGGCTTCTTAAAAAATGAGTTTTTAATAAGGTCCCAGCTTCTCTAACTCCCCGCTATGGGGTCACGCGGCTTTGAGGCTCGCCTTAGCATGATATATGTTGTTGTTAGGCTCTCGTAGCTGGAGTCCCTCGGTACTTCTTCTCGGGGCCTCGTCCGTTTCCGTGTTTCATTCGCCCCTGAAGATGGCTGCAACATCACATGCCGAAACGTCGGACAATCCTATCATTTTCATGGGCGTGACCTCAAAGCCTAACAGAAATTTAGAAAAAAAATTGGTTGTCTGTAAAGTCGGTTTACGGACGATAGTTTAACGTAACAACGTCATAACAAAACATTGATGAAATGATTGCATAGTTTTATGAATAAAATTGAATCTTTTTATTGAATTATCACTATTTTTTTTTAGATACAAAGAAGGAGTGAAATGAAATCTACAATTTAATTGATACATTTACTTTTATTTGCACTCATTAATTCAAATATGTTTATTACTTTAACGACGAGATTATTTTTTTAACTATAACTTTTATACATGTTTGCTATTTAACTTCTTCCAATCTGTGTTATTCTGTTAAGGATAGGACGATGATAGGAAAAGTAGGAAACGAATGGGAGTGTTTCAAGTTTAATGTGCCTCGAAAATGTCGAATCGATGGTTGTTCCAATCGAGTGGAATAGAGATAGATGCGGCGCAAGCGTACAATGAGCGTAACAGGACAATGTGCGATACGGGACACTTTTTCGTGCGTGCAGCCGGCGTTCATCGATTTATTAGACGTTGTCACGTCAAATATGTACTTCTACAAAAGATTCAATTGGATACCAGTTGCCAAGAAATAGTTTGTAATACTACAAAAAAGATATTGTAAAAATTTGTAAAACACATGGCTAACTTCACAACTAATTTTTAATTATTACTTATGTATTCATACACATAACTTCCTCGTCCATCAACTATAGAGAAAAGAGATGAACGTAGTGAAAAAACATTAACACACTTTCATGAGAAAATGGTCCTTCCCTGATTGTGATTGGCCTGCCACCAGTGACGTCAGCACTAAAAGCTACGTTGTCACGCTTCCATAGAGTCTTTTCGTCAGCCCGACAATGTTGATTCCGATAGCCGCTATGCTATAGCAGTTTCAAGAACAGACATTTAGCTGTCGGAATGAAACCAGCCGAACATTCCGCTAGCGGAATTATTCCGACAGTCAAGAACAGTCTCCCAGCAATTTGTGAACACAGTTTTTTCAACACATAAATAGAGACCGGAAAAATTCGCAGATTCAATTAGCGATAGGCTAGAATTCAAATACATATACCACTTAGATGATTTTGTATTGGATTACTGTTCATCGGGACGAATATCAACCAATTTAAACCCTCATTCAAAGAAGGATCGAATCACAGACAAACCAGCTGAGACAACTCACAAGTCAGCAGCCAATGAACTTGCGTTATTGACCCGAGTGTACAGGGGAATGTGTAGTCTATCCTGAAGGCCATCGAAATGGGAATTTTTCCGGTCCCTACACATAAATTAATTTGGGTCGTGTAAAAATTTTCAGTTTACCATTATAAACACAAAACATTTATATTTTGTATTTACATTGATTGCTAGTGATTTGTTTTATAAGTAATAGCAATAATTATTTTTGAAAGATGGAGTAGCAAGCACCAGAGCATTATTACATCTAGATAATTTCTGGCAACAATATTATTGACTGTTCACAAGTCCCGCCAAAATGTCACTCTACTCTACTCTCATTGGCTGTTGCGACATGCGTCCGTAACATAAATAAAATACAATTATTTCCCTGCCATGCGCACGAACGTCCTATGAGCTGTCGTGAATCAGTGTGTTTCTGTAACCGTTATTTTTTTTTTTGACGTGACAACGTCTAATAGATCGATGAACGCCGGCTGCACGCACGAAAAAGTCTCCCGTTACGCACATTGTTCCGTTACGCTTTGTCCCGTTACGCTCATTGTTCCGTTACGCTGTGTTCCGTTACGCTGTTGGCGAGTGCAGTAATAATAGGTTATGTTACAATTGACTAAAAAATTATGGTGATTCATATAATTGATGATAGATATTTGATTACAGTTTATTTATATTAAAACTTGTTCATAATTATATTTAAACTTTATAGCTAAACGCCAGTTTTTAAAATTAATTACAAGTCATCTACACGTGAACTGTTTCGTCGACTGTTTATAAAGTGAAGAGGAAAGTTAATGTGGTTTTCATTGCTTATTACAACAACAATTTCGGCAATAAAGGTTAATTATTCTTGCATTTTAAAAACCTGATTACTAGTATAATTCAAGTATTTATTCTTTTATTATTAAAATAAAAATGATTCAATTTTATTCATAAAAGTATGCAATCATTTCATCAATGTTTTGTTATGACGTTGTCACGTTAAACTATCGTCCGTAAACCGACTTTACAGACAACTTTTTTTTTTTTTAATCGTGCACTCGGCTTAAGTGGCGCAAGCGGGGTGTTTCAGAGCCGTCCGCCGATTGGACGATCCGCGGTTCGCCGGCAGCCAATGGGGGCCGTCGCTAGGCTACGGTGCTGGAGGAAGGGTTTGGGAGGGGGGAGGGGGTAAACCTGTTGCGTCGCTACGCCAGTGAACGCTTCTACCTTGTCCAGGACAGACGCTCGCACTGGATCACCGCAGGTACTGCCAACCTCTCCAACTGGAATATACGTACAGCGAGAATTATCTTATTTATTTATGAGGTAGCTCGGCTTCTGGGTTGTAGCTGCGTCCTTGGCGAATAATTCAACCGACGTTTCTGGTCGAAATTGTAGTCCTCATCATCAGGGAGAAGTTACTCTCTCTCTCTGTAGTAGGTACTGTAGTACCTACCTAAGTAGGTAACTTGCTCCCTGATGATGGCAACTGCAATGTCGACCGAAACGTCGGTTGAATTATTCGCCGAGGACGCGGCTACAACCCATAAGCCAAGCCACTTTCAGACAATGGTCGTGAAAGCCTGCAAACATTATTTATTTATGAGGTTTTGTTTACAGCACAGTCCTTCATCGGCATCAAACCGTTGTTTTTATCATCTTAAGAACAGATTCTTTTATTTACTGAGGGGGAAAAAATTTGGTGTCCCTACTAGATTAGATATTACTTTTTTGGAACTCACCTGAAATCACGTTAACATCAATTTTAAAGGCGTGTTATTCAGTTGATTTTGGAACTTAAATAAAGTTTTATCAAAAAATAAAAATAAATATGCATAATAACATCACACGAATAAAAACAGAAGCATTTATTATCAGCTGGAATTTGAACATAAAGCCTCGGCGAATGACTTTAAATAATTCAATTTAGTTTCGACACACGAACCCGTGACCGATTTAGCCTTGGCGAGTAAATATCTATGTTATGGTTTTATCAGCGTGAGCCAAGGAAGCATTACACATTTTAAAATAAAACGACATCTATGTCCATTTCGAATAATACAAATTTATACCCGTGAGAAAATTTTTGCAATAATTCCAGTAGTGCTTGAGTTTACTTATTAAAAACAACAACCAAACTTTATCTTTATATTATTAAAAAGGATAGGACATAAATGTGTTATTATAATATGCTACATGTGGCAAAATAAAAAATTAAATTTATTTTCTAAGGTGTTGGAACAGTAATTTTTAGTGAACAATGAATTTAAATTATTTAGAATTATATTTTTTTTTACCTTGAAATAAAATAAGTTATTATACGGAAATATATATTTTGCTTCCATGGTGTACCTTTTGTCACTAAAATAGTTTTGACAAATTAAGTCTACTTAGTCGTGTAGGTGTGCTGAGTTTCAAATAAAACTACACCCCAGAAAGAGTTGTTTGACTGCCAGCAGTGGAGAACTAAATGTTTTTCTGGGCCCCCATTGGCTACAGTCGCTGACGCGTCACGTGACTGTAGCCAAGGTCACGGGGTCAATACCAATCCAGCCACGACTCAAATTCATGAACTTCGAGCCGGTACCTGAGTTTCTCGGAGGTTTTTGAAAATATTTCAAAGAAACAACTTCAAACCAGCAGTTGTAATAATTTGTCCAATCAAACGTTCCAATCTTAGGAAGCAATTAAAACCATAAATGGCAAACTGATGAACTTGTAGCTGAAGTTTGTTATGTGAATTATAACTATCATAATAAATTGTGAAAAAAAATTCTTTGTATTCTTAACTTAAATAAACTTTTGGACTCACTTTGGTCAGATAAATGTTTATTTAATACAATTTCTTGGATATACGCCATTGAGATTACGCGCTGTTTGTCATGGGAAAAAATTCATAAAAGCAAAATAAGAAATAATAATGAAACCACAAACCCACAAGTCTAAATTGGCTAATGTCAAACATATAAAAGCAACGATGAACCAAAACAGGTATTAGGGACTATACAACGACCTCAGCACATAGAAAAATGTTTAAACTTTAAATGTATCACAAGAATTCCTTGGAAAGAATTTAAGTCGTGAAAAAAAAAAAGTGGGGTAACAACGACGATACAATTTCAACAATAACAGTAAACGCAGACATATGACAAAAGCCTGGACAACGCGGCAAACATACGAACGAAACGAAATTAAGATGAACAGATATTATTGACCATGCAACGACGTCAAAATCGACGAACCCAGTAGGTTTTATATTTTGCATTCATGAAAAAAAAAATGTTTTACCTCCAAGAAATTGTATTAAGGGGCCCGCCTCGTCAGGGGTGTAAGTGTGTTGGTGAGGCGGGATGATAAGCGCGACGATCGTTGGTGCTTCTAACGCGGTGTCGCCTCTAAGCGCAAGTCTCTGAACTGGCACGCAGTTGTCTCGTCGTCACAGGATAACTGTGAAATTTGAGCGGTGACCGTAACATTATATGGCCGAGAAATGAAGATAAAGGCGTAATGCAAGTCCCTTAAGTGCTTTCAAGAATCTATACTGGTTGTTTTACGGCTAAAAATCACTCTGAAAACACGCGTTTTAGCCATTTTAACTCTTTTAGAACTACAGTTTAAAAACTTAATCCGAATCAAAAGTACTTTACGGCCCTCAGCGAACTCTTAAATGCATTTCTTAAAATATACACAACTCGGATATCTTGAGTAGTTTTGAAATCGCGTTGTTTTTCTTGAAGCTCTGCGCACCGTGTGTGTGTCCGGGTGGGCGGGTCCTTAAATCATAATTCCACGTTGGCGTTGAGTCGTGTTGGAGAAAAGACGACTGTTCTGTCTCCGCTCCCGGCTGACGTGTTGTTTCAGGTTCAATTGTTGAAAAGCCCAGCGAGAAGCCGTTGGTCGGTGCGAGAGGAAACTCGTGATGAGACGTCACACCGCTGCGCACCGCCGCACGGACCCAGACTGAGGACTGAGGACTAAGGACCGAGGACTAAGGACAAAGGACCGAGGACTGAAGGAACACAGAGAGAGAGAGATAGACGCAGTCGTCGAAGATGCAGTCTCTCATCCCGATGCTGATGATGAGCGTGTGCTCCAACTACTTCGGCGAGAACTCCACCAAGGCACCCAGCAACGATGAAGGTGAGAGATCCTCCCTCCCTCCCCTGTGCGCCCGTCAGTCGCGTGACCAGCAGCCAATCAGATCGACCGAAAATATAAAAAAAAAAAAATTGGTTGTCCGTAAAGTCGGTTTACGGACGATACTTTAACGTGACAACGTTATAACAAAACATTGATGAAATTATTGCATACTTTTATGACTAAAATTAAAATCATTTTTATTGAATTATCTCTATTTTGTATGGATACAAAGAAGGAGTGAAATGAAATCTATTATTTAATTGATAAATTTACTTTTATTTGCACTCATTAATTCAAATATGTTTATTACTTTAACGAAGAGATTATTTTAACTATAACTTCTATACATGTTTGCTATTTAACTTCTTCCAATCTGTTTTATTCTGTTAAGGTTAGGACGATGATAGGAAAAGTAGGAAACTAATGGGAGTGTTTCAAGTTTAATGTGCCTCGAAAAAGTTAAATCGATGGTTGTTCCAATCGAGTGGAAGAGAGATAGATGCGGCGCAAGCGTACAATGAGCGTAACGGGACACAGCGTAACGTAACAATGTGCGTAACGGGATACTTTTTCGTGCGTGCAGCAAACGTTTATCGATTTATTAGACGTTGTCACGTCAAAAATCCATCCGTTCGTCCGTAAAAAACCTTTTGCCAAGCTTAAAACCTTTCGACGTACGAACGGATGAAATTATAACCTCAAAAATATCATACCGGCATTGTCTTCAATTTAAAAGTTTTTTTTCTAGATGGTTTATTTATCAAACCGTTGTTTTGCTCGCAGACGAGGAGGTGGTGGATCCCGGCTGCGTGCTGCGCAACCCCCCTCTGCTCACACACGTCCACCTGAGGATCGCCACCATCTCGGTGAGTGCGCGGAGTGGCGTGTGAGGGGTCCCCACTTCATGGAGGGGCTGTGCGGTCCACCCCCCTGGAGCTCATCGAGTCCACGAATGTTACCAGTGCCTATGAGTGGGTACTATGCTGTGCAATGGCGTATGTCCAAATGCTTACATCAAGTCATGCACTCCCATTGCACAAATCTTTCAAAGATAAATTGGCTTGTCTCTTTACAGAACAGCCTGTTAGTGTCTCGAAATTCTGCTATCGGGTTGTTTCTGACCGGCAAACCAGAAGTCTCCACAGTAAATTTGTGCCTGAAGAAAATTGGTCATTATTGGACCTTTAGTAGGTATAAAATCACTGCTACCACAAGAAGCCAAAATATGTATTCGGCCCATGTTTGTGTTCCCATTCGTTGAATTCTTAGCGGGAACATTTTTATCCTTTTTCGCTGACTTCTCTCCTAGAACGGTGGTAGTGGGGCGTGTTCAAATAACAGCGGTCCAATCACGAACACAGAGAGAGTGTGAAGGTCTGCGTTCTAACTCGCGACTTGATGAACGCGCGAAATTTCCGTCATCTCTTATTACTAAGCAAACAATTTTGATTATCAACATTTTTTTTTATTTGAGGAGTTGTATTAGGGGATTATTTTCGCGACGGACAGATTATTCCGACCTTACGGCCGGCATTCTCACGTTCCCCTCGCACATATGCGCCCTAATAGGGTCGGGTGGGAGTAGCATTCCAGTTCGCTTTTTTAAACATTCCAGAGCTTTTATGAAAAAAAAAACAACTGTTAGGGATCGCTCCCTTTTGTTGATCGGGAGGGTGTTAGAGCTTCAGCAATGACCAGCGGCTGGGGCCTCCAACCCAGCATAGTCACCTCCTCAGCCCCACAACTCATTCAGCTGACCAGGCAGTTGGCTGTGTCCTGAGCCCTAAGACCTTACCAGCACTGCTGGTGCCTTCTCCGATCTCCCACGCCAAACTGGGACCCGGTGGTCCGGTGGAGGCCTGTTAGCTGTCCAGGCTAGCACCGGAGCTGTGTCGTCGCTCACCACGTCGACTCCGCCGTCGGGGCTAGGGAACCCTTGGAGCCTGCTCCAAGCGATCGGAGCACCACCACCAAGTACGAGTCATACCTAGGGACACCTGTATTTCGCGATTTCATTTCATGTCAAGGTATTTGACAAAACACACTGTAGCTCTTTTTCTAAGAGTCATGGCAAATTGTGAGGGTGCAGCAGTACGGTGACCACATTCTCACTGGCCCCGTCGAGAGCGGGACGACACCTCTTACTAGTGGCGTAGCCAGGATTTGTGTATGGGGGGTGTTAAGAAGCATGGCTCCCCCCCCCCGTATTAAAGCGGGGGGTCCGGGGGTCCTCCCCCGGGAAAATTTGGATTTCAAGGTGTTAAATAGTGCTAGTTTAGCTGTTTTCGGTACTTAAATTTAAATATTGTAATGGTAAAAATTTTATTAATTTTTAATATGAAATTTGTTTGAGTGATGAATAAGAAATTTATTTAAAGATTTGGTGCTAAGGGGGGGGGGGGGTTGAACCCCTAAAACCTCCCCCCTCTCCCCTGGCTACGCCCCTGCCTCTTACCGACCTCGGCCAATAACCACAGGAGAAAAGCTACAGTATTTTGTGAAATACCTTGACACGAAATGTATTCGCGTGGTGTCCCTAGTCATACCCGGTCAGAATCCAGGGCCTCGGAGGAACCCTCAGCGGACAGAGATCTCTGAGCTGCCCTCCGCTGGGGGGTTGACAGTCGGGGTGGTCGGGTGACTGTCCACAGGACCACCCGCTGAGCTACGTCGTGGAGGAGGGCGGGCGGAAGGTGGGCAAGGGCGTGGTGTTCGACTTCGTCGAGATCCTGCGCTCCAAGTTCGGCTTCACGTACGAGGTGCTGACCCCCAGGGAGAACGTGATCGGCGACAACAACACGGGCCTCCTCAGCATGCTCAACAAAGGGGTGAGTCGCCCTTACGGCGTCTGCTCGTCGGACGCGCGGCCTCTTGTCGTCCTCTTGCTCGGTCTTTGTCAGTTGTTTGTTTGGCACGTTTGGCGTACCGTGTTTGCACACAGAGTGAGTTACGAGAAAAAAGAAATGGGGTGTGGCTGTGTCACGGACACGGCCGTGTGTTGTACGTAATAGGTAATATTTTCTACAAAAAAATATAAGATATGCTATTTTTTTATTTTAACAGCGTATATGGTCACTGTAACTATTTTACACTAATGTTTTATATAATGCAATCGATAGATTTTGACGAGAACTGACGATTGAAACTCAAAACGAACGTCGTAGCTTCTCAGAGTCAAAAAGTTATACTAAATGTGAAATCTCAGAAACGCAGCAAAATGTCCTCAAAATGGCGGCGCTTCCCCCACCACCGCGCGTGATGCGTCACAGTCCTCACTTAGGCCGGCCACACATGCTCCGGTTTTCCTCAGAGGTCTGCCTCAAGGTGCTGTGCCTCAAGGCAGACCTGTGATGAGGGGTGCGCCCACATGTTCGGGTCTCCTAGAGTTACCTTGAGGCGTATGTGTCAGTAGTATACCTGCAATTATGGCGTCAACAGACGATGCTCTCGCTGTCAATGGATTGCTTATAGCAACGGGGGAAATGAAGACACAGAAAGTGAAACGAAAAGTGTGGTGCAAAGACTGGTTGAAAAAAAAAAAAAAAAAGACAAAAATATTCACATATAATTTTGTTGAATGAGCTGAGATTCGCGCCAAATGATTGGCATGATTTCTTAAGGATGGACGAAGATACATACTTGAAACTCCTGTAGCTTGTGGCGCCAATAATTGGGAAATAGGTCATCCAACAGGAAATCAAACAGATGGAAATACCACAATGTCGGTTCATAAACTTCGTCAGCACCACTTCCACTTTTTTTCGAATTCTTCACTTTTTTCACTTCTATGAGGATGTTACTTCTAAAATTATTAATTTTTTAATTACTACATCTGTGTTGGCAGTAGGCTATATTTCTTTAAATTTTTTCCACTAATCGTCAGCTCTTTCCGCGACCATAATATTATTTCATTTTACTTGCCATAAGCAAGGAGAATCCTTGTACAGATGAATAAATTCCTCCAATACTTGGCGTGTTAGAGAAGACATGGTTACCACAGAAAGTATTGGGACTAACCTCACTCGCCACTGACAGGTCGCCTCAAGGTCTGCCTCATCTCCGGTACACACGCACCGGAAACGTGTGAGGGAGGGGCGTACCTTGAGGCGAACGAAGGTATTTTCGATCTTCACTCCGGTCGCCTCTTTCCAGAAAACCTCAAGGTAAAATAACATACACACACTCCGGTCTACCTTAAGGTTCTGTACCTTGAGGCAGACCTCTGAGGAAAACAGGAGCGTGTGTGGCCGGCCTTAGCGTAACGAATTCTTTGATCCTTTAGCTATCCAGTGGTGTAGTTAAGTTTTGGATGGAGATGATAGATATGTAGCTGCAACGCCAAATAATATACTCCGATTTTGTTATCATTGTTTTTTTTTTTAAATTGCCTCCCACTATGGAAGCAGTTTTAAAGACGTATTCACGTCAAAATTGTGTAAGGATTATAATCTAAAGTGTTTCCCAAGGTTGAGCCCGTGGTGTTCTGGGCGTGGAAAACCCGACAATGAGTAGACGTGTGTGTCGTGATTATAGACAGCGACCAGTGACCACGTAGTAAAGAGAAAATCAACTCCATTACATTTCACTTGCTTTGACTGGGGCTCAATTTTCACCCTTCAAACTTAAAATAAAAATGGTGTCGGCGCAGCACAGCTGCGTTGGGCAGCAAGGCAGAATTTAAAATTAATGAGGCGCGAGTATTTTTCTTCGCGGCCCGTGTGGCTTGTGGATGTTAATCTAGAAATAGACAACCGCAAGAAAACTTGGCAGCGGTCTGCAAACTGGCAAGGAAAGAGCGGAGCAATATTGAAAGTAAGTCATCCGACCGGAGAGTTGTAGAATAGTGCAGCTGAAAGTCCTTCCGTGCATGTGCAACGGGAAAAACTGCAGTGGGTAACGACTGCAGGACGACGGCATATGGCTCTGGCAGACTCACTGGGTTGCCTCCGATGTAGATCTGTTTTAAATCAGTGAAACGTTAGTAACATTTAATTTGAAATTTAAAAAAAAAACCTGCTGGGGGAGAGAAGGGGCCAAAAAGACCATGTCGGGCAAAGCGGTCATATGGTCTTCTGAGGCCGCGAGGTTTTAAAAATATGCAAACCTAACTTGGCCACTTTGGCCCACATCTCCTTTATTACTGGTTAAATATCGAATTTCCCAAAAGGATAAAAAAAACCTGTTTAAAAAAATCACTGACAAATCAGTGAACTTCAGTCGCTGAAAGTAAACTTCTTGAATTCACGGTTTTCTGCTCAGACGTTTTAACATACTTGGTGATCATAGTTCGCTGTCTCTGAGCATCTTCAAAAAATTTTTGATTTAAGTGTTCATATACGTTTTTGACGTGACGACGTCTAATAAATCGATGAACGCCGGCTGCACGCACGAAAAAGTGTCCCGTTACGCACACTGTCCCGTTACGCTCATTGTACGCTTGCGCCGCATCTATCTCTCTTCCACTCGATTGGAACAACCATCGATTTGACTTTTTCGAGGCACATTAAACTTGAAACACTCCCATTCGTTTCCTACTTTTCCTATCATCGTCTTATCCTTAACAGAATAACACAGATTGGAAGAAGTTAAATAGCAAACATGTATAAAAGTTATAGTTAAAATAATCTGTTCGTTAAAGTAATAAACATATTTGAATTAATAAGTGCAAATATAAGTAAATTTATCAATTAAATTGTAGATTTCATTTCACTCCTTCTTTGTATCCATACAAAATAGTGACAATTCAATAAAAATGATTCAATTTTATTCATAAAAGTATGCAATCATTTCATCAATGTTTTGTTATGACGTTGTCACGTTAAACTATCGTCCGTAAACCGACTTTACCGACAACCAATTTTTTTTCAAATGATCATCAGCTTTCAAAAAATCTCGGGCGCACGACTCGGAAAGCACCGGAGCGACCTCGGAGATTGTGGTCGATGACCTCCGACCTCCGACGACGCTGGGGTCTGAAACGCGATCGGTTCGCAAATCAACGTCGTGACACGCGACAGACCCGGTTCAGTCCGCAGAGTGACGTGTGGGACAGACCCGAGCTATCGACTACCCCCCCCCCCTCTATGCGCAGGCATCACGCCATCCACGCGGGAAGTCGGTCAGGGTTGCCAACGTGCCGACATGTCCTGCGTCCACAAGGTCCTTCCACGCCCGCGACACAAACCTGGTAGCTCATCAAGGGTTGATGGCTGGGAAGAATTTGACTTTAGGTTGGATGCGTGCCGTGTAACTAAAGATGCACATATTAAAAATTTGTAAGAAAAAAAAATTGGTTGTCTGTAAAGTCGGTTTACGGACGATAGTTTAACGTGACAACGTCATAACTAAACGTTGATGAAATGATTGCATAGTTTATGAATAAAATTTAATCATTTTTATTTTAATAATAAAAGAATAAATACTTGAAATTATACTAGTAATAAGATTTTTAAAATGCAAGAATAATTAACCTTTATTGCCGAAATTGTTGTTGTAATAAGCAATGAAAACCACATTAACTTTTCACTTCACTTTATAAACAGTCGAGTGGAAGAGAGATAGATGTGGCGCAAGCGTACAATGAGCGTAACGGGACACAGCGTAACGGAACAACGTGTGCAACGGGACACAGCGTAACGGAACAATGTGCGTAACGGGAGACTTTTTCGTGCGTGCAGCCGGCGTTCATCCATTTATTGGACGTTGTCACTTCAAAAGGGGGTTGTCTCTAAAGTCGGTTTACGGACGATAATTTTACGTGATAACGTGAGTGGAAGAGAGATAGATATATGCGTCACAAGCCGAACGCTTAGGCCGATCGTGCCTCTCTATCGCTTGTTCCGCGCTCTCGCTTGCACGCTCGGCTCAGGCGGAACGTGAGAATGAGTCATGCATGCTTTTTCGTGCGTGCAGCCGGCGTTAATCGATTTATAAGACGGTTATCACGTCAAAAAACCAAAATAGTTTACCTTTAGTTTGATGTTTGATCTGTTGTAAATAGTCTAAATTAACCTGATAAAGTATACCATTTAAAAACTGGAACACTCCTTTTTTTCGACATTTCTGAATATTGATCGGTCTGGGCATGGGGCTGGAAACAAGACTGTCAGTTGTTGAGTTTAGTGAACGTATAAAACAGGAAACTTTATAAATATTTGAAGTAGCTTGGCTTCTGAGTTGTAGCCGCGTCCCTTGGCGAATAATTCACAGACGTTTCTGGTCGACATTGCTGTCGCCATCATCAGGGAGCAGTTACCTACCTACTGCCTGATGATGGCGACTGCAATGTCGACCAGAAACGTCGGTGAATCTATTCGCCAAGAACACGTGCTACAACCCAGAGGCCAAGATACTTCAGACAATTGGCCCGGAAAGCCTGCGAACGTCATTAATCTTTATAAATATTGTTGCA
Organism: Bacillus rossius redtenbacheri; assembly: GCF_032445375.1. Classification (NCBI taxonomy): domain Eukaryota; kingdom Metazoa; phylum Arthropoda; class Insecta; order Phasmatodea; family Bacillidae; genus Bacillus; species Bacillus rossius. Next base: position 56,077,580 of record NC_086338.1, read on the forward strand.
GTTCGTTACGGGTAAGATAATATGAGTATTGTTGCGGACACGTGGGGCAGTTACAGAATCCGCCACTGCCCAGCCAGGGCGCGCGCCGCGCTATGCAGTATTCCTCGCCCGATTATCGATCAACTGGGGCATTTCGAAGGTCCTCGGGGGGAAAGTATTCATATCACAGACGAGAGAGCCACATCTGAAGTTCCCCGAAGTTCATGCTCGCTTTTTTTCCCCCTTTCTATCTCATTGTATAAACCGGTGTGGCATTAAATTTTGCGGTCGATCAGGATAGGTTAGCTACATTATAAATACTTTAAAACATTGTGGATGGTTGGTTATACTAGGTAAGTATAGCTACATTAAAAATTCTGTAAAATAATTTTATGGTTTCTTAGCAAATAACTTTTTAATATGTAGCTATCCAGGGCTAGGAAACCGTTTATACATGATTTCACAGTATCTTTAATGTAGCTATCCTAACCAAATTAACCGTCCACAATGTTTAAAAGTATTTGTAATGTAGCTAACCTAACATTTTACAACGAACAAAAAAAAAACCGAAGATGCAGGATCGGGCGTTTGGCTCTCTCGTCTGTGAAAAAAAGGCTTCCCGTCCTCGGGCGGCGACGCGACACTATCGATACTCGGACAGAAATATATCGATCGCGGCGCGTGCGTCGTTCGCGTGTCGCCGGGGCTGATGGGAATCAACATCACGAGCTTCTAAAAAAGAGGAGTTGTCGGTCAATGGAGGGGGGGAACCATACATGCAACATCGTTGCGACGCGAGGGGACATAAAAGCTCGAGAAAATACCAGAAAAAATATTTGGATCGATACGAAACACAGGCAAGCTGTTACGTAACCGTTATAACTGAGAAACTTCCCGTCCGTATCAAAGAGAAAAAAAAAACGAAATTATCGGGGGAAATCAACTAGAGTTGTATTTCGGTTTTTATACAGTTGAGAAATGCTGACAAATAATCTTTTAAAGTTTCAAATTTTTATTATTTCTTAATGAAAACTACTCTTAAATGCATGTTAATAATTAAATTTAAAATTTGCAATTTTACTACTTAACTTTCTACTTATAATAATTAGTTCCAAACTTGTATAGTCAAGTGAAATGGCTTTTTAATGCATGTTTAATAAATGTTGAACGGTTTGTAAATGGTGCTTTAACAACTGCAGATATTATAGCGTTTTGTCGTCACTAAACATGTGTATAGCTATATAATTTAAAAGATTTTCATCATCTTGAACAATGGTGTTACCATGAATATTTTTCTATATCAATAATATGAAGGTCTGGCTCAGTAGGTTTATAAAATTTTAATTTTTTTCGAGTTTTAAAACGAAAAAAAAAATCCATTTTTCGAAATTTCCCCGTCTGTTACGAGACGAGATATGCCTGCTGTCAAAATTTCATGTTTATATCTCGTCTGGAAGTGGGTTAGACTTGTATGGACGAGTATTTCAGTTAGTCAGACTTTTAAATTAAATTTTTGTCCATTAAAGGACTCATTGACAATATGACACTTTGTTCAAATAAGGTACATATTTGTTTAAATATTCTAAGTTATGTATCAATAGAAGTATATTGTTTAATGTTACCTACCATATTTCTCAGTAAATTATATTTACTTTTATCATTCCTAGCAAAATTGATATACATTGTCAATGTAATAAAATAATTGTTTAACACTATAATACAAAGTTCGAACAGGAAATTAGAGGTAGACAATGGAATTGCTTTGAATGGAGATAGTAGAATGTTGTAGAGTAATGATAGCTGTGGTGTCAGCAGGAGGCTGATATGGCATCCTACTTCCGGCCCATCATCTAAGTGTAAGATGGTAGATTGTTGTAGAATAATGAAAGCCATGGTTTCGGCAGGAGGCTGACATGGTGGCCTACTTCCTGCCCATCATCTAAGTGTAAGACGGTAGATTGTTGTAGAGTAATGAAAGCCATGGTGTTGGCAGGAGGCTGACATGGTGGCCTACTTCCTGCCCATCATCTAAGTGTAAGACGGTAGATTGTTGTAGAGTAATGAGAGCCGTGGTGTCGGCAGGAGGCTGACATGGCGGCCTACTTCCTGCCCATAATCTAAGTGTAAGACGGTAGATTGTTGTAGAGTAATGAAAGCCATGGTGTCGGCAGGAGGCTGACATGGCATCCTACTTCCGGCCCATCATCTAAGCGTAAGATGGTAGATTGTTGTTGAGTAATGAAAGCCGTGGTTGCGGCAGGAGGCTGACATGGCAGCCTACTTCCTGCCCATCATCTAAGTGTAAGATGGTAGATTGTTGTAGAGTAATGAAAACCATGGTGTCGGCAGGAGGCTGATATGGCATCCTACTTCCGGCCCATCATCTAAGTGTAAGACGGTAGATTGTTGTAGAGTAATGAGAGCCGTGGTGTCGGCAGGAGGCTGACATGGCGGCCTACTTCCTGCCCATCATCTAAGTGTAAGACGGTAGATAGTTGTAGAGTAATGAGAGCCGTGGTGTCGGCAGGAGGCTGACATGGCGGCCTATTTCCTGCCCATCATCTAAGTGTAAGACGGTAGATTGTTGTAGAGTAATGATAGTCGTGGTGTCGGCAGGAGGCTGACATGGCGGCCTATTTCCTGCCCATCATCTAAGTGTAAGACGGTAGATTGTTGTAGAGTAATGAGAGCCGTGGTGTCGGCAGGAGGCTGACATGGCGGCCTATTTCCTGCCCATCATCTAAGTGTAAGACGGTAGATTGTTGTAGAGTAATGATAGTCGTGGTGTCGGCAGGAGGCTGACATGGCGGCCTATTTTCTGCCCATCATCTAAGTGTAAGACGGTAGATTGTTGTAGAGTAATGAAAGCCGTGGTGTCGGCAGGAGGCTGACATGGTTTAGTACTTCCGGCCCATCATCTAAGTGTAAGACGGTAGATAGTTGTAGAGTAATGAGAGCCGTGGTGTCGGCAGGAGGCTGACATGGCGGCCTATTTCCTGCCCATCATCTAAGTGTAAGACGGTAGATTGTTGTAGAGTAATGATAGTCGTGGTGTCGGCAGGAGGCTGACATGGCGGCCTATTTCCTGCCCATCATCTAAGTGTAAGACGGAAGATTGTTGTAGAGTAATGATAGTCGTGGTGTCGGCAGGAGGCTGACATGGTGGCCTATTTCCTGCACATCATCTAAGTGTAAGACGGTAGATTGTTGTAGAGTAATGAGAGCCGTGGTGTCGGCAGGAGGCTGACATGGCGGCCTATTTCCTGCCCATCATCTAAGTGTAAGACGGTAGATTGTTGTAGAGTAATGATAGTCGTGGTGTCGGCAGGAGGCTGACATGGCGGCCTATTTCCTGCCCATCATCTAAGTGTAAGACGGAAGATTGTTGTAGAGTAATGAAAGCCGCGGTGTCGGCAGGAGGCTGACATGGCGGCCTACTTCCTGCCCATCATCTACGAGAAGAACCACGGCGTGCGCTACTCGTTCAGCCTGGGCGACGTGGACTGGGTGGTGATGATGAAGCGGCCCCGCGAGTCGGCCAACGGCTCGGGCCTGTTCGCGCCCTTCGACACCACCGTGTGGCTGCTGATCCTGGTGTCGCTGGTGCTGACGGGCCCCGTCATCTACCTGATCATCCTGGTGCGCGTGAAGCTGTGCAAGGGCAGCGAGCGGCTCACGCGCATCTACCCGCTGGACGCGTGCGTGTGGTTCGTGTACGGCGCGCTCATGAAGCAGGGCTCCACGCTCAGCCCCATGACGGGTGAGGCTCCACCTCATCGTGTCGTCACAAGGGTGGACTCCTGGTACCTCCAGGCCCGGGCCCAGCCCCGTTTTGTGTGAAATAAACATTCATACCCGCTGTGGTTAATTTAAAGTAAAGTATCTAGTTTGGACTTATAAAATAGTAACCATTATTTTACCCTGCATTTTCAGGTTAAGTAACATTCTATAAAGAGTGTAGGTAATGAATAACCATGAAATTGTAATGTAGCACGTGACTGTAAAATTGATGGGGGGTAGGATGGTGGGCCGGTCTCAGATCCTGGGTCCAGGGGCCCGTAATCGAATTTGTAGGCCATGCTTGCCACTGTCATGTCCAGCATGCTGGATGATGTTAACGCTGTTGATGTGATGCTATTGGTAGTGATCCTGATGTAGTGTGCCTGCCGTTTGAGGGGGTGTAACCCGGACCACCGGGTTGAAATGTTGAAATGGCAATACATCTACTATTTAAGTTATACCTCGTTCAGGAAGGTAATAAGGAACAATTTTGCTCTGTAGTTTGGTATGTATAATTTTGTTTTTGTTATGTTTGGTTTTTGTCACTTGCTTTTATGATATGTGTGTTATGTTTTCATTTTTATTTTGTTACAAGGATGGAGAAAATGGTAGAGTTAATGTGTGTGTGTGTGTGTGTGTGTGGTGATAACGTGATCAAGTAAAGTGTTAAAGGAAGAGAGAAATGTTCATCATGTTGTTATTAATCACTACCAGCCTAAATTTCATCAGGGAGATTGAGGGATCCCTGTATGATGTGGCAGAACCGGGTAGGCGCCAGCAATGCTGATAACATCTAAAGGCTCAGGACGCAGCCAACTGTCTGGTTAGCTGACTGTGGCAAATTGGGGGGGGGGGGGGGGTGAAGGTGGTGGCTAAGTTAGGATGGGTAGCATCAGCCTCTGGTCATAGCTGGTTCTCTGACACCTCTCCTGTTGGGTGTTTCTCATTGGCCCAGAGTTCTCCAGGTGAGTTTGCGAGCCAATATAGCAGGTGCAGCGCTGAGGTACAGCTGTTTGAATGTTAGCGTATCGCGAAATGAGTATAGCTTTATCTCTAGAGACCGGCAAAATTCGCGGATTCATTTCACGATATGATAGAATCCAAACAACTGTACCTTTAAATTGCTTCTCTGATTGGCTCACAGTTTATCTGAAGGACTATGAGCCAATGAAAAAAAAAATTCAACCAAAAAAAGTATCGAATCGCAAGCGTCCCAGTTGACAGGTGACACGAGTCAGTAGCCAACGAGCAGATGGCATTTTTCCCGAGTATGTAGGGGATGGCGGAGTCTAGCCTGGAGGTCATCCAAAGTGCGAATTTTTCCAGTCTCTGTGGGATCTCTGACATCTCTCCCGTTGGGTGTTTCTCATTGGCCCAGATGAGTTTGCGAGCCAATAGCAGACGCAGCTGTTTGAACATCAGCCTGATGAACCCGTGAGTTTCCTCCGGTCTCCGAGCGGCGACCAAGGATAGCCGCGCAACTGGTGTCGGCCGGCCAGGGAAGTGCTATCGACCAACTGTCGGACGGGCACAGCTGGTGGGGACGGATGGCTTGATAGCGGCGTAGGGGCCACGCCTCCTGCCGACCTCGGGGTGTCCCCGGGAGCCTGATGTCCCATCGACCGTTCAGAGTCGGCGAGGAGGGACTAGTCTGAGGGTCACTTGCTCATAACCCGCGTGATCTCCGACTGACTCGCTTCGAACAGACATGTCCGGAACTAGCACGGACTCTATGTAGATTATTATTGTAAGCAGGCGTAGAAATTAGAGAATCACTCCCAAGTTACAGATAGTATATATAACTGGAGACCGGAAAAAAAATTCGCGAATTCATTTCGCGATAGGCTAAAATACAAATAGTTTTTACCTCAGTGCTGCCTCTGCTATTGGCTCACAACTCACCTGGATGACTCTGGGCCAATGAGAAACACCCAACCAACGCTTTATCGAATCACAGGCTGCTACATTGGGGCGTCTCACAAGACAGCAGCCAATGGGTGGGTGACATTTGACCGAGAGTACGCATAACTATGGAGTTCATCCTACCGGTCATTGAACCCGCGAATGTTTCCGGTCCTTATATATAATGTAAACAAAAATCTTTTTTTTTACAGTGTTACAGACTTATGCCAATTGTAATAGCCATATTTTTTTTTTTTGTGTTTGGAATGCTGGTTATTTTGGTTTAATGCTTTAATAAGGATTTTCATTTCGTTAAAATAATTTTTTATATTAAATAAAGACTTTTTTTAACGAAATAAAAAGCATCTTTAAAGCCTTAAAACCAAATTCCAAATACACAAAAAAAAATACTATGGCCATTACAATTGGAGTAATGCTGTAACTTAAGCAGTGCCCGATCCGGGAGTGACAGACACACTGTGTAAAAAAAAAATATTTCAGTAAGTATGGTGTTGCTTGGCTTATGGGGTCGTAGAAGCGTCGAGGGCGAATATATCACCGAGTGTTTCTTTTGACTTTGCAGCAGTCGCCACCGTCAGAGGAGCAGTTTACCCACCGTGAATTTATTTACCTTTTTTTACATTTTTTTTATTTCTTATTATTTTTCATTGTGAATTTCTTCCGCGACCCAAAAAAAAAATAAAGTGCATAACTTCAATGGCGTCAAATTTCAAGTTATTTCAAATTGGCGTAAATACTTTGTTTTTAAGATTCTTCCCGGTATTGGGGGGGGGGGGGAATTCCCACGAACTTCCCCCCCCCCCTCCACTGCATGTTCGCCGAGGGGGTGTTACGCGATGACTGCCACGTCTGCGACTTCTGCGACGTGTGCGATGTTGCAGACTCGTCGCGGCTGCTGTTCGCCACCTGGTGGATCTTCATCACCATCCTCACGTCCTTCTACACGGCCAACCTGACGGCCTTCCTCACGCTGAGCCGCTTCACGCTGCCCATCGACGACGCGCGCGACATGGCCGTGTACCGCTACCGCTGGATGGCGCAGAAGGGCCTCACCATGCACGAGGTGGTACGGGTGAGTGCGTCGCGCAGATCAGCGGCGAGCAGACAGGCCGTGCAACACTACCATAAGCTGTACAAAAAAATAATTGGTTGTCTGTAAAGTCGGTTTACGGACGATAGTTTAATGTGACAACGTCATAACAAAACATTGATGAAATGGTTGCATACTTTATGAATAAAATTGAATCATTTTTATTGAATTATCACTATTTCGTATGTATACAAAGAAGGAGTGAAATGAAATCTACAATTTAATTGATAAATATACTTTTATTTGCACTCATTAATTCTAAATATGTTTATTACTTTAACGAACAGATTATTTTAACTATAACTTTTATACATGTTTGCTATTTAACTTCTTCCAATCTGTGTTATTCTGTTAAGGATAGGACGATGATAGGAAAAGTAGGAAACGAATGGCAGTGTTTCAAGTTTAATGTGCCTCGAAAAAGTCAAATCGATGGTTGTTCCAAACGAGTGGAACAGAGATAGATGCGGCGCAAGAGTACAATGAGCGTAACGGGACAATGTGCGTAACGGGACACTTTTTAGTGCGTGCAGCCGGCGTTCATCGATTTATTAGACGTCACGTCAAAAAAAAAAACAGATATAGGAAGGTATATTGACGTGAATACGTCTTAAAAACTGCTTCCACAGTGGGAGGCAATTAAAAAAAAACGAATGATAACAAAATCAGGGGGGGGGGGGGTTTACAGTTTGGTGTTGCAGCTACATGTCTATCATCTCCACTCAAAATTTAATTACACCATTGGATAGCTAAAAGATCAAAGAATTCGTTACGCCAAGTGAGGAGTGTGACGCATCGCGCGCGGTGGAGGGGGAAAGCGCCGCCATTTTGAGGTCATTTTGCTGCGTTTCGAGATGTCCATTTAGTACAACTTTTGACTCGGAGAAGCTATGACGTTCGTTTGAGTTTCAATCGTCAGCTTCGTCAAAATCTATCGATTGCATATACAAAACATTAGTGTAAAATAGTTACAGTGAATATATGGTGTTAAAATAATATATATAATCATCTTAGTGTTCAAACATTATTATAACATACATAAAATAGCGTATTTTATGTTTTGTATAGAAAATATTACCTGTTACGTACACGTATTCACGTACAACACACGTCCGTGTCGATGACTCAGCCACACCCCATTTTTTTCAAAGCATGTTCAGTGGGGAAGACATGTAGTACCGTACACGCGGCAGCATGGTATGCCATTCCCAGATTTTACGCTATGTTAAATGGAATATGGAAAATATGTTATGGTACACTATAGGGAGAGCCATTTAAAAAAAATGTACTACCAAGGAGCTTACATATAATGGTACACCATTAATGCCCAGGCACCCTACAAAACTGTTTTTTCAAGTTTGCATGAATTTTAAAACATAACTTACACATGACCGGTGCTTGTATCCTATGTTAGCCATCAAGCTACTTGTCCGAACGCAGATGGTATCAGCAGAGTTAAGCCTCGATTTTCTCAGCTTATCAATTTAAAATATTTAAACCCTTCGTTTTTTTTTCCAAGAATAAATTTCGAGGGGAGGTATCGAAATAGTAAATTTAAAAAAAAAGTAACTTTGGAACACACTATTTAATTTTTAAAAAAGAGGAAGTTCTGGTCAAGTATTTTTTACGTGATAACTAACGTCTTATAAATCGATGAACGCCGGCTGCACCCACGAAAAAGCATGACTCATTGTCACGTTCCGCCTGAGCCGAGCGTGCAAGAACCGGCCAACCACCGTGCGAGAAAAACTTCTATGATATCAAACGGGTTAAGGCGAGCTTTTCAAAATCAGCAATTAAAAAAAAAATTGAATTATTTGTCCAATTTCGTTAATTCAAACTAACAATTTATTGACATTGATTTGATTTCAGTTTTATTTCTATAACTAATTGTTCGTGATTATATTTAATCAAATTATTAAGACTAAATTTGCAAAAACTGTAAATAATATTTGAAAATTAACAAAGTATGCAAATTTTCATCATGTTTTTTTATGACGTTATCACGTAAAATTATCGTCCGTAAACTGACTTTATAGACTACCCCCCCTTTTTTTTTTATTATTGCTCGTCGCACAAGTTGTTTATTCACGTTGTCAGCACGTATTCTTAAGAAGTCTGTCGCTGCTAACAGCCAGTCACTTCAGGTAACTACTTTCCGTTCTCTCTTTCGCTCATTTCCTTCGCTGTCTTCGGTAAAATCTGTTTGCTCTTAAATTTTTCACGTGGAGTACAGACAGACGACTTGCCTTCTGTCCACAACGGAAATGCGCAACTCTTTGCATCATTGATGATTCTTTGCCCTCCTTCTTTCTCTTTGACCCGTGTTCCTTTCCCTTGGGACACAGAGACGCTAGGGCACATCTGTGGGCGCCGCGTCTGTCAAAGAGTCGATGCTTACTCTTTAACACGGTGGTATCCTTAGTTCTGCTTCTATAATATCACGCTTTACGCATGATTTGAATTTAATTCGGAAATACGAGAGGATGTTTAATTTTTTTTTTAAGTCAGACGTACCAATTTTATATATATATTTAAAAAAATTGGTGATTTCTATTACAAATCACAATTATACTTATTATTTATTAATTTAGTATTTAATTCAAACAATAAAAAATATTTTTTTTTCTTTTAAACAAAAAAAAACTAATATCCAAGGTTTTGGATCCACAAATTAATTGCGAAATATTCAAATACACGTAATATTGCTCACGCCCTTAGGAATAAAGCAATACATTGTTTACAAGTAGTTTAATCCACTTGATTATCTCTCGGGCACCGCAGTAAAATTCCCATAGAGTCGTTAACCGCGCGAATGAGCCGTGCACATGTACTGGCATCGGGACGCCGTCCGAGCGCGGTGTTGTCAGATATGTGGGACATCGTCGAAGCGCGGTGTTGCCAGATATGTGGGACATCGGAGCGCGGTGTTGCCAGATATGTGGGACATCGTTGGAGCGCGGTGTTGCCAGATATGTGGGACATCGCCCGAGCAGTGTTGCCAGATATGTGGGACATAACCCGAGCGCGGTGTTGCCAGATATGTGGGATATCGTCGGAGCGCGGAGTGGCCAGATATGTGGGACATAATCCGAGCGCGGTGTTGCCAGATATGTGGGACGTCGCCCGAGCGCGGTGTTGCCAGATATGTGGGACATCGTTGGAGCGCGGAGTGACCAGATAAGTTGGACGTCGCCGGAGCGCGGTGTTGCCAGATATGTGGGACATCGTTGGAGCGCGGTGTTGCCAGATATGTGGGACATCGTTGGAGCGCGGTGTTGCCAGATATGTGGGACATAACCAGAGCGCGGTGTTGCCAGATATGTGGGACATAACCAGAGCGCGGTGTTGCCAGATATGTGGGACATAACCAGAGCGCGGTGTTGCCAGATATGTGGGACATAACCAGAGCGCGGTGTTGCCAGATATGTGGGACATAACCAGAGCGCGGTGTTGCCAGATATGTGGGACGCCGTCCGAGCGCGGTGTTGCCAGATATGTGGGACGCCGTCCGAGCGCGGTGTTGCCAGATATGTGGGACGCCGTCCGAGCGCGGTGTTGCCAGATATGTGGGACGCCGTCCGAGCGAGGTGTTGCCAGATATGTGGGTCGCCGTGCTGAGGCGCGGTGGGACAGGACCGAGAATAGACGTCGCCAGGCGGCGCCGCGAGAGCTGTTGTGAAGAAACGTGGGAGGCGCAACTCTCTTCCAGCGCGAAGTGACGTATTCTGGGAATGTCGAACGCACATTCAAGGGGGGAGTGGTAGAGAAATGGAGCAGTAGGGTGGATAGAGGGGAAATATAATAAATGAATGACTAAATTAAGATTCCACATTATTACGTTTCCCTTATAAGGAGAGAAAAACAAGAGAACCTAACCAAAAAGCGAGAGGGAATGCATGAGTACGATAGCACACATTTTATTGTACATTCCAAAAAAAACAATAAACATTATCACAACCGTTGTTTGCATCTAAAATCCAGGCTTTAGTATAAGGTTGCCTTCCCCTACGGCACCAGGTCTGTAAACATAACAAATACACTTTTTAGATAAATCAAAAATTGCTAGGGCCTGAATATTAAGGCAAGCAAGAGCCTTAATGGTGACGAAGTCTGACCACAGAACTGGCATACGTACTGCTACTGTCTTAACTCAAAATGCAGACGCCCACGCTGTAAAAAAAACAACTACCAAACTGCATAAATGCTTGGCCGATTATTTCACGCACGGAAACGTAACAAATGGCATGACCTGTCTTCAATAACAGTCCCGCAGGACATGTTCTTTGGCTGTCCTCGCCGGACACAACAGCTATGCAGGACCTGTCCTCTTCGGAGGAACAAGCGGCTAAGAGTCTGTGTCACGTGACTTGTCTCAGATTTTGGACAATTCTCAAAAGTTGTTACTCGCGGTACCCACTGACAACTGCCTTTTTCAAAGCGACGCATGTTTTGTTTACGGAACACTGAGGACTACAACGCTGATGCAAGCATAGACTAAGTATGGATACAATCTGCGCTCTCAGGCTGCGTAATAAACAACTCGTGGTCCAAAAAAAAAAAAACAACTGAAGGTCTTGTTTGCTGAAGTCGAGTTTATGAAGTGTGTACTTTCTTTTTTAAAATGTGTAAACGTTTTTTGGACCTCTGAAGCGCCAACTTCTATAGGTACGAGTCTTGCCTGAGGCATGAACGTGTGTTAGTGTTTCAAACGGAAATAGCAGGTTAATTTTGATTCGCAATATGACCTAGGATTACCGTAACGGCATTGCCTCAGTATTGACTTCATCTTCGTGAAGTGGTTGAATGTGAATGAAGGCGAAAAGCTTCAAGTTCGCCACAAATGGGAAGTCGTGGATGAGCGGTCTGTACAGCAGGGGGGTTCGCCATGGCGCTGACATGCGACGTTGCCGCTTGTTGCAGCACGACCCCGCCTACGACTACCTGAACCACTCGGTGAAGGCGGGCCGGGGGGAGTTCCTCAAGGGGGACAACCTCAAGATGATGTCCATCGTGCAGAAGGGTGAGTGCGTCCCCCTTTCGGGTCGTTACCACAACGCCGAAATACCACAACGCCGAACGTACAATAACGCCGAATGCCAAATTGACCGCAACGCCGACAGCTAGAAAACTGCTGTGTGCCACAACGCCGAAATACAGTAACGCCGAAAAATGTACCACAACCTAACCTAACCTAGGCTACCCTAACCTAGCCTAACCTAACCTAACCTAACCTAACCTTACCTTACCTTACCTAACCTAGCCTTTTCGGCAGTCCTGCAATGACATTTTTCGGCGTTAATGTGTTTCGGCGTTGTGGTACACAGCAGTTTTCTAGCTGTCGGCGTTGTAGTCAATTTGGCATTCGGATGTTATGGTTTTCGGCGTTATTGTACGTTCGGCGTTGTGGTGCGTCCCCCTTTCACTTCGCGGTCCGGCTGTAAGATTGCAACCTGGCCACAGCCACCGAGACCTGCAGAGGATACATGCCCAGGTGGCGTGGGCTGGAGGCTGCACTACTGCTGAAGCCAGTGAGAGGTGTTATCTGGAATCACCTTCCATTTTCTGTAACCTTAGTCAGTTTTCCTCTCCGTCTAATTCCTTCCCTTTTAAGCGTTCAAAGTTTCTGCCCATACCTCAAACCGTCTTTCTTCCATATCTTTATCTCTCTTCTACTTTCATCTCCATCATCGGTTATCAGCCACCGTCGTCTTTCCTGTTCTTCTTCTTCATTGTGTCCTTATTCATTCTCCATTCATATTTCGGGTCATCATCTTCATATTTTAAGGCTTCCCATACGCATCTTCTCTCTTATTCGTTCGTCTCCAAACCTCAATGAACAGTCTTCCTCATATTCTTCTTCATCTTGTCTTTTTTCAAATCTCAAATGCTTCCTAGTCTGCCAATATACCTTTCATGTTATTTTCACAGTTACAATTTTTTTTTTGTTTGCAAGAGGTTCACTTGATATTTCTGGCATAAGGAAAAAACTTTAAAGGAACTCCGAGAAATAACGGTTATGGAAATACAAATCTCAGGAACTTCATGAACGCTAGCAAACGCCAGTTAGTGCAGCCCTCAAACTGCTTGAACTCAGTGCGGACGGTAGAATAATGCAACAGGGTCTCATTAGTATGGACCATCAAATTTCACGTTGTTTCCTGATTCCAGGTTGGAATTTAAAAAAAAATAGCCAGTCATGGGGACTGTCAATGGAAGTGAAAACTTAAAACTTTGTTTTTAAAAGTGTAATATAACATCATTTCTACGTCAAATGTACGTAAGAAAATTATTTTGGTATTATATCAGTACGATGTCAGCATGATATCGTTTATCCTTACATAATTTTCTAGTCACTTAAATTGTCACTGGTATGTAAAAATTACGTAAAAATTCATTACCTAGCTATGACTTACCAGTGATGTCAGACCTATGTCATGTATTTACGTGGTCAAATTAACTTCACTTACTGCTACTACAGCATGTCGGTGATGCGAACTCACAAGATTTTTACCCATCCAAAATAAAAGAGTCCAACACGCACATGATACAGTCGAATATATACAATGTACATATTAGTGTATATACGCGTATACATGCACACAGGCCGCTGCGATTCGCCAGTCTGGCGCAACACGTCACGAGCATGTCGGTGACGCGAACCCATAAGTTTTGTCCCTAGCGAAAATCGCTCAACGCGGCTAAAGAAGTTTTCACTTCAAAAAAATTGGTTGTCTGTAAAGTCGGTTTACAGACGATAGTTTAACGTGACGTCATAACAAAACATGGATGAAATGATTGCATACTTTTATGAATAAAATTGAATCATTTTTATTTAATTATCACTATTTTGTATGGATACAAAGAAGTAGTGAAATGAAATCTACAATTTAGTTGATAAATTTACTTTTATTTGCATTCATTAATTCAAATATGTATGTTTATTACTTTAACGAACAGATTATTTTAACTATAACTTTAATACATTTTTGCTATTTAACTTCCTCCAATCTGTGTTATTCTGTTAAGGACAGGACGATGATAGGAAAAAGTAGGAAACGAATGGGAGTGTTTCAAGTTCAATCTACCTCGAAAAAAGTCAAAATCGATGGTTGTTCCAATCGAGTGGAAGGGAGAGATAGATGCGGCGCAAGCGTACAATGTGCGTAACGGGACACTTTTTCGTGCGTGCAGCAGGCGTTCATCGATTTATTAGACGTTGTCACGTCAAAATCAATTGCGTCATCGGGTCGATGTCGTGTGTCGACGGCTTCTAGTCCTCTGGACGGTGATCCAGTGGACATAGTGGATCAGGTAAGAGCGCAGACGACCGCTGATTGGCTCTCGCGGGGCGTGTGTTCGCCGCAGAGAACAAGATGTACCTGCGCGAGCGCAACGTGGTGGAGTACCTGATCCTGCGGGACTATGTCACCAAGACACACAACAACGTGGAGGAGACGGAGCGATGCACCTTCGTGTCCACGCCCAAGGCCTTCATGGAGCGGTCCGTGGCCTTCGCCTACCAGCCGGGCACCAATCTGCACAAGCTGTTCGACCCCGTGTGAGTAGTGAGTAGTGAGCGGTGAGTAGTGAGTAGTGAATGGTCACTTTGGTTATTTTTGGTTCTGAGGTACATATTTTGGTAAATTAAAAATACATTCTAAGCTTTTTTTCAATCTACAGTTCGGCATATACTGTAATCTGGTACCGATGAAAATTTGTTTACTTCGACTGCCAGGTCAAACCCGCTGCATTGCCCACATAACTCTCACGTGTAATTTTTTATTAACACAGAGCAGCTTATAACAAGTGATTAAATTTAACTGAACGTGGTAAAAAAAATCTTTAAAATTTTGATTGAAAATGAGTTGATGTTCTGTGATCTGGCCGAACGAACTACACAGCTTGTCGGCTGTCACGAGTGCCGGACAGAAGTTGTAGTGTGGGTTATAGGTTCATGGGCCTGGTGGAGCAAGGCATCGTGAAGCACCTGCTGCGCAAGGACCTGCCCAAGAACGAGGTGTGTCCCCTGAACCTGGGCAGCAAGGAGCGCCAGCTGCGCAACTCCGACCTCTTCATGACCTACATCATCGTCATGTCGGGCTACGCCATCGCCGTGGCCATCTTCTGCGGCGAGCTGCTGGCGCGCGTCATCGCCAAGTTCCACGAGAGCCGCGTCATCGAGACGCACGACACCGGGTAACTGTCATGTACCAAGCACTACGGGTAACTTTCACCCGCACGCATGACACCAGGTACTGTCATCGACACACACAAATCCCCGGGTAACTGTCATCGACACACACGACCCCGGGTAACTGTCATCGACACACATGTCATTGGGCAACTATCATCGACACACAAGTCACCAGGTAATTATCATCGACACGAACGACACCGGGTAACTGTCATCGAAAGATACGACACTGGGTAACTGTCATCGACACACACAAATCCCCGGGTAACTGTCATTGACACACACGACACCGGGTAAATGTCATGTACATGCACGACACCGATTAACTTTCACCCACATGCATGACACCGGGTAACTGTCATTGACACACACGACCTCGAGCTATCTATCATCGACACACATGTCATCGGGTAACTGTTATCCATACGCACGACACCGGATTACTGTCGGCACGCTTCTCGTAGACGAAATGTTCATTCGGCCTGATTTTGTACACAAAATTTGGCGATGTATTTTGTGATTTTTTTAAGTCGTATTTAGTGCACCTTACTAAACTCACAAAATGAAAAATTAGAAATATACCAGCCTCAAATTTTTTTTTCCAATATTTTCATTTCCCTATTCATTAAATTCGACCAGTTACGATCTCTGACGAAGCAGGGGGGTCCCACCCTTATCAACAAACTGCCATCTCTGCTGTTTCTGACTTTAATTTATCATCTTATTTACACTTAGACCCTGCTTGCACATTGCTTGGACGTTATTTTGACCGAGGCAACAGTACGACTGGGTCAAGTTGACGAATTTGTGTTATTCAAATAAATTAGATCAGCGGCCATTGAACTGAGATATGGGGAATTTGGAAGTGAATCAACATGATGTCAACTAATCAAATGAGGAAGTGTCTCTTCTTAGTTTCGTCTTCGCATAGGAAGAAGGCCTCTCTCCCAAAGATCAAATTCAGCGTCCACACTTTATTCCTGATAGGATAACGTTTAAGTAGATTTCAATCAGCATATTCACAACTATTCTCCCACGCCTACCAAACACAAATCTTCATTTGTTTGTAGGAGTAGTATATCTAAACTTTGGCGTACTAAAACCACGCCTGAATAAGGCAAATGTTTTTGAACCTCTTTGACTAACAAATATTTATTTTCAAAATGCTTGACATTTCATAGCTGTTTTGCATGTAGTATATACACTGAACAGGTTTTTTCTCTCCTTGTTCAAGAATAAGTTCACCTATCACCGTCTCTAGATATCCTGCGCCTACTTTAACCCGACGTCCAAAACACTCGTCGTGGCAAACCAACCAACTTGTACTAAGTGTTCTTGCACAAGTGTGCTTGATACAAGGTGTGATCGTATCAACGGCTCAAACATTCTCCAACCGTTCCCATGGCCTCATTTGGGCAGGAATAATCCTCACGGAGCACGTCAGAAATAATCTGTCCGTGTCAAGGCGAGGAACGCTCATCGCCCACTGCCAGATCTATTTAGAAAATTAAAAAATCGGAATTATATAAAGGGGCTGCAAGTGTAACTAACGATCGTTGGCACGGGAGGGGCGTGCGAATGCCAACGGGCACAATTTGTACTTCTGACTCTGAGGTCCAAGAAGCACCCTGCGTCTCAGCTGGCTCTGGCCTCGCAGTGCCAGGCACGGCGCGCCTCGGGTTCTTAATGATCAGTCGTCATTAATCTATGGTTTCATTTCTGCTTACTTATCGTTGAGAACGGGTATGTCAAAGCCTGTGTCACACGATGTAAAGTTTCAGACGTGCTCCACCAGAAACTTCCAGAAAAGTTGGTGGCCAAACCTCCATGGCAGCAGGTATGGATGTTTCTATGGAAAAAAAAAAGACTATGACAAGTAGAATCGTGACTGGTGTAGGCCTAGCTTGTGCGAATGGTTTTGTTATGGTACTTAACACTATTTGTTTTTGTATAAAACAAGGATATTTCTCACAACAGTGCCATAATTCTGTAACTGCTTCAACAGATCACATGTTCACCGCATTTCATACCAATAATAAAAAGTACTTTAATCCCTCCAAAATAATATACCGATCAACACTAAGGACTAACTCCCACAAGGTTCTGATTGGATAAAATTTTCACCTTCCACAGAAATTTTAACATGACCGATTACCAAAAAAAAAAAAACTCCATGAAAATTGCCAGCACTCTAATTCTTCCAAAGAACCATCCATACCTGCTGCCATTGAAGATCTTCCAAGGAAACTTCCATCGTTGTGATAAGGGCTTTACGGACATCTACACTCGTTATCACTGTTCAAGGAAACTGAGGAAAAATTTCGCCATTGCCAACAAAGTCTCGGCAGAACGTGGAAAACCGAAGGCAAGATGGACGGGCCGGGATGGGACACCGAGTCCATGTAGTATGTCACTCGTGTTAGAAGCTATGTATTATTTTGCCACGATGCCTTTTAAGTTCAGCTTTTTTTTCCTGGTTGTTAATTTGTTCTTCTGTAGAAACACATAGAAAACTTCGTTCATTCATTAGTTAAACTCCGTACAATTGTAGATTATTGTAACATCTTCAACTGCACCACATACCAGTACCTGATGAATGGCCACAACACATTCGGGGAATTGCGAGACTAGAATGTCTTCTCCCGAGAGCAGCACTTGTCTAGTCTAGCCTGCTGTTTATTGAATACCGAGAACTACTGCCTGTGATAACGAACCATCTCAGGATTACCTCGGAGTTGTTTCATGACAACACGGGATGACCCACCGGGAATCTAATCCTGGTGAGTGAGATGACCGCCCGACCACTAACGGTGGGACTCTGGATCTCTCTCCAGAGCTAGTAGTAATCAAACATAAAAATATGAGCAGGAATATATAACTTAATATAAGCTTTTGGACATACGCCATTGCTAAGCACTTTTTCTGTAGAAGAAAACTAAAAAAATACCCAAAAGACAAAAACACAAATTAAGCAAAAAATTGCTGTTGTCAACAGGAAATATTTTTTTCAGGCAATTTTTTGCTTAATTTGTGTTTTTTTTTGTCTTTTGGGTATTTTTTTAGTTTTCTTCTACAGAAAACGTGCTTAGCAATAGTGTATGTCCTAAAGCTTACATAAAGTCATGCACTCCCATTGCACAAATCTTTCAAAGATAATAGGAATATATAGTCCGCGCCAATGTTTCACATGCTGGTTTACATAGCCACACAAGCCTGCCTCTGCTAAGGAGTGACACAAGTCCCAAAAGACCCACGGTTGATGTCCTTTGAGAGGAGGATTCAATTTTTTTGAGAATAGTAAAAAGGTCTGCTGGTGCCGAGTCAGGAGTGTTCGACACGTTGCAAGCGTGGAGGCCGACATGTTGCAGCTACGTGCCCAGCAAGTCGCACATGTTCCCGCCGCCCTACTCCACCGTGCTGATGGGGCTGGACGCGGAGGGCGGGATCCCGGGCGGGAAGAAGCAGAACATCAACGGCCGGGACTACCTGGTGGTGGACGCCAAGGACGGGGACCGCCGCCTCATCCCCATGAGGACTCCCTCCGCCTTCCTGTTCCAGTACTCCGCCTAGGCCCCTGCAAGACTCTGCACCCTTCCCTGATAACATGAGGACCCCCTCCGCCTTCCTGTTCCAGTACTCCGCCTAGGCCCCTGCAAGACTCTGCACCCTTCCCTGATAACATGAGGACCCCCTCCGCCTTCCTGTTCCAGTACTCCGCCTAGGCCCCTGCAAGACTCTGCACCCTTCCCTGATAACATGAGGACCCCCTCCGCCTTCCTGTTCCAGTACTCCGCCTAGGCCCCTGCAAGACTCTGCACCCTTCCCTGATAACATGAGGACCCCCTCCGCCTTCCTGTTCCAGTACTCCGCCTAGGCCCCTGCAAGACTCTGCACCCTTCCCTGATAACATGAGGACCCCCTCCGCCTTCCTGTTCCAGTACTCCGCCTAGGCCCCTGCAAGACTCTGCACCCTTCCCTGATAACATGAGGACTCCCTCCGCCTTCCTGTTCCAGTACTCCGCCTAGGCCCCTGCAAGACTCTGCACCCTTCCCTGATAACATGAGGACCCCCTCCGCCTTCCTGTTCCAGTACTCCGCCTAGGCCCCTGCAAGACTCTGCACCCTTCCCTGATAACATGAGGACCCCCTCCGCCTTCCTGTTCCAGTACTCCGCCTAGGCCCCTGCAAGACTCTGCACCCTTCCCTGATAACATGAGGACCCCCTCCGCCTTCCTGTTCCAGTACTCCGCCTAGGCCCCTGCAAGACTCTGCACCCTTCCCTGATAACATGAGGACCCCCTCCGCCTTCCTGTTCCAGTACTCCGCCTAGGCCCCTGCAAGACTCTGCACCCTTCCCTGATAACATGAGGACCCCCTCCGCCTTCCTGTTCCAGTACTCCGCCTAGGCCCCTGCAAGACTCTGCACCCTTCCCTGATAACATGAGGACCCCCTCCGCCTTCCTGTTCCAGTACTCCGCCTAGGCCCCTGCAAGACTCTGCACCCTTCCCTGATAACATGAGGACCCCCTCCGCCTTCCTGTTCCAGTACTCCGCCTAGGCCCCTGCAAGACTCTGCACCCTTCCCTGATAACATGAGGACCCCCTCCGCCTTCCTGTTCCAGTACTCCGCCTAGGCCCCTGCAAGACTCTGCACCCTTCCCTGATAACATGAGGACTCCCTCCGCCTTCCTGTTCCAGTACTCCGCCTAGGCCCCTGCAAGACTCTGCACCCTTCCCTGATAACATGAGGACCCCCTCCGCCTTCCTGTTCCAGTACTCCGCCTAGGCCCCTGCAAGACTCTGCACCCTTCCCTGATAACATGAGGACCCCCTCCGCCTTCCTGTTCCAGTACTCCGCCTAGGCCCCTGTAAGACTCTGCACCCTTCCCTGATAACATGAGGACCCCCTCCGCCTTCCTGTTCCAGTACTCCGCCTAGGCCCCTGCAAGACTCTGCACCCTTCCCTGATAACATGAGGACCCCCTCCGCCTTCCTGTTCCAGTACTCCGCCTAGGCCCCTGCAAGACTCTGCACCCTTCCCTGATAACATGAGGACCCCCTCCGCCTTCCTGTTCCAGTACTCCGCCTAGGCCCCTGCAAGACTCTGCACCCTTCCCTGATAACATGAGGACCCCCTCCGCCTTCCTGTTCCAGTACTCCGCCTAGGCCCCTGCAAGACTCTGCACCCTTCCCTGATAACATGAGGACCCCCTCCGCCTTCCTGTTCCAGTACTCCGCCTAGGCCCCTGCAAGACTCTGCACCCTTCCCTGATAACATGAGGACCCCCTCCGCCTTCCTGTGTCAGTACTCCGCCTAGGCCCCTGCAAGACTCTGCACCCTTCCCTGATAACATGAGGACCCCCTCCGCCTTCCTGTTCCAGTACTCCGCCTAGGCCCCTGCAAGACTCTGCACCCTTCCCTGATAACATGAGGACTCCCTCCGCCTTCCTGTTCCAGTACTCCGCCTAGGCCCCTGCAAGACTCTGCACCCTTCCCTGATAACATGAGGACCCCCTCCGCCTTCCTGTTCCAGTACTCCGCCTAGGCCCCTGCAAGACTCTGCACCCTTCCCTGATAACATGAGGACCCCCTCCGCCTTCCTGTTCCAGTACTCCGCCTAGGCCCCTGCAAGACTCTGCACCCTTCCCTGATAACATGAGGACCCCCTCCGCCTTCCTGTTCCAGTACTCCGCCTAGGCCCCTGCAAGACTCTGCACCCTTCCCTGATAACATGAGGACCCCCTCCGCCTTCCTGTTCCAGTACTCCGCCTAGGCCCCTGCAAGACTCTGCACCCTTCCCTGATAACATGAGGACCCCCTCCGCCTTCCTGTTCCAGTACTCCGCCTAGGCACCTGCAAGACTCTGCACCCTTCCCTGATAACATGAGGACCCCCTCCGCCTTCCTGTTCCAGTACTCCGCCTAGGCCCCTGCAAGACTCTGCACCCTTCCCTGATAACATGAGGACCCCCTCCGCCTTCCTGTTCCAGTACTCCGCCTAGGCCCCTGCAAGACTCTGCACCCTTCCCTGATAACATGAGGACTCCCTCCGCCTTATTGTTTTAGTACTCCGCCTAGGCCCGTGGCAGTCCATGCAAGATTTGTAAATATTTGTTTTGAAGATATTATAATAATTATGAATTAAAAATTTACTTGTAAACTGGAATATAGTCAAGCATGTGATTTAGTTAGCTCTTTAGAATAATTTCTGTGAGATATTCCACTTTATCATTTTTTTTTTTTTTTGCATTTAGTTGCCTATCAATCTACTTGTTTGCACACTTATCTTTCGCTGTTGTTTAATAACTTCAATCTCACCCGTCACCAATATTTAATTTGTTAGAGATGCTGTTTACAGTTTTTTTGCCTAAATTATCGTCTTGGATTATGGTGTGACTCTCAGGAATATTTTTATCTCCTCTGTACGGTGAACATTTAATCGATTCAATTGCATTTGCAGTATTAATTTAATTTAAATTGCTACTTTTAAAACTAGACAATTCAAACATTTAAATGTGCGTAGGCTCATTATATAAAACTGTTTGATTCAAGAGACTGCCATGTTGTTAACATGATAGCATAATCACACTTCATGTCTACGTGTGATGCTGAAACAGGGGATGTTGCAATACGTGAATCAGTACATAGAGGCCTTATGAAATAAATTATTTGTTTTAAATGCTTTACTTTTACGTAAATTCTAGAGAAATAGAGTCAAACAATATAACTGTTTGCTAACGAGTGTTCAAGTCGCACGTTTTGCTGTGAAAACACGTTAGTGTTTTTGACTGTATATCACGGAAAGGCACACGACATAATTAAAGCTATTTTATTGGACTATATACTTGTATCAAACTGCAATGGTACTTCTAATAATTACAAGACGATGTGTGATGTGTATGAATAAGTTAATTACTGTTTGAAGGTGTAATCATAATTTTAATCATTATATTAGTTGTAACAAACTTCGAGTAGAAATGTTTGAGCTCATAAGTGCAGTAGTGATATATCGTTTGTAGGTTATAAGTAAAATTTATTGTAAAAACATTTGTGTCCATAAATAATATGTTTGCAAGCTTTCATAAGTTATAAGCATGTAAATGGGAGAGGGGGGAAATATGTGCTTCTTCTCTGATATGAATGTATGTGTTGTCTATATAAATTAAAGTAGCAGTATTTTAATTTTCAGTATCGCTATGCAACTAAGACTGTCTGGGATACGCCGTGGTATTTAAATCTTAGTTAAACATAATATAGTTGTCCTGCATTATTTAACAGTCACGAGTAAATAAAAGAATAATCCTACCGTTAGTTTAAATGAAGTTGGTTTTTTTAAATACCAACCTCGACGTATCCCAGCCACTGTCTGACAGTTTTATGCAGATTGCTTATTACTTACTTATTATGCAGATTACGAATAAAAGCAAATACTTTTCAAGTGCACGCCTCAGTTATTCAGCACTGAGTAATATTCATTATTTCCAGTTATATTCTTCAGGTGAAACATTCTGAGACTTTTAAAAAGCGTAATAATACTAGCAAGTAAATACTAACTTCTACTAACGGTTAAAAGCAATAATCAAACGGCTTAAAGTGTGATGAATAATTTCATTTACTTTGTTGCATCATTTCTCTCCATGTGATATATATTATGTTTGTGGCTTGTGTCATGAGATGTGCTTTGAGTATATTAAATTACTATAAATTAAAGTTTTTTAAAAATATTAGCATACATTTTTATCAAATTAACATGATGCGCAATATTAAAAAAAGGGGGAGTAAGCCCTATGAATATACAAATTGTCGTTAAAATATTGACATTTAGTATTTAAAACGTACCAAAATTTAATGCTTGTAAAAAAAATATTTTGCCCCAAACTTATCTTTTTTAAGTTAGGAGTTTTATATTGCTAACAAATAATAGAATGCTTAACTTTTATTAATAACTAACTTCAGAAATATATGTAAACACTTTTTTATTCGTGTAACTGAATTCATAGTTTGATCGTGTAGTGTTTTGTTTAGCTGTTTCAGAGTGACGATAAACAATATATTGCAATGTTTAATCGGACATGTTAATGCCAGTGTTGAAAATGCAGTATTAATATTTGCATGTTGTTGTGTTGTTTCAAATTTTAGAAGTGCAACTGGTTTTGAAATACATCAAATACGTTTCATTCTTGTAAGGTTGTACACGAGACTGTGTTATGTTGTAACTGTATTATACATTTCTAATAAAGTGCACAAATTAATAAGTGATTGTGATTTAATTAATGCGAGTTATTGTAGAACCTGCTGACTTCTCATAAACCAAAGTATTCAGCAGCACCGATATTTGTTGCAGTGTCGGTTTAGAAAATTTCAGCTGAAACGTATTTCTGCAAATGAAACATGTCACAAAATGGCAGGCAGTTACAATGAATCGTCGGATTCAGATTAAACTTTAAGAACAACTATTTTATTTGCTCTGTTTTGGCTGATGACGTAGCTCGCGCCACCAAGGAGGTACGAGCCCAGCTCTCGCCAGCGGGAGACGTGGCGGACGTTACTGTGATCTGATTTTCTTTTTCCGTTTTACTCCCGATTCTTCCACTTTTACAGTCCGTCAATGCCCCATTATCATGTCATCACCCTCCACCGTCTACAGAATGTCCATAAATTTTATTTTTCTCTTTCTTTTCTGTTTTGGAAAACTATTGTGTTTGTTTCGTATTTTCGTTTTGTCGTGTTTTTGTCTCGTTTCAACTGTTGTGCTGATTTTTTTTTGTTTCATTATTTTTGTGCTGTCATCATTTGTGGGTTTTTTTTCGTTCTCTTAGACCATTTTTCTTTGTTTTTCTTTGTTTGTTGACCATATTCCTGTTTTGAAATATTATGTGGTGTTTATATCCTGTTGACAACAGCAAATCTTTTGCTTAATTTGTGTTTTTTTTTGTCTTTTGGGTATTTTTTTAGTTTTCTTCCACAGACATACATGTGCATTGCAATGGCGTATGTCCAAAAGCTTACATAAAGTCATGCACTCCCATTTCACAAATCTTTCAAAGATAATATAAAATAATGTTCCTTTTTATAAGTGTTAATAGTATCAACTGTAAGCTTTTTAGCGTGTTGGTTCAAGGTTCACAATTCAAGAGTAACTGAAACAGTTTTAGGCAAGCACGTGCACCAGTATTGCTTTGTTGTTTTCCCGCTTTCAGCGCCACCTGCGTAAACAGGCGACTCCCCAGTTAGTAGATAGTGAATCGGTAAACTGTATTGGGCAACAGTATGGAGTCCCTCCCCATTGGAATCTCTTTGCACGTGAGTGGCTGAACGTCGAAGTCCCTGGACCGTTGGATTGGTCGTAGTGGTCGAGACGACAGAGCTCTTTTTCCGCTGGCCTCCTGGATCCGCCCCTGCTGATAGCTTAAATATAATATACATAAATTATAGATTTTCGGGTCGTGAGTACTATGCTAGGACAGGTTATGTGTAAGTCATTTGTTTTAAATTTTATCAATAACCTGAAAAATTCAGTTTTCAGTAAAGTTAAAGTAGTGTTGAGAGTAACGCGTGCGTTGTGCAACTGACGTATCCGCGGCCGCAAGGCAACGCCACGCCCTGTTGCTCAGTGAGGTCAGTGGAACAAACATGGAGCCGAGTAGCAACGCAACTGCACCATTGTCCTGATCGTTACACTTACCGCGCATCTCTAACTTTGGTTCCGCTCTGATGACGTGAACGCCTAGACTTGCCTCTCCGGTTCCGAGGTCGTAGAGGTTACATACGAAGACGTTAGAGGTCGTATATGCGACAAAAATGACGTTATAGGTCGTTTAGGCGACATAAGAGGACGTTAGGGATTTGTAGGCGACATAAGAGGACGTTAGAGGTCGTAGAGGTGACATACGAAGACGTTAGAGGTCGTATATGCGACAACAGAGGACGTTAGAGGTCATATTTGTGACCTAATATGACTTTCTAGGTCGTAGAGGTGGCATACTAGGATGTTAGAGGTCGTATATGCGACAAAAGAGGACGTTAGAGGTCATATTTGTGACCTAATATGACTTTCTAGGTCGTAGAGGTGGCATACTAGGACGTTAGAGGTCGTAGAGGTGACATACGAAGACGTTAGAGGTCATATATGCGACAAAAGAGGACGTTAGAGGTCGTTTATGCGACATAATATGACGTTCGAGGTCCTAGAGGTGGCATACTAGGACGTTAGAGATCCTATATGCGACAAAAGAGGACTTTAGAGGTCGTATAGGTGACATACGAGGACGTTAGAGGACGTATATGCGACAAAAAGGACGTTAGAGGTTGTATAGGTGATATAAGAGGACGTTAGGGAATGTTAGACGCGAAATACGAGGTCGACGCAGGTAGCTCGAGAAATGAGCGACTTACGACAGAGAACCAACTCGGAATATTTTTCCCGGAGTGGGTTTTTGGAAAACGATAAATTCAGGCATGCATCTGTCTGGTTTGTCAGTTAGCAGTCGCCAGCAACGTATCCAGAAGCTCGTTTCCCACACGAGACTTCGTTATACCCCTGACAGGAGACAATGGAGAAACTCCGTTACTACATCCTCTCCCCCTTGACCCACTTCTAACTCGACCTTTTTTTTTTTCATCCTGATTCAGCTGGTGTGCTAACCGCACCGGGCAAATCTGTGGCGACTGGGAGACCGCATTCCGAACGTATTTCTCATTCCCCTACTCCGCCTTTTCACAAAAAAAAAAAACAAGGGGCACCTTCGCACCTCTCCCCCCACCCCTCCTTTAAGGCGTCCAGCGAGGACGGGAGCCAAGCCCGACGCGTGGCGTCTATTTCGGACACGTGACGTCACGACGAGCGTCGCGGCGTCGGCGATCCAAAAACTGCGCCCACGACGCGACAGGGACCCAGTGGCGTATCTCGCCTCTCTTTTTTACAAGCTGTGATCGGGAGGTTTGTGTGTGTGTTCCTGGGCTGCTACAGATTCCGCCCCTGGACAGTCCGCAACCCTCTTGCATCCGTGCTGCGCTGGGTTGCCTATCTCTGTTCCCCTTGACTCACTTCAGCTCCCACACTGTGTGTAGTCCGCCTCCGTTAAGGGATGGATTCGTAATTGTTCTCCCTATGTCACTTTACTAGCTGTGCTTATTACGCGTTGCCTTGGCCCAGTCCGGTTGAACGGAAAAGAAAGAAAAAAGAGAAAAAAAAATGTTTTTTTTTTTTTTTTGTAATTGCCAAAGAAGTTTCACTTCTATCGCGTATGCTGAGTTACACGCGCTCTTTTTTTTATTGATTTTTAAATTATGAGGTTTTTATTATATCAGAACACGCGTGTATACAAGTGCAACATTGTGTCAAAATTTCAAAATAATCGGATAGTATTAGTCTTCTTTTTTTTTTGTACACATATTTAAGACTATCTGCCCGACCCGGCTTCGCATGGCTATACTAATGGAAAAAACTTAAGCCACATCCCCCATTTACAGTAATGGTAAATTTAAAAAAATCAGTGAAAATTTATTATAATGCTGTATAATGTAAGGAGTTTATGTGAGTATTTTAACATATGCAGCTGGTGCTTGGAGTCGCATTGCTTGTCAAGTTCATCCTCGAAGAACTTTATTATCCAGCCAACGAACTGTACTTATTGCTATAACTAAATCTTATAGAACAATTTCAACAGATGCACTCCTAGTTATAGCCGGACTCATACCCATTGACCTAGTTATATATGAACGTGGGCAAGTATCCCAGTTAAATAGGGATAGGAAGATCTCTGTGGCAGAGAAGAAGGAACTTCGGCGGAATGTTATATCAAGATGGCAGGAAACTTGGGACTCTTCAACAACAGGAAGACATACATACAATATTATACCTGACATTAACGCAAGACTTAAATGTCGGTGGATCACACCGGACTATTATGTATCGCAATTTCTCAGTGGCCACGGAAATTTTAAAGCAAAACTCTATTCACTCGGATTAGTACAGTCACCTCTTTGTCAGATTTGTGAAGTAGAAGATACAGTACTGCATGTTTTAAATCAATGTAAGAAGACAGAAGATATCAGAGAAAAATATACTCAAGAATTACTGACACTAGGATATGACTTTCAAGATCTTCGAAGTCTTATTTATAATAAGAATTCTTTTGAAATTTGGAGAAACCTAGTAACAGAAATGGGGAAACGGTTAGAAGAATTTGACCGGTGGTATGCATCTGTGGAAACGGACAGCGATGAAGATTGACTGTAAGAAAATTTTAGAAGAATTTCTCTCCAGTTGATTTATGTGATAAACATTATGAAGATAAACTCTAAATATAGATGAAGAAAATTTTGTTCTGGTTATGGAATATATTTAAGGTTTTTGAAGAAAGAAGGAAAATTTGTTCACTTTCATGATGTGATAAATATAATAGTCTAAAACCCCTTTTTAGGTGAAGAAAATATTTATTATAATTTTTGGTGATGGCATATATTCAGAAGATTCTGAAGAAAGAAGAAAACTTTTGTTTAATATTATTTATTTTGTTTACTTTAACATTTATTTGGATAGAGGAAATTAATCTTACATGAAGATATATAATATGCATATAACATTAACTATGGGGACAAGTCAATATAATCTCTCACTAACCCCGATAAACCTTTTGAAAATAAGTTAATATAAATATTATATGATTTGAAGATAAAACTATTACTAGATTGATAAATCTCCTATTATACCCTAACAGGGATTACATATAGGAACGAAGCAATAGAAATATGCCTTTATTATTTATTGGAGAAATCTGTATAATGTACCGGTGAGAAAATGAATAGCGCCGATGGTTTCCCGACTCGTGCACGCAACGTACAACTGATGTACCCGTACTTCGCTACGGCAGTCTACAGGCAGATCACTCTTGCACCGCTCATTATACATGCCCCTCGTTGTGGGTACGCCACTGCCGCGCGATGCCCGTTGCCATGGAGACGCAGAAGGCATGAACAATGCAAAATCCTGTTCTCATGCAGACAAAGTACCCAATGTTGCCTGGTTTTAACCACCCATGGGATCTAATTTTCGGAAAGTGTCATCCTGCGTAACATAAGGAATATTACTGTGAAGTTTCAAGTCTGTAAAATATATATACTTGAAAAAAAGGGCAATTTTTGATATTTAAAGTACCCGCAAAATTTCAACGGTGATGACTGCACTAACAATGAAATAGTCGTCTCCATAGAGACGAATGAAGCATCAACAAAGCAACAGCCGTTACCATGGTGATTTCCTACCAAAAACTGGAAATTTGGATATATTACGCCCCCGAAACTCCCCTTGGGATCGGATTTCCGCAGAATCCGTTCTTAGTGAGCGTCTACATCACAAAATGAGTAACTATGCTAAAATTTTCAAGTCAATCGGGTGTATAGTTTTAGAGATCTCGTGATGAGTGATTCAGTGAGTGGTATTAAACTTATATATATATATATATAATTTTAAATCGCAAACCTAAACTATTGTTTTTTTTCCTCTCTGTGTGTTTAATTTGTTTTTTTATTCTTTTACTAGAAATATTTTTATTATTTTTAATTAATTTTCATTTTTCGGACCATCAATAATTTTCCTCTCCCGTTACAATTCTGACAAGGACTTGTGTATATACACAAACAATATATACAAACAAACAAACTCTTCAGCTTTACAATATTAGTATAAATAAAGTCATTTTACAGTTAGGGAAATCTACAATTACCTAGAAAATTAATTTACAGCTGTATAGGTCTATACTGACTGAAATTGATTAATGTGAATTGCCATAAATCTTGCTCGTCTTATAGACGGCGGGCTATTCCAGCGAAGGAAGCTAATTCCCCAGGAATCTCTCCGCCAGAGTGTGAGATGAGCTGGCAACGTCTAAGGGCGTGGGTGGGGGGGGGGGGGGGAACATGCCTCGAGTGCAAAGCGACGCCAGGCTAAAGTTAGCCGGAAGGGTTTCCCCGACCTCCAGTGAGACACTTCCGCTTACATTTTCGAGATGCAAGTGGTGAAGGTTTCCTAGCAATCCTGACACCAGCACTGTAACCGATGCAGAACTCAAACATACTACAGTGACTTTCAGAATTGAAAAGAAAAGAAAAAATCTTTGGCTTTAGATTTTAGGCTAAGTGATAAAACAACACATACATTTTTGACAGTAAAATATATACTTATTTCCCCACATTTTAGCTAAATTATGCTAAGGATAATACAGCTATTGCAGGCGCGACGTATTGCAGTCTAATGGACGTTCAGAATTTTTCACGAAAAATGCCTCCCTCCAATAATTACGATTTTGTAAACCCATTTCAATATTGTAAAGTTCGAAAGAGATGGAACACTTAGCTAAGACATAATTAATTTTCCTTTTCCATAATGTATCAAATTGCATTTTAATTTTTTTCTAAACAAACTACTATGCGTAAATACATATCAAAAATATCTCCCACCACATATTATTCTACATAAAATAACAAATCTTTATTCATGTTGTACAAGTTCGAAGCCCACCAACAATCACTCGCTGGTATGGTCCAATGTTCACTCATTCCCATGGTACAATGTTCACTCACTCTCATGGTACAATGTCCACTCACTCCCATGGTACAATGTCCACTCACTCCCATGGTATAATGTTCACTCCAATAGTACAATTTCCACTCACTCTCATGGTCCAATGTCCACTCACTCCCATGGTCTAATGTTCACTCACTCCCATGGTATAATGTATTCTCACTCCAATGGTACAATGTCCTTTCACTCCCATGGTACACTGTTCACTCACTCCCATTGTTTAATGTATTCTCACTCCAATGGTACAATGTCCTTTCACTATCATGGCACAATGTCCACTCGCACGACACAATGTTCACTCACACTTGTCTCCGCTGCTCTTCTTGGACGCAATCAATACATCTCGCAGCCCAGTCAACTCAAACCCAACTCTCACTTGGCAAGTAACTCGCTCTCTCGGTCAATAAACAACCACCAGACCACGCGTTAAACGTGGCTTACAAATTTAAGGGAGCACATCGATAACTTTCACGTTCTTGAAATTATTCATGCAACGGGGAAATTCGGTTCAGTGCAATTTCTTTGGACATACGCCATTGCAGTTTTGCACTGTGTGTCATAGGACAGTCTGTTTGTGCCTGATGACGGGAACTGATGCCAGTTCCCGAAACGTCGCAAATGTGTTTTCATAGGAAACCTATTGTGTTCCTCGGTGCTGTCGTCGCTGTGTTGTCCTTAATGCCTGTTTAGGTTCATCGTTGCTTTTATCTGTTTCACATCAGCCGATTTAGGCTTGTTGTAGTTGCGCTTATATTCTCATTTTTTAAATTCTTATTTTTCATTCATGATGGCGTATAGCTAGAGACCGGAAAAATTCGAGGGTTCAATGATCTCCAGGATAGACTCCACTATTGGCTGCTGACTTGTGAGTCGTCTCGACCGGGCGGCCTGTGATTCGACACTTCTACGAGTGAGGGTCTCTAATTGGCCCTAATTACTCCAGATTAACAGTGAACCAGTGGTAGAAGCAGCGCTAAGGTGTAATTATTTGAAATGTAGCATTTCACGAAATGAATCCGCGAATTTTTTCAGGTCTCTACGTATAGCCAATAAATTGCGTTCGATGACTTTCACGTCACGATGTAATAACCTTTAATTACCTCGCACCTTCGAGAAGCTTCTGCAAAGACTCGATACTGAGACAGAAGACAGGCCTTCCTGGTCCCTGTCATAGAAATATTTAGCGAGCATATACTCAGCCGAATGTATCGTGGCAACCACAACATTATTTTAGGCCGCCTAAAAAAACTGTTTGTTGGTGTGTAAGCACACTAGTCAATCTTTTTTATCAATTAAAGTTTGTTTTATAGTGTGTGTGTGTCCACCATACGGTCATAAAGTAGGGTCCGGCGGGAGGTGGTTTGTCCGAAGTGGAAGGGACTCGACCAGATGTCCGGGGAGGACCCGGGGGGCTGGCACCCGGCGAGGGGTCGCTGATATCATCGGCGACAATGGGCGCCGACAGGTGCTCTCCACGGGCGCGCGGGTGTGGGCGGACACAGCCCCCCGCAGATACCCCCGTGAATAAGCCCGCGGAGGAGAGACGCGCAACGGTATTTTTGGACCGCCGTCGGCGAGCTGGAAAAGAAGAGTATGGGGAGGGGAGTTAAGGGGCCAGCATGTGGGACGTCATGATGGTGGAGGAGGAGAGGAGAGGGGAGGGGAGGTGGCGTCCACCAGAAGTGGAGGGTGCCAACGAGTGGGGGGTAGTAGGGGGAGGATATATACCCTGGACGGCTGGACGGGCGGAGCTCAAGCCAAGAGCAGTCCGCGAAGTCGCCAGCAGCAGAGACAAACAGAGAGAACACACCGGCATCATGGCTCTGGAGAGACAAGTTCGCGCTAAGGTGAGTGCTTTCAGCCCCCGGGGCCTACAGCAGTCCTTGCCCTGACGTCCCATTGTCGCCCTGTCCACAATTGTGAAGTCCCGAATGTCCCGAATTCCAAAGTAGTCACCAGAGCGAATGTTTTCCGATTGTTTTTGTTTACTGATCTCGCGCACTTTTTTTCTTTTCATTCAAACGGGAAATCGGAAAATTAAATATCACGAGTGGTCTGTTGTTGTCCTGCGGTACCAAAATACATAATTATATTGGGACGAAAAATTAAAGTTGACAAAAATGTTCGGACCAGGGAGATAATCGGACCACCGTCCATGCCACGCATAACATCAGACGATCACGCGGACCAAATCAGCGACCAGTTTCATTCGGACAAAGTTTAAGACATTGCAATTGTACATCCTGGAGTAGGCCCAAATGCATTTTTTTCAGACAGGCAACTATAACAACGATTTTTGGTTTAACCGCTAAATTTACTTCTGCTGCAACCTGTGAATGGTTTGGCTAGCCTAGTTCTTCGGGGAGAATAAAAGTACCTTCTTCGTTTATTGTATGTAATAATTTGAGTGGAATGACAGCTTAGTACCTCACGCGAAACTGTCAAAAAAAGGGCGCTCTTTGATGGGACTGATTATAACGTGTGAATCTGTGACAATGTCACACGACCGAGTCCTTCACATAACGACATCCCTCCATGGGACATTCTGTTGTTCGTTGACGAGTCCTCCACATCATGTCATCCCCCAATGGAAAATTTGTTGTTCGTTGACGAGTCCTCCACATCACGTCATACCCCCAATGGAAAATCTGTTGTTCGTTGACGAGTCCTCCACATCACGTCATCCCCCAATGGAAAATTTGTTGTTCGTTGACGAGTCCTCCACATCACGTCATACCCCCAATGGAAAATCTGTTGTTCGTTGACGAGTCCTCCACATCACGTCATACCCCCAATGGAAAATCTGTTGTTCGTTGACGAGTCCTCCACATCACGTCATACCCCCAATGGAAAATTTGTTGTTCGTTGACGAGTCCTCCACATCACGTCATACCCCCAATGGAAAATCTGTTGTTCGTTGACGAGTCCTCCACATCACGTCATACCCCCAATGGAAAATTTGTTGTTCGTTGACGAGTCCTCCACATCACGTCATACCCCCAATGGAAAATTTGTTGTTCGTTGACGAGTCCTCCACATCACGTCATACCCCCAATGGAAAATCTGTTGTTCGTTGACGAGTCCTCCACATCACGTCATACCCCCAATGGAAAATTTGTTGTTCGTTGACGAGTCCTCCACATCACGTCATACCCCCAATGGAAAATCTGTTGTTCGTTAACGAGTCATCCCCATCACGAATCAAACACGGGATAATCTATTGTTCGTTAACGGCGCCCAGTAGCTGAAGTTTAACTGAAGTCAATACAATTTGAGGAATAAAGGAAGATTATGGATGGTGCTAGTCGTTTTTTGATTCGTACACCTATTTAATAAGACAAGTAATTTTCAAATTTCTTAGGGAAATGTGATATTTCTAAAAAATTATTTCGCAATCTAATAGTCCTCTAATGAATAAAATTTATTAGTATGAATTATCCCAATTAATGCCTTTCTTGTAACCGACGAACGCAAAAAAAAAACTATATTGTTTCTCAAGTCAATTACGAATACATTAACATTAAATTTAAAAAAAAACTACTAAAAAGGTATTATGAAATTGTTAAATAATATGAACACTCATTAAGGTTTCCTTTGAACGCAGGCCAACACTAATATCGTTACCCTTCAACTCTGAATACAACGTAATCCATGATAGTATTAATGGATTATGAGCAATTTCGTTGACCACCTTGACAAGGATATGAAAATTTTATTTCACATGTCAAAGTAGTTATATATTTTTTAATTATTTTATCATCTCACGTGTTTTAAAGAAATGATTGACACGTGTGTCACATATTAATGCGCTACTAAAGTTACCAAGGTGCGTCATTCCATGGCTGACAGAAAGCACAGGACTGACTCGTCTTGCAACATTCAGACATTCACTTGTTCGCGCGGTTTCAAACGTCACCAAGCACCTTGGTTTCATTTAGAAAAGAAATAATAAAAGTTAGCACAGACTGTTGGTTCAAAACAATCATGAAAAACCAATCGTAAGTTGGTATACACTTATCTTTATTGCATAGTCATTACTAGAGACCGGAAAAATTCACGGTTTCGATGGCCGTCAGGATAGACTACACATTCTCCTGTACACTGGGAAAATAACGCAAGTTCATTGGTTGTTGACACTGTAAGTCGTCTCAGCTGGTTTGTCTGTGATTCGATCCTTCTTTGCTTGAAGGTTAGTAATTGGTTGAGATTCGTCAAGATGAACAGTAAGCCAATAGCAAAATTATCTAAGAGGTATATGTGTTTGAATTCTAGGCCTATCACAGAAAAAATCCGCGAAGTTTGCAGGTCTCTAGTCATTAAAAATGAATATCATTATTGGTAGACTGTAGGATATTTCCTAACATAAGTCTGGAGAGCTTATCCAATAATATTTCAAGCAAACTGTGTAATTTTATGATAAAAACTATTTAAATATTATATTAAACAGAATAAATAACATTATTTAGAGCATGATAGTTGACGGTGAATTAAAAGGAATTTTAAAAAAAAGACTAGCCATGATTTATAGATATTATATTATTCATGTTTTCTAATTTTTATTTTCAATGTTTAAAATTTCGGGAAATTTTTTTTTTTTAAATCTTGTAGCAGTTTTCCACTCAAATTTTTCACAATTGATTCATGCAGTTAACAACATTAAATTGTAAGCAAATAATTGGAATAGGATACTAAAATGTACTTACACTATATTCTAATCAATTATATTTAACGTTATATTTCATTCATTTGCTAAGGACAACGAATACAGTTATTTTTCTATATTTTTAGAGTGTGTTTTGCAAATGAAATGTATATTATTATCTAGTATTCTTCTTTAAGTGTGTACGGTGAACATGAAATTTTAAATTTCAAATTTCTTTTAGTTTCGTAAAACAAATAATATACCAAACTACAAATTTAAAATAATTACTGGAGGTAAAAAAAAAAACGCCTTAGCACCTGCCAGACAGTGAAAATCCAGTAACACCAAACAACCCGGGGCGGGAGGGGGAGGGTGTTCGGATTAACGTGAATCGAATAAAGTTCATTCGTATGTACCTCCCTGGAATTTGGTTCAAAGCAGTAATATTTTATGTGTGTGTACGTATAAACAAACACGTACGGTATGGACAGTAAAACTAGGTGTTTATTATACATTAAGATTACACCAACTACAAAAAAAACACACAAAATATTACTGTAAAACGAACAATTTTTTTTTGTAATTATAATCAGTGTCGCGTCATCAGAATCTTCGACATAACACTCGAAGCTCCCAGAACAACAGCGTGCTAGTTACGCCACTTCACGCCAGCGGGCCTCTGGGCAACGTGTCGAACACTCGATAGACAGGGCTAGAGGCGCCGTTCCTAATCGATCGCCGCAGAGGGACGGACGCTGGCACCTGTCGGGGAGGTGGGTGTCTTCCCCTGGATCCCCCCTCCCCCTCTGCGCTGCTTGGCGAGCCGGGCTGACCGGCCTGCCTCGTCGCCTCACCTCTAGAATCCTCGTAACACTACGTGCGCCTGCCCTTGTAAAAGTACAACATTGTATCTTGTAATATAATTTGCTTCTATAAAATTACAGTAGCAATACTTGTAATGCCACAACATAAACTCTTGTAAAAAAAAAAAGCTTTTAGTTCCCTGGAGTCACAAAAGGTCGCTAAAGCACAAGCGTGACAAACTTGTTGTTCACACTAAACTAGCAAGAACTACAGTTTCCCAGAGGCTTTGAAACCATATATTTCTTATTGTTATCATTTCTTTTTAACCGATCATTCAGCATATTGGCTGAGGTCCGTGCCTCTCACCTTTTTTTCATTGAAATAGCTTCCCTTGATTCGACTCCAACTCACTGCAATGATTATTTTTATAATTTTTTTTCTTTTGTGCATCTAAAACATGATGGCGGCCCAAAGCAGATGACGCAAATCTCCTAGACGGCACAAGTTGTTATATTATTTATTCGTGGAAATGCTATATCTGGAGCTCCGGTTATATTTGGTAATAATCATTTACCAAAAACTCCAATTATAAAAAAAAATATCACTATAAAGGAAATGATGACATTGGCGTGGGCTGCTACACAGAACGCTGACACACGCCGAAATAACAACATCGAAATACGAGCGTATCGACTCCAACTCACTGCAAAGATGATTTTTATAATTTTTTTCATTTTGGAGCATCTATGTAAAACATGATGGCATCCCACAGCAGACGGCGCAAATCCAAGATGGCAGCTATCACACGCCGAAATAACAACATCGAAACGTCTGGTAGTTGTAGTTGTAGGTTGTAGCCGTGTCCTTGTCCAGTAGGTAACTGCTCCCTGATGATGGCGACTGCAATGTCGACCCGAAACGCCGGGTGAATTATTCGCTGAGGTCGCGGCTACAACCCAGAAGTCGAGCTACTTCAGACAATTGGCCCGTGAAAGCCTGTGAACATTATTAGTTGTAGTTGTAGTTGTAGTTGTAGAACAAGTGTGTCCTTGTAGTCGGCGTGGATTCTGGAGATGCGGACGAGGCACCGAGGAGACGAGTGTATATGTGTATTAGAGGTGGGTTGTTACAGCAATTTTCGCTATCTGTTCCAACCAGTTACTGATACACTAATGTAGTGGTTACAAGTAGCTGACAGCAGTAGCGATCCCAGGAAGCAACAAGGTATCAGCATTCTCGTTACAGGTTACACATCCTCCGTGTCGTCATCACAAGCGTAAAAAGGTATCAGTTTTCTCTTTCCACGTTCTTCGTAAAAATGTATCAGTTTTCTCATTCTACATTCTTCGTAGTCGAAAAAAGGTATCGGTGTTCTCTTTCCACGCCTTTCGTAATCTGAGTCTTCAGTCTTCGCAAGAAGCACGCACTGCGCACTGAGCGTACTTTGATGTGGGACAATAAACAAAACGACTCGTAACAATTTCGCTCTGCGCCTCTCCTTCAACGCCTTCCCCTGCGCTTCCACCCCTACATCCTTTCCCTTCTTTATCCCTTATTCGTCGTTCCCGCTCCCTCCCCTTTCACAAGCTCCGCCCAAGTGACCGTCATCTGCGATCGGGTTCTGCGCACATTGACCGTGGTGTTGTTCCAGGCGAATTCTAAACTGATACTAAAGTACTTGATACTTGAATAGTGTACTCATATGCAGTACTTGATACAGGCATGTATCAGTTACAAAGTAGCAGGCTGATACTCTGCGACCCACCTCTAATGTGTGTGTGTGTGTCGCAGCTGGCGGGCAAGCGAGACCCGCAGATGGAGAAGGAGGCGCAGGAGTGGATCGAGGCCATCCTCGGCCGGAAGTTCCCCGGCGGAGAGCAGTTCGAGGACGTGATCCGCGACGGACAGGTGCTGTGCGAGCTCATGAACAAGATCAGCCCGGGCAGCATCCCCAAGGTCAACACCTCCGGCGGCCAGTTCAAGATGATGGAGAACATCAACACGTGAGTGCCTCACCTTCACTCCTCACCCTCACGCCTCAGGGCGTGAGTAAGAGCGGAGAGTCGTCGCGGCGTTCACGGGTCGCTTCCAGAAGGCTCGGCAATTCACGTGAGGGGGGGTCCGGTGTCACCTTTTCTTGAGATTCCAAACATTCTGATTACTTGCCAAGAGCGTAGAGGTAATGATTAATAAACTCTGCGAAAGGTAATGGAAACCAAAATATAAAATTTATTTAATATTTAGTTACACTTATCACTGTTCAAGTATCGAACCAAGGACAGGAACTGATCGAATCAATTTGTAAATTGATTGTCAATTTATTTAATGAAGTTTGGATTTTTTTCCCGAATTTCTAGCTAAATAATTTCACGATTCCAAGATGACGCCCAAATTTCAAGATGGCGGGCACCTCAGTAATAACAAATGATTACTGCACCCGGTGTCTCGGGCGTGTGTCTCGGAGCGGAGGTTCCAGAAGGCTCGGCATTCATTCGGATAGCACGTAAAGGGCATCCGGTTTCGCCCTTCTTGAGATTCCAAATGTTCTGATAACTTGCCAAGAGTGTAGACACCCCCCGAGGGCGTGGGTGGGGGGTGGGGTGTAGCAAGAGAGGGCCCGTGTCCCCTGGAATTAAGAAGCTCCATCACTTAGAGGTGCGCTGCCTGCACTTTCAGAAGCGTGACCTCTGAAATGTGAAAACTCCATCGTGTAAATTTTAAAGTTTTCTGCTCATTGCATGCGTGCAGGCCAATACGTGACCAGTTTACAACTTGCAAGCACTGTATCCAGAGATGACTTGGGTCGGTTTAGCCCCACGTGGAAAACTCTCGGCCCTCCCTCCCTCCCTCCCCAGCGAATCCTACAGATTTACGCCCCTGCCACTCGCAATAAAGCTTTCGTACCAAATTTTTTGTCTTCACATGGCATAGGACATAGCTTTGGCTACTTTTTTCAGTCATCGCCTGTGAACTAGTGTGCTTATCATGCCAGTTGTAGTCGCCCGCGTAAATTAGGTAATAAGTTGTTACCTCGTGGCGCTTACAGACAAGAGCCTGTTGGTAAATATGTGGGTGCAGGCAGTTATGGAAGGTCTGGGAGGTATGATTTATGCCTTGACATGTCAAAAAAAAATTCGGATAAATAGTTCAAAATTAGAATTATGGTAAAAAGATAGAAAAATCCAAGATGGCAGGGTCTAAACCCGTTTAAGAGCCGTTGAACACTTGCCTGTACAAGTTGCGTTTCGTGGTTTCGTCTGTAATGTAAACTTCTTGGATGGTGAAAAAGGCTTAGGCGAGTGTTTGCATGGACCTTTTAGGTATGAAAATTTCTACAGACAGTGGTACAGGAAAGTTCTGGAGCTATCATCTTTAATATCCCAGCTTAAAATATATAGTATTACCGCAACAAGTCTCATAGAGGCGCGTTACCAACGTGAATGATGTTTTTTTTTTATTTTTTTATCGTAATACCCTCTCCGACAACAATTTTTTGGACCAAAATTTCATTTTTTACGTGAAAACGTCTAATAAATCGATGAACGCCGGCTGCACGCACGGAAAATGTGTCCCGTTACGCACATTGTCCCGTTACGCACATTTTCCCGTTACGCTCATTGTACGCTTGCGCCGCATCTATCTCTCTTCCACTCGATTGGAACAACCATCGATTTTGACTTTTTTTCGAGGCACATCATCCTTGAAACACTCCCATTCGTTTCCTACTTTTCCTATCACCGTCCTATCCTTAACAGAATAACACCGATTGGAAGAAGTTAAATAGCAAACATGTATAAAAGTTATAGTTAAAATAATCTCTTCGTTAAAGTAATAAACATATTTGAATTAATGAGTGCAAATAAAAGTAAATATCAATTAAATTGTAGATTTCATTTCACTCCTTCTTTGTATCCATAAAAATAGTGATAATTCAATAAAAATTATTCAATTTTATTCATAAAAGTATGCAATCATTTCATCAATGTTTTGTTATGACGTTGTCACGTTAAACTATCGTCCGTAAACCTACTTTACAGACAACCAATTTTTGGTTCCAGATCTCTCTTAGAGTGAAGCTGTAATATTTTTTTGTGGATTCATAAACAGTTATAACATGAGTAGACTTTTATTTGTACAAAACATTCCAAAAAATATCGCATGTTTTAAATATAACGAATAAAGTTTTTCACTTCATCCATACTTGGAAACGTTTCACGAATTCAAATACTTGATGTCGACGACATGTTCAAACCACGACGAGTTGAAAAACGCGCGTAATCTTTTAAAAAAGCGATTTTGAGTTTTTTAGAACCTTTTTTTTTAACTTGCACACACGTCCATTAATCCTCAAGATGATCGGCTGCTGGTGACATGAAAAATCAGGACACCTATTTTCATAGTTCGTTGGGCAACCACAACGCAAGTCTGTTAAAAATATTCCGAATGAACCGGGTCAGTTTCCGCGGGACAGGCGGGGGTTGGCCGTGTGCCAAATGTCCCAACACCGGCCTGGCGTGGCGGCGTGCTGCCTCTCTGCGCCGGGACAGTTGACAGTCGACCAGCGACCGAGGGACACGAGTATCTCGTGACCACTCTCCCTGCAGTTGGCACCGTGGCGGGTCCAGCCCAGCTGACAGAGACTTGAAGCAAAGCTTCGAGGGAAAGTTCGGCTCTAAATTAGTTTTGCATCTAAACGAAACGTCTGCAAATGCATGGTATTAAAATTTTAAATAAACGTAAAAAAATTGAAGTAGTTTGTCCGTGTCCTTGGCGAATAATTCACCGACGTTTCGGTCGGCATTGCAGTCGACATCATCAGGGAGCAGTTACCTACCTACCTGGGTAACTGCTCCCTGATGATGGCGACTGCAATGTCGACCAGAAACGTCGGTTGAATTATTCGCCAAGGACGCGGCTACAGCCCAGGAGCCAAGCTACTTCAGACAATGGCCGTGAAAAACCTGCGAACATCATATTAAACGTAAAAATTACTAAAATGATCGAAACTTAAAGGTTTTAAAATGTTAAACGTAGCAAGGAAAACACAGATCTCCACGTGCCGCTATATAAAAAAAGACCTAGCTAAACTTGTCATCCATGCTGACGTGTTAAGGCGAAGAGATGGTTAATCCGCCTGCTTGCGATGCCCTTGAAGCTTCTGCAACTCTAGGACTTAACACAAAAATAACTGTAGCCAGGACGGCTACCTTAATGTACTTAAAAGGTTTAATTCTGCTTTAAAATGAAAATATAATTTGTATTTATTTCTTTTCTACTCGTGCTTCAAGACTACCACCTTTAGCGTTCACAAAATAAAATAAAAATATTTAATGCTGATACAGTTATTACTGTCGAGATTATATTCACTTAAAGAAGAGTATTTCAAGATCACACATTATTTAGAACAAAACCTCATTTCAAATATCAATAATCTTCCAAATCCACAGTTTTTTTTAAGAAACGTGACATAGCAATTTGATCTCACTAACCCAGAAAGACTTCAAAATTAGATTAGCATTAAATAAACTAGGAAATAATATTTCAACAAAAAGCTTCAATACGTTTTTTGCACAATGTGGAAGTAGAATACAGTTGCTGCTATCCTATTTATGTATGGTCGACATGTTCTTTGTTTACCAAACCAACTATTTAAACTTGAAAAATAGTGTGTTCTTTATGTTATCAAAGACATTTCTATGTATAAGTCTACCGTTTTTAGGACAGGTTCGGTAAAAAGAACTGTCTAGTATTTTCAAAATATGTTTTTTATGTGTAACATCTAATCTCGATGTACGGCATTTGGTAGGAGTAATTTCGAAAATGAAACGGAAGTCACCTGGAACGAAATGTGTAACCCTGGTGCTGCCATCTGTAACGGATGGCGCGAACCGAAGTATACATAGCCAAAGGAAAGCTTTATGGTATTAACTGTTTTGTGAATTTTGTCAAGATGGGCAGTACTTTAATAAAATCGCCTCTCGAAAATCAGGTTCAAAGCCGGAGCTTAGTAAAAAAAATTTCAAGTCTTTTTTCGCTTATATCGGAGCCGTTTCATTATAAAGTTTAAACTTTCGGTCTGCTTATCAAATTACTCAATAGATGATGTAGCTGCTCTGGCAGCGAATTCTAGTGGCGGGTGCGAAAACTACGTGTGATTTCGCGTCAAGAAATGTAGTTTAAAAACACAACTGAGGCATTTTTTTTATCACGCTTGGCATTATTTTAAACAATTCTATGTTAAATTTCGAGTCCAGTTTCTTATCATAAGTGTATTTGCAACATGAGATGCTCGTTGCGGCGGCTAGAAGTCACACATCCCTGGCGAGTATTGCAAGACTCGCTCATGTTTTGTTTGATTCCTCGGCAGGTTCCAGAAGGCGCTGAAAGACTACGGCGTGAACGACGTGGACGTATTCCAGACGGTGGACCTGTGGGAGAAGAAGGACATCGCCCAGGTCGTCACGACGCTGTTCGCCCTGGGAAGGACGGTGAGTGGTTCTCGCCCGAGTGGTCTCCCGAGGCCACTCGAGGCAGCCCGAGTGGTCTCCCGAGGTTATCCGAGGCGTTCCGAGGTCACCCGAGACCACCCGAGGCCACCTGAGGCCTCCCGAGTGATCTCCCGAGGCCACCCGAGGTCTCCCGAGGCCACCCGAGGTCTCACGAGGCCACCCGAGGTCTCCCGAGTGGTCTCCCGAGGCCGCCCGAGGCAGCCCGAGTGGTCTCCCGAGGTTATCCGAGGCTTTCCGAGGTCACCCGAGACCACCCGAGGCCACCTGAGGCCTCCCGAGTGATCTCCCGAGGCCACCCGAGGTCTCCCGAGTGGTCTCCCGAGGCCGCCCGAGGCAGCCCGAGTGGTCTCCCGAGGTTATCCGAGGCGTTCCGAGGTCACCCGAGACCACCCGAGGCCACCTGAGGCCTCCCGAGTGATCTCCCGAGGCCACCCGATGTCTCTCGAGTGGTCTCCCGAGGCCACAGCCACTCACGAGCCACACTCGCCGGCACGTGACGGTCACACGCATTAGCCAGGGAGCCCCCAAAAACGCTCGTGTAAAGCAGTTGGGACACAACCGTAACCTAACTCGCGGCCCGTGTTCCAGAAAGTGTCCAAAACCGAATCCCAGATGAGGACACAAATGTGCAACAGTTTTAATAAACGGGTGCCTTGCGCGAGGCCAAGAAACTGGTTCCAACGCATTCAGGCGGGACGTTTCGCAACCATCGATACAACTGTCACGAAAAAAAAAAAATACTAGAGATAGCAGCACCATCGCACAAAAAAAAATAGTACAGCCTTTCCTGATATCATCTAGTACTTTTTAAAGTTGCGATTATTTCTTGTCACGGCCATTAAAGTGTGCGAAATGTATTCCAGGATAGTTTCGCTGTCATGAAGTTTCGTTTGGCACACCAACACGCTTGGTGTATACCTCCATGATCACAAAAAAATGACTATATAGGAGTTAATGGCGCCAGAAGCGGGTCCACCATCTGAACGAAATCACCGAAAAAAAAAGCTCTGAGCAGGCGCGGAATCTGGGCAACGGATCGGTAACTAATATGACACCAAAATCCATTCCCTTAAAATAAGGGACTGGCCGTGTCCTATAGTGCACTAGGAATCCGGTTAAGGTACAGGTGTATAATGTTTAACACCTAAACCCTTATTGTTGTGTGTTCGAATACCGTCACTAGAGACGTGAGAGTCCATGGTAATGTGTGCAGTGCGCGAGTTAGAAAGTTAAAAAAAAAAAGTAAGCGATAGTGCAAACATGACATGGAGTGCCCCATTTCCGTCCCGCCTTTAAGACTCCTACTCCTTAGCATTGCACTTTATATTTTCATTATGCCCTGATGACATCATCGCCTTCACTTAGGAATTCTTTTTTACAATAAGGCAATTGTGTAAGCATCGCATAAACAAGTTTTCAATGTCTGGCTCAGAAAAAAAAGAGGTGCAAATAAAGCAGCTAAAAATTTCTCCTTTTTCCAACTTTCTACCGGGTCCAGACTAAATTTTTTAGCTTTTCAACGTATTTGCTGATAAAATACGTGAAGGTTTGATCTACGAGTTTGCCAGGACTCCACCCTTCCGCGTGGAAACCTACTGGTGGTGTGAACGTGAGCATCCGGTGAGGGAGCATGGTTCGATGAACACCCTGTGTTATCCGTTAGGACCGAAAGCTGTGCTCGCTGGAACTGTACTTCTGCCCGAGCGCACATGTGTTGAGCCTCCACCAGTTGGTTCGCCTCCAAAATAACCAACCCCTCCCCCCTAGCCGGGAATGTTTTGGCACGGCTAGCGTACACAACCTCGCGCCCTGGTCTACGTGTCCAGCAAGGAGCCAAGCTTACACGAGGAGAACCTGCGACGCAGTAGAAGGCTCGTTAACGTCCAACACCAGCTTGTTTTATCACCAGGAACATCAGCATCCTGCGGCCATTTGCTCGACAGAATACTCTGAACTCTTCAGAATTAAATTTCGGGCCATTATCCGACTGCGACTGGTATTCCAAAAAAAAAATGGCAAAGCGAGATGTCAACTTATCATTGCCTTTGTTTTTCTGCATGGCAAAAATGTATATGCAACCGCTAAAAACAAAAACAAAATTCACCTCTTCATA
This sequence comes from Bacillus rossius redtenbacheri, assembly GCF_032445375.1. Taxonomy (NCBI): domain Eukaryota; kingdom Metazoa; phylum Arthropoda; class Insecta; order Phasmatodea; family Bacillidae; genus Bacillus; species Bacillus rossius. Next base: position 56,121,201 of record NC_086338.1, read on the forward strand.
TTCCAGAAAGATTTACGTGAATCCTCTCCCATACCTCAACCTTTTTTTTAGGCCATGCCACTATTTGTAATCACAAAAAAAAAGGATGAATGAACTGTAAGCTATCACTTCGTCCACACACAGATCAGTAGACACGGCGAGGTGCTACGAGACAAGGATGGAGGTGCGTATAATTGCACGGGTGGGTGAAACTGAAGACTCACTAGCGCATTTTCAAATCCACCATGTTCCCCATGTTGAGGAGGAGAGACCTGTCCAGGGTCATTTATTCCTCCAAGGGACTACATTTCCCACAAAATTATTTGAAAATTTTGATCATAGCGAATTTAACATTCCAAAATTTCACACATCAAACATTTGACAATCCCTTCACGTAGCAGATAATACAGACAATACGTTTGTGTCGTTTATTAAAAATCACACTCGTATTTATCAGTAGTTGTCATTTGGCACATGATTAGGAAGAAATCATGCTGTGAGTTAACCTGAAACTTTGCATTCTTGTTTCAATTTTTTCGGAAGAGCGAGGTTACTGGGAAAAGCAGGTCGCTAATAGACACCGGTACAAGTGGTCTGCTGTCAGCAGTGATTATTAATGTCTTTAACTTTCATGAGAGATGCTGTTTGCACTTCCTGACTTGTGGTTTTTGCAGAGTTCTAAAAACTGGACTTGCCTGGTTTTCTTCCAGTGACCACGTGTGTGTGTGTGTGTGTGTGTGGTGCAGGGCTGTGGTAGAGAACGAGTCTGTGGCTGAGGGTTTGGTGCGGTGTGTCGACAGACGTACAAGCACCCGGAGTGGAAGGGGCCCTACCTGGGACCCAAGCCCTCAGACGAGTGCAAGCGAGACTTCACGGAGGAGCAGCTGAAGGCCGGCCAGACCATCATCGGCCTCCAGGCGGGGCAGAACAAGGGGGCGACCCAGGCGGGCCAGAACATGGGCGCCGGCAGGAAGATCCTGCTGGGCAAGTGAGGCCCTTCCTCAGGACATCTACCCCCTTCCTTCCTCTAACCCCCCTCTCCTCTAACCCCTTCCCCTCCCACACCCACTCGGCCCTGCACGGCAGTCGACCGCGCTCGTACTGGGAAACCAGAGTTCCAAGGACACTCTCGATTTCCCTGTGAGGATTTACAGAGTAAATATTTGGGTATGTATGTGAAGCTTTAAGCAGCTGTGCCAGCAAAAAAAAATAAAAACAGCTACCAATTGAATTGCTTTACGTTCTTTTCGGTGGCACAACCGTTATGTGTACGTAAATCCAGCCACGGAGAATTTGATTTGACAACACTGCTCAGACTACCAAGATCTTCCGCGGGTTCGAATTTTGGACTTTTTCGTGAGTTAAGTTCGATGACAGGCTAGACCGCAAAAAAATATTAGAACGGTTAGTTAACGTTTCGGGAAATTGGAAGCAGTGCGGAATTGATTCCCGTGCTCAGAGCGAACTGCGGGTTTTAACTCGAAAGCACAAGGCGTGCAGAGATCGTGATTTCGGCGCGTGCTTCGTTGAGGGGATTGTGACTCTCTCTGAAGAGGTCAGAGCCAGTTCAACCCCGCTGGAAAAGGTGGGGGCGTATCTGATAAAAACCACGTCACGACTGAAAGGGGATTATTCCTGAAGACAGAGGCCGATCAACAACTCTCGAACTTTCTGTGCTGTCCACACTAGGTGTTTGATCTCTTCAGGTTTCAACAGACCTTTGGTCTAGCCCTCAGTGATTCGGAGCCGACGGCGATCGAGCAGCAGAAGATAATCCAACAGAAATTTTCGCAATACACAGGGAGGATAAATTTGTCTTTCCCGAGGAAATCGGCTAATAAAAGTGAAAAAGGGTTGCTCCAACGCAAAGAATTGCCAATTCTGGCCTGGCGCCGAGTTCATCAGCGATGTTGCCAAGTCTCTGGCTTAAGAGACTTCACGCCAACCGGACACTTTTGAATTTGAGTAACCGGTGAAACCAAGATGTCTATAAAAATTAGTTTGTCAAGGATGGCATTCTATTGATTGTTGCAATAAACAAAGGCTAGCTTTCATAAAACCGTAAAATATAAGATGTCAGTAAAATCTATCAGATGTGTTATGAAAAGTAATTATGTGTGCGCTAATATTGTTTGGGCACCTAACTCCAAACTTCAAACTCCATTGTGCATGACCGCATGTACTCAAAAGCTTAAGCTTTGCCTTTGTACATCTAGACTAATTGGTAGCGGTTCATGGAAAGCAGTCTCGTGTATTATCGTACCAAAATTGTAATGGATGAATAGGATGTACAAACTATAGAGGAAGCCAAAGGTTAAAATTTGTGGAGAAGTGTTTTATAATCAGCTACTTACGTGTGGAGAAGTGACGAACTGAGGTGAGGGTATCCTTCAGAGTTTCGTCCAGTCAAGAGTCAATGACGACATCGAAAACAATTTTTAATTGAATTTAAAAGGTTTTTAATATCTGGTTCGTGGATACCAAACAGTCACTAGATGCGCTGCAGTGTCAGTATCTGTCTGTATCGAAAGGGTACTTGCTAGCTGTGTTTGCAATATAGTTCAAGCGGAGCTTCGGAAGTCGTTCAGGAAAACACGGATCAGCTGAACAGAACTATCTAGCGTGTTCGAGGTTCAACAGGCACTAGGGCGCTTTTAGATGCGACATAGCCTGGCGCAGCAGATGCCTCGTCGCCTCTACTGGCGCGCAGGTCTATTCCCGTAGTCTACGTGACCTCGGCGGGACTTCAAAGAGGCGACCCTATCACTTTATCACGTCGTGATAGAGATAGAGGTGTGCTGCAAGTCCCCCCGCTGCTTTCTGGGCAGCCGGTAAAATAAATTATCTATTTTTAGATCTTACACGCGAGAAAATCACCAGCGTCCAAAAGTCCAGACATCAGCGGTTTGCTAGGTCAATGCTGTTCGTGATGAATACTAGTCAGTCAAATGGAGACGGTAGCCGTGTAGACAGTCACCCCGTTATGTGAAATCGTTGGAGAAAAAAAATACCTATATTACCCAAATGTTTACTCCATTGTACACCAAATATAAATGGAAATCCTATTTCAATGTGGAAATAAATCTTAGACTTGAATTACTCAGTATAGATTCTGTGCTAATGCGACTGAATGTTGGTTTGAAATACTGTCAGGTTTAGCACGAACGCAAATAATTACTCACCTTCCCTTCCATTTCTAACCCTCACGTGTAACTCCAATGAAAAAAAAAAAAAAAACTTACGTATCATTACTATGTATTTATTTTAATGTTTGTTTGTATTGCTAGAATGTAAGAAACTTGTGATATAGTGGGGGATGACGTTTTATATTTGTATTTGAGGCAATAAAAATATGTATTATTTGGATTAAACAATTATGCTTTTTATCTTAACCTTCCATGAATACATGTATGTATGCGCTATGCATAACTTTATTTAATTACGGAGGAAACTAGAAATAATAAAATTCTGCTAAACAGTTAATCTTCTGGCTCGTAAATGTGATTGTGATTGCATTCTGTTCTTTCATTGTTACTTGTGACACCGTGCGATTCCCATTTTAAATAAAACAATTACATAATGATATACGGAATATATTTATATACTAATTATTTCAATTTTAAATCATTTTATATTTTCATTAGAGCTCCCTATTTCTATAATTCCCAAAACGTTTTTCTGTGTCTAAGACTAACATCCTAAATACTATATTTTTTTAATCGCTATAATTTCAATGCAGACCTGTTAAATAATGTTTGTTGCAATAATGAAGATATATATATGTAAGATATTAACATAATGTTTTAAGCTACATAGACGTAGAGCCTTATGTAGAACACGTTATTCAAACAAAATACATTTTTCTAGCGTTAATACCATTTTAAATTTTTTGGTTGTATTTGCAGAGTAAAAGTGAATGAGTGTAACAAATTTCCAAAAAAAACTGTCATTTGTAATCACTGTTATGAATCGCAAGGGACAATAACGAAGTTACGGTAGATATTTGATATGGCTCTTGACCAAGAACATTTTGGCAAACTTACAAGACAATGAATGGGGGGAAAATCCATATTTAAATACTTGGGTATGTATGGGCGAATTTACAGCAATTATAATATTATTAAATGATTTCTGCAGCCGAAATTACACTTCAAAAAACGTTTCCAATCATTGGAAGTTTTATGTTCGTATGCAGTTTGACTGACTCTTTAGTTAATTGTTGACAATTAGTTGGGCCCATTTGAAGGTCCCAGATAGATTGCCGGTATTTCAAATGTGCACCAGTCACACGCCAACATTTTAGTTATACAAAGACTACCGATTAGCATAAATGATGAGATTACAAAATCTTTCTGATAACTAATAAGTACGTTTGGTTTATGTTTATTCTTACTCTAACTTAAACCAATATATTATAAAAATTATTTTTGCCATTTTAAAGGGCGTTGGATTGGTTCGACTAAAAAAAAATTGTATTAACCACCAGAGTGAACAAAGCAAGTAGGAAACATAAAACGAAATAATTATATTAGCAGAGTTACGTTGGTGAATGAAGATCCTTCTGAAATTGTTGCATTTGGTTACATCCTGAAAAAAAAAGTATATATTTTGGAAAAACAATTTCTACGAACCAAAACATTTGACAAATAAAGTCCAATTATTGAATATTCGATTATTGTTACAATTGTTGAAAAAATATATGCTTGTATGAAACTTGAAATAAAATATAAAATTATGCGCCAATTTTCGTAAGAAATATTCTTCATATGTGCTAAATTAATCATACCTACTTCTATGAGGTGCAAAGGGGGCTTGCCGAGTGCCTGGAACAGCCCCCGGAGAAAGGGTGTTTACGAGACAACCCCCCTCCCCCCGTCCCCGGAATATTTCATATTAAACTCTTAAAAGCAACGTTTTAAGCCATCTTTGAACTTAATTGTCAACGATGGTTTTGCTAATAATTTATCTTAAGAAATGTTGAAATTCTTTCCTGTATATCATACTTACACTAGTATCTTTATAAACGGTAACGATCAAATTCCTGTGAAATGGTGTCACGAAGGAGTAAAATGTTTGAAAAACCTTTCCTGATATGAAATAATGAAAAACTCAATTTAAATCAATTTTTAAATTACTGCTAATAACAATTTAATTCTTCGTGTTCTCACTAACGTCCATGTTTGTGACTTTGAGACACTTGTGTATAGAAGACTGTGAGTAATTTTTTTTTTGTTAATAGTACTGAAGTCATGTTAAATGTACGCGATTCTATTTTTCAAGTAAAATCTAGTATTTTTAATATAATGTTGTCAAATACTTAAGCAGAGCCATGACGGAGGGATACAGGCCTATTATTAAAAACACTTAATTTGCTGAATTTATTGAATAATAACATTGGCTTTATTTTATTTACCCCCATCCACTGGGTATACAGATGTTTTGACTATGAACTGTGCACACAATCTTCTCGACGGAACAACGCAGTGAGATGGGAAACCTTCTTTTCACAGACGAGAGAGCCAAACGCCCGATCGTGCATCTTCGGTTTTTTTTTTTTTTTGTTCATTGTAAAAGGTTAGGTTAGCTACATTATAAATACTTTAAAACATTGTGGACGGTTGATTTGGTTAGGATAGCTACATTAAAGATACTGTGAAATCGTGTAAACGGTTTCCTAGCCCTGGATAAGCTACATATTAAAAAGTTATATGCCAAGCAACCTTCGGGGAACTTCGGGTGTGTCTCTCTCGACTGTGAAATGAAGGCTTCCCCAGTGACATGGCAGAGACTGGCTGTTGACTGCCGGCGCTGCCGCCAGAAGCCACAGCGGCGCTACAGCTCAGAGAACTGCGGGAGGCAGGGGAGCGACGCCGGACATGTGGGCGTCCCCCCCGCGCGGCGTCTATTCCTGGCGTCGCGGCGCCCGCGGAGTAGGGGGGGGGTGGGAACATCATAAAAGGGGAGGCCGCATAACGCGAGCGTCGCGTTTCACGCGCCCGCCGATGGAAATAGCGACACCCCCCTTCCACCCCCCTTCCAGATCACTCCCGGGGGGGGGGGGGTTCAAACCACCACCACCCCCCACCCCACCCTTTTTGATACGATTACATTACACTTCATGAAGAACTAGCAACACGCCTACCCTCCCCCTTCCTCTTTGTGCTCGTATGTAATAGCATCTTATTCGTTCAGAAATAGTGATCAATGACTGCTTTTCAAAAGTTATCATCTTGGACCTTAGGCATGTCTTAATCATAGGCGTGCCCAGACATTTCCATTAGGGGGGGCCCTGCTAAATTTTTAAATCAGAAGCTGAATTTAGAATGTTAAATAGCCTAAATACATTCACTCATCGCCGTGTTTATATTTTTGTGCAGTATCAACGAGATATGTTTACTAGTTAATATTATATCCGTATACTTTAAAAATCTTGAAAATATGTTTTTTTTTTTCATAGACAATGTTTAAAGGGTACTTACACATTTCCCCCCCTCGAATTTTCCAATAGCTTGGTCCAGATCTACCTTGAAATGAACTTCTTTTTAGTGAATGCAAACACAGCAATTCAGACAACAGAACTTTAACAAACCTCTTAAAAAATTTTTTTGCTTGGCCATTTTAAGGGACCTCGTTTTTTGAATAAACTAAGGCGGCTGTATTTCCAGAACGATAAAATGTTTAAAAATATTGTTAATTACCACGCTGCAACACTGAAAAACAGTTTGAGTGTCACAGTGCCAGGCAGGGGCGCAACAACTAAATTTCCAAAAGGGGGGGGGGGCAATATACCTTTTTATAAAGAATCATCGATTCCCCTTATTGAAGTGGGTGGTCCGGGGGTCTTCCCCCGGGAAAATTTGTATTTCAAGGTGGAAAATGGTGCTATTTAAGCAGTTTTATTATCTAAAAATTGATTACACAGTACTTTCTTTTCCCCCATTTGCCCCCACTTCAAGGTTTCAGAGGGGGCGCAAAATACTCATGGCCCCCCCCCCCCTGTTGTTGCGACACTGGTGCCAGGAATATACGAATATTAACGAACGCATTAGAGAAAATGCCGATCTGAGTGATTACATTAGGGGGGGGCCATGGCACACCTGGCCCCCCCTGTAGGCACGCCTATAGTCTTAATATATATATATATATATATATATATATATATATATATATATATATATATATATATTGCTCTTCGGTTTCTCCTATAGCTGACTTAAGACCACGTCCTCATACTGGGATCAGTAGGAAGTGGAATTATGACTTGGTTATCCCTAGCAGTGGCCTTTTTTGAGTAAGCATATGTTTCGGCTTTGCAAGAGTTCCACATGGAAAGAAATATGTAAATGTCTCCTTTGGGTTGCTGGAGTTTTTAGTTCACAATGAGTGTCAAGAATGATGACTGGGTAATAAAATAAGAGGCGGAACTATACAATGGTGTCAGAATGGGAATTTTGAGTTTCATTTGTTGAAGTTTATGGTGGATTTTACGTGGAGTCTGGTACATATTTTTTTTTATTTTGTGGATTATTCAAAGTGAAACTAAATACTCTTGTAGATTTTTAACTTTCCAGCCTCCCATGTCACACTATTTATGTAGGGTGATAAAGTTTCATCAACCCCTAATGTGACTAAATATGCAGAAATTAATTGATATCCACATTTTTGTAGTTTACGATTTTTACCCTGTAATGATTTATACTTTTCAACTGTAATTACGTTTGTTTGTTATGGATTCCTTGTTGTTTTAATGCTTTAGTTGAGAAATCAATCCTATGATATGTTAGAATTTAATTTTTTAAGTAATATATTTAAATGTTTCTGGGATTTATTTATGAGAGATAAATTATACGAAATTCAATGGTGATGATGAAATAATCCAAGATGACAGATGTATACGTGAGAGCATGAGCAAATTAAATCCAAGATGGTGGTGGTGTAATCCAAGATGGCGGCTGCATAAGTGAAAAAAGATAACATGAAAAAATTTACTTTATGCAAAGGTAATGATGTGTGATAGAATGGATGTAAATATTAAAATATGACGGCGGTAGTGATGTCAGAGGTAAAAGGCGATGATTCAATCCATTATGGCAACAGGAAGTGACGCAACCCCCAATGGCGGCCGGACAATTATGTAATCCAAGATAGCCTCCGAAAATAACATAATCCAATATGGCTGCAAGAATTGTGTAATCCAATATGGCGGCAGTGACGTCATAGGTCATTCATCTGAACACCGATGCTACTAGCCACTGTCCCCGGATCGGCATAATCTAACTACTAGTCGAATTGTTCATATTTCTCAGTAGTGGTTAGCGTAGGTTTTTCCTGGCAATTTTTTTTTTCACTAGTAGAACTTTTTTAGCTGAAGTTAATTATTTAACTTCAATGCTTATTCACTTAAGTACAGAGTAACTAAGACAAATTTTCAATGTGGGTTGTATACTTCAAAAAGGATCAAGAACAGGTATTGACTCCTGACTTACGTAACATTAAGGCTGATTGTAAAAACAAACCCTCCCTCGCCTGCATGACCCAAATCCCTCAAGAAAATAACAGAAACTATGACGCGTCTGACCGGGAACTAAGGCGAATGAGCACCCTATTCTAATCACGATCCAGCCATCCTGGTATTCCAATTTGCTGTCATTGGTCCAGGGAGATGATAGGAGTCACTCCTGCCGTGGGTCGAGACCGACTCATTTTGCTACTCCGCGGGCTTCAGAGCACGTGTCTGTCTCTTGACGACCTCGTAATCAACGAGAATGCACACATTTAACACAGGTCAGAATACAGGCATAATCGTCTGAAAGATATCTACAAGGGCCACTTAAAGGTTTACTTTTCTCTTTTTGGATCGCAAATCTGAAAGATTCACAGGTGTTGAGGGAGGAGGGGCCACGGAAATTCGAATGGAGGGGGGGCCGGGAGTTATGCACGTGGGTTTTAACCGGGCACAAGTCATCTCTGTTGTTGTATACTGCCCATATGTTTGCCTATGTACACGGAGTAAGCAGAAAAATTTTATAATGTACAGAAAGTTTCCCGTAAAACATAGTTCTGACGTCTACATCCATCCCACACGTTTCACAGTAGTTACTATTTTGCAAGCGCAAGATGGTACCTTCAATGAGGAGCTTCTTAATTCCAGTAAACCTCATGTACACCCCCCCCCCAACCACCAGGATCTACGCCCATTGGACAAGAGGGCGCGAGACCTGCACTTGGCGATGCAGCCGCCAGGTGTCTCTGCTGGCGTGCGGCCTACAGCTGCCACGAGGAGCGCGCCGGCGTGACGGAGTGACAGCACCGCGTGACAGCGCGGCGTGACAGCCACTCTGTTCTCGGCCAGACTGGTGTCGACTGAGGGGCTGATGAAGTCTCGCTGCGTTCTCCACGCTCCAACGAAACACGTGATATGATCCGCAAGACACGGCACAAACCAGGCCCAGCAACCACTGGATAATACACGTGTGCGAACTATAAATTAAATAAACATTCTTTTTTTCGGACATTTAAAACTATCGGTGATTTGTCCGGCAATTATTTAATTTAAAGATGGGGTAAAATAAATTGGTGACGTCAATGTTGCAATACATATTTAAACCCAGGCATTTTAGTAAGTTCATATTAGCTGATCTTAAACCCACCCCTCTACTTATGTCGAGTATTTTTAGGGAGAAAGGGATGAAAGGTCACGCTCACTTGTAAAATTATTATGTACGCAGTTGGCAATTTTATAAAAGTTGGACTCTTATCTTATTGGCTGTAAAATATATCCTCTTTTTTTACTTTTCGGAGGATTATTGTAAACAATTACTTTTAATTAAGAAAACTGAAATTCTTGATTTTTATTTCAGACTATTTCATACCCATTTTCTCAGCTCTCTATACCTCGATATCTATAAATATCAGCATGATATAATTTATCCTTACATAATTTTTTTAGTCACAACAGATGTCAGTAGTTTGTCAAAATTACGTAAAAATTAATTACCTAGCTATGACTTACCAGTGATGTCAGACCTAGGTCATGTGTTCACTGGGGCAATGCACACACAGTATACACAAATTAAACTTTTCACGTGGTCAATTAAACTTTACTTACTGCTACTACAGCATGTCGGTGACGCGAACTATTAAGGCCCCCGCCTACCCGGGCACACACACGGTGCGCAGAGCTTCAGGAAAAACAACGCGATTTTATAACTACTCAAGATATCCGAGTGGGGGTCTGCTTACGAAATATATTTAATAGTTCGCTGAGGGCCGAAAAGTAATTTTGATTTCGGATTAAGTTTTTAAAGTGTAGTTTTAGAAGAGTTAAAATAGCTAAAACGCGTGTTTTCAGAGTATTTTTTTAGGCGTAAAACAACCGGTGCAGGTTCTTGAAAGCACTCAAGGGACTTGCATTACACCTTTATCTTCATTTCTCGGCCATATAATGTTACGGTCACCGCTCAGATCTCACAGTTATCCTGTGACGACGAGAAGACTGCGTGCCAGTCCAGAGGAGACACCGCGCTAGAAGCACCAGCACACATACTTACACCCCTGACGAGGCGGGCCCCTTAAGTTTTGCCCCCTACCAAAAATCCCTCAACGCGGCTAAAGAAGTTTTCACTTGAACAATACTATTAAGAGAAGGTAGAGATGCACTCGCCACCCAGCATCCCGGCCGGTCCATTGCCAGAGACCGCGAGAAGCGGGCGGACATTCACTGCTCGTAACTGTCAACACCCGTCTCCACGGACCGCCCACGGTGCAGCGGTGTGTAGCCCTATTACCTCGCCAACAAGCAAACACGCTTGCAATTCCCATCACGGACACGAGATCTGAGGTATAATCCCTTTAAACAATTCCGAGCATGACAAATACACACGCCAATTGCGTTTCTCAACTAAATTTCTGGACGCGGATCTCACGTAGTTCCCGAGCCCGCCACTAGAATTCGCTGCCGGAGCAGCCACGTTCACTGTATAATGAAACAGCCCCGATAAAAGCGAAACAGTTACGAAACAATGGCTTTGGATCTTATTTTCGACAAGGAATTTTATTAAAGTGCTGCCGGTCATGTTAAAATTTCACTAAACAGTTTCCCTTTGGATTTGTGAATTTTGGTTAGAGCTTTCCGCCACAGATGGCAGTCCCAAGGATACACATTAAAGTTCAATTGATGACGTCTACCGAGAGTTAAGATGTTTACACGTCAAAAAATTTGTTTCCTGATTTACATTGCATCCAATTGTTCAGTTTTAAATAGGCTACTTCCATCGCTACTTTACAGCAAAATTCAATAAAATTACAAAATTTCAGGGTTTGTAGAAATATATAGTACAATTTTCGTTTTTGAGTGATATTATTACTGCAGTTGGTAGCATAAGAGTACACAACGTTCGTCAAGGACCAGTTATAAAACTGACGTTTCCCTCGCTCCCTGCCTCCTGCGCGGGGGGGGGGGGGGGGGGGCAGTGGGACGGACTTGCGTAACTGCAGTCTCGGAAATACCCCCGGCGGATCACGCATCGCGCCAGGCCGGGCTGCAGTTATAAACATGGCGCCGAGAAGTGCACAGAGGTGTCACTGCACCGCCGGGAGAAGGGTAGTTGGACGTCAAGGGGTCGTTACCACAACGCCGAAATACCACCACGCCCAACGTACAATAACGCCGAAATGCGAAATTGACCGCAACGCCTACAGCTAGAAAACTGCTGTGTACCACAACGCCGAAATACAGTAATGCCGAAAAATTTGTTGCTGTGGTGAAGGGGGGGGGGGGGGGGGGGGGGAGGCCACAGGAGCAAAATGAACAACAACTGAATGAATTTATGTGCTAACCTTACCTAACCTAACCTTTGTGGCAAGTCCTGCAATGACATTTTTCGGGGTTAATGTATTTCGGCGTTGTGGTACACGGCAGTTTTCTAGCTGTCGGCGTTGTGGTCAATTTGGCATTTCGGCGTTATTGTACGTTGGGCGTTGTGGTATTTCGGCGTTGTGGTAACGACCCGACGTCAAGCCGGGAACAAATCGCACGCCAATAAGCACAGTGTCTCGTGATTTCTTGAAAATGGAACGGAAACGTGACACAAAGATGGCGGACCCATGTGCAGCAACAATAACCCTGCGCATAGTCACCTTCGTAAACATTAGCGTTCATACCGAAACGTGCTAAATGAGACCTTACGATCGCTTATTAGGTAAACTAAAATAGCCATAGTGAAAATTAATCTCGAGTTTTAAAATACCCAAGAAGGCAGGCGTTAAAATGCTTATATTACGTATTATCCTTGAACTATAAGGTCTATTGTCGGGGTTCAGTTTTTATCGGAGCCGTCGCTAGTGCAAAATCGACGTGTGTATAGGAATTTATTATAATTACGTTCAGCATTATTTTTAATAACTTTACGTTAATATTCTATGTTCGTGTTATAAGTGTATTTTCTACGCGATAACACATGAATGTTGCTTGTTAGCGAGGTTAGATCATCACTATCACTTGCGAGTAAAAAAAATTCTAGCTCACGTGTTATTTTTTTAATGCCCTACATATGTACGTGGTTTCACAGATCAACTGCCAGACGTAAGCACGTGTTAATGACGAACCAAACTACAGAAAAAATCTAGTCAGCGTTAAGAAGACTGCAAGTATCCGCTCTACCGCTCTGGTTCTGGTGGTAGAGCGCCTGCCTTGTGACTTGTAGGACCCGGGTTCGCGCCCCGGCTCCTCCAAGGCGGATTGCCCAGATGAAATGGTGGCATTTTCTCTGGTAGGAATACAATCCCTTGCAACAAGTCAGGCTACCAAAAGAAACGGTGGGTGGAACAGAAAAAAACCTTCCAGGTGGCTTCCAAATGGGGAGCCCGTTTCTTTTCTTGGGCTCCCCATGCGGTGGCCATTCCGGGGGTTTCTCCGGGGGAACGGAGTTTTGCAAAAAAAAAAAAAAAAATTTTTTTTAGTGTTTGTATACGATAATTCCAGCTTTATCGTCCCACCATGGTTTTATATAAAGTTCAATGGAACAAGAAAAATTACATAAAAATATTTTAAAACACACGTTTTAATTTGTGTGTATAATTTAGTGAGTGGGTAACATGGGAAGATTTTTAAATTATATTATGCATTTTATTTTCTTGGAAATTTTAGTTAAGACGCTTTGAGGGTTAAACGCCCGTGTGTCGTTTTGTGAACATCTGGGGACGTACCATCTTTGGCATAGCATAACTATCCTGGATATTTATAGTAACGAAAAGAAATAACAGCAACTTTAAAACATCATTGTAATATTGGGATTGCATAAGTTATAACAAAGTATTCTCAATACCCTTATATCTTGTTATGGCTGATTGCGTGTTAGTCGAATACAATAATTCTGGGCTCGGGACCCACGACTGGAAACTTTTAACACTAAATTAATGAAAATTATATTTAAAATTTTATCATTGCTTTTAATACATAGGTGAGTACATTTTTTAATAAATTTCATATAGTTGTTTCGTTTCATCGTCAATTCAAAAAATTTTCGGTCGAGTTCTTTAATGGGCAATATTTTTAAAAAAACCGAAAATTTGTTATAGGATGTCTAAAATATATCAAACTTTCCTACCATGTACACTATCGAATCCATTTATAAATATTGTCTACAACTATTACTGCAAGGCGTGAGAATAACAAGGTTTCAAGGTAAAAAAAAAAAAATCATAATTTTTTAATAGTTATAATATCGAATACGTTATAATATGTTGTATTTTTCCTAAACTTCATTTACAACTTTATCTGAAAATTTTTTTGATGAAATGATATTGTGAAATTGGTGCAAAGCAAATTTTTAAAATTTGAAAAGTTTTATTTATTTTCTCAAGGTATCGATTTATGTTTGAGGTATCACCAAAACCTGCTCCCTGCTGTGTGTCCACACCCTGTTCAAACTCACTGTTCGAACCTCCTGATGTGCATGGGAGGAAAATGAATGTATTTTATTTCTGTTACGGGCGCATGGCGTAGCAGCCAATAAGAGTAGAGTAGGTTGCCAATTTGGCGGGAGTCTGGGATGGTTTGTGTTTAGGCTATATCTATCAATGGTGCCAACAAATAATTTACAATTTTGTCCAGGCAATTCTTCATATTAAAAACCCATCATCATAATTATTTATGTAAGTGACTCGTGATAAATGTCCACAGAAAATATTTGTAAGATAATCCCATCATAACCTAATAACATTTTTTTGAGTTGATAACTAGCATTCACATGCTGTTTTCGCAGACAAATAATACTTAAAATAAAGAATAACTAACACAAATTATTTTCAATAAGATATTTCATTTATAAAAATGAATTAAATAATTTAATTGCTAACCAATTTGACTCCGTTCATTTGTGCATGGTCTATTATACAATCCCTTACGTTTAAGAATAAATACGAAATTTTGCATTGGCGATAAGTAAGTCTCAGTAAGAAAAGAAATTTTGTTCTCGTTGCTTGGTATCCTTGGCAATATAGGCTGCTCTAGTTGCAGCTTCAGAGGACAGAGAGCGCTACTATATGGTGTCCCCGTGTTTGAAGTGTATTTCTAGCGTACTAGATCGCGCAGTCTGCTCAACCAAAAGAGGTTCAGGTAGACTTTCGGAAGATTTTTATGTATTTATAAGAAAATGTTTAGGAAAACAGTAACTGCCGTAATTTTTCTGAAACATAAAATACACCTTATCATGGAAATTCTCTGTCAAGCTGGTTAATGGGCAATGTTCGACAAAAGGGGGGTAGAAATGGGGAAGGTTTTTTATTTTTTTAAACAGAAAAATTGCTATAACTTCTATAATATCCGTTTGAACGTATCATAACTCGTAGGGGTAATACCAAAAACTTTAGTCTACATACATTTTTGATACGACCAACACATAGCTGCAAGGGGCGGAAAAAAAGGAGGGTTGAAGGACAAAAAAAAAATCCATGACTTCCTTAGTAAGCATACTGTCGATCATTCAAAATTTTTTGTAAATAAATATTGTCACCACCAAGCCCTTGTGCCCATGGTTATTTGCATATAACCTATTTTGAAAATAAATGATGAATAGGGACCCCGAACTGAAGGGACTCCCCATTTAAAAAAATGTGAGGTGGAACCCAACACGATATGCGACCCTGAACCGGAGCAGCAACAAAATGTAAATAATAATAAATAGGGGCATGATAATATCGCGAAAAGATTTCAGGACTAGATGAAAGTCAAAACACTGTAGCATCGTCTGTGTTTCGTTATTGGGTGAGTTTCTTCCAGGTACATATCGATTGTAACAACACCAATCACAGTGATTCAGTGCGGAAGTAAACGCGTCCTGAGTGGCTCGGTCAAATAAGGCAACGACTTCTCTCACAGACGGCCGCCAATCACAAGGAAGAAACTACATTTGCGGGTATACCTTGTTGCAGTCGAATAAGTGTTCAAATCTTTTCGCGAAATCTTCATGCCCCTAATAATAAATTAGATGATCGGGAGCACTCCGAGAAAACCAGTCGGCTCACGGCAGACATCCGCCTTGCTTCCTAGTTGTGGCAAAAAATATATATGTAATGGACCTGCGACGCCAGGACTCGAACACGTGTCGCCCTGGCGGCGGAGAATGGAAGAGACGTAGAGGCCCCGCGTATCAGCTGGAACTGAACTGGTGAACTGACGATCAGATCGGACTGTGAGCTCGAGAACACTCAGTCCGGAACTGCCCTGTGTGTGCTGGGAACAGTCAGTTCATAAGTTCATCAGCTGAGTATCGTGGCAGACATCTTTTGTTTTATACCTACTCTTTGGTTGCTTTGCTGTTTTCCTTTTCCAAACCAAATGTTTTTTTTTTTGCAACATCCGAAGTTTCGTCCACATTCTACGATGAAACGGTGCATCCAGTGGCGTAGCAAGCGGGTGGCAGGGATGGCCCCCGCCAGGGGCGCCGGGGCAGGGGTGGTGGGGGGGAGGGGCTCTGCCGCGACGGTTTAACGGTTACTGAAGGCTCCCCCCTTTGTTTTAATCCAAGAGGGGGCGCCATTTTCAAGTCTAGCCAGGGGCGCCAGTCACCTTAGCTACGCCACTGGGTGAATCCAACACAGCAACACCAAGGTTTCAGCTCAGTCCAAACTGTCAGTTCGGACTGAGTACCTGGACTGATTGTGTGTGTGTGTGGGGGGGGGGGGGGGTAGTGATTCCAGTCACGCAGCCAACAAAGTTGTCAGGTACTAAGATGAAAATTATCCGCTGAATGTTGTCAAACGGTGTGGTCACCAAACAGCGAACAGAGCTCCAGGTGATGACACGCTATTCACAAACCTCTCCAGATCCATTGAAGGTGTCTGAATACGAATAGCATTTCAGAGTCGTTCCATGTGTCCACACAAGTTTCGTCCCATTTTTTTTTTTTTTTTTCGTCTGCAACGTGCATTTTCATGACGGTGTAAAAGGCTGAAACGGGTGTTCACACGGGCATTTTCAGACATGAAAATTTCAACACACAGTATTGTCATCTTTAATGACAGGGTCACCGCCACAAGTCCCACAGAGGCGCGCTACCGTCGAGAGGACTGCTCGCCAGGTCCGTGCCCGGTGCGTAGAGGCGATGAGGCGTGCTATGCGCCAGCCAGCGTCGCCCTTAGCGACCCAGCAAGCGGCCACCTCGAGCTGGATTCTTAATGAACAGAAATCATGAGCGAGTTAGGTTGAATGGCGTGTCATGCATACGACCTGTGCGAAATTCGTTTTCACCATTGAATTCCTGTGCATTAACTTTAGCCAGTGAAACTTCGCGAGGTTCCGTTCATTGAGTTGGCAGCACCGTTCGCCAGTCGGTGTCTTCCCACGTGGGGGGCTAAATTTGACTTCCGCGACCACCGCCCTGTTTCCCCCCCCCCCTCTCCAACTAATCCCCCTCTTCACTTTGCCACATGCCATCCAACACACTCGGCATGCGTGATGCTTCTACCTAGGGGTATTATAAAAAGTAGGTATTACCACGAGCCTTTTATACATATATACAGGGTAAATGAAATGGCGGAAAATCTCGCGGATGCAGGTAGCCAGACCTACACCAAGAAGAATGGGTATAGGAACCACCCGTCTGTTGCCAATAGTATGGGCGCAAAACCACTGTGAATGTTGTGTTGAGGAAACGGTAAAGCGAAGATAAATCAACAACCACAACTAATGAAACGGTGACCTTCCGGATTCAATTAAGATGCATGACAACACGTATGCAGGGAATAAAAGGTGACCACAATTCCATTGCATACGTAGGAAACATAGCGTCGCCTCTTTTACTATGCACATATTACTGTACCTGTACGCATATTCTAAGCTATCGTAGTGAATCAATAACAGGAATGACATAAGGAACATAAAAGGTCCTCGTACTTGAACACTTTCAGACAAACAGTTACTGAGATACAGGCACTCAAAGTCAGAGCATTATGACAATATCTAATAAATATAAAATGCAAATAGGTTATATAGGAATGTAGCATATTTAAAAACCTGAAATTTTTAAATATTAATTTAAGAACTTGTTCTGCATACTTTCAATTCTTTTCTAACTGAAATCATTTGATGCAGAGAAAGTTTTAAATTTAATAAGACCTAAAGATCTTCATGTGTTGCTAATACATGTTGGTGGAAAAAAAGCTTGGCATCAATAAATCTCGAAGGTCTTAAAAGAGGACACCACGTTTAATGTCATTACTTACTATGTGATAATTCTGATTAATTAAATTAGTTTTATTGACTAAACCATACCATAAATGCTATCGTAATTCAGAGACGTTTGTTAACTTGATAATCAGATCATCCGGACAGCTGAAATATATTCACAAAAAATATTTCCCAATTATACTTTTTTTTCATCAGCATCTTTTCTTGATCAATTCTGATTACATATGGAATATCATTTATTAAATATTAAAGAGTAGTTGAGATAAACTACTACTTTGCGGAACACCTAATACCATGAAATTGCATTTGCAAATTTGACTGAAAAGCGTCTATTTGTAAGATAATTAAAACTTATTTACCACGCATTGCTTGATGAGGCCTAAAATTGATAATTTTTAATTATAATATTATGTTGGAAAGAATCAAAGGCTTTGCTCATGTTGAAATAAATAGAATATTTTATTTACATCTGGATTTATACTGGTACACACACATATGAAAAAGCGTGTGTTATAGACGATATTCCTAATTGAAAACTACAATTCATGTGCCTATAAATATTTTTTCGTCCAAAACTTATAAAATATTACAAAACAAAGGTTTAACCACCAATAATACTTCAAGAAAATATATACCGATAAATGGTTGAACACACAACAACTCACTGACTGATACACACTTAATTCAAATATTTTTGTACAAAAGCAATATTGTTTTCAATGTTTGTTTGAGGTTTATTTGTAACTAAAAAAAAATATTTTTTCAAAACTCCGTTCCCCCGGAGAAACCCCCGGAATGGCCACCGCATGGGGAGCCCAAGAAAAGAAACGGGCTCCCCATTTGGAAGCCACCTGGAAGGTTTTTTTCTGTTCCACCCACCGTTTCTTTGGTAGCCTGACTTGTTACAAGGGATTGTATTCCTACCAGAGAAAATGCCACCATTTCATCTGGGCAATCCGCCTTGGAGGAGCCGGGGCGCGAACCCGGGTCCTACAAGTCACAAGGCAGGCGCTCTACCCCAGAACCAGAGTGGTAGAGCGGATACTTGCAGTCTTCTTAACGCTGAATAGATGTTTACTGTAGTTTGGTTTGTCATTAACACGTGCAGTGACATCTAACCTCGGTAACGAACAAATTTATGTGTTCTTATGTTGTTCGTTCAGCATGAATTATGTAATTTCATAACAGTGAAATATAATTTGTAGGACTAGTCTGGAAATTTTTTAGTTGATTTCCTGCAAACAAACTTACAGTCCCGCTGTACAATAATTATATAGAAATATAGAAAAGTAAAAACATATGTAAGAGTTTGCACTGTCGATGGTAAAGTTATTTTGAAATAAATGTTAGATATTAAAAGAGTGTGTTTAGTTAAAATATGTGTGTGCTTACAAGAATGAAGTTATTGTATAAACATTTTATTTATTTGGTTTTAAAACCATAGATAAGTTAACTTTTTTATATTACTTTTGGCTTTCTTTTGTTTTACCGTGCTTAACTTGCGCAGCTGGAAAGCTATTCAAATAACTAAATATTGGAGGTACTGGGGCAACACGAAGCATAAATGGTAACACTATTTTGTAGGTTTACAGTTATTTTCATGTAAAGGTACAAATTAACAAATATGTAAGTTTACATGAATATTTATGTTCCATTTACAAAGAAAATTTACGTTGCACAACGGCAAACAATAACTCAACGATGAAACTTAACAGATAAAAATTAAAAAAACAACGGCTATACAGAGACGCACAGGTGAACCCAGCGATGTGAATTAACAGCGATGACAGCACAGATGAACACTGTAAGCAACAGTTAAACGAAAAAACAGATATTTTGAAAACCACACCGATTATAGCGCAGAATAACACAGTATATAATTCCTAAGAGAACAGTTGCGGCGTTTCAGGAAAGAGATTTATTCCCTTCTTAAGGCACAAACAGACTGAGGTTTGTCATGACATACAATTTAATGAGTAATGGCGAATGTCCGAAACTACACCTTGAATAATTTACCTATTATTTAAAATGTTGTTTGTCAGTGGAAATTTTATTTAATGTACTACGCTGATTTTGATGATATTCACATAGATACTCACTTTCTTTAAACAGATTTGTGTTTTGTTTGTTTTATGTGTATATTTGTTTACACTTCTGTTAACAAGGCATAGGTGCTAGTGCAGAGAAGCTTATTTAAAACAGGAACCTGTTTCCGTAACAATAAGTGTCAAGAGCGTAGTAAAAAAAGGGGGGGAGTAGGGTTGCTAGATTTATTTAGACAAAGAATTTTTTTTTTTTTTTTACCAAAATTACAATGGCAGGAATTTCAAAAAGTACTTAAGGGATCGTCAACTAACCTAATTTTTGTTTCAAGCATTATCTTTGTAAAAGAGTTTTCGGAGGAGGGACTGGCTTCTGCCCTCCCCTTCCACAAATACTGTCTACACCCATGGTAAATGTGTAAACAAAATCACATGCAGTTACACGCACTAGTACACGATATACTCAAAAGACGTGAATTAAAATTTTGGACACAGTAATTTTTGATAGTTGTACTTATAATATTAGATTTCAATAATTTTTCAAGAAATGTGATGATATCCTACATGGAGTACTATAGTCTGAAACTATGTATTTGAACTGTTATGCAATATTCGTACACTCAGGCCTTATCATAAGGAATCACTACAAGGCAATCTAAAGATGAGAAAAGATAAACTATCGAATTTTATGGACCGAGTCGTAAGACACTATATTCGTATTCCAGAGAATATAGGTTCAAATCCCGACTGGTAATTGTCATATCATTTTGACGTGAAACGTCTTAAAAATCACAGCGAAACGTATGGATAACAGAACAGGCGAAAATGTCTGTATCATCTTCCTTTAACTTTTTATATAGGCATAGAATATGGTCGTAGTGTTTATTATTCATACCCATTTTTTTTAAATTTTAGATGTATACATTTGTACCACAAATATAATTCTTTCCACCTTTTTACACTCTTAACGGTATGATTCTATTTCATTAGAAAGCGCAAATTTCGTGTCTTTGTCCATGTTTTCATGGTCATTTTCTTACACACCTCTACTAGAAGCTGAGATATGAACTATTACTCATAAAATCAATTTTTTTTAACCCCTTTTACATCCTTAAGAGGTTGACTTTCGCTAAATGGCATGAAGGAGAAGAAAGAATTATAATCTTTATTGTTGGTATTGCATATCTTACCTTCCTTTTAAAATAATAACTGCTTTTTCCCAACCTCTTGGGAAGTACATAAATTAAATGGCAAACATGGACTTGGTTTTGTCATGCTTCCCACGTATATAGTTCAGCCGAGGAACGGTTTCCAACAAATACGTGACTTTCATACACTTACATAAAATTTTATCGTAACAATACATCTCATAAGTAATATTTAAAAAAAAACAGCTAAATATTTAAAATAACTATGATTACATTACAATGGTTAAAAATCTATTTAATATAATTTGCACTTCTGGAACAATGCTCTGAAGGAGGTCTTGTTAGGAGTTAATTTTTTGGTAAGTCACTCCGCAGCTTTCCGGCTGCGTCACAAATACCACTCCGGTCTCTTCAGCATCGCTTCCCCCCTCCCCCCCTTCGGTCCTGAAGTGGGGAGAGTTTGTCGAGTGACATCACTTTTCTACGGAGAGAAAAAAAAAAGCATTTAAAGTCAACTGTTCTATTTCAGAAGTTCTTCCTCACGAATTGGTTCAATGCCAGTAACCAAACCGCATGTCTTTTTATTATTATCTTCAGTTACTTCCAACTTCCTGCAGTTTTTCAGAAATAAACATAATTCTACTGGTACTTAATCTGCTATACTTTCTAAACCACAACCACCACAAAATTAATTTATATTTAAATCCTACGAAATATTACACTAATTATTTCCGTAGTGCAACATGAATTGAAATTTTAATGCATGTATTACATACGTATTTGTGAATATTTGTGATATAAATTGTGTTTATAAACTATTTCAAGTGTGTTTACATAAGTGAGGTTATGTTCCTGTATGTATAATTTATTTCCATTATAAATTATTACATTATTATTTAATACATAAATAAAATTAATAATTTAGCATATTTATTTATTTTCATTAGGTACTAATTAAAAAAAATTATATAATAATATATATCTATTATACTCCAATTAATATTTAATTGAATACTGACATGAGTATATTTATTTAGATTTTTAATATGAAGTACTTTAAATTATCACTCCAGTTCTTCTATTATTTTATTTCTATTAATTATTTACATGAAAAATGAAAGTTAGTTTTCTTTTATTATGCCAAGTACCTATAACTCATTACGCGCGTACAGATGTACACGTGCCTCTTTTTAAATTTGTCATGCTTCTAGGAGCCTTATCGGATGTCTGTTTATGGGGTTTGTCAAATAAACTGGCAGAGGGAGACACCCTGATTGGAGTCTCGTGCGCTAGTGTCGCCTGTTTTAGTTCCAGCAGTCGCCGATGGGGACACCACCCGTAATGCCAAAATTACCTCCTAGGGAAGAACGACTGGTGTATTACGTTAGTTGACAATTTGTATTAATGCCAGCTGTTGCTGTTAGATCGCACCGCTGTGGGCCAACTTTTATTACAATAGTTGACGCCAGAGCGCAAAACAGTCGCGGTATATTTACAAAGGTGCTATGGTGAAGAATTTCGTTCATTAGATTGTGTGTCTGAATTTTACAATGTGACGGGCAGAGATCGCCACTGTTATTCTTGTCGTCAAATTTATTTCAGTCACATAAGTCACACTCGCAATACTGCTGCCACAATTATTGTAAGTTTGGGTTATGTAAATGTTGCATAATCAATTGTTAGTTTCATTCTAAAAATGCATGCATAGTTTGTACCACGAACTATTTAATTTTTTTTTTACATATTCTGTAAGTATTTGATAACAGATTATATATTTAAAAATTATAGCAAAATAAGTTTTTAGATTCAGTAAAGCAACAATTTCTATTGAAGTATGAGAATAATTGATGAAATCGGACGAAGGCGCTGTAGGGATAAGAATCCAACAGTACTGGATATGTGATTGGCTAGGATTGCAAGTACTTATTCGCTGGACTCGGGATATCCAGAGGAAACAGTACGAAGTCTTTGCAAACCGAAAAAGAAAAAAAAAAAACAAGATGGTAAGTAGCCATATAGACACATGTTCTCTAGAAAAGAAATAATTAATTTAAGATGCCAGTGAGGAGTCGTATGAAAGAAGGTGAGACGAGAAACATCAGAGACGGGACAGTTGCAAGAACAAAGGCAAGGGTGTAGGAGATGGAATAGTACTAGGTTGGCATTTTTACACTCATCGGATTTTATAAAGTTTTTAAAAAATAACTTAGAGAGTGGTGTGGCCAGGATAATCGAATTGGCCGAGATTGTGTTGGGGAGGGGAAAGCGTAATCATTCTGAGGCATTATGGGTAGTGGGATAGGAGGATGAGTATGGATTGACTGGATCCTTTTGATGCGGGGGAGAATGGGGAGAACCTAATGCACACACCCCCTCTAGAGACAGTTGATAAAACTAATATATTATGCCTAAAGGGGAGGGGAGAGACTATTCAAGACTGGATCGTTTTTATGTGAATCCGAATGTTGTCAAGTACCAACCTCCTTTCCCCTACTGATAATCGGTATTTCAGTTTTTTTTTTCTCGTGTTTACAGGATGATTTTAACATATACTGTCACAGTATTTTTTTTCCTCCTTGATTTAAATACTGAAACCTACATCCATGTGCAAAAAAAATGAAACACTTCTTGTAATATTAATATCTGTAAAATATGATTCAATGCAAGTTTAAGTTCAATTAATGTTAAAAAATTCTCACTTTCCAGAGAGAAATTTTTTTTTCGACACATCTTTGTAATGTTCTCCAAAGTTTGCCGATCGTTCGTGAAATAAAACTCCATACTGCAAGGATATGTATATTATAACACTAACCTAACCTAACCAACCTTTCATTTTAGTAGCGATAACCTAACCAACCCTTCGTTTTAGTAGCGATAACCTAACCAACCCTTCGTTTTAGTAGCGATAACCTAACCAACCCTTCATTTAAGTAGCGATAACCTAACCAACCCTTCATTTTAGTAGCGATAACCTAACCAACCCGCCCCAAAACAAAACAAAAAAAAATTATTTATTGCCCTGACCGAACCTAACCTAACTTTTACTCGGGTGAAGTTCGGAACTGTTCGGGTAGCGGCCTGTGGACTGCAGGCGAGGCGCTTGGCTGCTATGTCGGGTCGCTGCGGTCTGGGGGCGCTGCGTGACTCACGCATGAGTGTGCGAGGGGGGGGGGGGGGGGAGGGGGGCAGCTGACTCACGGCGCCCAGAATACCGCCGCGCCGCCGAAGCGAACAAGCGAGCACTGGGGAGAAACTCCCAATTGCCGTAGACCTGAGACCTAGTTTTCTGAAGTAGTTTTGGGCCCGCCTGCTAGGTAGCAGCCTTCCTAATACATTGCTAACACAGCTGCATTGATTGTGAGAAGTAATGCATAAGCTATTATCAGGAAAAAACAAACCAGTGAAAATTCATTTACTATATTTTGGTAACCACATATTTCGTGGTGTGGCAAACCAGAAATTTTTGCATATTCTACTCATTTATATATAAAACATAGTTTAAAACATAGTTTTTTATTACAAAACAGCATTTAGTGTTTTTCGCACATTTTAAATCTATTTTACTAAACAATTAGTCGTCAATTAGTTAAATTAACATTAATAACCCAAAACTTTGTATTAGAACCTCTATCCCGGTTTTTTTTGCTAGTAGTTACGGGCCCACCCAACAGATAGCACCACATGTGTGAAATGTGATTTCAGTTTCCACTGTAAGAGTCGCACTTCTATATATCTCCTTGTTCTGTGCAAGCGAGTGCTTGACCCGAGCAGCGAGGGACAACACAAGGGTCAGAATTGTGTGCCTCATGAGTACCGACCACTGTTGCCACGTCCATACTACCTGGCTTGTTAACATTTAATATATTATTTTGTTTGTCAACTTAAATTATAATCAGTTTCAATATATATTTTTTAATGGTCTGAAAGAAAATTATAAATTCCAAAACCCCGATTATTGATTCACACAGTGCACGATATGACACGGCCAGTCCGTTATTTTTAGGGAACGGTGTCCTATCCGTTGCATCTCCTGTTGCCCAAATTCCGTGCATGCGCAGAGCTGACTTTTTCTTTGATTTCGTCCAGATGGCGGACCCGTGTCTGGTGCCATTAACTCCGTTTACAGTCACTTTTGTGATCATCAGGGAACGTACCATGCGTGTTGGCGTGCCAAGCGAAACTTCATGGTATCCTGGAATACACGTTTTGTACACTTTAATGGTCATAACAAGAATGCGATGGTGCTGGTATCTCTGGGGATTTTAGCCGTGCACAATTGTATCGATTTGGTTGCGAAAACGTCCGCTAGAATGCGTTGAGACCAGTTTCTTAGCCTCGCGCAGGGGCACCGTTTATTGAAACTTTCGCCATTTCCGTTCCTTGCTCGGATTCGGTTCAGACATGGGGAAGCCTTCTTTTCACAGACGAGAGAGCCAAACGCCCAATCGTGCATCTTCGGTTGTTTTTTTTTTTTTTGTTCATTTTAAATAAATATACAACTCATGATAACTAATGGTCAATTAGGTTAGGTTAGCTACATTATAAATACTTTAAAACGTTGTAGGTTAGCTACATTATAAATACTTTAAAACGTTGTGGACGGTTGATTTGGCTAGGATAGCTACATTAAAGATACTGTAAACGGTGTTTCCCCCAAATAAATACACATGTTGTGGTACGGGGGAAAAAAAGCGAGCATGAACTTCGGGGAATTTCGGGTGTGGCTCTCTCTCGTCTGTGAAATAAAGGCTTCCCTCGGACACGTTCTGGAATACGGTCTGCGAATTAGGTTACAGTCGTGTCCCAACAAGGCAGTGCTTGTTAGCTGCCTTACCCGGACGTCTTTGAATGCCGCAGTCGTGGCTGTTGGGTTGATTGGGGCAGGGGGGGATGGATAAGGCCCTTTGAAGCGACCTCGTCAGGCAGTCTAGCAGCTCCATGAGACGCCAGCCAGCTCCTGACTGGCCAGGTGTCCCGTGGCAGGGCGGGGATTGGTGGATGCGCGCTGCCAGTTCCACAATTAAAAATAGCTACAAAAATTATATATGAATTGGCGAACGCCGTCATATACCTACCTGCGCGAATGTTGCCAGAAATTAAAACGATAGTTGGCATCCCTGTCACAAGACTTCCTTTTTTTTCCTGCTGATATGACTGAGATGGAAGCTTTCGTAAAAAAAAAAAAAAAACACGCACACACAGCCAATTATTACTATAATGCTATCAGGTCAGTTGCGGCTCAGTTTGGGAGGGGGATAAATATATACGATGATTGATGATGGAAGACGGAATATTTATGGGGGATGGATGTTTAATGGATGATGATGTGTCGTTTTTCAACCATTTCTGAATGTCGTGAGTACAGTCGTGACGTCACTATGTTTGTTGAGGCAGGGTTGTTCTGTGGTGGGTTGCCTGAGCGGAATGAAGGTGCAGTAGGGACATCACAAACACCCGGTCCTGAGCCCAGGGAGAAGGTCTTAAAAAAAAAAAAATGGTTGTCTGTAAAGTCGGTTTACGGACGATAGTTTAACGTGACAACGTCATAACAAAACATTGATGAAATGATTCCATTCTTTTATGAATAAAATTGAATCATTTTTATTGAATTATCACTATTTTTCATGGATACAAAGACGGAGTGAAATTAAATGTACAATTTAATTGATAAATTTACTTTTATTTGCTCTCATTAATTCAAATATGTTTATTACTTTAACGAAGAGATTATTTTAACTACTTATAACTTTTATACATGTTTTCTATTTAACTTCTTCCAATCTGTGTTACTCTGTTAAGGATAGGACGATGAAAGAAAAATAGGAAACGAATGGGAGTGTTTCAAGTTAATTGTGCCTCGAAAAAGTCTTATCGATGGTTGTTCCAATTGAGTGGAAGAGAGATAGATGCGGCGCAAGCGTACAATGAGCGTAACGGGACACAGCGTAACGGGACATAGAGTAACGGTACACAGAGAAACAGGACAGTGTGCGTTATGGGACACTTTTTTGTGCATGCAGCCGGCGTTCATCGATTTATTAGACGTTGTCACGTCAAAAAAAAACATTCAATCGACCTACGCTTTTTGTAAAGAGCGCACAGTTCTTCCATTTACTCCGCTTTTCTTTAATTGTCCTCGAGAAAGCGCTTCAAATGAAAAAGAACCAATTCCGCGTCGGTGCCAGTTTGAGAACTTTGCGCAGTTTTTACGTGAGAGAACCAATGAAAATTGCGACGTCGCCCTGGAGAGTGGAGGGGGGAAGAGAGAGAGGGAGAGTTGGGAGGTGATTTATAAGGGAAACCTTTTCACAGACGAGAGAGCCAAACGCCCGATCGTGCATCGACGCCCATCCAGGAGTTCATCATTATGACGTCACCTCAAGATATGAGGGGAAACCATATAGGCCTATACATTAATTGCAGAGAAAAGGAGTTAGTCAGGGAATTCTCATTGAATTTTATACTACTTCATGCACACATACCTATACAATTATTGTATGATATAGGTCAAGAGGGTTTGTAGAACCAAGGAAAATATAACGTCAAAATAGGCCAGTAACAATTGTTCGGTTAGGACCGTTCTACAACGGCACGAAATCGTAGACGGATCACGTAAACGCAGACGGATCTACCGGTAAATTTCAATATTACGTCTGCAGTGCGCTGAAACATAACAAATGGCAACCAAAGATTGCATTTCAAGATTATGAAAAAAATAATTTGATTTAAAAAATTTGCATCTAGATCAGTGGTTACCAAACTTTTTCAGCTGGCGACCCACCTTTCCTTATAGGAATACCTCCACGGTCTATCGGTCCATGGTGGAGTAAAATACCTTATTTGTATCGTATCCTTTCCTTGTGTATATATAATTTACCATAAAATATTGCAAATATATATACACATATGTGTGTGTGTTTTTAAGATACCGATTGATTATTATTTGAAAATGGCTGACAAAATATAAGAAACTTCGTAGCATAACAGTTATTTATTTAACAATAGATATGTGTTTGCACACAATTACGATTTGTTTCGATTTTTCTTATCTTTTCTGATGGTATTTTCGATGGTTTCTGGTAGTTTTAGGATCGAGTCGCGACCCACCGTTTGGGAACCGCTGATCTAGATCATAGCACGGGCAGAATATATATGTATGTGTGTGTATGTACAAAACGACAAAGTAATAATACTGTATAACAATAGGAATATATTCTTGTACTTGAAACAATTTATAACATAAACATACGTGGCTATATCACCGCAGCCAAATACGCGGATTCTATTGGTCGCCTATCTGCGTTCTGTGACAGGAACACTGTTCCGTGTGATCCGTCTCGGTTTACGTGATCCGTCTCGGTTTACGCGATCCGTCTCGGCTTACGTGATCCGTCTCGGTTTACGTGATCTGTCTCCTTTCCATGTAATTATAGAACGGGCCTTACCTCCAGTGCAGGGCCCAATGGTCAGATTATATCACCGAGTTCACAGCACTGCTGCAGTTATCTGATAGGTACGATATATGCGTCACGAGCGTCCCGATAGGCCGTAAATTGTGGTATTCACGTGGGTGCTTTGGCATCCAGCCCTCGGGTCACGTGATAGCGTCGTTGCGCTGCCAGACGACATAGAGGCCTGTTCCCTCCCCTCACGCACACACATACACGCGCCAATTTGGCATCGCAGAATTCTTTCAAACCCCGCCGCTCTGTAGCGGTGCCCTTGTGCGACTGGGCGCGCCTCGCGGCGTTATTTCCGGATCCTTTGATCGTGATCGCCCGTGAACCAACCTTGGCGCGCTGTTCGACTCGCGCCGATTCGAACACTTTCGAAAACAGCAAGCCTGCAGCTCGCTCACACGGGCGACAGCCACTCCCGAACACTTCCGGAGTTTGCCGATTGCTCCGTGGGAAAAAAACATATTGCAAGGATATATATATATATAACGGTCATCGAGTTTATAACATTTTTAGTTACGATAACCTAACCGAACCTAGCATTATTGATTGCACTGACCGAACCTAACCTCACTTTTTACTTCGGTGAACTTCGGAACTGTTCAGGCTGTGGTTGCGGCTTTCAACCCTGTGTAAATTACCTGACAAGGAGATGGTGATGCCAAAATCGATTCTAAACAGCCAATTCATTGATGGGAAGCCTTCTTTTCACAGACGAGAGAGCCAAACGCCCGATCGTGCATCTTCGGTTTTTTTTTTCATTGTAAATATTTTTAATGTAGCAATACTTACCTAATATAACCAACTATCCACAATGTTTTAAAGTATTTATAATGTAGCTAACCTATTCTAATCGACCGCAAAATTTAATGCCTTAACCGGTTTATACAATGAGATAGATCGGGAAAAAAAGCGAGCATGAACTTCGGGGAACTTCGGATGTGGCGCTCTCGTCTGTGAAATGAAGGCTTCCCTCCCTTCATTGATAATTGAATTGAGATCGATTCATTTTTAACCCCGTCACACAGCTCTTACTCTTATTTTTATTGGTTTCAGCGATAGGACTTTATATCCACCTCTAGCATCATTGACAGGTCGTTGTGGTACATCAGTAGATTTAGCTTTTTTTTCACTACACAGAGAAGGAGTTTGATCAATCGAATGGATGATGCTGAAAAGTGAAAGAAAAACAAAATACGGCCTACATGCAGTTTGTGCTTAACCGTGCGAGGTAAAACCAACGTGTCGTAAACATCTTTCCCAGTATTGGTACTGCTCTGGCTTCATCTTGCGAATACCTAAACCCCGGAATGTAAGCCACAGTTACAAGTGCAGATTTGTTTATTTATTTCTTGGTTTGGAAATTCTTAGGACTAAGCTCTCAATTGACGCTGAAGTCATCTTCCTTAGCCTCCTATACATCTCACCAGGGGGTGACCACGTTTGCATGATCCCATGGTATGTGTTTGAAGACGTTGTTTTTCTTCAGCTAATTGTTACACTATGTTGGTTTGACGCCCAGTACATAACGTTTGAGATTCTAATTCACACGTACCAATCATCATCACCGGTTATCAAACCCCATTTCCGCAATTTTTTGGGCGGAACAATATGGCAATGATGAGGTTAAAAAGTGACTTCAACATGGCGTCTCCTGACAATTACTACCTTCATGTATCTCACAGCATCAGCAGTTGACCTCCCTGGAGGTTACACTCAGGTACCTGTGAATCAACACCAGACTAAAACAACGGAAATATGTCGTTTATGACATAATGAGGAAAAAAAGGATTGATAACTCCGTTGGCATTTAGTATTGTATTCATTTTTTGAGAGTGACTACAGCAAAAATATTACTGTCAATAAATATCTACCATAAAATTGTCTTTGAAACATAATTTGTGATTTCAAACTTAACGAACTCAAACATTTAATGATTAAACGTTAAAAGATTGGTAATATCCGACCAAAGGGGTAGAAATGGGGAAGGTTTTTTGAAAAGAAAAAAAACCGCTCTAACTTTAATAATATGGAAAATATTACATCCGTTTGAACTTAATATAAATCGTAGGAGTAATACCGAAATCTTTTGTCTGAATATGTTTTTGATACGATACACAAAAAAGTGTTGAAACCAATGTGGCGTCTTGAAGCCTGTGCTTCGGCCAGGACGAATCTGGCTGCCAAAGTGTGAGTGTTTATTCTCCGATGCCAACATGGACACACTGCTTGCGACACTCAGTTCACGACCACACTGGGTCTGGACTTCATGCCTCCAACGTTGGTAGGCACGCACTGATATTTCCTAGCTAGTTGACGTGTCATATAATATTCCTTCATTTATTTATCTGATGTTTCTGCACGATATATGTTTTTATTATTTATACTACACCCAGTGGCTGATTTACAAATTTTCAGGGTATAGGCTATAAAGTTTTTGCCGCCCTTGCCTCTACTATTTTCATGTCCTAGAGTATTTTTACAATCCAACAATTTCGTAGAAATTGGACGTAAAATAATTTTTGGGGAAATTTTTGAGCTAATCAAAGCTCAATCATGTATGATTAATAAGGCGGGGTAATGCATGCTACTTACACAATAATGTACATTTGGTAAACGTGAATAAATAATCTTTATTGCGCTTACAAACAGTTAAAAAGAATCAACTCAGTCAAGTTATAAACGTTCGTTACAATACCTTTTTGCGCGATTTTTTGTTGGCAAAATATCGATGATATCGTCGTAAGTAATGTTCTTCATTATATACAAACCATCCAGTTCGCATACTCCAACCAGTAGGAGGACTGGTATAGTGAGAAGAGAGAAATAAAATTTTCTATAATTTCGCTCTTTTCACTCATTCAAAGTGTGGGCAGAGGAACGTACAATGACAAGGGAGAGGGGAAAGTCATCGGCAAAATTTGTTGCAGACGTCTATCTGTAAAACATCAGAAAACAGATAACCGTCATGCAGAAGTCTTTTTGAGTTCTATGAGGTAGCAAAAAAAAAAAATCGATCTCCAAATTTGCCGCCCCAAAAATCTGCCGACCTAGGCTCAAGCCTACTCAGCCTGCTGGTAAAACCGTCACTGACTACGCGTACTAGTTTTAAGTGCATTTTAAGCGGAAGAAACCTATTCGGTCCTCTTCTGTTGCCCGTGTTATCAATAGCAATGGCTCACCCGATGTTCGCTTTACGTCTGTGTTTATCGAATGTGCCGTTTTTTGTTTTTTTGTGCGGCCAGACATATCACCGGCTCCTTCATTTGCCGCAGGTATTTATAGACCGCCCCTTTCGTAACATCGCCCCTTCCCCTAACAGCTTCGGTGCTTGGCTGGTGGCCACATGCTGTCCAAAATAAATTGGATGGCTTATGCCGCTTATAATAACAGGACGGCCAGGGAAGGGGAGAGGGAGGAGGAGAGAAGGGTTTGTTGTTTCGACCGAAGTTTGTGCACCTGGCGGTCCTGTTGGTAGGACTGGGACCTGTCGCGCGTGTGCAAGACTGTGGATTAATTAATGACCTCCCATCAACGGGACTGCGGTGTCTCGAGAGCCCTTGAGTCCTAACTGCCGAGTGTGGGAGCAGACTACGACTCGCCAGTCCAAACTGTCAGTCCAAACCATCAGTCCCATCAGCTGAGTGTCTCGGCAGACATATTTGTTTACACTTTGCTATATATATATTTTTTTTGCAACTGAAACTTATAAAGTTTCTTCCATCCATATTCTACGATGAGACGATACATCCAACACCAACAGCAAACACAAAGACTGATCGTGTGTGTGGGGAAGACTTCAGTTCGGTCCAAAACTGTAAGCTCCGTCTAAGCAGTCCGAAAAGGGTCCTGGACCGATCGTGTGTGCGAGGTCCTTTTTGAGTTTTCCCCCTAACCTCCCGACAAGCCTGAGCTCCGAAACCTCTGCGTCCAACTTAAAAACCCGGCACATTTAAGCTTACTAGAGGACCAAGAGTCTCTGAACATTGGTAGTAGTATATAATAGCCGGAGCTGCGCCAGGATGCAGGATGTGGATTGATGATTGTCTGTCCGCCATCTTGGATTGTGATGTCACGGCGGCCATTTTTGACTCAAAATTCCTCAAAATTGATTCAAAATTCCTCAAAATTGACTCAAAATGACTCAAAATTTCCCGTTTTAAGAAAAAAATTCCCGTTTTCGAGGGAAAAATTCCCGATCCGAGGGAAAATTTCCCGTTTTATTCCTCAAAAATCCCAACGGCTAGAAATGTCCTGATAGAGGCTTAAGCATCCTTAACTCAAGCCTCAGTTAAGCCTCTATCAGGATGTGACCTTGACCTTTGACCTTGACCTTGACCTCGGCGGCCATTTTGGATCCGACATTTTGGATGACGTCATTGTGTTCTAGAAAATTCCGGTGATGTGTTTTCCGCCATATTGGATGATGACGTCATCGTTGCATTTTCCATTACACGGCCGCCATCTTTAACTTTTTTATTTATTATCCGATTTTAAAGAAATTTTTTTTTAAAAAAATATAAAAAAATTCAAATAATAAAATTTTAATAAAATACTTATAAAAAATATACTTTTACGACACGGAGGTCAGAGTCCTCGGTTCGAACCCGGTGAGGGCAAAAAATTAAAAATGGCGACCGATCCTTCCCCCGCGGTGGCTGCAGGCATACTGACTCCCACCACTTTTTTTCAAAGCATATATATCGTCACCCAGTATGGCGTCATGTCCGACATCTTGTCTTCGTTGCTGGAGACCACCATCTTGTATTCGTCGGCGAGAGTGCGCTGATAACATGTTAGTTTAGTTCTTATCCGCTAGAGTGCAGTAATCATTTATTACTGTGACACCTGCCATCTTGAAATTCGGCCGCCATCTTGGAAATCCGTAATTATTTAGCTAGGAATTCGGGAAAAGTTCCAAAACTCATTAAATAAATAGCTCATTAATTTACATATTGATTCGATCCGCTCCTGTCCTTGGTTCGATACCCGATCGATGCAATAATGTTTAATTTTATGTAAAAAATAATAATTGCAATAAACCATGTTCAACATATATTTAAAGAACCTCTAAATCCTCTACGACCACCATCCTATCAGACATCAAGACCACCATATTGGAAATTCGTAATTTTAATGCTAGAGATTCGGGAAAAAATTCAAAATTCATTTAATAAATTTGTAATCTATATACTGATTGATTAGATCGAATAAGGTCCTATAACACGACGTTTCCATCGTTTCGGTCTCAGGACATCACCACATTCTTCGATCTTGTCAGCTCTAGGTGCTTCATCACAGTCTATGCCTTTGTCAACAGCCTCAGAGGCACTGTAACAATCACTGTAGAAGACATCCTCTTCACCCAGATTACCGTATGAATTCGCTATCGATGATGTCGAAGTGTCTTCATCGTCTTCATGCTTCCTTTTTAGGAGTCCATCATTTTTACAAAGAATGGAGGATCTACTGAATATAGGTTTGAATGTATTCTCACTTTTCACGGTGTTGATACTTCCATTAGTTTCAGTCTTCCCGAAGACATTAGCATCCTTCAATTTATGTTCTTCCTCACGATCGGGTGAGCTAATACCATCACGCTCAGGACAAGGAAAATTATTGTCATAATGCAGATCACTCTTTTTTAGTCTAGTGGATCCATCGGTGTCCTCTATGGCGTAAGTAGTCTTGACTTTACATGTTCTACCATGTCTTTTTAAGCTGTCAATTCGTGTTAACAACCTGCTACAACGATTACAGCTTAACATGTTGCGTAGTGGGTTTCTAGCACAATCATTCTTCTCATGACGTCTAGCATTCCTTCTCATGACATAATCCTTGCCACAGTATCTACAGCGGCTTCCTTCCGATTCAGCTATAGATAACAAACCACGATCCATGGTAGCTTCTGTGACTAATGTTAGATACAAACTGTCAGTTTTCTCCAATTGGAACCATTTCTTAAATAGAGTTTTTGAAATATTTCATCAGCGAGAGTTAAGTTATCTCATGCAAAGCAAATTGATGCAAGTAGTTCCGGCTGTCGTCAACAGATGGCGCCACGTGTTGCTTGCAGGTAAATAATATATATATTTCATTAATGCGGGATGCGGAACGCTCACTATCGATCGCAAAGGGAGGTTGGCTTCGATAGTATCCAAGGAGAAAAAAGTTCGTCCTTCATGCTAGTGCTTCTCAGATTTCTCACGGTCCGCAATCTTGGATTGTGACGTCACGGCGGCCATCTTGGATGGTTGTGACCTTGACCTTTGACCTTGTCCTTTGACCGAAACCGCAGGAATGATCGCAAGCACACGGATTAACCATCAAAATATTAATAAGAATAATCAGGAGCACACAGAGAAAACCATCAAAATATTGATAAGAATAATCAGGAGCACACAGAGAAAACCGCCAAAAGTTTTCTTTGATATCATTAAAATACAAAAAAATAAAAATTAATAAAAAATAAAAAAAAACGAAAAAAAATTCAAACATTCTGCTAGCTTGTGAACTTCTCATTGTTGAGCAAAGACAGAGTTCTGGTACAAGCCAGAATGTTTGAATTTTTTTTCGTTTTTTTTTATTTTTTATTAATTTTTATTTTTTTGTATTTTAATGATATCAAAGAAAACTTTTGGCGGTTTTCTCTGTGTGCTCCTGATTATTCTTATCAATATTTTGATGGTTTTCTCTGTGTGCTCCTGATTATTCTTATTAATATTTTGATGGTTAATCCGTGTGCTTGCGATCATTCCTGCGGTTTCGGTCAAAGGACAAGGTCAAAGGTCAAGGTCACAACCATCCAAGATGGCCGCCGTGACGTCACAATCCAAGATTGCGGACCGTGAGAAATCTGAGAAGCACTAGCATGAAGGACGAACTTTTTTCTCCTTGGATACTATCGAAGCCAACCTCCCTTTGCGATCGATAGTGAGCGTTCCGCATCCCGCATTAATGAAATATATATATTATTTACCTGCAAGCAACACGTGGCGCCATCTGTTGACGACAGCCGGAACTACTTGCATCAATTTGCTTTGCATGAGATAACTTAACTCTCGCTGATGAAATATTTCAAAAACTCTATTTAAGAAATGGTTCCAATTGGAGAAAACTGACAGTTTGTATCTAACATTAGTCACAGAAGCTACCATGGATCGTGGTTTGTTATCTATAGCTGAATCGGAAGGAAGCCGCTGTAGATACTGTGGCAAGGATTATGTCATGAGAAGGAATGCTAGACGTCATGAGAAGAATGATTGTGCTAGAAACCCACTACGCAACATGTTAAGCTGTAATCGTTGTAGCAGGTTGTTAACACGAATTGACAGCTTAAAAAGACATGGTAGAACATGTAAAGTCAAGACTACTTACGCCATAGAGGACACCGATGGATCCACTAGACTAAAAAAGAGTGATCTGCATTATGACAATAATTTTCCTTGTCCTGAGCGTGATGGTATTAGCTCACCCGATCGTGAGGAAGAACATAAATTGAAGGATGCTAATGTCTTCGGGAAGACTGAAACTAATGGAAGTATCAACACCGTGAAAAGTGAGAATACATTCAAACCTATATTCAGTAGATCCTCCATTCTTTGTAAAAATGATGGACTCCTAAAAAGGAAGCATGAAGACGATGAAGACACTTCGACATCATCGATAGCGAATTCATACGGTAATCTGGGTGAAGAGGATGTCTTCTACAGTGATTGTTACAGTGACTCTGAGGCTGTTGACAAAGGCATAGACTGTGATGAAGCACCTAGAGCTGACAAGATCGAAGAATGTGGTGATGTCCTGAGACCGAAACGATGGAAACGTCGTGTTATAGGACCTTATTCGATCTAATCAATCAGTATATAGATTACAAATTTATTAAATGAATTTTGAATTTTTTCCCGAATCTCTAGCATTAAAATTACGAATTTCCAATATGGTGGTCTTGATGTCTGATAGGATGGTGGTCGTAGAGGATTTAGAGGTTCTTTAAATATATGTTGAACATGGTTTATTGCAATTATTATTTTTTACATAAAATTAAACATTATTGCATCGATCGGGTATCGAACCAAGGACAGGAGCGGATCGAATCAATATGTAAATTAATGAGCTATTTATTTAATGAGTTTTGGAACTTTTCCCGAATTCCTAGCTAAATAATTACGGATTTCCAAGATGGCGGCCGAATTTCAAGATGGCAGGTGTCACAGTAATAAATGATTACTGCACTCTAGCGGATAAGAACTAAACTAACATGTTATCAGCGCACTCTCGCCGACGAATACAAGATGGTGGTCTCCAGCAACGAAGACAAGATGTCGGACATGACGTCATACTGGGTGACGATATATATGCTTTGAAAAAAAGTGGTGGGAGTCAGTATGCCTGCAGCCACCGCGGGGGAAGGATCGGTCGCCATTTTTAATTTTTTGCCCTCACCGGGTTCGAACCGAGGACTCTGACCTCCGTGTCGTAAAAGTATATTTTTTATAAGTATTTTATTAAAATTTTATTATTTGAATTTTTTTATATTTTTTTAAAAAAAAATTTCTTTAAAATCGGATAATAAATAAAAAAGTTAAAGATGGCGGCCGTGTAATGGAAAATGCAACGATGACGTCATCATCCAATATGGCGGAAAACACATCACCGGAATTTTCTAGAACACAATGACGTCATCCAAAATGTCGGATCCAAAATGGCCGCCGAGGTCAAGGTCAAGGTCAAAGGTCAAGGTCACATCCTGATAGAGGCTTAACTGAGGCTTGAGTTAAGGATGCTTAAGCCTCTATCAGGACATTTCTAGCCGTTGGGATTTTTGAGGAATAAAACGGGAAATTTTCCCTCGGATCGGGAATTTTTCCCTCGAAAACGGGAATTTTTTTCTTAAAACGGGAAATTTTGAGTCATTTTGAGTCAATTTTGAGGAATTTTGAATCAATTTTGAGGAATTTTGAGTCAAAAATGGCCGCCGTGACATCACAATCCAAGATGGCGGACAGACAATCATCAATCCACATCCTGCATCCTGGCGCAGCTCCGGCTATTATATACTACTATTGGTACCAAACATAATTTCGACTACTCAAATAGAAATTTGATTATGCTCAGCTACTCATAACCCCCAAATGACTTCAAATGGCTACAGCACATGACTATAATATTTGATCCGATCCCCAGATAGAACCAAAGTCAATTATTTGCATCTCTCACCAACAATTTAAGGCACCTTCAGTGTTGATGTACCTACAGCCAAGACATGCTCCGAAATGCTCCAACAGCTCCGAAGCTCCAAAGCTGAAAGTCAATGAACTTTGTATTATCTTCATGTTGGATGGTTTCTCACGAACACAACTGAACTTCCCTTCTGAAACAGCCTTGGCCTCAGTGTCAGAGTGAGGAGTGCATACGTGAGCGCCCTCCACGGTGCTTGTGGGAACCCGGATGTTCAGTTGTTTCTCTCCAGCAGAGCCCCGCGCCGGCCATTTTCCTTTTTTGTCTATTTCTTCGTTAAAAAAAATATACATGTTCATTACTGGAAAAAGGAAGAACTAAGTCGTTATTTAAAGTGTTGGTCGTTACCTTCCGATTTCGGGAATCCTTCTTTTCACAAACGAGAGAGCCAAACGTCCGATTGTGCATCTTAGGTTGTTTTTTTTTTTTTGTTCATTGTAAATAAATATGGCGGTGTTGATAAAAGGATACTAATAGTCAATTAGGTTAGGTTAGCTACATTATAATTACTTTAAAACATTGTGGACGGTTGATTTGGTTAGGATAGCTACATAAAAGATACGGAAAAAAAGCATGAACTTCGGGGAACATCGGGTTTTGGCTCTCTCGTCTGTGAAAAGAAGGCTTCCCTTCCGATTATAAATTGAGTTTTAATGATTCTTCATTAGAAATTTCCCCCGCCTGTTACACAGAGCGAGATCGCGACGTTAAAACCTCGGACTGCCATTTGCGAGGACTCGGTGTTCGATCGCTGTTCCACACACACTGATTTCAGTTTTCCGTAAAATTACCGAGAACACTCCATGCAACCCTGTAAGGGTGGATTATCTCCCTTACATGTAGAGCATCTGTAATGTTAACATGTTGTAGTGTCTAATGGCTTATAAGCATGCATTGGTTAATACTGTTTAGACAGTAGCTGCTTAGATCTTGAAAATACTGTTCCTAAATAATTGGTATAATAATTTCGGATTTTACGTCGAACGGTTATGCCAACAGGTTAGACGTCAGGAACATCTAAGATTACAGTGGGTTGTTGTCGTAAACACAATCATCTCTACTTTTTTTCAACCACAATGCTGCGATCTGACTAGGCCCAGATGAGGAACTGTCAAAGTAACGTTACGCGCTTCTAGCGCCAGAGTGAGGTGAAGGTAGGACATTACGTCATCCAAGCAATGGCGGCTTCGAGATGACTTTTCGGGAGGGGCTATCGCACAAAGAAAGGTCGTAGTTGCAAAAAAATGAAAGTGGTCAGATATTGGCCTTGGAATATTATTTACAAATTACAGGTTTCAAATACAGAACCTTATAGTAGCTCCATGCAACTTTTGATGAGATAAAAGTTTGACATATGAAATTAAATGTTTAAGTAAACATAAATATTCGCTAATCAATAAAATTGGTCTCGGAAGGGGCTATCGCCCCCACCGCCCCCCTTCTGGAGCCGCGCTTGCATCCAAGTTGGTGGCTGAGGTCGGGGACGCACCACAACGCAGAAATACCACAACGCCGAACGTACAATAACGCCGAATGCCATAACGCCGAATGCCATAACGCCGAATGTCAAAATTGACCACAACGCCAACAGCTAGAAAACTGCTGTGTACCACAACGCCGAATTACCACAACGCCTAAATACATTAACGCCGAAAAATGTCATTGCAGGACTGCCACAAAGGTTACGTTAGGTAAGGTTAGCGCACAAATTCATTCAGTTGTTTTTCATTTTGCTCCTGTGGCCCCCCTTTCCCCGCAAAATCATTTTTCGGCGTCGTGGTAATTCGGCGTTGTGGTACACAGCAGTTTTCTAGCTGTCGGCATTGTGGTCAATTTTGACATTTCGGCGTTATGGCATTCGGCGTTATTGTACGTTCGGCGTTGTGGTATTTCGGCGTTGTGGTAACGACCCGCTCAGGCCTGGCCTGTCCGCGGAACGCTCTGATTATCCTACTCCCGCGGCCTCGCTGTCGCTCGGACGTGGTCGAAATAAAGCAAGTACGTGCATTAGGGCGGAGTGTTCTCGTTTTCCTCGGACTCCCTGCGGGACAGACGGGCCGCTGCGAAGAACAAGGGCTCATTGTCGGGTCTTGTCGAGAGGGAGATTGCGCGCGGGGAACTATTTCTGCGCGCGCTTGGCCCGCGAGCGCGCGGAGTGACACAGACATTCCTGCGACCCACCGCCGACCTCAGCGGGAGACGGCTGCACCCCTACCCCCCTCCCCATTTCAAGTAGCGAGTAGCGAGTAGCGATCCGCGGATAAGGCAGAGCTAATTACGCGTCCCGCATCCAACATCATATCTCTCACGGGGAGATTCCCCATTTTGCAAAATAATTGGTAAAATAAACCAGGTGCGTGAACTTCCGTACGCACGTTAGAAGTTATACTTACTTGGCGTAATTTAAAAAAAAAACTAACTTAATTATGCACGCAAATAATTAATAAAAATTAAATTACTGGAGCGATATTATAAATACAGTTGGTAAAATATAAATTCAATCAAATTAATAAGTATATTTAAATACTCAGTATTCAATATTAATAGAAACATTAATATACAATTAATTATTTAATTTAGTAAAATAATCGAGATAAATTTTAATTAATAACGAAAATCAATAAGTAGGCTGAATGTTTATTAGAACTTATTAATTTTAATTCTTTTTTTAAATAATATGTATTTTAATATTTTTCATATTTTTATTTTCAAATAATGTGTATTAATTTGTAATTAAAATACAAATAAATTATACATACGGGAACATAACCTATAACTCCTATGAAGCAGTCAGGAGACTACTAAACCCTCCACATACACTCCCTGCCAGCGACAATGGAAGCTTACAAGCAAACTGGCATCATTATACATACGGGAACATAACCTCACTTATATAAATACACTTTAAAAAGCTTATAAACACAATTTCTATCACTAATGTTCTCAATAAATATATTTTTTTTATGTGGACCAGTATTCAATATCAATCACTAAAGTATAAGATTTAAAAGCACATATATCATTTTTTATTTGTATGTAGCCTTTATTGCTCTTGTGTAAATTCAATTGCATGCTGCGCGCGCATAGTAAAAATTCACTCTCATCATTTTTTTCATAACGCGCCTAAAAAGTATATAATTAAAAAAGTTTTATTTTATTTCTGTACATTTTCTGAGATATTGTTACGAGGCTGCCAGAGAGTATGCCGGCTGACCAGCCTAGCGCGCCTGCGGTGTTCCTAGAGAGTGGGCGCGGCACGAGTAGCGCCCGTCCCTTCCCTACCGCTACATGAAACTCCCATTAGCAGGGCGCCCCCTCCCCCCTCTTGCCAACCCGGGAGTCAGGGATGCCTCTCTGTCTCTCTGGAGGTATCGACAGGTTTCCAGATCCCCAGTTCAGAGAAGTGGCGTAACTAGGACGCCATTGTTCTCGCTGCTTCGAGTGTTAAGTCGGGTGATTTGATAACGCGATACTTCTGAGAGCTACGAGACCTTCCCATGGACGAACCAACAGCTATAAGGCGGTGGACTACCATCCAATAATCTTTTTATACATTTTTTAACCTTATATTTCATAGCTTGAGGACACACAATGTTTATCTTTCCGTCTGTCCACTCGGAGAGTTATAAAATGTCCATTGTGAAAAGAGAAAAAAACGGTGTTTTCAAGTTATTACTTGCCGGATGGAAAACTGCGATTGCTTGAAATCGAAATGGCGTATTTGAATCACTGGGCATCAACGTAATGCGAGCAGAAACAGTGTAATAGCCATTTCCCTTAGATAAGAAAACGTTAACAATGCAATAGCGAATATGTCTTCAAGAAGTACCGACATTTTGTATGGTATTTGGGAAGGGAGGGGGGGGGGGGGTTTGTGAGTGTGGTTTTCCGAAATCTCACCTAGACAGTGACCTTCCTCTTATTTTTATAGTCAGGTGTGCAAAATTTAATCGCGATCAGAGTAAAACTCTACATTTGTATAAGAAACAAACAGATGTATTGAAATGTCCCGATAACTAATGTAGCTGTGAAAGATTGTTATACCATTGCATAAAAAAATGGGGGGAGCTCTGTATCTTCAACTTTTGGACTAATCTCGATATTAAGTAACTTCTCAAACATTTTATAAAATTGTGTTAAAAACACATTGTTAATGTCATTTTTAGATAACAAACTGTAAATAAACATGGGTTTAGAAAAGATTTAAATACAAATTATGCTTTAAATAAAGTAACAAACTTTGTGCACAAAGCCATAAAACAAGATAAAAAATGTGTTGGTGTAATTCTGGATCTTGTTAAGTAAGGCTTTTGATAGATTCCCATATAAAATACTTCTAGAGAGATTAGATAAAGTAGGAACAAAAGGGTTTGGCAAACACTTGGTTTAAAAGTTATTTGTAATATAAATTTTATTATTAAAGTTAGTAAAATAATCTAGACGTATTTCAATTAATAATGAAAATCAATAAATATTTACTAAATATTTATTAAGTTCAATTATTTATAAAATATAAAGTAATAATTTATAATGTAAATAAATTATACATACGAGAACATAACGTCACTAACACTCCCATGAAAGGCCTTCCACAGACGCTCCCTGCCAACGACAATGGAAGCTTACAAGCAACCTGACATTGTTATACATACAGGAACATAACCTCACTTAAATAAACACACTTGAAAAAAAAAATATTTATTAACACAATTTCTACAACTAATTTTCACAATAAATAAATATGGACCAGTATTCGATATCAATCACTAAAATATATGATTTAAAATCACACATAT
Organism: Bacillus rossius redtenbacheri; assembly: GCF_032445375.1. Taxonomy (NCBI): domain Eukaryota; kingdom Metazoa; phylum Arthropoda; class Insecta; order Phasmatodea; family Bacillidae; genus Bacillus; species Bacillus rossius. The sequence continues at coordinate 56,163,552 of NC_086338.1, forward strand.
ATATTTTATTTGTATGTTGTTGTTTTTTTGTTGTTTTTTTTTTCATCCTGTGAAAATATACGTTACGTGGTGCGCGATCATCGTGAAAATTCACTCTCGTCGTTTTTTTTTTCTTTCATAACGCGCCTAAAGAACAAAAGAACAAGAAGTATAACTTCAAATTTTTAAAAAATGCTTCTTTATTTCGGAAGAGCGTGAAGCCCAGTAACCTTCAGGTTGTCGGAAGGCGGAGGGGGCGACGGCAGGCGGTGGTGGGGGCTGGCAGGTGAGGGTGATTAACGCGCTACGGCCGCGAGAGAGTGCTGCTCGCCCCCTCTCACCGCCCAAAGGGGTGGGAGAGGGGCGACGAGAGGGCGGAAATAGGCGCGGGCGAGTGTTCTATTCCTGGGCGCGCGCGCGGGCGCGCAGGGGCCCCGCCGACCGAGTGCCGTGCGCAAAGGCGCCCGCCAGAAGACTATGCCCTGCGCGCGACGCGCGAACCCCATTCGAAATTATTTCGCGGCGGTAGTCCAGTGGCGGCCAAGTCCTGTGCACGCTCCAGCCAGCTGCCTACCCAACGACAAACCGACAGAAGGTACGTTGAAAAGGCTGCTTCCATCCATCCCCTCCCTCCGACCGACCGGCCGGCCGGCGCCATCGCGGGTTTTCTGCGCGTTCCGCAACCAGGATGTGGCTTCCTCTGTGTGACGTCATGGGTGCGTCTTCCGATACGCAAGTGTCAGCGATTCTTTTTCTTCTTTTTTCGGTAGGATACTCCAAAACTCGCAACGTGAGTCCGAAATCTTGGTATCTATCGGTTCTACGGGAATTTCCACGTCTTTGCAGACTTTTTTTTTTTTTCACCACTTGAAACAACGAGGAAGCTGGGAGAAAAACGAGATTTTCCACGGGGCAAAGCGGGCAGAAGACAACCCGGCAGTGAAAGCTATCGATGTGGCCTCAAGACGGGATGTTCAATATTAAACTTGCATTTCCCATTTTATTTTATTTTTAATTTTAAGTTTGCGAATCAAAATTTTAATTAATGAAGCAAAGAGTATTCAAAGCAAATTAATTCTGTTTTATGAAAAGAAGAATATGCGAGGAAAATTACTATGGATATTACGACTAAAAACCACATATTCTTTAATTGCTCTTAATTTTTTGAATTTTTAATACACGGTGACATAAATATTAGGTGTTTTTATTTTTATATTAAATTAAACTTGTAGATTTCCCATGTTTTATAATCTGAAAGATCTAATAACGTTTGTTAGCCAAAACCTTGACTCCTAATTTGGAGATTCCTTAATGATTTAAAAACTGTTTTATTCTAAATTTCTACAGAGTTTGCTATTTTTATAATGTTTATACTCTATATTAACGGCTTATGGCTTCAAAACAGATACAGTTTTGCATAACACATACGAAAATTAGGAAATTTCTGGTTCGAAGGAGATAGGAATTCTGTGTTTGTATATTTGCAACAAAATAAAAAGCACATCAAAACAGTATTTAATGGTTATAACAAATTGCAATATATACATATATATATATATATATTTTATCTGGGGTGGGATGGGTGTGGCTTATCATTGAAGAGAAAGCTAACATACAAAATGTTTCCCGGGTATTATATTTCGGTTCTATTTGTGGAAAGTGCCGCAGAATCCAGCCGCTTGGCGGCGCGCCAGGCGCCGAAGCCCGGCCACGCCTTATACAGCGTCTCCTCCGTTTAGCGTCGGGACGCCTAGCGTCGCTGAGAGCTCTGGCGGACATTAGCTCATTTGCGGCACCCCGTGGTTCACAACACTGAATATAACCAAACAAACCCATATAAATAAATACCGTATTTAAAAAGATTCCTGATCGTCCGTTATTCAAAAAAAAATATATTCGTTTCCATTTTCCTAACCGGGTTTTTAACCTAGGCCGGGTTTATAAATTAAGTAATAAACGCAAGGAACGCGTGACACAATTAAATAACGATGTTTTCAAATACCCGTTTATATATTACGCAAGACGCAAAAAAAAACCGCAATGCAAGCATGGGCCGGCTACCGTCTTCTAATGCTTTCCGGCTTGAGTTTCCTCGTTCCTTATTTGAACTGAAGTGTGTTCCGAAAGCTTCTGAAGATGCAGTAGGCATACTCTATTTAGAAGGGTACTGTTGTTTTTTCATCTCACACATCGCCAAATAATATTTATTCGCGTATTATTATTAGTTGAAAAACAGGAGGATTATCAATGTTATATTTGCGCACACACACTTATTAAACTATCGGGCAGTGAAAACAAATGACGGTTTTAAACAATAACTTCTAGGAATTTCAAACTTTATTTTTTTCTAAAATGTAAAATAAAAAATAAAAAAATTTTGTGGAAGCCCAATTACGAAAAAAAAATTTTTATACAGTTTGAAGTTGTAGAGTTGGTGATGTCTTGCTACTTGCGTTCTTTATAAACTACATACGTAGCTTTCTTGCGTTTGTTGCGCGCAGCATCCTTGCGTTCCTGCGTTTCTTGCGAAGTTTATACATCTCGGCTTGGAAAACAACATTTTGACTACAGATGTTTTCATAATTTTTTTTTTTTTTTTAGAGATATGTTGATTCATAAATTAGCCGAAACGAGAGATATTTAGTAAAAACTGTTGCTCGTGAGCATTCTTTCGTTAAAATAACACAGTTCAAGCCACGCTGATATACGTAGAGCCTGCATTACTATTGGGAAACTAACTGGATAATGCGGTACAGAAAATACAGCGCAAAAATACTTCTGTAATATGAAATCAAGATTGGTTTTGTTAATTGGATGATGAAGTTCACTCTTGATATTCAACCCGTCCAAAACCATATAGGTGACGTAATAACCTAACAGCTACAATTATTATTTATTATGAATTATTGAATTATGAATAATAAATCAATTATATTTTAAGTTAAATATGACTGACTTAGAAAAATATGACACCTATAATTTGATTCATCAACAAGCATAATTTGCCGATAAGTAGGCCTAATGCCTATCACATAATCATAATTCGACTTTAAGTATAAATACTCGCCTTTACAAAAAAAAAAAAAAAAAAAAAACATTTATTCAATCTAAATGCGTTAAAGGGTGATTCCGTGTAAGAAGATAATTAACTCAGCAAGACTGTGAACTTAAATTTTGGTTGTGTATATCTCGGACTTAAAGTTTTGGTATTCTCGACAGCGGACTTCAGTTTTAGTTGAGTTGTGTACACTGTGGACTTAAGTTTTAGTTGTGTACACTGCTGACTTAAGTTTAGATTGTGTATATACTGCTGACTTAAATTTTTGTTGTTTAGATCGCGGACTTAAGTTTTGGTATTTTCGACAGTGGACTTCAGTTTTAGTCGTGTACACTGCGGACTTAAGGTTTTGGTTGTGTAGAGTAGACATGCTTCACGACGCTCTTCTTCGCGTTTGCTTTTCAACGAAAGGTCTACGATGATGAAATTGGAAAATAAAGGCCTACCTATGAGATGATTCCTTGTTAGTCTGGAAAAAAAACATCAAAATGTGATGACCGTGGTACCATACGTCACTTCAATGTAATGGCATGTAGGTAGAGCTGAGCTAAAGTTAAAACTGCAAGTGAACAACAACAGACGGCAGTATAGAGATAAATTTGAGAATTCATACTCTTCCAGCTACGCAAATAAAGACGACAAATCTTTCAAAAAATTTTAAGGCCCATAGTTGGTCGCGTGGTCGATTAGAGCACTAAATGGCCTGGTCGAACAGTTGGAATGCTGTTCGGTTCGATAAGGTATAATTCTCGAGTGGTTAAGAAGCAGTACGTTCGCGATGACATTCAACGCCTTCTTAGAGGCAATCTCGATGGTGTCTTGTGCACGTCGACTTGACTAGTTCATGAGCGCCGATTCTGTGTCGAAGTCACCCAAGTTTCGATAGTTTTCAAATTTTTTTGTGTGTGTATTTAAATTGCGTCGTGAATATGTAACATTAAACTTTAACTAGCGGGATTGGTCCACTTATATATTTCATTATTTCTCTTCCCTAATTGAATACGATGTATTTTTTTAAAAAAAACTTGTGTTCGTTTCCTTGCGTGGGATTTTCGATTTAAGATGTTGGCAGGGCCGAATTTAGAGGTCTGGAGGCCTCGGGGCAACAGAGGAGCGGAGGCCCCCTGGCCCCAAATTATTTTACAATAAAATGAACAATTTTTTTCAGTCGAGTTTTCCAATTAATAATTTATTGTGAAATCAAGTAGATTCTCTTAGTATTTAAAAAAACATGCATAAATATAATCGGAAACAAGAATTATATGAAATTAAATTTTAGTGTTAATGAACGGAAACTTCCGAGTTTTTGTCGCCGAAAAATCGTTGATGATTTCGCTGAAATCCAATTTGTGGGGGCCCTCCGTTTGTGGAGGCCCTGGGGCTTTCGCCCCGGTTGCCCTCCCCCTAAATCCGGCCCTGGATGTTGGCGTTTTATAACTTCGCAAATCTGATTTCTTCCCATCCACCTGGTGTTTCTTACACTTGAATGTTTCTTATCCTTGCGAGCGTAGCTGATGTCCCTGCAGACTGTAGTTCCGGACGTGTGTCTGTCTGGTCATCTTCGCTGCAGTGCTCGTAGAGGTCATGTCACGTAAACAAAGGCCCGAGTCTCGCCCCAAAGAGAAGCGCGATCGCGCAGTGGCTTCACTCTGCCTTCTCTCGGAAGCAGCGGCGCGCTTTTAACTCGCGAGGCCCTGTTAGCAGCTCTCCCCCTCCCCCCACCCCTGTCCCCTGGAGACGGCGGCGGGGCCCGAACCAGGACCGCCGGGAAACGGGGCCGCCGCCGCAAATAGACCCGCCCCGACTCGATCCCGGGCACAGACTCGTGGCAGTTAATTCTCGGCACGAATTAGTTTCGGGCTCACCCGCTAGATAGCAGTTTTCATGAACCAGAGCGTCCGTAAACAAAATGTCCCAGTTTCAACCGTTTGCTTTAGACTGTTTACAACAAATCGTACATCGAATCGAAGTTCGACTAACCTATTTATTTGTTTTTCTTAAAAATGTTCAATATGTGCACCTTTAGTTATACGGCACACATCAAACCTAAAGTCCAATTCTTCCCACACTTTGGTTTAGCAAGTCCGAAGTAATGTAAGCGATAGCTCTTTCAATTCTGTGTCTCTACTCTGGCAAATCATTAGGTAGCGGCGGAACGTAGACCTGATCTTTTATAAATAGGGACCGGAAATATTCGCGGGTTCAATGACCTGCAGGATGAACTCCATAGTTCTACGTACACTCGGTCAAATGTCACCCACTGATTGGCTTCTGTCTTGTGAGACGTCCCAACGTAGCAGCCTGTGATTTGATAAAGCTTTGCTCGGGCGTTTCTCATTGGCCCAGAGTCATCCAGGTGAGTTGTGAGCCAATAGCAGAGGCAGCACTGAGGTATAACTATTTGTATTTTAGCCTATCGCGAAATGAATTCGCGAATTTTTCCGGTCTCTATTTATAAAGCCCCAAAGCAAAAAAAAAATAGTATATATAAGATGGCGTTATGTCAGGTGAACGTGGAGACCAGGGATAAAGAGCTCTGTCGTCCATTACGACCAATCCAACGGTCAGGGACTTCGACGTTCAACCACTCTCGTGCAAAGAGATTCCATAGGGGAGGGGCTCCATCATGTTGCCCTCTACTAATTGGGGAAAGAGCCATTCTTTCGCGCTGCAGGCGAAAAAACAACAAAGCAGCATTCGCGCATGCGCTTATCTAAAACTGTTCGAGCTACTCTTTAATTTTAACCTTGAAAATCAACAATCTACAACGCTTACAGTTGATACTATTAAATTTTATAACTGGGGCATTCTTTTATACCTATATTGATTGTGAGAATGATGATGCATGAGCTACTATCAGGCAAACAAACAAAAGAAAATTTTTTTCTCTTTATTTTTGTAGCTAAATATTTTGTGTTGCACCAGGAAAACTGCATCTCCTACTCATTTATATAGAACATGCTGTTTTTTTTTATTACAAAACAGCATTTAGTATTTCTGGCACAGTTTGAATCTCTGTTACCAAGCAATTAGTCATCAAGTAGTTAAATTAACATTATAAACCTAACACTTTGGATTTGACCCTCCATGCCGAACGATTTTTTTTCTAATAGTTATTGAGCCCAAACAACATATAAGGTCACATTTTCGCGCAAAACGTGGTTTCAGTTTTCCGCTGTAAGAGTCGCACTTCTCAATCTTCCTACTGTATTAGCTTGAATCAAGCCTGATTCAAACTAACTGGTTTGTAAATGACAAGCTTGCAGCAAAGGCTTGAAGCAAGCTTTGCCATGGAAGAATACAAGCTTGCGTCAATAGTTCATTGATTCAAATAAGGCTTGAATCAAGTTTGATGTGTCAAGCTTGCCGCAAGCTTACACGATATGTGAAGTCCAGTGTTTTCTCGTTGATAGTGTGTTTTATTCATTTCAATGAGTGCATGTTTTGGTTTTTCCATTGAATCTAAATTGACAATGGAAAATCCGGCAAAACCACTAATCCGGCATAGCCGAGGGGCCAAACGCGTCGGATTAATTGTCGGATCATTGCACCCGGTGAATGCGGAGTCCAATGTATGAACCAGTCTATGATGATCCGTTATCCTGGAAATGTTGTGTCGGGGTAAGCAACTGAAGACTCCGCTTATTCAGTGTTGCACACACACACACGATCAGTCCATATGCTCAGTTTGTAACGAACAGTCCGGACACTGACAGTTCGGATTGAACTGAAGCCTTTCCCTCAAACGATAGGGTCTTATTGTTGCTGTTGTGCGTATCCTTTTCATCTTCGAAGGCGGTATTAAACTTTGTATGTTTCAATTGCAGCTGCACTTTTAGTTAGACAAAGAAATTAAGAAAACAAATTAACCAGCTCGTATAAAGAAATATGTCTCCCACGGCACTCAGCTGATGGATTGATAGCCTGATGTTTTGGACTGATGGTTTGGACTGGCGAGACGCTGTTTCCACACACTGCAGTTAGGACTGAGGGCTCTCGGTCCGCTGTCCGGTTTGATGGGAAGACATCAGTTCCGACTGATCAGTCCACGGGAAGCCTAAGATGTACATCAAGTTCTGTCCCTGCCCGAACACGCCCGAATATTCACCTTCGGCCAACCTCGGGTTTATTTATATGTATATTTATATTCCTCTGTTTATTTTAATGTAGCTGTACTAACCTAACTAACCGTCCATGGTGTTTTAAAGTGTTTTAGTGTAGCTAACCTAACCGACCACTTTTAATATTTGAATTCATTTTTCCTGCGCAAAAATAAAACAAATCCCGAGATTGGCCGAAGGTGAATATTCGGGCGTGTTCGGGCAGGGACAGAACTTGATGGACTTCTTAGGCTTCTCATCAGTCCACCGTCCTTGCTCACATACGGCAGTTCCGACTATTCAGTTCCGACCGAGAAGTCCGAACTGACATATCGTAACTGTTTGGGTGTGGAGTCCCTGGGTCTTTGAGTGATGCTCTAAGAGAAGGTACATAGACCGAGCTGTGGCGATGTCGTAAACCACTGGACTTGCTTTCGGGGGGACTCATTTTCGACCCCTTGTCCGACCGTCCTGGTTTCGACTTTCCAGTGTTTTCCCTGAATGATTCCAGGCAAATGCCGGGATTGCTGCTTGTCATATTCGTGATCGATTCTTTTCTTGATTCCTCCTGGTTGAGCCAGGCTGCAGTTACACTGCATGCGTGTTTGTCAGAACAATAAAAAAAAATGCGAACGAAATGGAAGTGTTTACACTTCCTGCAACCACGTATGCACATTTCTCACGAACACGTCGGAACTAGTCGGTCGTTCAAACCAGTTTGATTTTTTTCCCATTTAGCAGTGTCGTCCAAATGTTGTTGTAGGTTATCAATAGGTCTCAACAATGGATGTAGAAAAATTCATTATTCTTGTATTTGGAAACTAGTGCCTGTGGGATATGCAAGAAAATTTGAACGTTGTAGGTGTCATTCTGAAATACTCATAAAACTTGAAAAAGGCATTTGATGCTCTCTTTTTATCATCTCTTGCAGCCAACATGCCGTTAAGAGATTCAATTTTTTCCCTACTCATTAGTAAATACTTTACTATCGGACCTTCAAGGAAATATAGGTCGTCCTTGGGTTCCATCTCCGCTGGTGAATAGAAGCAAACTGATGTCAGAATATGCCTGCGCCGGAACCATTATGTTCTGACGAACATATCTGAGCTATTCTGACGAATTAATTTTCGTCAGAACACACGTCTACTGTAACCGTAGCCTTAAGGGATGTTTTCACATCGGGCGCCTGTTGTGACGCATCAGGTTGGCCCGGCTAACATTACATAATTACTACAGCAAAAGATACCTTACAATTGCAATATAATAAAATTTAAATTCCCAGATATATCTATGGTAATAAGTACCGATGTGTAAATGCACGAATAATGGGTACAAATACCTTTAGCCTAGCGTGGTTTAGCAAAAGATAAAACTATTTGCTCCTTAATGGCTCCTCTTTACTTAATAATTTCTTCATTTTATTCTATGAGAACAATGATTGTCTAGTTCACACACTGCAACCGCTTACATTCAACTAAAGCTAATCATACAATTTCAAAAACGTTAAGTTTTAATAATGGTTCCCATCCATTCTACCTATTTAAATATTATTTATGAATCGGACATGGGTATAGTTTTAAGATTGTAATACTTTTTAAGATTAAGATGCGGACAGAATGAACTAGCTAAGAGCCAGTAATGCTCGACTCCGTAATGATAGACACTCCTTCTGATTAATGGCAGAGACTATCAGGCTACTGAAGTTCTTTCTGAACACTGCCTCGCCTGTTGTGGAAGTGGAATTTTGTTAGGATGTCTGAAGTCCAGAAAAAGTGATTCCATCAAAATATTTGGAAGAATTCCCAACTACAAATATTCTGTGAACACTTCACTGCTGACCATCTGTTATTCTCCCGCTCTTAGATATTGAGTATATACAGGTTGTCTAATTAATCAGACCATATTTTAAAATTCTATTTCCCTGTTCACACTATTATTGAACGTCATTAAGAGTTTGACATACTTTTTTCTTCTTCAGTGGTTGATATTTAGTGCCAAAAAAAATCCAAAAATTTTCCGTGCAACTTTTCGATGCGAAGAAAGGTCTATTGACCGATTTGGGGAGAAAGTGAGATTTTTCACGATAAGTATTTTTTTAATCCATACGTCAATAATGGTTTAGTGAAAGTGGCATCACGTTCGGTGCAGTCACAGCCATAATGAAGAAAGCTGTTTATCGTACACCATAAAAAAATACATCAGTTCATCAGTTGTATTTCTAAGGACTGTGACACGAGGATGAAATCCGCAGATATAATTTTATTGGAAAGAAAAAAAATTACTTGCCCGAACTGATCGACAACATTTGTGCTCTGTTAAAAATGAAGTAACTTGGCTTCTGGGTTGTAGCCGTGTCCTAGGTGAATAATTCACCGACGTTTCGGTCGACATTGCAGTCGCCATCATCAGGGAGCAGTTACCTAAGTAGTAGGTAACCTCAGTAGGTAACTGCTCCCTGATGATGGCGACTGCAATGTCGACCGAAACGTCGGTGAATTATTCGCAAAGGACACGGCTACAACCCAGAAGCCAAGCTACTACACACAATGGTCGTGAAAGCCTGCGAACATTATCACTGTTAAAAATGTCCACCTTAAAATTACGAACAGTGATTACAAATTATCCAGGGAGCTTCTTTAACTTAAGAATACCTGCGTAAAAGTACAGGCTCTTTAAATTTGAGTTTAACTTGAGACATCGACTCACAAGAATATCTTTGAGCAGCGACGAAACCTTTAAAAACTTGTTATTAAGTACGCAGTAATATTATTTTTCCGCTTTGACGCTGCCCACAACTGACCTTTTTTTTTTTTTTTTTTTTTTAAGAAAATTAATCTTGTAGTGGTTTACCAGATTGACTATTATATATGCTAAGAGAAACACTATAATATTTATTTATACATATTTTCGAGTTACCGTGCATTATTAATTATTACTTTTGTGTCTCGGACGAGACACAAACTTAAAACATGTCCATTAGCAAGTTAAAAACGTAATACAAAGCAGCTTAGCAAATAATTAAACAAACTAAAAAACCTTTTTGAAAAATTACAATGACTTGCAGAAATATTTTGAGGTTATAATTTCATCCGTCGGAAGTTAAAGATGGCGGCAAGGTTTTTTACGGAAGGACGGATGGAATTTTTTGGGCCATCTGATTGGCTGTTGTTCACGGACCGATGAGAAAGGTCGTTGTGAGTTCAGCTTAGGTGCGTGCATTTACTGTGTTCTTTTCCAAACAGTGTGATCAGTTGCGGGCAGATTCGAGGCATTCGGGGAGAAGCAGGTCCCTTATTTCCAGGCACAAAGCTGGCTGCCGCTACATCGCCGCAACAATGTGCTGTGTGACCACTTAGTCACGAGAACGGCATTTCACAGCTTCAGTTCAAGCGTGACTTGCTTATTTAAAAAATTTTACGTGATAATTGATGAACGCCGGGTGCACGCATGAAAAATTGTCACGTTCCGCCTGAGTCGAGCGTGCAAGAACCGGCCAACCACCGTGCGAGAAATCTTCTATAATATCAGACAGGTTAAGGCGGGCTTTTTTAAAAGCAGCAATTTGAAAAATTTGATTTATTTGTCCAATTTCGTCATTTCAAATTAACAATTTATTGACATTGATTTTATTTCAGTTGATTTCTATAACTAATTATTCGTGATCATATTTAAACAAATTATTTAAATTAAATTTGTAAAAACTGTAAATAATATTTGAAAATTAAAAAGTATGCAAGTTTTCATCAATGTTTTCTTATGACGTTATCACGTCAAATTATCGTCCGTAAACCGACTTTACAGACAACCTCCTTTTTTCCCCCCAATGAATTCGTGATTTGTTGTAGGCTACGATACAAATGGTTCGCCCGAAGCCAAGATCTGAACAAGTCAAGTGCGCTAATGAAACTACGTCAAACAAAATTTCTCGAACCCGTTGCAGACATTCTTGATTTTGAGGGTTTTTTTCTCACCTTTTTTACTGAATTTTAATTTACGTTGTGTTTGCTAGATATTTATTTTTTTCAGAGGAGAGTATGAAACGGGAGGATCAAGCTAAGTATTGCAGCACTTCGTTACGAAATATAAATCTAATTCGTCGAAGACGGGTACGCAGATAATATAATTTTAGCTTTTTCAGAAGCCGCTCTTATATATTGGCAACCAAGAATAAAAAAAAATTACACAACTTATTAAAATAATGTGCTACAGTCGCTGCGTGATAGCCACAAAAGTATAATTGAAGTTGTATGCGAGATAATAGGTTTGAATGTTATAATACTGTACAACCTTTCCTTACGAGATATTAATTTTATTATTAAAAATAATTGCTAAACTATAACAAAATTGTATATATATACATATAAAGGAATTCCTTAAAATATTGATACAGAATAAATACATCCTTCTTGGAGATTGAACTAAGCTGTTTTTGTGAATTTTCAAGCAGTCCTTTTAGTACTTTTTAATACGTTCTTCCATTTCGCATTCTTAGTTGAAGACCTAGGATGAAACAAAAATCACGGCTTAAAATAGTTTCTAAAACAATTTTTCAATAATAATCAACATTTATTCTTAAAATATTATTTTTCAAAGCCAGAATCCAACAAAGGTCAATTGGACTTTGTATGCAATGTGGATAAAACTGCCGTTTCTTAAATTTGAGGAGTTGGTTGAAGAAATAATAAATATAGTTTACTTTGAAAATTAATCGAAATGTAAAATATTTATGCTAGTAAATGAAAATTATGTAAATTAAGTGAAAAATTTTACTTTTGAGGCGATGTAAAATGGCTGTAAGACAATAACAGTGTTTTGTAGTTAGTTACTGTTTGAATAACTACGTTCGCTAGAGTTGGGAAGCCTGCTCCTCCCAAACAGCGGCCGACTGTGGTGGGAAGCCTAAGATGTACATCAAGATCTGTCCCTGCCCGAACACGCCCGAATATTCGCCTTCGGCCAACCTCGGGTTTATATATATATATTTATATTTCTCTGTTTATTTTAATGTAGCTATACTAACCTAACTAACCGTCCATAGTGTTTTAAAGTGTTTTAATGTAGCTAACCTGACCGACCACTTTTAATATTTGAATTCATTTTTCCTGCGCAAAAATAAAACAAATCCCGAGGTTGGCCGAAGATGAATATTCGGGCGTGTTCGGGCAGGGGCAGAACTTGATGGACATCTTAGGCTTCCGGACTGTGGTTGGAAGATCTCTTGGGGGAGGGGGTGGGGGTGACTCTGCTGATAGCACATCGTCTGCTGTCAAGTTGTTGTGAGGTTCGGTAGATGTGGTTGGCCCGGATGGTTGTGATTGGCGCCTCTACTCGAGGTTGGCTTCGGAGGTCCCCTGACCAGCGAAAGGGCCGTGTTTTGCTCTACAGAGCGCAGCAGTAGAGGTGGGACAGGCCTCAGTCCCACTCAGGGGGTACAAAAATGGATACAGCTCTCATTAAGAGTTTTTTTTTTTTTTTTTAAGTGGTATTACATCCTCCACTTTCAGCGGAATCAGTGACGTCTAGGTAAAGGACACAACTCATATGCCTTCTGCCCCCCCCCCCCCCCTTAAAAGTCGGGCATGAAGTAACAAACATTTTATATAGTCCTGGCTGTTTCTCAGGTGTACCCCTTCAGAGTTAACGTGCCAGGGATACAATTCTGAAAAGAAAAAAAAAACTTTTAAAACATAAATAGAAGGCTTAGTACTCCAACGTTTACACACAGAATTTTTTTAAATAATTATTTTGCTCGAGAAAAGAAAACTGGAAAATTTATATATTTTATTTTAATTTAATTGTTTTAATACTTTTTTTCTTAATTCAATTGTTTTATTTCGTTAAGACAAGTCACACATACGTAGGTATTAATGTTAATAAATACATGAAGCACACATGCCAAGTTTATATAAAAGACATACTTACACATGTGCAAGATGGCATGAGCTTTATATTGTACCTACTTGGAAACAATTCCTGACGTTTCTGTGTATGAGGTCTGTAATATGGAGGAAATGCACTAATATTGCCCACTAAGGATTACAATAATATTTCCAAAATTATACATTTTTAGCCATATATAGCCTAATTGCTGTTATATTTCATTTCTACTTTCGCGTGGATTTAAATTCCGGAAGGGTGGGGTCAGGACACCCCCCCCCCCTTTCCCCCCCCCCCTCCCCCAATAGAGTCGAGGTGTGGAGCGGCCAATCAGACGCTAAGTAAATCTCCCCAGTTCCCAGCAGCCAAATAAACGTAAAACATTAGAGTAGCGTTAGAAGTTTTTCTTACTTGAAGTAATAAAAAAACTAACTTTAATTTTGCATGCAAATAATTCGTAGAAATAAAATATGTGTTTAATTGAATCATTTTATTTAGTAAAATAATCAAGATAAATAATAATTAATAAAGATAATCAGTAAATACGCTAAATGTTCATTCTAAGTTATTAATTTTTTTAGTAAATAATAATGTAAAAAAATCATTCACATCATTTTTTTTTTCATAACGTGCCTATAGAAGTATAACCTAACCTCACTTATATATAAATACACATTAAAAGGTTTATAAACACCATTTATATCACTAATATTCAAAATAAATATAATTTTAATTAAATGGACCAGTATTCAATATAAACCAGTACGTAATGTATAAGATTTAAAAGAACATATATAGTTTTTATTTGTAGGCTACGTAGCCTTTCGTTGCATGGCGCGCGCGCATCGTAAAAGTTCACTCTGATCATTTTTTGTTTTGTTTCTAAAAGCGCCTAAAGAAGGATGACTTCAAAAAACCTGCCATGTCATTTCCCTTGTGGTACGTATATTATTTATTCTGTTGCCCTAACGACTACTTGTGGATGTCAACAAGACCAATTAAACTGAAGGACGCGCGACATTGCCGACCGCCAAGTTGGTAAGTGTTTCGTAAGAGCGCCGGTACTCGTCGCCACCGAGGTTGTGTAAACAACACACGTTTGTTTTCACAGCTGTTGCCTACCGGCCGGCGCGTTCGAAAGGGGAAACGGGAGTTGTTATCGAAGCGGAGTGTGCAACTGAGGGCGCGCGGGGGGAGAGAGTGTGTAACGCTACCTGCAGCCGCGCTCCTAATTTGGACCTCGAAGGGATCGCGTGTTCCGACTGGGCGCTGGCCTGCGGCCAGGGCGCGTTCCTGCGCATGCGCGGCGCTAGAGGCGAAGCTGGTGGCCGCCGGCTGCACCACTAGCGGCCAGGACGCGGCAGTTATTCTCGGCGCGCTGGAAGACCTGCACCGTGGGCACGTCATGACGTCACGTAATGACGCTGGGCAAACTGCCCGACACCTACATCCACCCCGCGGCGTAAGGCTCGGTCACACTGGCAAATATTTGTCTCCAATATATTTGACAATAGAGTTGGAGGGAAAGTATAGTATCGAAAATGTTTTTTTTTTTTCCCCCATCAAATATATTTGGACGGATAACCTGAAATATGTTTTCCATATGGTCACACTATCAAAGTTTATTTTTTGTGTGAGCTATCTGGTCTGATATTTTTAACTTATTATGCTAGTGCATTTATAATTTTTTTCTAACATGAATAATTTTAAATCTCAATAATATTCATTGCATAATAAAAACAAATTTTCAAAGATTTTTTTTTTTAAGTTATTGAAACATTAGTTCATTTCTATGTGTAATTTTTTTCCGGATACATTTATATTTAAATTTATTTATTTAACTATTTAGCCTGTTCAGTCGGCCATGTGCTCATCGACATTTTAAAGAATCGCTGAGACGGAACCCAATGGTTTCACTAGGTACGATTTTGATTGGCCGAACGCATTCAACAACCAACTTATTTTATAACCTGTCCCATGTGGAAAATATTTTATGGAAACCCAAGCCATCAAACTTGTGAAACAAACATAGCTGTGCGGGAAACATTTTTTTCGGTGACATAATGACTCTCCAACTTTATTTGACACAGCAAATTGGAAAGTATTGGAAACTGAAATTTGACTGGGTGGTATGGCCTTTAGCACTGAGCACCAATTAGGTTCGTAGAGGTGGAATTTGTGAAACTAATACAAAGGAGTTGGTTGTTTTACTATTTTTAGTAGACTGTAACCATTTATAATAAAAGCTTAGTAAGGTAATGTTCATGCAAGGGCGTCGCCAGGAGGGTAGGGGGGACAGTCCCCTCACCCCCATCCCTCCCCCCCCCCCAGAGCCCTAGAGATTCAAAAAAATGTAGCCAAATGCAAAAAAAAAATACCTACATACTTTTCCCATAACTTGTTTCCCCCCCCCCCCTTCCACGCCATCGACTGGTGACGCCCTCGTGTTCATGCTATGTCGTGTTATATAATTTGATCATTTACAATAAATTTTAATCATAGCATAGTAAAAAATTGAAAAATTCGAAAATATGGATCTTAGACATCTTTATAAATTTAAAATGTTGACTGTGGAAATATTTTTCTGAATAAAAAACTGTATGTATGACCGATGCAAAGGAGTGACAAGCTCTGATGGCGTAATGTCTTGTGTGCGCAGGTCTAGCAAGTCGTCGAGATGCCTTTCAAGCCAATCGAGAACCCGAAGTGCCCTAAGTGTGGCAAGTCCGTGTACGCGGCAGAAGAGAAGGTAGCCGGTGGTCTTAAGTGGCACAAGATGTGCTTCAAGTGTGGTGAGTGTCCTCCCATCTCTACTGCCCTTCCAACTTAATACATTGCATTTAAGAAGTAAGGGAACCAATGGTAAACTTGCATTCTGTGACTTTATTGTAACCGTGATTAAAGTATTTAACAATTAACATTGAAAATTGTTTCAAGAATGCGTAACACCCTTAACATTATCTGCTGCAACAAAGCGTGTCGAAAAATCTAGCACAATAGCATTTTCACATTTGTAGCCTCAATGCAGAAGCCAGTAAATAGTTACACACTTTTTAAAAGCTACGGGAAAGGTCTCAGTTTTTACAAAACTCGAATGTTTGACCCAAGAATAAAAATGTAACTTCTGGATGACCACATAAGCCTTGACGATATGCCTGGCAAATACTACATGCAAGGCTGTGGTATGTTCGGATTGACACTGGCCTTTCCCACAGGTCTGTGCAATAAGCTGCTAGACTCTACGAACTGCGCTGAACACGAAGGAGAGCTGTTCTGCAAGGTGTGCCATGCCCGCAAGTTCGGCCCCAAGGGATACGGGTTCGGCGGTGGCGCAGGCTGCCTCAGCATGGACCAAGGAGAACATCTGCAGCCGGGGTGAGTGCGACCAGTATCGCCATCCTCTTGTGAAGATGTGTCCCACTGGCAGGTTCCTTCCTCCAATTCTACTGACCGGCGCCCATCACCAATTATACTGATTGGCACCCTTCCCCAATTATACTGACTGGTGCCCTTTCCCAATTCTGCGGGCTGGTGCCCTTCCCCAGGTCTACTGGCTGGTGCCTTGGCTCATCATGAAGAACCAATGGCATAATGGTAAAAGCTAGTCTGGGTATGGCTGCTGCTGTGGAAACAGATGCAATTGGGCATTAAATGATACTGTAAGCACTGGGGTGCTGGAGCTGGTGGAGTATCCTAGGGGCTGGCCCTACAGTACCAGTTTCGCAGGTATCTCCTGTGTCCCGAGCCATGGCAGTTACCGCAATAGCTTACAGACTAACAGACCATGTAAAATCTAAGCAGTATTGTTGGGCGATCCTGTTGATACTGGGAATCCCTGCTGAGGTTTTCGCTACTGGCCCAGTTCGCTAGGTGAGGACTCGCACTGACGGCGCTTAGAGCATGCTCAGAGGAGTCCTCATTCCGATAAGGGGTGTACACAGCGAGTGGCGAAACATTTCCAGCATGAGCCTGGTCACCTAGTATAATTTGGAACTTTGACCAGGCCACAGGCTCTCTGGGTGGCTGGGGGGTCTCATAGATGTAGTATACTAGATTAAGCATCTTTATATACTCTGGAGAAATGGGATTTTCCTCCAGTCAACCACAGGTTAGTCTAGTTAGTTAAGTGGGAGTGGGTGGTAATCATGTTGGGATGGGTAGCCCAGCCTCACACTGTAGTTTCATGTTGCGATGAAATGGCATTTTCATTTTGCTATCACTCTTGGGAGCTCGTGATGGTACACACAGTGATTGGGTTGGATTAGCATTAATAGCCACAGAGAAGTAGAAAATATTACTTTTTTTATTATTAAAATGAAATTTTTAAGTTGTTCATTATTGTAATTTTTTTCTGTCAAACTCCATTCTGATTCATATTGTACAGTTCATAAAAGAAAACCAAATTTATATACGTTATTTTTGCTCTTTATTCACATATAGGCTCCTATTTTTCATTAAGAATATGCTGCCTGTATCTTTTCTCCATAAGTGTTATACCAAATTTTGTTCTTAACAAAAAGAGACTAATTTGTGTATAGAGTAGTTAGCCATAAACTATTATTGTCTCTGAATGTCCCTGTAGAGTTTAATTGAATAACAACTGAAGTTCGTTAACCATACATCCTGGTGATCTTCGTAAAGCAGTTCGATGTGTTGGATTCCCCCATCTTTGTGCGATGTTTCTTGAGTTCGAGCAAATATTGTAGTATGTTAATATAGGAAAGTCGTCGAAAATCCGCTAGACAAGTGATGATCAGCATGATCTGTAACTAGCATTATAAACAATATTGTTATTACGAGATTTTTTGTTTTTATTTCACTTAATTTGTTATGTAATGCATAAATGGGTTATAAATAAATGTATTAGAAGTGTGTAGGATTTTTGCTACAATAATTTATATTCTTTAAGACTTTTACTACAATATTTGGTGAATTGTAGGCTCCCTGAATTCCAGCTGACAATCCATAAGGGGGCGATGCTAGAAGCATCCCATTAAGTGGAAGTACTCAGAAATACTATTTATGATTTTACAGAAAAGCACTTGCTGTAGGATATTACTTACATATGTATTCTCAGTATTGTATTCCATTATCATACACTGGAGTGCCCATATCCATCATTACATATGTAGAATACATACAATTAATAAAGTCAAGTCAAATTAGTTGACCAAGAATTTTACTTATTATTCAATTTGTAATCTCATTATTTTAGTAAAAAATGTCAAGTGTTTTTCATTTTGTCATTTATTATATGAAACAGTTTATAACCTAAATTCAAGCATTTTATTTCGCCATTTAGTTTTGAACAACTATGAATGATAACTACGGAACGTTGCCTCGCAAATTAATACCACGTATAAATTAGTTTCACTTGTTATCTTTGAAATGCGCATATCAAAACAATCGTTAGCTATACTCTATGCGGCTGATGTATTATTTATCTAAGACGAATTGTATGCTGATCAGTGATGCCAATTTGGGGGTTTCCCCCCTAAATTAAAGGGGAACCAAGATTAAAGTTTTTTTTAATGGAGTACATATATTTAGGGGGATTCTTAAGGGATATTTTTTTTAGCGGGTACATTATTTAAGAATTTCTTTTGAGGACGTGAATTTAAAGTGTATATCTTGAAAAAAGAACAGCAAAACAGTAACAATGGTGGCTAAATATCGCACTACGAACAACAAAAACATGTCGGACAAGAGAAACTGTTCGACGTTTTCACGTTGTCACGTTGAAGTTCTTTTCGTTAGTTTGTTGTCTACTTATTTCGAATTTTATTTTGAATTTCGAATTACGACCAACAACTTGCTGTTCAAGAGAATTCCGTTTTTATTTTTACGATTCGTTTTCACGTTGTCAGTTGTCACTTTGAGATTGTGTCCGTTAGTTTGTTGTCTACTTGCGAGTTTTATTGGATTACAAAGTAAGTCGTTTAAAAATCGTGTTGTTTCATTGTTATTATGATTAATATTATTATTTAATAAATTAATGTGCGTAAATATGTAAAATGTAGCCACATAAATGCAACAGTTATTTTATACTACTTGAATGTATTTTAATTTTATATTTGAAATTACCTCTCAAACAGGGTGTACAATGAAAACTTTATGGGATTTTAATCTACATTTGAAGTTGGTCCTAGCGGGAACACTCTGTAGGAGTTGGCATCACTGATGCTGAATGGACGCACCATAGATAAATTGGGACGCACACAGACATAATATTTTTTCAAATAAAAGAGATACACATTATATAACCACACTTAGTAAACATTACTTAGACCAGACGGACTTTTTTAACAATAAAATTTTGATTTATTTTCATGAAAAAGCTATTATAATAGTAATAAATAGCAGTTACGGGTAGAGAAGCAAAATTGTTTCACAGACAGACCGCAGAGAATTTGGATTGAGGAATAATGTTATCGGAATAGATGACCACCTAGGTTCTGGGTAGATTGGGGCTATAAAGTGCATCACAGGTAGGATCATGGTGTTAAACAGGGGTGCCCACAAGGGGGGGGGGGGGGGTAATGACGCAGACTGTGACATTAAAATTTCAGGGGGGGGCGGGTGGTTAAAAGACGAGAAAAATGTATATATTATTTACATAATTATAGCTTCTAATGTGAAAATACGTTTCTGGTGCTTTGATAATTGAAAGGGATCTTGTAAATCAAATTGGCAACCCCGCACTTTCCTCAACAAAAGCAGTTTGGCATCTGTCGGTTCAGGATGGAAATATTACCTGATATGACCAAAATTATTATTAGAAAATCAGTTTTAATTAATGCAAAATGTGATAAAATGTAATACTAAAAAAGTATAATATTATAAAATAATTGAGTAAATCATTGAGAAAATGGCATAAAAAATTTCGGGATGGGGGGGGGTGCATCATTAAGTTAAGGGGGGGGGTGATTCATAGTGTTTGGGGGGGGGGGGGGCACCTCTGTGTTAAAAATGTGCTTTTGTCACTTTTTTCCTGAACTACTAGCTAACCTGTTCCAGCTAAGAAACAGAATTGCCTAATGTTGTGATGTAGTTAGCGCACTTAAAATTATGTGCATTCATATTTTCATTGGGCTAAATAAAATTAAGTATTATCTTGGAATATTTAGACGGTCACACTATTTTTATAAAGCGTCCCTCATGCTAGATTTTAAATGAATACAATTTTTAAAATTTAAACTTGTCAGCTGTGTTGGTTAACAATTTTACAATTCAAACTGTGCAAATCAAACACTAAGTAATACTCTGATGATGTTTAAAAAAATAGTGATGATATGGTAGCTACCTAACGAAATCATCAGCTCAGAAGAAATGACTACAGTGCGTATACTAATTCATGGTAGCAACAATTGAAATATTGTAATGAAAATCCTTTCCTTGGTTATGCTTAAAGCATAAACTTCTTGATGGTATTTCACTTGTTTCTACTTAAGTGTTCAAAAGCAAAAGTGATTCTATGGCTCCAACATAAAAATTGCAGTTGTTAACAAAACTGTACGTTCAAGAAAATTATTTCAGTATTTAAATTTTAAATTGGCCCATTTAAACAAAAGTTACATTTATTTTTAAAATGCATAATAATGGATGCTTTTGAATTTATAAGAATATTTGTGTTTCCATTTACCAGACGATCTTGAAATCCATTAAAAATGACATCACATGCGTAAGCGCTAGTGATTGCACACATTTGGTTCTGAATTCAGAGGGCATTTTCTTATCATCCACACATTTTGTTGTTGTGATCCTTGTTCAGATTATCCAACCCACCTTGTCTTGCTTTGTTTGTGTTACATGATGGTATGTCCACTAACCGCTACACTCGCTCTCAAGTAAAGTAAGCCTCTTAAAAAAATATTTTTTTGTTAAGTTTCTCAGGTTTGACCACGCAACTGGAGACAACTTGAATGTAGTGAAATATTTTTAAAAAACTATTAACTGTTTATGTAATGTACTTAAAAGCATCTTGTGTGTGGAGAATTTTTTTTTTTAGCTTGTTTTTAACTCCATAAAGTATGGTTAAATATGGTTGAGCAACATCCGAACGTAAAATTCAAACACCCGCCAGCGGGTGTGACGGTGCGTGTGACGCGAAGCATCCAAATTGCATGGTCATCCTTGAGACTCAAAGTGACCACTGTTGTCGAGTTGGTAGTCTTGCATGCTGACCGAGGGCTCTCCCCCTCTTGTTTGTTGTCTCCGCAACAGAAACTAAGTGCTCCGGCGCAGCAAAGCAGCCGCCCGACCCCAGTCGCCGCCTGACCGACCATCAAGGTGCCGGCAACCAGCACTCCCCTCCACACCTCTTGCACACTTTTTTTGTCGCTCGGAACTTCTCTTGCTCATTTTTTATTTTTTACTGACTTCTCCCATCTGATCCGTTGTCAGCGAACTCAAGCGTTAAGTTTTTTTTTTTTTTGATCGGTTGGCTCCACCGGCTCCACCAAACGAAACATTCCTCGTGCGACACTGCCGGTGGGGACTGATCCGCGACTTGGAGCATCGAGCCCGCTAACAGTCATTTCGTTAAGTTGCAGCCGTGATACACGACGCGGAGAGAGAACGACGCTTGACCGTTGACGATGTTATCTTGCACCCCACGATTAGTTTCTTTGCCTGCCTTATCCCCCCCACAGTAGATGGCCCACGGTAGAAACTTCGAAAGTGTCTGTTGGACGTACGCTTTTTTTTTTGGCATGTGATTATTAATTTTTTTTTTTTTTGTAATATCAAGATAATTATATATATTTTTGCTTATTTTTATATACATATTTTTTTAAGGCACATGCCCTACCTGTGTCATATTCTTGTCAAGACATTTGTGTTGTTTTCTCAAGAACATCTCATTGACTTAAAATAAAAGAGTATAAAAAAAATTATATATAAATCACAAATTTCGACAAGTATAAACAATTCTGAGGGAAAGTGCACTAATAATATCTTCATATATCATCTTGTAACTGTTTGTAATTAAAAAAATGTTTTTTTTTTCTAAAGAGTATTAATTTTTATGTATAATCATTCTGTATGTATAGAATGAAGAAAATAAAATTGAAAATTACAAAAAAATATAAATACAATGAGGTGTATAGTTTTAATTATGCCCAGTATGCTTCACCTTAGTTTACTTTTTTTTTTAATTCATGAAGTACATTTTTATTTGTTACATTTGGCAAGTTGCATTGTTTCTCATAGTAATTATTACAAACCAATAAATGACAAAATTATAATCACAATAAAGCATAGGTACCTTTTACATAATTCATAATCTAACTAAGCTGCAGCATTTAATTTGGGCTCAAAAACAACTAACCATTTCCTTGTTATTTAATAATTATTTAATTATAAATCAAATAAATAATCATAGGAATACATTTGCAAAAATTGCTTCAAGAAATTAAAATTTTTCTTCCCTTTTTTTTTTTTTTTTTTTTGTATTCTTGAGTGATTATTTTTGACAACTAAAATGAAGATATCTTTGAACAAAATCCATAGGTAGTTTCATTAGGGTCACTACAAGAATAAATTAAACTAAATAAAGAAATAATAAAAATTCAGATGTAAATGTTCAAATATTGTTTTTTCTAGTAGTGTTACACATAAAAACATTTGAGAATGACTCCATTTTTAACTAAGTGAAGGTGCAACCATTGTTCTTGGAGACCAGAATGTTCATCTCGTCAGATTTCGGTGAGATAAATTCATTTGTGCACTAGCGAATCTATGTGTGCATTTTTGATGCATGGCTTTCTTTTTTTGTACAAACTTAAAACAATACAGCTTTTTTTTTAACCCCCTGCCCCAAAAAAAAAATAAACTTTTGTGATGAAGAGTAATGCAACACTTACATTCTTTTGGCTTTTTTCTCCTCTTCAAAATAAATTGTTTTAGGTTTGAATCTTCCTGAATCTATGAACATTATCTTTAAAAAAAAAATTATCATTATCACATAAGTCAGTTGCAATATATAAGTGTTGCATCACATTTTCATCATAACTCTTCTTGTGCAATTGTGCTAACAAATTATCATGTTTCAAGTGATGGGATAAGGAACTGCCCTCAGAACTACGAAAGAAATATAAAATGAAGAACAAGGGAAAAAAATACATCACGTTTACGAATCACACAAGTGCAAAATGCCCGCGGCAGGGACTTACAGCGTAAACGCAGACCTGTGAAGCAACACGCATCATCTTTTACAGAAACGTTTGTAGCAGTTATGTTTGTTGTACAGTGCTTAAAGTGGTTGTTCGGATTTGTCCTTCTCCCATTGCTTCACACCTTTTTTTTTTTTCACTTTTCAGGGGCTTATATGGAGGTGTCTCGCTAGTTGGTAGTTCGCACTTTGCTTTGTGTCCATGTCTTGGACTAACTGTGAGTCTTCGATTCCACTCAGACTTATGCTTCTTATCTAAATGTTGCACAAGTCATAAAGTACTTACTTTCGAAACATTTTTTGAAAGCTGTGGGTATCAAAAATATGTTAACTAATATGTAATTTTTAATTCTAGTATTACAAAAAAACATTATTATTGATTATAATATTTGTTTACAAAAATTTAATTCTCACAGTTAGTCCTGCTTGTTAATATTAATATAATTTGCTTTTCAGCTTACAACTGCTGATTTAAAACAGAACATAGCTCTTTTGTATTATTTTACTGTCTGTCTTCTGTAAATACACTGCTAGAATAAGAATTTAGCACACCTAACATTTTTATGGATTTTTTTTTTTTAGTTGTAGAAAAAGTGTATTTTTAAAAATGCAATAAGCACTAATAATTTTTAATTAGTTATCAGATCTACTTAACTTTCTACTAATGCTTCCATTTAAAAAAAAAAGACTGCCGTACGATTTATAAGTTAACTATGATGTGCTTTAATAACGTGTTTTATGGTAACTAT
This sequence comes from Bacillus rossius redtenbacheri, assembly GCF_032445375.1. Lineage (NCBI taxonomy): Eukaryota > Metazoa > Arthropoda > Insecta > Phasmatodea > Bacillidae > Bacillus > Bacillus rossius. The sequence continues at coordinate 56,187,486 of NC_086338.1, forward strand.
ATTTATTAATGAATGTTTTAACTGATCTATTGTAATTGTTCTGTGGAGGTATATTTTTTTAATGATCTGATGGAACACATTTTGCTAACATTTCTACAAAATACTCAATTGACATATTTCATTAAGGCATTTCTTATTGTTGTAGTACTGTTGACATCAACACTGTATAAAAATGTTAGTACATTTTAATTTTATAACTTTCGTAAATGCCTGGCAGTGAAGAAAATTATAGTGTACCGTCAAAATATTTAGTGATACCTGCTGCAGTGCAGACTACCTTGTTTTAGGTCGTAGTGATGAAACTACATTAAAGAAGAAGTGTCTTTGGAAAATTAACCAGTGGTTGTTTTGGGTTCAAACTGGCACAAATTAAACAGTGCATCTCTGCTTACAAACGTATCACAAAATGTATACTTCTTGTGTACGTACCAAAATTTATTCTTCCACATAGTTGCCATTAGAAGCATATACCTAATTATTTGAGACGTATCTGTTACTCATGGAGTCTATCAGCTCACTGCATATTAAAAAAAAAAAAAAAAATAGATTATTGATGTCTCTGAACATGCCGGACCCAAGGTCGCAGCTACAGTCAGTCCTGTCTGTCCGTGCACTTCGCGTGCCGCGTTTGCCATCTTTCGCCTCCGACTATTGCTGCGTCGTCCCTGCGATTCACAACCGTCGCTTTCATTTCAAAGCGAGTACGCACACGTTTGCTTTGGCACGAAGCTTTGAGACACTTGCAGATCGTAAAATTGTTACAAACAGTTTCGCGAAGCTGTTTCCTCTCGCCAGCTTAATGCAAAAAAAATTCCGCAGGACAACATCTATTGCGCTGTTTTTTATTCGAAAGATGTTTAGTCTTCTCTCTTTGGCACCCACCACTTCCCAGTACGCTTTTAATATGTCTACTCATTTGTGGGAAAAAAGTATATGAAATGAATCGTGAAGGTTTCTTCTGAAAAAAACATGATTCTCCAAAGAATTGTATTTGAAAACGAAATGCCCAGTTCGTGCAGTGCGCGCCAGTAAACAGAGACTGACTGCATGCTGCGAGCTCGGACTGCCGGTGACGCAAGCGCGGCTCCAGAGGGGGGGGGGGGGCGGTAGCCCCTCCCGAGACCAGCTTTATTGATTAGTGTACATTTATGTTTACTTAAATATTTAATTTCATATGTTAAACTTTCATCTCATAAAAAGTTGCATGGAGCTACTAAGGTTCTGTATTTGAAACCCTGTAATTTGTAAATAATATTCCAAGGCCAACATCTGACCACTTTCATTTTTTTTTGCAACTACGACCTTTCTTTGTGCGACAGCCCCTCCCGGAAAGTCTTCCTGAAGCCGACATTGCGGTGACGGCGGTGCCGACAGCGTGCCGTGCTGTTGCAGGGAGGTGATGGTGAACCACGCCCCTCTGGAGTCCCGGGCCATCGCCAAGGCCCCGGAGGGAGAGGGCTGCCCGCGGTGCGGCGGCTACGTGTATGCCGCGGAGACGATGCTCGCCCGCGGGAGGGTGAGTCCCGGTGGTGGGGCGGGGGGGAGGGGGGGTCCTATACAACCAGGGGTGAAGGCGGCACCGCCACCGAACCAACCGGTCAGACCTGGGACCTCTTCTCACTGCACCACTTGGCAGGACAACTTCGCCAGTACACAGTACTCCCTCTCAGTGTTCAATCCTATTACGTTTTGTCCATCGTGTTGACGTGGAGAGAGAACTTGAAAGGAAACGGAAGGAGCGTCATCTGAATGAGGCCTGACTGACGTCCACCAGCACAAAGTGGTCCACTCTCGAGTTAGGCGAGATCCCGCTGTTGACACTCATCCAGACGTGACTAGGTTGCAGCAGTGACTGAATGCAAGAAAGGTACCTATACTTAGAAAACCACTCCTCATGGCAGAATTTTCCTCTGGCCACTGTGATCAATGTGATCTGCTGAACACCATACGACCGTGGCCTCGGAGGGGGTAGCTTAGTTTGCATTTCGTAACTCACCTATCCCTTGGATCCACTCATGAGTATTGGGGTCATAAGTACAGCGTGTACATGTGACAAGGTTGGCAGAACTGAGCGTGATATGAAGCCTAACGTCTAGAAACACTCGCCAGTTATATTATTTCTGAAAAACTCCAACTTTGTAGTACATGTTTGAATATCTCTTCCTCAATGGTAGCTTTTTGCAAATAGTAAATTTATAGCTGTAACATGCTGATAGTTTATGATAGTTTGATGTGTATGATAGATGAATGTACATAGCCAAGGATACGACTGTGCAAATAATCTTAAGTCTTTCTTTGCACATCTCAGCTCAAATTTTTGACTTAAGGCTCGGCTTCAACCAACATGCTGGTTTTTTTCCTTTTTCTTTTTGTAAAAACAGAGTTTAATGAAGAAATGTTTAGAAAATGGGTTTACAAAAGCAATTTTGATGGTGCTACCCAGCTGTGGATGTACAAAAAAAAATACGAACGGTGGCTAACCACGAGTTAACCAGCAGTAATGAGTACTTGCGTGATGGCCTGCGGAGAGCAGGTAGCGATGTTGCGCGAGGAGCGAGGGTAGAGCGGCGGTGTGTTGCTTGCCCAGGCGTGGCACAGGAGCTGCTTCAAGTGCGGGACGTGCCACCGCGCCCTCGACTCCACCACGCACTGCGACGGGCCGGACAAAGACGTGTACTGCAGAGGTAGCCTCGGCGCTGTGGCCCGGGCGAGGGCGGAGTTCCCCGCACGGAGCGTGCCTGCCTGCCTGCCCCCCTCGTCCCGTTTCCCCCAATGCACAGTGGCGAAGCTCGCGAAGCCGGGAGGGGCGACCCTCCTCTTCCTGGTGTTCCAGCGAACGGAAATCCAACAGAAATCTTTTGTAGTCTCGTACAACACGCATGCTCATGAAATACCACTCTTGTCATATTAAACATTCAGTTCAGAAAAAACTCATCCAACAGGCAATTGGCTAGTATGAACGAGGAGTTGTTGCTTAACGTCTCGGCGACATCATGTGTCACTAAAAGAAGAGCCAGTTAGCAGTTTCACAAATGAGGTGAATAAATTGTTCCCAAAGCTATAAATAATTATAATAATGGTCTACGTAAAAGTATTAAATATTATGTAATAATAATTGTAACAAAAGGAAACATTAAATTATTATTTCACGAACCCACAAACCCCTTGCGGGATTTACTTCCAGCGAAACAGTATGGATAGGTAACATTCCACCTAGATGCCAACACTGAAAGTAATCTATGGAGTCAAAAATTTTGCGAATGGTAATGAGATTAAACAGACATTATGTATTTACCTTCAGAACAAGCTTGCAAATTTAATTTCCTCTTTTTTGTGTACATTTCCAAAATTGTCGAAATCCAGAATCAAGATCATTGTCGCATCACCTTGCATTTCGCCCCCTTGCCATGCGTGGACGCAGTGCGTGATCGCTGCACAGAACTTTTAGGATGACCTTTAGTTGTTATTTTCATAACAGTCTGTGGACAGGTCAACTCATTACCGAACATCAGCTACAATGATCAGTCGGCAGTGAGTGAGAAACTAGTGTTGCCAACTGCAAACACATTTCCCTTGGATAGTAGCAGTTCCCCTCCTTAACATAAAATTTCAGTAGTTGGTTTGGTACATTTGAAGATAAATTTATGAATAACTTGAAATGATATACAGACTCAGAAGTAATCTTCTTCACCATCATTATTCACACACCTCTTTTTTCCAGAACTAAATATTTCATTGTGATGCTTTCTAGCAAAGCAAATGTTCACATTAGATCAAGTAGTTAATTAAGAAGTAAATACACTAAAGATTTTAGTATGAAAGTTTTTTTTTTTAACATTTTTACAGCATTCAGGAATTTTTCGCTTGTCCACTGTGCATTATTAATTTTTGCTTGGTTTGTAAAACATTTTTTGTACTCTACATTTTATTTCTTAAAACCCATTTCATTTTCTCCCCATTTATTTCCAATTTGACCTTTTATCAACAAAAAAGCTAAATATGTTGAAATCAGCATCTTTGCCATTATAAATAAGCATGAATCTGTGGATGATTTTGTTTTATTTTGAACCAAAAAAAAAAAAAAGCAAAAAGGACAGTTAGCACAAATCTGCTGGAGACTAATACCAGACAGCTCCGAGACCTGGCGTTGTTTTCGCGTCAGTCCGATAGTTGGCGGGTGGCATGCCCCCGTATGAAAAAAATGCAGGTGTTTAATACATACGGCACGAAAGTAATGACATGAAAATAACTTTGTTTTCTCTTACAAAAATGTAATTTTTTTTTTATTCATTATACAGATTTAACGGGAGAAAATAAAATGTCTAGTGCTACAAATTTCTTAGAAATAGGTTTATTATGCTTGAACAGCAGTTGAAATACGTATAATTCGACAATTTATCTAGAGAAAAAAAAAAAACATTTGCTGTCACACTTCTTGCCGCTGGGTTGTCTATCACAGTTCCGCACGTGTTGCTCTAGCACAGAGCAAAGAGCTGTCCGGGACTGGTCGCCAGTGTGTGAGGTCCGCATGTCTCCCTGACGTGTGGAACTACCTTGGGGGAGGGGGGGGGGGGGGGGACTGTGAGTCTGCCCGGCTGCCGGGACAGCGGCAGGGGCGGCAGGGGTAAGGGGAGAAGGGGGTTGCTGTGTCTCCCGGGAGCGGGCCCCGAGTGTGACCCTGGCCTGCACTGTGTTGTTTGAAGGCGTGGCACAGGGAGTGCTTCAAGTGCGGCGAGTGTGCCAAGCGCCTGGACTCCACCAACTGCTGCGAAGCTCCCGACAAGAACATCTACTGCAAAGGTGAGTGCGCGCGCATCACTGAACTATCACACGAAATGTCAACTATTGAGTGATTGTGGCGAGTGAATGAAAGAAAGTTTTCATCGAAACCCCGCTTCAATTGTATCTTCCAGATGTCGCTGGTGACGATTTTTTTTTTATTTTTTGACGTGATAACGTCTTATAAATCGATGAACGCCGGCTGCACGCACGAAAAGGCATGACTCATTGTCACGTTCCGCAGGTTTTGGCGGGCTTTTCAAAACCATCAGTTTCATGAATTTGATTTATGACTTCAATTTCATCGTTTTAAACTAACACTTCATTGACATTAATTTGATTAAAGTTTATTTTTAAAAAAAATTGCTCATAATTATTTTTAAACAAATAATTCACATTAAACTTGCAAAAATTAAAAAAAAAAAAAAAATCATGGATGAATTTAACTAAGTGTATTGATTCGTATTTAATTACATGTGTTTTCATCTAGCTCAATGCCAATTTAAAAAAAAATCACAAGTTATCAAAATTTTAATTAACAATGTATCAATAAGTACTTTTTCATCAATGTTTTCTTATGACGTTATCACGTAAAATTATCATCCGTAAACCGACTTTACAGACAACCCCCTTTTTTTTAATTTGTTACGTGCCCACCGACAGTCACTAAGGACTTTTGACGCCGGGCGCGACAATGAAACACTCTCAGGACAATCACAACAACAGTTACAAGACAAATATAGTTACTGCAATCACACGACCGCCGGCAGCCAACACACACCACTTGAAGGAGGGGCAAACCCCTTCACTACCGCAACTGAGCGAACAGCGCAAAAGCGAAAACAACGCACCTGCAGGGACTAGCACAAGAACACAAGACATAACAATAACAAAAATCAGACCGACAAAAAGACAGACAAATCAAGGACAAGGAGATAATACACATAATATAGAAAAGGGATACAACATTGCGACAACAATAAAGATGATTAAGCACCTTAAAATGTTCAGGTAGGGAAAAACCTATTAACATTAAATATATGTTGCATTTTTTGAGTTATAAACATATAGAATCATTGCAGACAGACATGAAAACATTATTATTATTTTTTTATAATATACTTTTGCTGTGTTCAACTTTGTTATGTGGCTAATATTTTAGCCTTTCATACTTAAAGGTAAATATTTTACACTGACATGCATTCATACGATCACTTTTAAGAGAGTTCACATAATGGTTTTCACTCTTGTGAGAACATTCAAAATGTATTTTGGAAGAAGTAATTTCTATGGGAAAATTTGGTAGAAGGTGTGTGTGGTTGGTTTTTTCAACAATTGTACTTGGATCTACATATTTGCACGGTACAAACATCCATTTCTGCATTCTTTATAAAAAAACATATGTTCCACACCAGGGGCGCAACAATTAAATTTCCAAAGGGGGGGCAAAATACCTTTTTATAAAGAATCATCGTTCCCCCCTATTGAAGCGAGGGGTGGGGGGGGGGGGTCCTCCCCCGGAAAAATTTGTATTTCAAGGTGGAAAATGGTGCTTTATTATCTAAAAATTGATTACACAGGACTTTCTTTGCCCCCGTTTGCCCCCACTTCAAGGTTTCAGAGGGGGGGCAAAATACCCTTGCCCCCCCCTGTTGTTGCGCCCTTGTTCCACACTCAAATGATAGTCAAGCTTATTGCCCTGCGCCTTGATGAATGAATGAAAGAGGTAGGTATAGTACCTAATATGTATTTGCATGTGAATGTTTTGCACACCAATTACTTTGGGTTTCTTGTAAATTATCCACTAGTACTGTATTATTTTTAGAAACCTACAGATTATTACAATAGTCCAGATCATGTAGCACTAGCAGATCTCATCACTCGAGAAGCAACACCGCCCATGTGACAAAATATTTTTAGGAGAGATAAAAAAAACCATGCCAACTGCAAACATAACAATACAAAATGTTGTTTTAATTTCATATTTATGTATTTCATCAATATAAAGTGCCCAATAACATCGTGAGAAGATGCTAAATGTATTCATTTCCATGGAGAAACAAAACCTAATTAAAATCACTCAGGCAGTGTTGTTTCTTAAGCGACAATATAATTTTGCAGTGTGAATGTAATAAAAAAAATCAATGATAAGAATCTTTAGAGATATAGTTTCAAAAAAAGGAACCAATCAGGCCAAATACATTATGATTTAAGTCCTCACATTTGTACTGACATTGCATAGCTCTTTTATCATGAATCAAAATACGAGAGAACAAGTCTGTTTATAATAAGATGTTATGCTTTCAGCTCATTAAGGATACTTATTTTGTGGCAGTAAATTTGCTTGCACCTCGATTGTGAATCAAGATAAAATTCATCTAAATGAGCAGTGGCGGAACCCAGAAGCTAGTGAAGGAAATGTTAAGAAACTAATGTTTTCTGCAGGTCACAAACAGTCACGAAAACCTAACAAATTAAACATCAACGAGGCTCAAACTTTTAACATACAATAGTCTTTATTTCTAAATTTGCTTTTTTTTATGCCTCATTTTAGTTTATAGTTACATAGTAAAGTAAAGGCGTTGAGGACTTTTTTTTTTTTTTTTTTTTTTTTTTTTTTGTTAAATCATTTTGAAAACATTTCTGAAAATGTTTTAACTTTATAACTTAAAAATAATCATGTTTCTGCAGATTGTTTTATTTCGTTCATTTTCTCATTGGAAATTTCTCTCAATTAAAATTTCCCAAGTTAGAAAAAAAAGTCATTTTATCGATAGCTAGTCTCCTCCCTGGAAACGAGTGTCTGAAGCCACACTGAGACAGCCCCCTAGCGTTTGTCGAGTAGACAGTAGACACGGCTTCAGCATGACAGAAGGGTAAAAGGGCCGGCTCTGTGTCGCTGACGGTGTTGTTCTCTGCCTGTTGCGTGCGCAGTGTGCTATGGCAAGAAGTTTGGGCCGAAGGGCTACGGCTACGGCCAGGGGGGCGGAGCCCTTCAGAGCGACAGCAGCGAGGCTGTCAACGGGTACGTCAGCGTGACGCACGACAGTACTGTCAGCGGTGTACACGCTACATGCTTCCACGACCCCCACAAGTGCACTCTGCTGTTTCACAGGGAGAAACCCATTACCGATAACCTCTATCAAAATAATCATCACGTATTTTAATTTTTTTTTTGTAAATAAACCACATGGGTTGACTGGAAAAGCATGTAGGGTTACATCTTGTGTTTTTTTTCTATGTACATGATTTTTTGGCAGAAGCACTGAGAGATATTATTTATTAATTTTGTCCTGATGTTGCTGGATAACCTATTGAAAAAACTGTGTCGCGCAAACCGTGGTTTCAGTTCTCGCTGTAAGAGTCGCACTTCTGTATCTCACTCCTTGTTCTGTGCTCTGTCTCTCTTGCACAACCGCGCAAACTCTCCCACCAACAACCCGCCCAACCAGGCACAGCTAACAGCACAACAGTGCAGCACACGGCCTTATGTTGCCCAGTAGCACGGCTCAACCTGCTCTAGGCGAAACGCTGAGGGACTTAAACACGGGAAGGCAGACTCTGAGGAGTTGCGGCCATATTGGAACAGGAGAGAGGCGTTATCCCTTCACAAGGGCTGTCTCTTGTGGGGCAATAGGGTGGTTATTCCAGAGGGGCGTCGCAGGGAACTGTTGATGGTCCTTCATGCCGCACATGACGGAATTGTCAAGTCTAAGATGGTTGCCCGGAGTTATATGTGGTGGCCCGGAATGGACAGGGACATCGAGCAAATGGTAGGTCAGTGCGCAATCTGCCAGCAGCAGCGAGCCAACCCGCCCAAAGTGAAGGAGGTGAAATGGGCACCGGAGAGTGAGCCATGGGTTAGGCTACACATGGATTTCCTGGGTCCTTTCCAGGGGAAGGTTTTCCTCATTGTGGTGGATGCGCACTCAAAATGGCCAGAAGTGAAGGCAATGCATAACATGTCATCAGGTGCAGTTATCCAGGCGCTACGAGAGATCTTCAGTTGCCATGGGATTCCCCGGTACCTGGTCTCAGACAACGGGACAGCTTTTGTGTCCCGAGAGATGGAAGAATTCCTAACGAAGAATGGAGTTGTACTAATGCGCACACCACCATTCCATCCAGCCACAAACGGTCAAGCGGAGCGCATGGTGCAGACGGTGAAGTATAAACTGCGGAAAATGGGAGCGGGAGACTGGCACACACGAGTCGCTCGAATGTTGTTGGCGTTGCGCTCAACACCACTGGGAGAATCTCATAAGACACCGGCAGAACTCCTAATGGGGAGACCATTAAGAACGGTGCTGGACCAGATACGCCCCAAACCAAGTTTTCAAGGCGAGGAGACCCAAGAGGTCACAAACCACCACAGGGGCAGGTTTTTTTTAGTTGGGCAGCAGGTGCTTCTTCGTGACTATAGAGGGACTCGTAAGTGGATACCAGGAACCATTGTATCCAAACAAGGGCCCGTGACATACACAACCCAAGATAAGAACGGCAACGTGTATAGACGTCACGTGGACCAATTGCTGAGCAACAAAGTGGCACATCCATCAAGCCAGGCGGTGTCAGTTACATGTACTGATGGCTGTGCTGCGACCAATCGTGGCAGTACCACCCTGCGTCAGCTCATGCCGACTGACGGGATGGCTCTGACAGAGCCAACGCAGGTCCCAGCGACCATACAGCGGAACCCTATTCCGATGGAGCCGGCACAGGTACCATTGACCGTACAGGAGCAACCGGCAGAGAATTGGAAGGAGCGGAAGGGTAAACAGCAACAGCTGCCGGGGACATCACCAGTGGGAGCATCAACACCGGACCACAGCAGCAGCCCTTTCAGAGGGTTTGCACATCATCGTGACCAGGGGCCAGAACCATGGGAGGGACTGCAGATGGAGCTGATACGCGCACAACCGCCCAGGAGATCCACCAGGGCGAGGATGGTACCGGGGAAGCTGCAAGACTATGTGTATAAATCTTAAGGGGGGAAGTGTTATATAGGAAATGTGGGGTAGTTAGGTTGGTAGGCCTGCAGTGTAAATAGAGGCCAGTTTGTAATGATGGCGGCCAGCGTGTCGGTCGTTGTTCATGGTGATTGTATACGGGAGTGAGGACTGCAACCTAAATATGTGTTGAGGGACATAACAAAGAGTATGCTGTATCATTAATATCGCAGTACAGTTACAAGTTACATTAAAGCAAATTAACTCAACCTGTAATTTCAGTACAGAATTTTTTTTTATGCTTTAAATTGTTTAGTTGTATGTTTCAGGTCTCACGAATTGATTTTCATGCAAGAATTTTTTTAGTTTGTTTCTTTTTTTTCCCCTCTCAATTGGCTAGGGTTATCGGAGATTTTAGTTGGAGGAGGTTCCACTCTTCAAGACATAAATATTAGTCTCACATCTTCAAATCTCGGTGTGAAATACTTAAAATTCTGTTTGGTGAAACCATTACCGTTACATATCTAATTGTGAGAATCCTTTTTTTTTTACTTCAAAACCGTGATGAATCCGTGGAACGCTCACAGTGCTTCTGTTAAGTCTTGTACAGCTAGTACTACATGTTTATTTAGACATAGTTCTAGTGTGTATGTTTTGTCGCAGCGTGCTACGGCAAACAATTTGGCCCGAAAGGACTCGGGCGCGGAAGCACTACGTCAATTGTTTCCTCGTCAGATGTAACAGATGAGAGGTAGCCACATATTCGTGTGTCACTGTTCGGAACAAAAAAAGAAATATTTTTTCCATCCTCAAAGCATGGCCGCAAGATCAAACTTGAATCCTTCCCTTTTCAAACGCAACGTGGATATTCTCTACTAGCGAGACAGTAGAGTAATAATTGCTGTGCTGCATGTAATGTTATACCCTTGAGTTCAAAGTTTCCAATTATTTATGTTTCAATCACAAGACAATTCTACAGTCTCACAAGATGACAATAAGTGAAAAATAACTAGTTAGTAAACACTGTAAAAAAAAAACTTTAAAATTCTGAGATGTGTGCAGTTTTATATAGTAATTTTATTTCAGTATTTATAGCCATTAGCGTGAAATGGCCCTCATTGTTAAAAGTTAAAATGTGACATTTAAACTACCTATTGTGACAATTATTTTTTTCTGTTTTCTCTACTCACTTATTCCTCAAATTCGCAGAGGACTGATAGAATTAAGTTATTATGTGCTATGCCAAACTTTGAGGCCATGAAAAATGTTACAAACTGAGTGAAAACGAAAGCCGTGCCCATTGTAAACACTATTCCATTTCAGCAATCAGGGTGACAAAAAAAAAGGAACGAGAGAGGGTTTCTAGTTTCAGTCACAGCTGCTAGCGACTGTGTTAGTTGTTTTTGTGGTATGTGTCGTGAACTTTACCTGGAGTCACTCTTCAAGGCATAGAACTAGTCAATAATCACGTTCTACATACCTCCACCTTGCAGTAATAGTCCAGCAAAAGAAAGTTACTTCAATACTGAATTCATTGATTTTGGCATGTGCGACGATCCTCCTTCTTCTTCTTTGAATGTATGCTGAAGTCAGTTACCTTACATAATATTTTGTAATAATGTTTAAGAAAAAATTTGTTATATGTAAACTGAGAAACTTAACTTTTTAAATAGGTACTTTAATTTTAGAAAAATCTTACCCTGAATTTTTTTTTATTTTAAATATTTTTATTCTTTTATTTTTCTGTAACATGTGAGAAGCTATACTGGATTTTTTGTTTTATTAAAAATAAAAATTTCCCCTAAAATTAGTGGCAATAGCTATACATACACTAAGTTTTAAGAGAAAAATTGGAAATATTTTGTTTTTGTCCCCCCCCCCCCCCAACCCCCCAATTACTTTGGCATGATACCCTTGCATCTTTTTATGTGTGTTTATTTTGGTTTTTGATTTTTTTTTTTTTTAATAAGAAAAGCTATATTTAAGTGCCATGCAGAATTTTTTTTTAAACCAATAAATTTTTGTAATACTCAATTTTTGACATGGTAAAAAACTAATTCAGAAAAAAATCAATCAGTTCAAAAAGTGTTCAAACTAAACCTTGAATGATTCATACAATAATTACTTAATCAATATGAAAATTTCATAAAACTGATAAAACTGATAAAAGTTTAAATGAGATATTTGGTCTCAAAAAACTAAGGTTCAGTACCTCAAGTGATTCAGCTCATTTTCAAGACGTATGTACGATTTTTTTAAACAGCTTAAGTTTTCTTGCAATCTTAATAAAAAATCAATATACACAACAACGCCTTTTTACTGACTTACAATACTAAATGTGTTTTTTTTTTTTTAAAAGGAGACTTTTAACACAAACTTTGTAACTATGCTAATATTCAACTGGATGAATCCAGCTGTTCAGAAGTGCAGTTACCTGCGCAAAACGTGCAGGTCTGTGTTAGTGGGCGAGTTGCGGAACCTGACAAAAGAGGAGAGTTTGTCTTCACACTCCTGGACTTTTTACATTCCTGCATTTTGCACCACTTTTTAATGCTCACTGTTAAGAGTAAATCCCTGTATTTTCACAAATTCCTGAAATTTTCAATTTTTTTTTTCCCCCCGCCATTGTTCACTGTGTTGTAACGTTCTGCGAGTTTTGCGGAGTTGTCGCGGAACAAGCGAGGTTGTCTGTGTGCGCGAGACGCGCCTGCAGCACTGTGCTGTGTTCGGCAGAGAATCAAGCGCGCCGCTGACCACGGTCATCGACACGGCCAAGATCCAGGCCGCGCCGGGGAAGGGCTGCCCGCGGTGCGGAGGAGTCGTGTACGCCGCGGAGCAAGTCCTCGCCAAGGGCAGCGTACGTACAGCTCTCGTCCACACTTCCCTAAAACCCTGCTGTGGAGTCGGTCAGGAGAGAAATATTCACATTTGTCTAGTTTCTTCTCACGCATCCACAACTACAATTCATTCCTTATCACACATCAGACGACTGCAATTCATTCCTTATCACGCACCAGATGACTACAATTCATTCCTTACCACACACCAGATGACTGCAATTCATTCCTTATCATGCACCAGATGACTACAATTCATTCCTTATCACGCACCAGATGAATACAATTCATTACTCACCACGCACCAGACGACTACAATTCATTCATTCCTTATCAAGTACCATATGACTTCAACATTAACCATTCACTTGTCTGGGAAATTGTGAGTTATGCTTTAAGAACCCTAGACGTCTTATGATACAACTACCTAGATACCTTTCACTAATGAAGTTAAAATGTTTTCCCCTTTTGGCTCCCTTGGAAAACATTATCACAGGTCTCTAATGTATTATTAATAAAGACAAGGAATAAGTTAAAAATTTCCTTTTTAAAGACATTATGCAACTCATTCCACGGTAGTTTCTCCCATCCTGTCAAGTAACGCAAACAAAAGCCGCGTGGTCGGTACGTGGCCGTGACGCGAGTGCCCCGTGCTCCCCAGGAGTGGCACCGCAAGTGCTTCAAGTGCCACGACTGCAACCGCACCCTGGACTCCATCATCGCCTGCGACGGCCCCGACCGCGACATCTACTGCAAGACGTGCTACGGCAAGAAGTTCGGCCCGCACGGGTACGGCTTCGCTTGTGGCTCCGGCTTCCTGCAGACGGACGGCCTCACGTGAGTACGCTGCAGCGTCGCTGCTGACAATAATCACTGTTAGTCAGTTCATGTAAGCAGGGGCGTAGCCAGGGGGGACTTTTAGGGGTTCTAACCCCTCCCCCCCCCCCCCCAGAGCACCATTTTTTTTCTTATCTGAAAGCAGGTTAGCTAAAAGCCTGGGTGTCTTACTGCTATCACTGGCCACTGCACTGGAGGGGAAGAGTAAGCGAGCCCTACCGATATTCTCCTTCCCTTCCCCTACCCCTGTCGCGAGCAGAAGCTAGGTATAAGGTTGTGACGCCGTGACAGGTCCCAAGCTTTCAAATATCTCACAACCTATTGTATTTAACCAGCGCGGTAATTATAAGCAGGTGGGTGACTGGGTAACTCTTCAAGCTAAAGCTAATTGTTTCCAGGAATAGGCCAGTTCTGCCGAAACCCAACAATTTTTATTCCTTTTTTTTTTTTTGTATTTTCGAGTTTCGAGCATGATTTATGATTTTGAGTGGACGTGGACAAGGCACTTGGATTGATTAAAATATCTTTAATTAATTTCTTACTTCATCACTCAATTTTTTTATTGAAAAATTAATAATATTTCTACCGTTACAATATTTAAAGTTAAGTACCAAAAACTGCTCAAATAGCACTATTTTACACCTTAAAATCCAAATTTTTTCGGGGGAGGACCCCTGGACCCCCCGCTTTAATAGGGTGGGGGACCATGCATCTTTACACCCCCCCCCCCCTCCCCCCAATACACAAATCCTGGTTACGCTACTGTATGTAAGCATCATAAGATATGAGTGAGTTAACTTACCTGTCTCACTGGAGAAAATTAAAACGGTAGAACATTTATTTTTCATATTATGTGCTCAGCCAAATCCTTTTAATGCAATTTTGTAACACTTTGAAACAATTTTTTTTTTTTTTTTTTTTTTTAAACCATGAACCACAACATTGCATTTTATAATATAATTTCAATTTCCGGTTTACGTTGTAGCAGCTTGTTTCATAGTCATGGTTATCACATCATTTAAAATTGTGAAGGAATTGGTCCTTTCATTCCATTCATAGAAAGAGACTGGAATGACACACGGGCTAAATACAGAAGTTGTACAGCCAAAAGTTTAAAAGTCACAATGTAGATTAATGGCATGATGCTGATGTAATAACGAATGATATCTACTGGGAAGAATTCAATATCATTATCTACTGTTGATTGTTATAAATGTTTGTTAAATCACACAAATAAAAAATCCACCATTAGGCTCCTCTTAGTTTTTGACGTGACAACGTCTAATAAATCGATGAACGCTGGCTGCACACACGAAAAAGTGTCCCGCAACGCACATTGTCCCAGCACATTGTCCCATTACATTGTGTCCCGTTACGCTCATTGTACGCTTGCGCCGCATCTATCTCTCTTCCACTCGATTGGAACAACCATCAATTTGACTTTTTCGAGGCACATTAAACTTGAAACACTCCCATTCGTTTCCTACTTTTTCTATCATAGTCCTATCCTTAACAGAATAACACAGATTGGAAGAAGTTGAATAGCAAACATGTATAAAAGTTATAGTAAAAATAATCTCTTCGTTAAAGTAATAAACACATTTGAATTAAAGAGTACAAATAAAAGTAAATTTATCAATTGAATTGTAGAATTTCATTTCACTCCTTCTTTGTATCCATACAAACAAAATAGTGATAATTCAATAAAAATGATTCAATTTTATTCATGAAAGCATGCAATCATTTCATCAATGTTTTGTTATGACGTCATCACGTTAAACTATCGTCCATAAACCGACTTTACAGACAACCAATTTTTTTTTTATTATGTTTTAGTTCTGAAATAATTAGCAAGAACTGAATAATTGAATTATTAGTTGAATTGTAGTTTTGAGCTCGCTGAGAGGTAGTGGAGTGTGAGAGTGTGTTGGCTTGCTTCCACGGCGCAGCGAGGAGGAGATCTCCAGTTTCCGGCCGTACTACGACCCGGACACGACCTCCATCAAGGCTCCGAAGGGCCAGGGCTGTCCAAGGTGCGGCGGTGCCGTGTTCGCCGCAGAGCAACAGCTGGCCAAGGGCACGGTGAGTTCCCACCCCCACCCCCCGCTTGCCAGGACGCTCTCCTCAAGGGGCCCTCGGCTTCCGCCCAGGCGATCCGGCAGTCTCCCGATATTCGCGGCGAGGGTCGAACACCCTGATTTCTAGCTCGTGGGACGTTGCGACGGACGTTGCCGTGTGCTGGCGGGGGGGGGGGGTTTCTCCTCCGGGTTACTGTCATAGTCAAGAGATTCCACGCTGTGGTGACGTATTTGAAGCCACTTGTTAACGTCGTCATCGCCACACTGTTCTGCCCTAAACATTGCTTGGTCACCTCTGAACATGGTTAACACGCGCTGCGTTTGGATGCATAAAATACAGGTGATAAAAAGATTCACTGGAGTGACATTGCATAAGGGAGTACGATATTAATACGTATATTTATCAATTTAAAATCTGAACAATTGTTTTCGTTAATAATAAAGATACATTCTAAAGATCATGAAGGTATCATTAGCCTCATTAGCAACTCGTCACCACTTCGTCATCCCTAAACGACTTTGATGTCAATGAGACGTTGACCCTATATTCATTCATTTTTAAATATTATATTACACAGACAGTGGTGGGTAGTCAACTATAATTTAAAGACATGGCTGCCTAGTAATATGGATAGTCTGTAATTATTACTGGTTCAGATGACCAGTTACGGAACTATGGGGTGTTATTTATTATGTAAATAGATAATTGTCATGCCAGTTCGAATTATTGTGGGTATCAAGAGTTTCGTACTATAAATACCGCTAGCTAATGTAGCTTTCGTAATATTGGAGGTTAATCTTATTGTAAATTACATACTTAAAATAAATAAGAATTCATGCGTGTTCAATTTTATGCATGTATGTGAATGCTGATGGGTAGAGACCCCGAAAATTGGAGAAGCGCGAATTTCACGAAATAACGCGAAAATTTTTAAATATTAAGTTTAGTAGGTACTTGCGTAAAAAACCTTGCTTGGTTTTTTTGCTCTGTAAAATAACCTGCCTTCGCAGGCCCGTGCGGAGCTTCAACCAATCGAAACAATTGATGCGGTTTTTAATATTTGATTCGACTTCGCCCGGAAATTTGCTATTTGTTTTATTTGAAGCTTCGGTTGTGATGCATAGCTTTGCATCTGACGTAAAGTTTGCAATTGTTGCAAAGCTTTAAAACATTGTAAATATAAATTTATTTTTTTTTGTGTTGTGTATGTTTTGCTTGAATAAATTTGGCTACTTATAAAAAAAAATTAAACAATTGGACTCCATTTGCTTTTATAAATGCTCAATATTAAATTTTAAGCATGGCTATTTTATAATTTTGATTGTAGGATGTTAAATACATAGGGCCCAATTTGTTAATCACTTAAACAGTTCAAACATTAAAATATTATTCTTTTACTTCAGTCCTGTGTTTTATAAAAAAAAAAAAAAAAAAGTATGATACAGCTTTGCCGAGAAAAATATTTGCAATTTGATTTGACTTCGTGAATATTTTAAACATTTGATTTGATACTTGCTTCTCATCAAAAAACTAGTATTCGTACAGGCATACTGCCTCAATATTTTTTTTTTCTTTCTGAAATGTTATTTTGAAAATAGAACACTAGGACATACATATGATTTTTTAAATTTTTTTTAAATTTTATTAAAACTAAAAACTTACAGTAGACCTTTGTGGCTTCACAGGCCTCATTTATAAATTTGACAGTCCAGAAACAACTATTTTTTTTTGTAATTAATATAGGACAAACTTACCAATTACAGAAAAACAAAATACCTAGTATTTGAAACACGAGAAATCCGGGGAAAATTACTTCAGTTTTTGCGGGATTTCGGACAAGGATGCATTCCTACAACCTCGCTACGCTGTCGCTACCGACTGTCTGGAAGCCGTGTCTGTGACCCACAGATGTGGCACAAGAAGTGCTTCAACTGCAGCGACTGCCACCGGCCGCTGGACTCCGTGCTGGCGTGCGACGGCCCGGACCGCGAGGTCTACTGCAAGGCGTGCTACGCCAAGAAGTTCGGGCCCAAGGGCTTCGGCTACGGGCACGCGCCGACCCTCGTGTGCGCGGGCGGGGAGCCCAACATCACGTTGTAAGATCGCAGTTCGCTTGCTCCCACTCTGTTCGTCCCCCTCAAGTCCTGCTGAGCCGAGAGCTTTCAAGACGTCTCCTTCAGATGTGTTAACCCGTCCGAAACACCTACCTTAACTACCTTTCAAGTATTTGTTATTCATCAAAAGGAAAACTGAAAATACACAAATGCTCGTCTTTGCAAAACACCACTTACCTTTACCATAGACTCTGTGATGCATTACTGTAATCATTGTGCTGTCTTTTACTAACACAGTGATCATATTCAGAGGAATAAACCTCAAAACAAAATTTAAAAAATGATCTCTCTGTGTGTAACAATTAATATGAACAGTGGCAGATGCAGCAAATTTTTGTCATGTGTGGTGGGATGGGAAGGGGTAGGTTTGTAGATTTTAGAAGGAAAAAATAGATTAAAAAAATTTAGAATTTGAACAAATGTAACTAAAAACACTTACCTACATAACTATTGACACCAACACACTGACATATGGGCTTGCAGTAGTAGCCGTAGTCTACATGGCTTCTCATACAGTACATAATGTATTTGTATTGTCTTCACTGATATTTTGCAAATTTTTCATAACTTCAGAAGTGGAGGGAATGTTTATGTATCCCCTGAATCCCCCCCTTGCCACATCACTTATGGATGCATAGTTGTGTTAAGATTCTATTATTTCATTGAAAAGTCATCATATTAAGTTTTTTTTTTTTTTTATATATATATACATTTGCTGTGTTGTTTTGAGTTCCTTTTTTGGTTCTATCATTTTAAACAGTTTAACCTCGGATTTTTCAATTGTTAGTTCGTATTATTTTGTGGCCAGATCACATCAGCACACTCGCTGTGTCTCCTCGCGATCGAATGTGTCCAGATGAAAGGCAGTGTCTGTGCTCTGTGCAGCCCTGAGGCCAAGCCCGCGATGGGGGCGCGCGCCCCGCAGGGCCAGGGGTGCCCGAGGTGCGGCTTCGCCGTCTACGAGGCCGAGAAGATGATCAGCAAGACCAGGGTGAGTCGCGCAGTCCCTTCCCGCGGCTGTGTCCGAACACACACAGCGCACACACCCCTACAACCCTTGGCAAGCGCAGCCACAGTGTGGAGGATGCGTTTCTGTTGGCTGGACGGTGTCCGGATACTACTGCTGCCAGCACCACCTGTGGTCAGTTGGTCGTACTGCCATTTTCAGTCGTGGTACCTATGCGTATTCAACAAAACGTAAATAACAACCAGTCGAAAAAAAACTTAATGTAGCGTGACTGTCACAAATGTCAGCGCAACAAAATAAAAATTTTTGTCACGAATCTCAAAACACATTAAAAATACTTATGATGAGAATTTACACCCCTGTAAGTTTTAATTTTGTGTTTCGGTAATTTTTATTAAGGTTTTTATTTGTCTCTATTCGAGTTATCCCTTATGCTTGTAACGTTTTAAACGAATCTTATGCAAAAAAAAAATCTCAAGTAATTTTATGTACAAACAAAATAAAGCATGATTCCGAAGCTAGTGGGTGTAAGGATGAATCAGTGGATGCGAGTGTCGCATCTCTGGAAACCTCGATTCTAGTAGCGCTGCCGATGCATCCCTTGTGAGAATTCGTAAGCAACGAAAAGATGGCCGCGTCCACTATTTAAATTAACGACCAAGACATCATTTACACGACTGTATTATTCGTACAAAGTACCGTACCTCTGTGCCCTGCCACAGCAAGCACTCTCTTAACGACATTCTTGGGTTCAGCACAACCTCTACTTAGGCGCTGATTGTGCCACTCGCGTTCAGAAATTTTCAGTTTGATTCGGGTGTTTGTTGAACATAGTGCCAGGTTGCATCACTGCACTGTCCACATTTCTGTTCTCTCAGTTTTCTCTTTACTGTAGAGCAGCTCATTACAGCTTGTTTGAAATATCATCAGACCACTACATTGAGACGGAGATAGCCAAATAACAGTCTACTGCAGTTTTTACTGTTAACTTTATCAACTGAGACAGTGATGTTTCTTCCTTCGTCGTCGCGTGTCCCGGAGTTGCCTTGCCCGTGCCATGTGGCTCTGCGGACTTTCGAGTGAAAACTTCTCTCTCTCTCTGCGTCTTCCAGATCTGGCACCGCCGCTGCTTCAGTTGCCGGGACTGCAAGCGGTCCCTGGACTCGACGAACCTCAACGACGGCCCGGACCGCGAGATCTACTGCCGCACCTGCTACGGCCGCAACTTCGGGCCAAAGGGCGTGGGCTACGGCATCGGCGCCGGCACGCTGACCATGGCTTGAACCCGACCAGCTACGCAACTCCGCCAAAAAAAAAACCCCACCACCACCAACACAAAACAAAAAATTCACCCATGAAGTAACCCTTGTACAGCTTACGTCTAACCTGCAACTTGCTCGTCAAACACAGCCGCCCCACAGTGGGTTGCTGAGAAGTGGTTTACGTTTTATGTATTTTTCGTGTTCGTTTTTAACAAAAATGGTGCTGTAGCTTGATGTTACTAATTGTAAACCAGTGAAGTGAGGCTTCCTAGGTAGTATTTTTATTTTAAAGTAGGACAAAGCAAGAGTGATGGAGAAAACATTTTTGTTTTTTGAAGTACAAACGGCAACCTGTTTAGGTAT
This sequence comes from Bacillus rossius redtenbacheri, assembly GCF_032445375.1. Lineage (NCBI taxonomy): Eukaryota > Metazoa > Arthropoda > Insecta > Phasmatodea > Bacillidae > Bacillus > Bacillus rossius. The sequence continues at coordinate 56,207,673 of NC_086338.1, forward strand.
GCGCCTTTTTTTTTTTTTCTCTGAAATATTTTTTATATAGTTAGTGTTATAAATTATTGAAACTGTAATGAGCTTTGTGTGTGTCGTGATTGTTTATGAAACACGTGAACTTGTGTGTGCTGGCCACGTATGCAATATAGTGTGTGTGCGGTGTTGCGTTACGCACTTGACGGATGAATATTCTAGTCAATTACAAACTAATATGGATGTGTGCTCTTGTACAATACTTGTAGGTTAGACTATATAATAACATAAATTATGTGCCGTCTCAACCAAAGTTGATAATACTATTTCACCTAAATAAATTATAAATAAAACTATAAATTTTTTTCTGTAAATAAATGTGTATATACATCATATTTTGATGATTGATTGTATTCGTTAGTGATTTTGTAACAAAAGAGCTGAACCTGACTTTTTATTACATTTCTTAACAAAATAATTTAGTATAGTACATTTTTTATGGGAAGCCCTTTTAAAGTAGTAACATAATGTTTTACCATCTATTAACTCACTCATTTGGATATCTACAACGTTTAATCGTCGCCCGAGATGTTTCGCCCCGGCTGGCAGTGTCTTGGTCACATCTGGTGCTGTTCGTCGGGTCAACAAAGGGTCAGAGAATCGCAGTCCGTCGATCAGTTATTCGTCCAGACATGGCAAAGACTCCTCGTAAAGCACCGGCAATGTTCTCGACCTTCCTCACTCCTCTTTGGCCTCGGTAGACCCAGAGTTCGGAGGCAGGAAGAGTCTACTGCTGGCGAGTGAACTCGAGATAGGGGAGACCGTCTCCATTGGCTCTGGACGCAGAGCTCTGGCCCGGACGATCGCCGTGGCAGTGAGCTGGCCTGTTCTTCCTTTGCCGTGGGAAAGGAAAGGGAGGCAATATCAGTTACAGGTGTTTCAAGTAACTCAACCAGGATCTGCCCCTTTGTTGTGCCTTAAGGGCTCGCCCCGTAGTGCCAGACGCAACTCGTCGGGACGACTGGGCAGGGTCGACTGCTAATGAAGCAGAGAGAGGATTCATGACATCTGAATCCTCCATCGACGGGACTCACATCATAGTATTCCACACTAACAATAACGTTTCTTTCATCTCAACTTTTCTCTTCTATTGACTTCTGTTTTTCTTTTTTTTATGTTTATGTTAGTGTAGTTCAAAGAACTAACAAATTATTTCTCACAGTGCTCTGCTATGTACATGCTGCTTAATTTAAGTGATTTTACTAAAAAACTGGTTGTACCTCCACCTGTCTTGTTTGGGTGAATATTGTTTTTGTTTTTTTTTGGGGTTCCAACAAAACTACACGCTGTTGACTTGCTAGACCCGACCTTCATGTTTGTGTACATCCACGTCACCTCCAGGAGTGCTACGAACTGGTGCAACAGGGTGTTCTGATCGGCTGTTCGCTCACTGCTACACACAAAGACACCACGTGGTGTCTTTCGCTCTCGAGACGAAGCGCTCTTTACGTCCCGCGTGAAGCAGGTTACCGAGGCTCCAGTTGCTCGGAATCATGGCTGTGCAACCACGAGCGTTGTTATAATGGACATTCCCGGAAACATCTAATGTTAGCTGATCAGAACACTTTGTGGAGCAATGTGGTCAAAGTCTCTCGTGGAAACAAACAGTTCCACTTGAAAAAAAAAATTTTTGTTTCGCTTATTACTTCTCTCCTTCGCCCACATTGGTCCGCCATCAGTTCGCAGACTCGTCGTCGTCATCATCATCATCACTTCACGCACCATTTCATGAGCTCACAACGAACGACCAGGTCTTGTCTTCGACCTGCGAATCACTCCTCCCACCACCATGGCACTTGAAGAAGTCTTAGATCAAGTTAGTTTTACTGCTCGCTTTATATCGCTTGTGATTGGTCAATTTGTGATTATGGCGTACCTCCGAAGAGGCATGCTAGTACTGTCTGTTTTAATGCTTAAATTTTTTTGCATTTTTTATTATACAATGAAATATTTTAATAATTTTTTTTTGTCTAGAATGTAATTTATTGTACAGAAAATATGTATAAAAACCAAATAAAATATCAGTTTAAGAACTGTATTCTTTAGTGAGTGATTACTGACTGCAACATACAATAGAACTTGAATAATAAGTCACTATTACAAATTTCAAAAGTACAGTAGATCATGTCAAGAACTCAACACAGTTGTAATGTGCACACTACAAATGTGAAATAAATAATTATGATTGACAAGTTATCATCTGAAGCACTTTTACTGAACATGTTCCCAAGATAATTAAGATTTGCAGAGCATAAGAAAAACGTAATCCATAAAATTTTTTTTTTGTAATTTCCTATACAAGATGCTCATCCCAAAAAAATAAAAATAAAGTTGTGAAGAGGTGTTTTAGACATTACTTGTCCCTAATAATGCAGTTAAGTATTTTTAAATTTCACTGACAAGCTATACAACCATTCTTACCAATTTACATTTCAAATAGCTAACCTAACCTATTGTTCACAGAATTTTATTGTAATTTGTAGGAGTGTATAAATAACATTAAAAAAAATTTCACTATAATATTTCATCAAGATTGTCCTCTGATGAAAACTGTTTCTGAATAAAGCAAAGAACAATAGTTTAGGCCGTCGTGTGAGTGATGCGCACAAGGAACTTATCTTCTGAATTGTGCCTGTAATAACCAGGGACGTAACTACACTACTTTCCACTCAGGGTACGAATTAAACTTTTTTTTTTTTCAAAACTAACCAAACAAACCCTTTCCCCTTTGCCACCACACATTAATTCCATTTTTCCAAATATTTTTGATTCAACTTAGTTCGGTAAATAAATAGAAATCTTACAGTCATCTAATTTTTAATACATCGCAAATTGGCTAGTACGCAAAAAAATAACAGTTTTTAAATATCTGACTACATATATACATGAACGTATCCTTCAATACAAACAATCAGTTCATCTGCCAACATATTTTTTTTGTTCTAACACAACAATATTCAAGTGAATATCTACAGTAAAATTAACTCTGCCAGTTTAGCTGTGCCCAGCAGACAGGTTGCAGATTTAACTGGTTGACTTATGACTACGCACTAAGTACTTGGCAGCTTCAACGTTTCACGAGCGCAAGTTGCTAGCTCAACATATTTATTTATGAAAGGTACAGAAGCATTAATACACCATGGTGCACATTGGTGGCAACTTCAAGGCACACCAATCAGTAATCACATAAATGCGTAAAATTGAACACGCATGAATTCTTATTTATTTTAAGTATGTAATTTACAAAAAGGTTAACCTCCAATATTACGTGAGCTACATTAGCTAGCTGTATTTATAGTATGAAACTGATACACACAATAATTCGAACTGGCATGACGATTATCTATTTACGGAATAAATAAAACACCCCATAGTTCCGTAACTGGTCATCTGAACCAGTAATAATTACAGACTATCCATATTACTAGGCAGCCATGTCTTTAAATGATAGTTGACCACCCACCACTGTCTGTGCAATATTCTGGAACCACCAACTCACTAATTAATCTGCTTCTGTTTTTCCAATGAAGGCGATGACTGCCTATAAATGTAGGATGTCATCGATTGAGCGCTCATCCTATATTTAGCACCTACAAGCCACAACACAAGTGTGCCTTGGAATCAAGATATTTCAGAAAATGGAGGATGTCAATTCTTATGCACACCCTACTTTTGCGTACTTTTTTTTAAATTTTTTTAAATTTATTAAGTGCAACTTATACCAGAATCAATTGGGTTCACACACTGAAATATAATTCTAGCTACTCTCCTGCGGAAGTCAGACGATTCAAAGGCTACATTTCGAACTAACCCAACCAATGGTTGGAAACTGTGCAGATGAAAATTATTTGAACAAGTTCCCTCTTCATTTACTTGTGCACTTATTAATTAAGAAGCTTCCTAATAAACTGAAACCCAAGCAGCCTAGCATACTAGCAATATTCTCTGTAAGTCCACTACTCGCTCAATTGTAAGTTCAAGTAAAAAACCTCCGTGCACGGCAGGCCGGCGGTGAAATAGTGGTGGACACCAGGGTACTCTGAGAAAACACCTTGATTTTCATGTGCAAAAAACATTTATTTAAAAAAAAAAATATATAAAAACAACTTTACATACTATACAAGATTGATAATTTCTTTCATCTACAAGATAAATTATTTTTAATGTAAGGTATCTAGCATTAAAACTCGTTCATCGGAATCAGCTAAAACAAGAAAACTCGTATGGAAACAGATTGTACAGCTAAAAGTCGAGGTTCCGCCACGGTAAAGGAAACGTCTCACAGCTCCAGGCCGGGACACTCGGGGATCACGTGGACGCGACGGGCTACCGGGACCTCCGTCCCGCCGCCTTGGCCCTCCGGGACTTGCCCCCGGGGGCGGAGGACTGGCCGCCGGGGGCCGAGGACGTCCCCGCGTCCGCGCCGAAGGAGTAGCGCGCCTTCAGCCGCTCCCGGATCAGCAGCCCGCGGATCAGCAGCTTCCAGCGGCCGTACACGCGCTTCTCCAGCTTCTCCCGTTGCCGCTGCTCCTGCTCCTCCTGGTCCTGCGGTCAGTCCCCGCCTCCACAGTTCCTACCCGACGCTCCCTCGACGTCCCGCGATCGGGAACAAACAAATTACTAGGGACCAGATGATGTGGTGAGTTCCTTTCCACATTTCCCAACCTTCCACGATCGTGAATGAACATATTTAAATTATTACAGACAAGATGATATCGTGAATCGCAATAAAACCTAATTAACAATGATAAGTAGAGATGGTGATTTATAGCATTTAAAATAATAATATTTAGCATTTTAAATTTTAAATTTAGCATTTTGTAGCATTTTTAAAAACAAGATTTAGCCAATTCTCTCATTTTACATTACTGAAGAAAAGTAAATTTTTAAAAAGCAGTAAATAATACACATATTAATTATTAACAACCACAGAAATAAAGATCTAGCACAACTACAAAGATAGCCTATCTTGGCAGGTTTCCAAACAACTTTTTAGCACTTATGAGTGCAATAAATTGAATACTTAAAATTACAATAAATATTTTTTAGTAATGTTCGTGGCCATTGTTGATGTAGAGTGCACAAATAATATTATTGAAACTCTTTTTTTTTCAATTTTCGCCTTTATTTGGTTTTCGATCATGCCAGAAACCGTTGCTTCCCGTTTTACCGACTTTTTTTCCATCCGATTTCTCGGTAAATCTTTTTTTTTTTTTGCAGCCTGATATCCCTCAGATTTAATGTGCTTTTCAAGTACATCTTTTTTTTCCACTCCAGACGGCGATTACATAAATTGCGCATTAAAATATTCTTATCACTTTCGTAGAACTGTTCACTTTTGTATTCATTTATGCAATCGCGAATGGAAATTACGTTTCGTCCCATTTTTACCACGAAAAATATTAGTATACAACACATTCTCGAGTATGCACGTATTTGTAAACACACCACCTTCCACAGACTACACAAGAACGCGGCTTTCACGTGAAACACAGCCAGAAAATGGGACTTACAATTGTTAGCGCAACGAAGCAGAGATGTCGCAATATAGTGGCCTAAAAACTTGTACTCTGCAAGATGACGGACACTCTTCCAGCTAGTTGTTCTTTGCTTTGTTTACAATCGCGAGGCACGGATGGCCATTCTACATTCAATATTTACTAACAATAGTAGTTGTGAATGACGTGACACTAAGATACTTGTGCTGAATACACCATAAAATGATGGTTTCTTTTGATACTGAACTGAAACGAAATACAATTGGTAAATAAATTGTGTAGAGTGAAGACGAATCTACTTTATTACCTTGATTTTGCATTTATCTCGGAATAGTCTACATTTCGCATTTTATAGCGGAAAAAATAAAATTTAGCATATTTTCGCATCTATTTCGCGAAAACAAAAAATCACCATCCCTAATGATAAGCGTGTCAATTCACCACGTAACACAAACGCAAGTCAATACACCATAAAGCAATGAAATTAATCAGGCTTTTAATCAAAAAACTAACTCAAAATATAAAAACTTAATCATAAAATATATTAAATCCAATTCCTTTTGCAGGAAGTTTGTACCAAAATGTATGTACTGAATAAATTGGAAAATGTTTTACTCTTTTGATCTTGCAACTCGCCGCCTGAGTATTGGAGTGTTCGATGTCCACTTTTTAGGTTTTTTATGCTATGGACACGAAATTAATATTAGTATTAATTTGTACTATATCCACACACGTCTACGCACATAAAAATGTTTGTTCTTAATTTAAGACCAATATTATTTTGTTCTGTCATGATATTCATAGTTGTTTGAACTTTCAGATGCTTATATCTCAGTTCCGACGAACTGTTATCAATAACATATTTTTTACATTTCAAACACATGTACTTGCCAAATTTTTGTTGTTATATTATATTGTAAATATGCATCATGTTCATAATAATATGCTAATTTATGGAGAAAAAAAAACCAACTTCATAAAAAAATAATAACCCTGAAATCACCTGTTTTAAAAATGAAATAAGCCTCAAAAAAAAAAACACAAAATAGTGTCGCTAGTAATAGCGGTAACTGTGTTACGATGTTTCTCATGGAACCTAAAAATTAAAACTTCCACCCAAAAATATTTTTTAATGCATAAGAATAAGCAAGGTTGTGCTACTTCTATGCCATGCCACGTGGCTCAGGTCTGATATAGAAGTGCCAATTTTGTGTACATTTTTATGTCATACTACCTATATTCCATATCTTGCATGCTGGTTAACTATGGTAATTTTTATTAAAAACAAATGCAATTCAATTAAATCACTTATAAAGGTATAAGTAAACAAAATTACGGTAATATATTTTTTTCTGAACCATTTAAATAAATGAGAAGTGTCTTAAGCTTCAACCAAAATTTAAGGAACTTAGACTTAAACAAAAAAAAACAGATCTCATGTTTGTAAATAAAAATTGGAATCTGTATATTTTATAAACGCACCCAACACTGGTCATATTTTATTTATAGCGCTATATTAGTTTAAAACAAACTGGATGATTATGCACACATCTCTAACTTTTTGAGGGTGAATTATTATATAGATCAGTGTCTAATTTCTCTTTGAAAGACAGTTTTTGTAATATATGAGTTTGTCAGCAAGTTAAGGGTGTTTTAGCAAATGTATCTGACTGTTCCCGCTCTTACCTTCTCCCACGCATCCAAGAGGACTTCCTCGAATTCCTCACACACGACGAACCCGTCATAAGTCGGGTGGCTGCCTCCGCTGTGGAAGTCGAAACCGACGACGGCCGACACGCAATCAATGTTCAACTTCTTGGCAACTCTGCACAGGCCGGGAACTGTACGGAAACACAGAACAGCCAACCGCGTTACCTTCCCCGTTTACTGTTGCTACCAATTGGCGATTGGCCAATCAAATCCTCGGTACCATCAAATCCTTAGTATTTGAAGGATTCAATACGCGAGGGAAAAGATTTAAAGAAAAAATTAGAGGAAATAAAGTAAATTAAAACAATTAAACACTGATAACCTCTGAAGTTTACAAAGTAATTTTTTTTCTTCATACCTGTCCTGTTATACCTATAGTATATATTGTACATTTAAAAACAAATATATAAATAAAATTACACTACAATATGAATTTATTCTGGAAACTTAGTTGAATAAGTCATTTAAAGGGTTAAATTTTCCAAAAAATGTTATTATTTTCATTTCTTGTATATTATTCTATTTTGACACCTTGAGATCTAGATTCGGATATGAGGGGTACATTCGAAGTACACTTTGTTATTTAAATTTGAGAGATTCGGACATAAGAAAATTTGGATTTGACCCATTAGTAATTGTAAAAAAAAATGCAAAAATGTGTAAGAAGCCTTTTTTTTTTTTTTTTTTTTTTAACACTGTGTAGATATAAATTATAATTTATTTTGGTTTCACGTATTACTGACAGGGTCATTAGAGAAAGATGTACACCATTCAGGTTTGAAGAGTTCCTCAAGGAACTATGTATTCCAACATTTTCCTAGTAATTCCACGAAACATGAAAAACTGAAACAAAACAAAATTGAACCATAACAAGAACCCAAATCCCTCCGAATGCAAATCTAATGGTAGGGACAACATTATTTCTTGAATTGTAATAAAACCGAAATAAAACCGAAGTAACAGAGAGTCAATGCACCGAGCAGCACCAAAATGTAAGTTAACACACCACAAAGCACCAAAATGCAACTAAAATCATAAAAGACATGACTTTTTTTTAATAAACACACTCATTTAAATCACAACATAATAATCTTTTAATGCATTAAATTCAATGAATGCAATTCACTTAGCATGAAGTTTGTAGCAAAATGTATGCACCAACTTAATTGTATTTTTTTTTTCCAGCTGTTATTGCATCAGTAACATTTTTTTACATTGCAACATTGGTAAATTTTTTTTCAAACAGATATAAATTCTTTTCGAATTACTTTTATTGTTCTGATTAGTTGAGACATGCTATTTACAAATTATTATGTATTGTGATTAATGTAAAAGTGAAAAATGCATCAGTCAAAATCACACTGTTTTGTGAAATGAGTATCAAGAAACAATTGTCATATTTGTGGAATAATATGGTATCTTTATGAATCAACAGAATTCATAAAAAAAGGGGGGTTGTCTGTAAAGTCGGTTAACGGACGATAATTTTACATGATAAAGCCACAAGAAAACATTGATGAAAAATTGCATACTTTTTAATTTTTTTTCAAATATTATTTACAGTTTTCGCAAATTTAAATTAAATAATTTGTTTAAATATAATCATGAACAATTTGTTAAAAAGCTTGCCTTAACCAGTTTGATATTATAGAAGAATTTCTGGCACGGTTGTTGGCCGGTTCTTGCATGCTCGCCTCAGGCCGAACGTGACAATTTTTCGTGCATGCAGCCAGGCGTTCATCGACTTATAAGACGTTATCACGTCAAAAATGAAAACGAAACCACTGATAGCTAATGTTATAGTATATACGGAATCGGCCTGATCCCGTCTGCGCTGACGGGCGAAGGACGGAGCGAGGACGGAGCGAGGACGGAGCGTCACCTTGCAGGTGCACGGTGCCCCGGGGCAGCATGCACGGCTTGAAGAGCTCCACGTTGCCGTACTCGTTCCGCGGCACCTTGCCGTCCCGGGCCGCGGGCGGGACGTAGTCGTCCACCTGCCACTCCCCGAACACCTCGAGGGGCAGGTCCGTCCTCACCTGGCCCGTCATCTGCAGCGCACCGACCCCAACCCCCCCGTCACTCCAGGTGTGTCCCACTCCAGTGGCGGCGCAGACATGGGCGTCGCAAGGATATGTTTTTTTTAGGGGGGACTGCAATTGATTTAGTTGTTCAGGAATATCCATCCCCTGTGAAAAGAAGCGGGGGGCCTGGGGGGCCCCGGGGGGTCCTCCCCCGGGAAAATTTGGGGTTCGAAGGTGCAAAAAGTTGGGTTTTTTAGGCATTTTTCTTTCCTAAATATTCTAATTATAGTGGGTTGCAATATATAATTTATTTTTTATAAAAAAATATTTTCAGAGAACAAATTTGTGAAAACACAGTGCTCACATTACCACAATCGGACTAAATGCACCATGGGTTATGTCACAGAAATCATATTTTTAATATAACTACGAAACTAAATATATTATTGGAGGGGACGAAATTGAAGACTTTTATTATTGGGGGGGGGGGGGGGGACGGTTGCGACGCCCATGGCGCTGAGACCAAAATAAAGGTCACTACCTAAGAAGAGCTCATTTCGCTCATTTCTCGTCATCACGCGGTCATTCCTCGTAAGACTCTGAAGGTTGACGTGCGTGCAGAAATAATTCACAGCACAACGCCGCACAAACAAAGAACTTGTGCAGTCAAAATTGAAACAATGCACCTTGGACATCAGGGTGTTAAGATACATTACCTATCCTCATTGCTTGAGTGAGATTCCAAAAATTCAAGTTGCGGAAAAAAATAAAATTCAAACGATATTCCAGAGTTTTTTTTTTTTTTTCAGTTTGTGAGTCATTTAAAGATTATTTTTCTTTAGTAAAGTAATTGTGGGTGCACGAAGCTTTCTAAAGTCGAAGTCGAATCAAAGATTAATTTTCTTCAACCTTGTCTTCGGGAAATTTAAAAAAAAAAAAACTTTGGTGATTCAGAATATTTTTTTCTTAAAGCAGAATACGTTAAAATGTATATTTACTATCGCCACTGTTTGGGGCCATAAACAACACCCGTGTTGTCAGCTGTTTTTACTGGGAGAGAACCATTCAAACCTTAAAAATGGATTAAAACTGTTGGCATTTTTTTCGGGTGGACAATACACTGCAGAGACCGGACGCTTGCTCTCGCACTTACGATGCAGAGCGTGTGGTTTTGACTAAGCTGTCCCCATCGCTGTAGATTCACATCTTCCAGAGGCAAGATACAAGTTTGCTATTATAGTGCAACTCTTACTTTTAGGTTTAGCAGTTCTGATAAAACCCCATCACGTTATATGCAGTTATTTAGTAAATACTGCATCCTGAACCTCCGCTTAGTTGAAAATTACATGATATGCCTGTGAACTGGTCACCCATGCCACTTTAGTCCACTCTTGTTTGCAGCTTTCAGAACCTTGCATCGGGATGGGAGGTGGGGTAGGAGTGCCCGATGAGACAAGATAATAGTAATAAGCTACCCCTCCCCCCTCCACTCATCCTTCCTGGCGACCACCATACATCACAGCATTCTTTGCTCTCTGACGAATGGCTTAAGAACTACACCCATAAAACTACTCTTTTCCTTGTAATTACTGCCCTTTTTTACTTCTCATTGCTGCTAGTCGTTTCAAACCACTCTACTGACAGAAAATGGCTCCAGAAAAGCTGTTAACATAAACTATGGTATAAATTTACTAATTTTAATAATTTTTTTTTTTTTTTAATTTCTGTGTTTGAATTGAGATTTTTTACCCTACAAAGTAATTTTTCATAAAACTCATACGTTTGGGGTTGTATGGTATTCAGAGTCGCAGTATTTTCGGGTGAGTACGGTAGGTACATCATAAATTTATAAAAACCTCTTTGTACAACAATTAAAGATAGTTATATTATGAATTTACTTAGAATAGTAGTAGTAATAGTAATAGTAGTGGTGGTTGTAGTAGTAGTAGTGGTGGTGGTGGTAGTGGTATTGGTACTAGTAGTAGTAGTATTGTAGTAGTAGTAGAGTTGTTGTAGTAAGCACAAAACACAGTCTTACGGAAGCCAAATGACCGAGGACACGGAGGCAAGAGGCAGAAGGAGACTGACCCGGTCGTACTTGGGCCGGGCCTTCACGACCTTGTAGGGCTGCTCCCCGGGGCGGACCACCTTCGCCTCCTTGAGCCACACCTCGCGCGAGTGCAGGTTCCTCACGCACTCGCGGGCGTACACCGGCTCGCCGCGCACGAAGCCCAGCGAGGGTGCGTCTGGCGGGTAGATGGCCTCGAACTTGAGAAGGTGGCGCCCCAGCGCGTACAGGGGGTGGTTCTTGTACCTGCCAATCACAGCGCACTGCAGGCACGAGCCACGGCATCGTGTGGCTGATTGCCATCAAGCCGAAATAACACCACGCAAGTTGATACACGAGGCACCGAAATGAAACAAAAATCATTTGATTAATCCGCATATTTAATCCAACCTCGATAGAGATTATAAAAACGTATTATTTTAATTCATTAAATTCAATGAATGTAAATTATTTAGCATGGAGTTTGTACCAAAAATGTATGTAGTAAATAGATAGGAAAAAATTAATGTTTTATATACATATTGCAATTGTTATTGCCTAGTTAACAAATTTTTACATTACGACATTGGTACATTTTTCAAACCCACATATACTAGTTGATTCATCTGTATTGTTCTGGTTGCATATTACGACTCATTTTGTAAAAGTGCATCATGTATTATTTTTGGTGAAGTAAGAATCACTGAACAAGTGTCGTATTTGTTTAAAAATGTGGTATCATTATGAATAACTGAATTTACTGTTTCCCGTGCAAAGCAACCACATGAAACACATTTCCATATAAATGTTTGGTACCACATATTTTTACTGCCGCACATGTTAAGATGGTATTGGAATCCCGTTCTTGAATTATAAACATGTGAAAAGTCTCGCAATTAACAAGACATCAACAAACAAATGAACAAAATAAAAATACGAGTTAAAAAAAGAGAGGTTATGTTCCATTTGAAAACTAAAATACATGTGTATTTGCATTGCATGCTTTTCTTAGAATGAATTATTTTGGGTAATTTAGTAAATTTATAAAAACATTTTAACCAAATTTAACTAAATCCTGTATTGGTTTAGAATCACTGAATTGGCAACAGTTATATTAGCACATCGGCAAAATTTTGTGAATCAGTACAGCTCTAGTCAGAATAGCTACATCTTAAATAGGTAATTCCTAAGCAACCATTAAAAATAATTTACAGTATTTTTAACGTACCTATACTAACCCAACCAACCGTCCACAATGTGTTGTACTATTTTTAATGTAGCTCACCCGACGTAATCAATTCTCATGATTTAACTCACGTTCTCCAAATCACACACACGCACAGACCCGCAACGGAAAGGAAAAAAATTGTGACGGCTGTACCAACCCACACGCATTGTAACGTAAGTTACAGTGTGATTTCTCAGGAAGCAGCAGGAATTCAGTAACTCTGTTTTCGGGGTGAATACAAACGTCTCTAGTGTATAAATTTTTTTTATATTTCTTCATGACAAATCAGCACTATAAGAAAATCGCCCAGCCTTGCAAAATTGCATACTTACACATTGCATACTTGAATATATATAATATATATTATATACATAATATATATATAATATTATATATATATAATATATAATATAATATATATATACATAATATATATAATATATATAATATATATATAAAATATATTATATAATATAGGTATATATATTATATACATAATATATATATTATATATATATTATATATAAAATATATTATATATATTATAGGTATATATAATATATAATATAGGTATATATAATATATAATATATATTTTTTTTATAAATATTTATTTATTTATTACCTGTGACATCAGCCAAAGAGAATTGCGTTTCCTAAACCTAATAACAGAATAACCTAAGAAGCAAGAAGTTTCCCTTGTGCATGCGTGGAATCCGCGACGGATGTCAAGGGGGTGTACGAACCCCGAGTAAGCTACACGTGTATGGTCACCGCAGTACACCGGGAAGTGTCGTGTGGCAGGGGGGCACAGACACGCTCCGACATGCACAAGGGGCAGGCCGGGAGACTCACTCGGAGACGGTGGCGGGCAGGGGCCGGTCCTCCAGCTGGCGGTCCATGTCCTCGTCCTCCTCGCGGTCCGCGGCCGTGCGGCGCCCCGTGAACCCCCTGAGGGCGCGCGCCCACCACCCGGGGTCCACCCGCTGCCTGCGCGTCGCCGTGTGGAACTGCGCGCAGTAGCGCCGCGTCACATCCTTCAGCGTCTGGTCGTTGTTGAAGCCCAGCACGTACGTGACGGGGTGCGTGGCGGTGGCCTGCACACACACACCAACCTCTCGACACTTGACCACACACGCCACCTCTCGACACTCGACCACACACGCCACCTCTCGACACTCGACCACGCACGCCACCTCTCGACACTCGACCACGCACGCCACCTCTCGACACTCGACCACGCACGCCACCTCTCGACACTCGACCACGCACGCCACCTCTCGACACTCGACCACGCACACCACCTCTCGACACTCGACCACGCACGCCACCTCTCGACACTCGACCACGCACGCCACCTCTCGACACTCGACCACGCACGCCACCTCTCGACACTCGACCACGCACGCCACCTCTCGACACTCGACCACGCACGCCACCTCTCGACACTCGACCACGCACGCCACCTCTCGACACTCGACCACGCACGCCACCTCTCGACACTCGACCACGCACGCCACCTCTCGACACTCGACCACGCACGCCACCTCTCGACACTCGACCACGCACGCCACCTCTCGACACTCGACCACGCACGCCACCTCTCGACACTCGACCACGCACGCCACCTTTCGACACTCGACCACGCACGCCACCTCTCGACACTCGACCACGCACGCCACCTCTCGACACTCGACCACGCACGCCACCTCTCGACACTCGACCACGCACGCCACCTCTCGACACTCGACCACGCACGCCACCTCTCGACACTCGACCACGCACGCCACCTCTCGACACTCGACCACGCACGCCACCTCTAGACACTCGACCACACACGCCACCTCTCGACACTCGACCACGCACGCCACCTCTCGACACTCGACCACACACGCCACCTCTCGACACTCAACCACACACACACCACCTCTCGACACTCAACCACACACACACCACCTCTCGACACTCAACTGCTGTCTGAAAAAGTTGTGAAAAAAACATTTAATATATAATAGTAAACTAAAAAAATCAAACAATTTGATGTTTCAAGACTGTTATTTATAAATATTTTTGCTTTTAAAAAAAAATGGCCTTAACAAAGCGTTAACAGAAGGTGGTGAGGGGGGGGGGGGGGGGGGGGAGTGAGAGAAAATGCTTGAAATGTTGATTGTGAAGGCTTATGATGTATTGAAATAGATAATGTAGCATATTCCAAACTGTTAATTAAGTACTTGATACATTTACGAAACTGCAGCCAATGCTACAGTTCTACAGTGGTGTCGGTGCAAGCTACAAGCTAACCCCTTGAAGGTCCGTCATTCTCGCTCGTCTGATCTACACAGACTGGGAACGATGTCCATGCACCAGCGAATGAGGCAATTGTTCCGTATCGCACATCCAAGATCACACCCTGATCCTGGTGACATGATTCCTGTAAATACTGATCGTACGGTACATGGTCTTGCCGTTTTAATTTTAGTTCATCAAGAAATCATGCACATAACAAAAACATGCGGTATAAAAATGAATTATGATATTAATTTGGATAAAATGTAAAGTGTATTTTCTATTCAAATTTTAATCATTATCCAATATTATTTCTTAAGATTTTGTTATGTTCAAAATTTTTCGACGTACTAAATTAAAACTGCAGGCATATGTACCACAGGATAAAAATGAACACGATCATGCCATCTGAATCAAGGGATAAACTATTAACCGCAAATTATATTAATCCTTGAACACGTGGAAATTACATTTATTGTAATTGCTGAGCCCAGACTGTGTACTTTAAGGGCTATATTTGCAAGCACTGGCACCAGACGCACTGCGACTCAGCCACGCCGAGACGGGAGCACTCACGTATATCTGCGAGATGCAGTGTATCTTCCCACGAGGAACGTCCACGCTGATCCACTTCTCCTCCTCCTCCAGGAACACCTCGGCCCACACGTCGCAGCGATCCCTCTTCTTGCCCGCCGCCTCATCGCCCCGCGGGGCACGCACCCGGGCGGACGAGCTGCCCGGCTCGAAGTCCCCGTCGCTGTCGGAGCCCGCGGCCCCGCCGGGATCCTCCTCGAACTCGCTGTCGCTGCGCTGCTGCCTCGCGCCGGGGCGGGGCGTCCGCTTCGCCCCGCCCCCGGCCACTGCGAGGGACACGCGTCCCTGGGAGTTGCCCCCCTCTTCCACGCCAGAGCCGTCGCTCGAGCCGTCACGGTACCTCGCCGAGGCACCAGACCTCCTCGCCCTCAGGGTCCTGCCTTCGCTCGCACTCTCCTCTCGTCCCAACACCTTTGAGGCTTTTTTCTTTGTACTTTCCTCGGGTTTTGAGGACTTTGTTCCCCTTTTATCGTCCACCTTCTTTGAACTTGCTCCGTCCTTACTATGGAGGACTTTAGCTGCTTTGTTTTTCTTCGATTCGTTTTCAGACTCACGGCTCCTTTTCGTCTCTTCCGCTTGTTTTGAAGGGGAGGCCTTTCCCTTGGTGTGAGGCTTACGTGAGGCTTTCGATGCCTTGCTGCTTGCAGGTTCTTCGACTTTCTCCTTTTTGCAGTTCTTACCCTTCTCGCCATCGCTCACGGCACAAAGCTCACTCGAGGGTGGTTTCAACGGCAGAGGCTGCAGCGATATCACCAGTCGGGCTTTCAGTCCCACGGCTCTCGCGGTGCAGATGAACATCATTGCTAGCTCGCGTTTAGAATTTGCAGCTTTTTTCTCGAACTGAACTTCTAAAACTTTCTGCAGTGGAATAACACCACCTGATACTTCTTCGGAAGTCTCTTTGTTCAACGGCACGGCACCGGCAAACCAAGAGACAAACTGTTCCAGGTACTTGAGGTTTGAATGTTTCGGGGGATAGCACTTGTCCGACGGTATCAGAGACAAAGCCACAGCCGTCAACTCGACGGAATTGAGAACCGAGTTCACGTACCTACCGTGAGCTATCCAGCACAGCAAATGCACTTTGTGCACTAACACTTGTATTTCACGCTTAACTCTATTCAGTCTACGCAACATGTGTGCCTTCCAGTCAAAGCCCTTCTTTTTCCTCTTTTCGTACATGCCGGGAAACTTAAGAGTGATTTCAACACCTTCCTTAGGAATGCTGGGTTCCCTGGGTTTCTGATCCTTTGTTTCAACATTTTCCCAATCATCATCTGAGTCATCAGAATCAGAATCTTTTTTCCTTTTCCTTCGCCCATTAGTCATGGGTTTGGTGGTTTCCGTGATGGTTTTACTCGATCCCTCTCCCAGGGTTAGCAACTGTAACACATCTACAGTATCATCGGCTGTATTTTTTGTACATTTTCCTGAGTCTTTCCTAAGCGAAGCATTTTTTGATTTATTCTTAAGTTTCGATGAGACTGTTTCTTCTTGTTTCTTTTCATTAGTTTTTTTTGTAACTGAGGTAGAGGAATTCTCTTTAACCTGACCTTTCTTGGAACACTTGCTTGATCCAACTGTCGAACCACTGGCATTCTGTGAACGAGGGGCCTCAAAATCATCATCACTAAGAGCCGATTCTGAATCGCTTAGCCGAGAAACTTCCGAAAATATTTTATTTTCAATCTCCGCAAACTCATTTTTTTTCAAAGGTTTGAAAAAGTCTGAGTCCAAATCTAGCTCATTTACCTTTACAAACTCATCAGAGCTGCTTTCTGACGATTCTTCCTTGACATCAGCTTTGGCGCTACACTCGTGTGTTGCTGTTTTATCTTCATCTTCGGCGCTCTCTTCTTTCAATCGTGGCTTCTTCTTTCGGACTCCGTCATTCAAATTTTTGGTCTTGTGAACCGTGACTTGATTCCTTTTAGTTGCTTGTCTCGTCCTCATTATCCTGATAACCTAGAAGCATTACAAATGTAACGATGCAACGAACTTGGTTAATAAATAAAGTGTCACTGATACTTCCAATTACCGCCGAAATCCGCAAAATAGCGTACGAATATTACGTTTCCTCAAGGCCACAAGCTTTAAATGCCCGGCTGAATAAGAAAAAAAATAAAGTGGCGGTAAATTGCCAAAACATTACGCAATCTGTCCGACATGCGCAGAACAGCGTATTTATTTTCTAAAATAAGTTTTTAATAGATTCACCTATAGTTATATGTTTTGAAATTATTTCATTTTTGCTTCAATCAGTATTGCCCTTTTCAAAAAAAAAAGTATCTTAAATTGTAAAAAGGTTTCAATCTAAATGTAAAGGGAATACAAATCAATATATTAGATGATTGAGATATGATCTACTATTTATCATGCATTAGTCTTAAAGTAATGCACCATTTTTTTTTAATTATTTGGCAAAATAATAAAGTTTATATTGAATGTGAATTTTTTTTTTCATTGAACTGTGAATTATTAATTTTCGCAATTTATCATGAACAAAAGACACGAAAGGAAAGAAAAAATTTTATAACGCAAAAGTTTAAGTTTAAAAAAATGTTAGTACTGTATGATGCTTTGAAGTTCAGTCACGTCCACTCAATTCCACTTCCAAAGTAATGTTACAAATAGGATGAGGCAGCATGAGATATGCTATTTTAGACTGCTTTTTCTTTCTTTTCTACTGCCAGCGGCTGATACCACAAACGAACATTCTTTCAAGTTCCACCAAATTGTTTCCAAAATTCTAATTCACAGTTATGGACATCGAAAAAATCGATAAATTTGGTATCGAGTACTTTTTTCAATACCGATACTTCTGTACTCGATACTTTTTATCAGCACATATCGAACACTAATCTCGCAACAAAATATCGAAATTAATATACAACCTGTCAACTGTCACACTTACAGTTCAAACTGTTTGTATTGTTATTTTACTAGATAACTATTATGATTTTAAAATAAATAACCAATAGAACATTATATTATTAATATAAGAATTATATTTTTATATTTCTGAAATGTTGGTAATAAATAAACACTTTCCTAGCCCCTTTTCAACAAGATGTTGCTAGCACCCATGTGGTATCAATGTTATCGATTATCGATATGTATGAAATAGAAAATATCGATCTGGTGCAAATTTGGTAGCAGGTATAACAATATTAATTGATAAAAATAAGAACTTGCCTTGTTTTGCATTCACAATAAACCGTATTGCTGAATCGACAATGACTGTAAATGATTTCAAATTATTGATCAACAAGGTTAGAGACATAATAAAATATTTCAAGTCAAGTGTCATTCAGAGTGATTTATTGAGGAAACAACAAATGGTGATACCTCTTAAGTTGGTCTTTGGAATTATGTTTATTACATGCTGGAGAGGTGCATTGACCTGTGTCCTATTGTACATCAAATTTTGATGCTAAACGCAAAAGCACCACATACTAATTCCCTCGGCTTTAGAATTACAGAATATTAAACTATTGCTTAACTTTTTGAAGCCTATAGAATACGTTACCAAGGAACTGTCCTTTAAGAAATATATAACTATCAGCAAAATAGTTTAAGTATGCCTAGTGACAGCTACATTGACAGCAGTGTAATAGAGACATTGAAGAACGGGATAGTAAAATTAATTTAGCATAGATTTTAATACATTGAAGATAATCATTTGATTCAAATGTCCTTCTATCTAGACACGACATTCAAAAACATATTGTACATAATTTCTAGACCCTAGATTCAAAAAGATTATTTTTCAATATAACATATCTTGTGCTAAGACAGATTTGTAGATAATTGAAATAACTTTAATTTTGATTAATTTAATGCATGTTTTAATTAATGCATAATTAATATAGAAAAGGATCAATATTTTGAGTATTCGATAGTTTTCTTTCGATACTTTTTTTCCGATACTACAATTGAGTAAAGTATCGATACTTTTTATTCGATACTCTGTCCCTATATACAGAAAACGTAATTTTACAACAAATAATTTTCAAAATACATACTTCCACGTTCCTGCGGCCATTGACTCTCCCATATTATGATATTAATCGTAATGACGAGTTTTATTATTTATGACATCAACACTCGTCTTTAAAAAAAATACTAAAATTAAAACTTGAAATCCATCTACCCAAATTTCGAATGTTCAGTATATTTATGTGTCATAACAATTAGGCCGTGCAGCAATATAAAGAAAATTATTTAGTAATTATTGTAAGTTACACAACCATATTTATTTAAAAATTTGATTAATTTGCAGTTAATTTTAAAACCAAAAAATTGGTTACTTTTGGTAATTTTAAATAATTTAAAATATTTTACAAAAATGTTATGCTGCCTGCTCTTAAGGGTTACAACAGGTGCCAATGTAATACCTAAAATATGTATAGACTATTTTTAAAAGTATGATCCCTTTGAAATCACATCTATTTCGGTATTTACAATTTATTAAAAGAATGACTGTCGCTTCACTATTAACGGTCATTACCCACATAACACATCAACGTTGCAGAAACGTTTCCACAACGTTGCCTTAAAATTTGTCAACGTTGCTACAATGTTGAAGTAATGTTTATGCAACGTTGCATCAACGTTGATGCAACGGCCAGATGTCCGCCCTGTGAAACGTTGTTCATGCAACGTTGTAACAACGTTGAATTGTAAACCACCAAACAACGTCAACATTGCTTAGCAACCCAAGAAAAGTGTTGCAGCAACGTTGTGCAGCCAACTTTGCAGCAACGTTGTGCAGCCAACTTTGCAGCAACATTGCCCCAGACAACCTTGCAGCAACGTTGCTTAGACAACCTTGCAGCAACGTTGCTTAGACAACTTTGCAGCAACGTTGCCACAGACAACTTTGTAGCAACGTTGCCAGACAACTTTGCAGCAACGTTGCCACAGACAACTTTGCAGCAACGTTGCCACAGACAACTTTGCAGCAACGTTGCCACAGAAAACTTTGCAGCAACGTTGCCACAGACAACTTTGCAGCAACGATGCCACAGATAACTTTGCAGCAGTGCTACTCTGACAACTTTGCAGCAAAATTGCCCTAGACAACCTTGCAGCAAAATTGTCCCAGACAACTTTGAAGCAACATTTCTCTGCCAACTAATCAGCAGCATTGCCAAGTTAGGTAGTCTATCACATAATAAGTTCACTTTTCTGACAGCTCTGAAAACAGTGTCAAACATGTTTTATGTTTGGAATTTAAAACCCTGGTTGTTGCCCATATCACATTAATACTGTATTTACTCACATAATGTCTGCAGTAATTTGGCAACATTTTTTATGAAGAAAATGGGGTGCGGACATTATGAGGTGAAGTCCGAAAATTATTTTTTCTCAAAATTTTACATCATGTTTTTATATAGAATAAAAAAATTTCTTTTATCATAATTAGTTTATTTGGATTTACCTTGCTGTGATGAGAAAACATTGCGTAAAAACGTTACAATATTATTTTTGGCCACCCACACCAGTAACCAACCGGAGTTGGACCATGCTTACACTGCAGTCGTTGACACCAATGACTGTCTCGTCGGTCAGATATCACACACTTTACTGTCTGGACAGAAAGAAGTGTAATTGGTGCAATGATTGTGGCGGCCACTGACGACACGCGGCAGATGTCTAATGTCTGCATTAGCCGGCGCTGGCGAGCCTCCCTCCCCATGTTATCGGCGACACAATGTTTGGTAGAGCCAGCGGTAAATAAGATGATGGCAAAGATGGCGGAATACAAGCATTGCTATACCTTACAGATATATTTCTTGTACAAAGTAGCAAGAACTCTGGTACAAGCAACAAAAATCTTGTGTCTTCTTACCGTAATTAACAAATGCGTGAATCTCGCTTAATACTATTGCGTTGTACGATAACTCACCATAGATTTGGCAACAGTGATCAATAAACAAAACAACCAGGATGGTGACGTTCTCAGCACGGAACTAATATCTTGTTACTTTAATCTGGTGTGGACTTTATGTAAATTTAAAAAAAAAAAAAATCCATTTCAAGTATTTAAAAATAAATGTGTGGACATTATGCAATTAAATACAGTACCTTCAATTTTTTGACAGATCTGAAAGTAGGGTGATATAAGTTTTACATTCGCAATTTAAAAACTTGGTATAGAAAAACATGAATCATGTCGTACCAAAGGACATTTGGAGGTCAATGGTGAAGTTGGATTTAATGAAACACTGATTTAGCGGAAAGATTTTAGAAAACCATGGCATCTCATCAAATCGGGATGCTACTGTACGATGAATTAATTCTCTTTATCTAAGTAAGTAATAGATAATGTAGATAATACACACAAGTTATTAAAAAATAAACTCTGTTGGTAGAAATAAAATATATACTGAAAAATTAAATAGTAGTACATGACAGAATTATCTTTTAATAGCTTCACTATTATTACAGTAAAAATATTTTACATGAGTCACACAGAAAACATTAAAATAAACAAACTTTTTTTTACTTCCACAAAATTAAGTTTTTTTATTTGTAGTAAGAGGTCAACGTTTGACCCTGATATATTGAGTCATAATCGACAGACAAGGTTTGCACCATGTTCGCAACATTATCCTCGAAGTTAACAATGTGTCTGTGTTGACTCCGGAGGACCTTCAAGTCGAGATCACAAAAGCCAGAGTCGGTCACGCTGAAGATTGGACCGAGTTTTGAGGAGACTCGTTCGCAGCTGGAGACTGGTCTGGTAAGTATTTTGGTTAGGCTTAGTAGCTTTGAATCAAGACATTAGTGTTGCATGAAGGCAGTTAAAAAACAAAACCTTTTAATAAGTGTAAGTAAAAGTTTAATTCTGCAATATTTCTACAAAGTATTTTATAGTTTTCAAAGTAGAGTATCAAAGTATTATATGCAAGGTATTTTTAAACATTCATTTGGCACAATAATTCATGTCCTGGTAAAATTCATTACAAAGTAGTTCACTTAAGTTCTTATGCTTCTTTTTTCAACACTGGTCAGAAACTGGCAACTTCCTGAAAAAAGAAAATACCATTCTTAGTAATGCAAAGGCTATATATATAAAAAATGTAGTGTTTAGACAACACCCATGTTATGCCTACATAAATAAACAAATTAAAGGGAAATCCATCACGGTTTGTGTTGGGTCAACATTTGTAGTGAACATTTCAAAACCTGAATGAGTGCATTTCATAACACCAAAATGAGTATATGAAATGCTGGAAGATTGGAAATAAAAACATGTTTAGTCTCTGAATTACCATAATTCCATCTGTTAATTACCAAACATTTTAAATAATTATTTTATGACATTTAAAATAAATAATACAGAGGTAGGAAAAGCCAACCACTCTTTTGTAGTGAGCAAATGATACACACTTATTCAGTTAAAAAGTTATTTATTCCTTATTGTTGCAAAACACTGCAGTGTTAAATATAATATGTACTTGCTTACAGTGGATTTTTTGCTTTATTAAAAGTATAGTTCGTTCACCACTGGAAAGACTTTTTGAAATCCAACTTTTGAAAAGAAAACCCTAGCTGTTAGAAGCTTGCATTGTTATGATCATAACTAGAGACAGAGCGGCCCATCACATTTCCTTCAGTACACAAAGTGAAACAGTTCCAAAAACTTTTCAAAAAATATGCTCTCTTATTTGATATGCTGGATGTACCTATCCCTGTGGCTAGCCTGAACAATTGATAAAGTACAATAGAACCTCATTTGTACGAACCCGGGATCAACGAATTCCCGTGATTAACGTATTTTTTCTCTTGCACCGTCATTTTCCCTACAGTATAAATGCATTATTTTCCAGTGTTATACGAAAGTGTTTCCTTCAATTTACGTTGTAACAGTGCTGTATTTATAGAAAATCGTTAGAAAAGTTGTGATGGAACAATAAAAGTTGAAAGCGAAGAGAGTAAACTTTACTTATTATACGTGATTGCATGTTTTGAGGTCATGGCAGGTTCTTTACCCATTGTAAACAAATCTTTGGTGACGTGAACGTGAAAATTAAGTTGATATTTTATCTCTCCCTTTTGAACTTTAATGAATAATGCTTAAAAATTAAGTTGTATAGTGGAGTTTTTAATTAAATAAATATTGTACTACGGTGGTACCACTAACATAACTTTAAAAGCAACATATAAAATTCTTGTAAATATGGCAACTTCATGCATGTTCGGCAATTTTCGGTTTACCACATAAGAAATATTGCAGAAAGATGATTGGCAGCACTGAATATCCAAACATCACATCTGAAAAGTTTTTTTTAACCTTTTATGTTCGGTAGCCGTGTTATTTTAGAACAAATGTTTACTATAAAATTTCTGAAATTAAATCAATATTAACAAGCGATTATACACAAAGTCAGAAATAAGAATTGTGTGATAAAATCTCACCATTAATAGTGGACGTTTTAAAATGCTCAACATTAACATCCTTTCTTCAATAACCAAAATTTTAATCTTCAACTTTAAATAAACATTAATTGTGAATTACTGCAAGTTTGGGTGGATTTATTGTTTTCACCATGCGAGATAATTGTTATAGTAAAAACGTAATCTTCTCTTTTTTATTTGGTGTTGTGTGTATTTGCTTGTTTCCACCATAGTAAGAATTAAAAAAATTTCAAACACTTCCCTCCTTTTACATTTCTCCCGATTTTTACTTTTTTTTTTTCTTGGTCCCTTGAAATAAGTAAAAACGAGGTTCTACTGTAACAAAACAGTAGGGCTGGACTGATACAACTTTTTATCAATTCCATTACTACAGATTCTTATGGGCCAATTCTGGCGATACTATGTGCCGATACCATGATAATATTTTACTTTAAATTAGGGATCTGCAAGTACAGGTTTTTGAACTGAAGCTGAGTTCGAGCAAGTTTTCCAGAAAGCTCGCGAGTATTGAATGGAGCTTATTTTTATACAAAATTTACAATAAATAAAATGCAGCATTACTAAACAGTTGTGCTTATTATGGTACAAATAAAAACTCATAAGTTCAGTTTTTTATTTAGCCTTGGATATTTCAAGCTGCAGTTTTTAATTCAAGCGTGACTCGGCTAAAAAATTTGAGTTCTCGCAGATGCCTACTTTAAATTATTTTTTCGGTCATCTATGTCAATATTATTTCTCCTTAGTATAAAACAGTTCATGCTTCCTACAGTAACAACGCCAGTCCTATTTTGAGTATAACTCTAATCTAGATACTTCCTTTCAGTCATTCACTAGATCTTACAGACGGACAGAAACGTTTCACAAAAGCTTTATTTTGTACACTATGCAAGGGATTCTGATTGTCCCCTGGATTGCAATTATTTTGTATTTCAAAATGGCCACCAAAATAATTAACTGTAAAGTTTTAATTATCTACGGAATTCATCATGGAGCACTTGGTGGCCCTGGAACTCCCTACTGTGACAAGAATATTTTGTGATAGCTTGTGCTGTTGCAGAGTAAAATGGCCATTTCTAGTACAAGTGCAGCTGAAAAGTAAGTTATTCATTCCATATGCTTTGTAAGCTACATTCAGGGTGTCCAGCAAAGGTGTCCTTTTAATTTCCTGTACATTTCCCACATTCCCTGCATAATCCCAGTGCACTGCTTTAACGTGGAACCAATGTTATACTATCCAAGCAGAAGCACTATAATCATAAAATGTCAATTTATTGTCGTGGTAAGTAAATAATAGAACTTGGAAACACATACAGTAAAAGTCTGTCGTAGCGAGTACGGTCTATAACATGAAATCCGCTATAACGATAATTATCATCGGCACCACCATTTTCCCATAGATTGTGTAGGAAAAAGTTCGTAAATAATGAATGCACCGTGGGCTCATCTTCGCTATAGCGATAGCTTATTCAGCTTTTACACCGATTTTTTGCAATGTTTTTGCTTATTTTCACACCCACATTGGCAAGTTTTACCATTTTCAGGTGGCGCTGATGATGATGATAATATATGGGATATAAATATAATCTTACTGTGATGTTCTGACAAGTCTTGTTTTGGCATGCTTCAACCAAGCTTGTATCTGCTCTGACACTTCAGTTTCAATAGCCCCTGGCACATGTAACCGTACATCTGGAAAAAAAATAATAAAACCACAATTATTGTTGCATTCAGTAAATTTTGCATAGCAAAAGAAGTGGTATCATCAAATGTCATTGGAACAGACACAGATACATACGATGCCACCACCTCCACAACAAAAAAAAAAAAAGGAAAATATTTTGCATTGCAGTGTTGCAAAAAATGTAATAATTGTTATTATACCATTTTTAAATTATAGTGCTGTAATTTTCTTTTTCATGTTGGCAAACGTTTTTTTGCGTATCAACTTCTTGTTGCCATCTACCCACTATACTGCAGAAATGTTTAAATACCGTATTTACTCCAACATAAGGCCTTGGCTCACAGTCAACAATATTGTAAAACATACAAAACATGGGAAAAATTATTTTATAACAATTTTATAAGAAGCTGTTAAGTTACTGATAACTTTCAAAAATTAATAATTAAGTTTAAGTACAATATTTTTAAGAATACCTTGTAAAATTTACTATTGAATTGTTGCACACAAAGATGGTGCAATACTTTTTCAAAAAACATTAATGTAAAAAGTCTTATCTTTAACAAAACACTTACGTAGCACAACTTGTGACAGCCTTAAATTTATAAATGTTTTCTTTCCTTTGAACCCACTCCAGCTGTATTGGGATGCGGCAGAATTTGTCATCAATCTCCTGAGCACTGCGTTGACACATGAAAAAATGCCCTGTCCACCAATACCACCAAGAAACTGTACCTGAAAAAGTTGACAAAGGCATTTAACTCCAAGAATGCTAGTTATTGTGGATACATACCATTGTAACAAATTGTCTTCCACAGAAAAACCAAAGAAAACACACATCATTCTGCAAAAAAAAAAATTATTTATAAAGTTACAATAAATCATGACTGACATAAAATTAATTTACACGCAAACCCAAGCACACAGAACCCAAACAAGAGACGTTGTTGTCCTAGAAAAAAAAAAACATATCATGGAAACCACCCAGGATCCGGACGTACCCAAGGATTTGGATATTCAACTGAAATTCCGCAACATCATTTTCGTGAAAATCGTCACTATCATTGATGGATTACTAGACACAAGTACCTAAGTTCAGTACATAGTATCTGTGTAGCGCAGTATCTGTTTATAATGAGTCGGAAATTGAAAAAATAAATAAATAAAAAATTATGGTAGTACAATATTATATGTTTTATGTAAAAAGTGTTTTTCATAATCATATTGGTGAGATTACCCACATTTGCAGAAGGTTTGAATTGACAGATACCAATGTCTGAACCAAAAATTTTCAGATGAGACGTCTCAATCTCGAGCTATCTGCATGGCATATTTAATATATATATATATATATATATATATATATATATATATATATATATATATATATATATATAGGCTATATATTTTTAATACACATTTGTGCTATTTAATTTGAACATGTTTATGCACAACAAAGCTTTCGCAGGTGCATCACATATAAGTGCATGCAAAGTAACACTAACATGCTTATTAAAATCAATACCATTCTTGAACACAGAAATAGCTTCATTGACATGCTGCAGAAAAACAGTAGATGATGGTTTTTCATACCCATGTATACACCGACAATAAACACATCGCTGATTGCAGACAATGAACACAGAATAGGCCTTAAGCAACTGGTAGAAGATTTTGCTAATGGCAATCCATCAGTATTTACCAATAACTCTAAACTGTCCTTTATAACATCTAGCCGCACATCATGTTCTTGTAGAATTCTTTTGCAAGCTTTTTCTAAGCCAAAATGAAGATATTCACCTGGAAGCATTTGATTTCTGATAATGATATAGTTCTAGGAGTAAGCAACAGTGTACGAGCATCTTTAGGAATTTCACAACCTGATGTGTGTTTGTTAATTATTTTTAATAAAGAAGACAATGCTTTGTGTAGTATGTTGTGATCAACAGCCCAAAAAGGTAAATCCTTCCTTAAATCTGAACCAGAAGACTGTTCCTTTGAATTGTTTTCAGCAATACTTTCACAGATACTTTCTATGTCAGAATCTGAATCAAAGTTTGACTGCACATCACTACTGACATTTCCACTTACTCCAGATGGAATAGGCAACCTCACATTCTTCAATGAACTGCAAATTTTATTATTTCCTCTGACTTCCACTTTATTATGAACTTGAATTTCAGGTGCTGTTCTCAAACATGGTACATTATTTTCTGAGTCTAATGCAGTACTTGTATTACTCAGATCATGAAATTCTGAATACAAACTTTAATTGTTTGTTGTGTGATTTACTATTCTTCACTAATGTCTCTTAGATATGGATGAAATAGCTTTGCACCTTTTCCTGGGATTCTCATCCATTCTAGAGGGAAAAAAGTAAATAAATACAAGCAACAGAATGGAATTGAATACAAGTTATTAATGTTTTGTGAAAAAACAAGTATTGTATTCTTAGGAAAATCTATTCTTAAATCCTACGTGAGAGTATGCAAATTTTGAATACTGCCCTTTTTACCAAATGTTCAACTTTACATTCACACACATATCCAGTGAAAATCGCCATATGTTAATGAAATACAGTTAAGCACATATATTCAGTAATTACTATCTGTGCAATGCAATATCATGTTAATTTGCATGTGGGTTGATTTGATTGCCTAAATATGTGTTCCTGAACATCCTGAATAAGATTTTCCTAAGAAATATTTTTTGAAGCATAACAAAAAAACCATTTGCAGCAGGTACATGGACATGGCCATTTGCATAAATATGCATGAAATCTGCTCCAGCTTCAAAAACGGCTTAAAAATATATTCAGGAGGTAGAAAGCTGTAAAAATTTCACGTTGCAAACTCATCTGGCAGTATATTTTTTTAAGTTTGAAAATCACTAAAAATAAGCAGTATTTACGTTTCCACACATATTAGCCTACACGCAGTAATTGTAAATTCCGACATAGATAAAGGGGTTAAATAGTTAAGTAGCACTATTAATTATAAGTAAAAAATTGCAGGGTGGAAACTTACGACCGAACAATTGGAATAATACTCCAACCCTAAATGGGAAATTACAAAATTAGAAATTACTTTTATTTCACCACTATTACAAACCACCCACCTTAGGTTAGTTTAATATATACATCATACCTGCTAGTATTGTTTGGTTAAGTATGACTGCATTAAAATAAGTTGTAGATACCTAACCTAACCAAACCAGCATGCAAAATGTGTATTAAAACAACCTAGGGAGGTGTTGATAATACAGGTAAAAAAATTTCAGATATTGAATGTCACACGTCACACCCACGAGCACACATGTTTCTACAGTTCCATCCATCGTACAAAACTTCATACGTTAATTGTTTACATTTGGAAACACATGTTTTACTGCTTATTCCGTGAAAGTTTCAACCTTTCTTTAAAAATACTTCCAGGTGAGTTCGGAACTTGAAATTTTACAGCTTACTAAGCTGATGCGGATCTATTTCCTGAATATATATTTTAAGCCTTTTGAAGCTGGAGCCGATTTCATGCATATTTACTGTCATTTGTACAGACTATCTATATAGACACACTACAGTAACTCAAATCAAATGTTTTCAAAAACGTGGATGAAAAGAAAGGCCTAATGTCCATTTTTGAGAAAGTAAGAAAATTAAAAAAAAAAAGTTTTTATTATATTAAAGTATATTTATATGGTTAAAATTATATTTGGTGGAATTACTCTATATAGAACTAGCAAAGCAGCCAGTATCATGTGCCGCGAAATCTTGTAACATTCCCAGTAGCCAGTAGGTACCTATATCGGCTAGTAACCTAACCAAACCAATTAAAATCTAATAAACCTATTGATTGTTGTACCTATATCGGCTAGTAACCTAACCAAACCAATTAAAATCTAATAAACCTATAGATTGTTTATTAGATTTTAATTGGTTTGGTTAGGTTACGAGCCGATATAGGTATCTAAACTACACAAACATGTACAAAATATTGTTCCGTGTGCACCGGGTTTTAGTTTACGTTAGGTTAAATAGGGTTTGGTTCCTAGATTGGGTTAGCTTGGATTATTTCAAAAATGCTCGTCCCGACTACCGTAATTCATTAATTAGTTTAACAGTAAGCCAAGCGTTAATTCTATATTACATGCGGGAGAATTGGCGGGCGGAGAGAACGAAAGCATAAACATTCACATTACGAGAAAATATCCTCAAAATATTCTTACCTCCATATTTTCAAGAAAATCCGACGATAAAACCAAGTGAAATTCCAAAATGTTGAACGAGCATAAAACGACGACAAAAGAAATAAACAATCAAACACGGAATTTTGAAGTCAGTTTGCAACTAAACTTACATTTTAGTGTATAGTTTAACAGTATCAAACTAACATAAAACTAAAATTAAATATTAAAAGTAATTTAAATGATTGAAAAATACTCTTTTAAGAAATAATATATTTATTTCAAACTTTGAAAGACAAACAATGTTATGACCTTTTAGTAGATACGCAAAGATGACCACTATCAACGTTGTAACAACGTTATAAATTTGTGTATGTAGATTCGTTACGAGTGGAAACGTTGCAACAACGTTGTCGATTCTTATGTTGCCAACTTCAACAATTCAACGTTGGATCAACGTTTCTGCAACCAAGTGTGTTATGTGGGTATTGACAACGTGTGTCAAAATATGTAACATAACTGCTCTACATGTATAGTACATAACATAATGGGATGCCTAAATTAAATAAATAATGTCTTCTTCAAATATAGTAGGCCTACTTGTAAAGTAATTGGCATTTACTTTAAAATCATTTTAGGTAAGACAACAGAGGATGCAGGCACGACAATAGTAGTGTCGGGGGGCTGTAAGAAGAGGTACCGTAAAACGGGGTGAATTGCAACAGGAGTGTGAATTGCAACAAAACATCGGAGTGTAATAATATCCTTCATGACGAAAAAACATATATCTTATGTGGTTTCTCGAATTCATTTTCATAATATACATAAAACAGGGTACCTAAAAAAATAATTTCCAATATGGCACCCGAATATTCCTTGGCGTGGCATTAACAGAATAAATAAGTAAAAATATATTACTTTTCAAAGAGGAAATAACTTTATCTAGAAAAATATTTTCCTCGTGTTAAGTTATATATTCAATGGTAAAAAATTATTCTTAGTGGTATCTTGTCATGATATTTAACTTAGGGAAACAACGTTGGAGGCTATTTAAATAGTTGAGAATTTTTTTCTGTAAAGTTAATCAAGCTGTCTAAAAGTGGGGTGAATTGCAACAGCTGTTTGTTGTGTGTGTTTGGCTAGAGGTTATGTCACAGGGTATACAATGTTAGTAATTTGATGTGTATTGACATCATAACAATAGTAAATCAGTGTAACTCGTTTCTCTAGTGTAATTATTGTTAAAATGCCGCGCGTTTATATTCGTGATTCATGCAGCAGACAATATAGAAAACATTCACAGGAAGTGTTGCAATGTGCAATGAGTGACATTGAAAAAGGCCTAGTATGCAGTGTCAGGAAAGCTGCTTTGAAATACAACCTTGACCATACAGTGCTTTCGCGATTCATAAAAAAGAAGAAAAAAGGTGAGACAATACGACAGATTGGAGGACAACAGGTTTTACCTCCTGAAGTGGAGACCCTTATTGTCGACAGGTTAGTACAGGTGAGCGAGTGGGGTTATCCAATGGATGGCTATGATTTACGAATGATAGTAAAACATTATTTAGACAAAAGTGGTCGTCGTGTGAGCAAGTTTGCAAACAACATGCCTGGGAGAGAATTTGCTAGGTTATTTTTGAAACGACATAAGGGTAGACTTTCAGAGCGCATGTGTCAGAACATCAAACGCAGCAGGGCAGGCGTTTCCTATGATGAATTGAAGCTGTATTTTTCCCATCTTGATATATCACTATGTGATGTTCCACCATCCCACATCATAAATTATGATGAATCTAACCTACAAGATGACCCTGGTAGAAAGAAAATCATCGCAAAACGAGGAATTAAATATCCAGAACGTGTTGTCAATCACAGCAAATCTGCAACATCTGTCATGTTTGCAGCAGCAGGTAATGGTGATGGCCTACCACCCTATGTTGTTTACAAGGCACAACATTTATATGAGTCTTGGACAGTAGGTGGACCAAAAGGAGCACGTTACAACAGAACCATCTCTGGCTGGTTTGATGCCTCTTGCTTTGAGGATTGGGTGTCGGAAATTGCAATAAAATATTGTAACAAATTAGGACCTGGGAAAAAAGTCCTAATAGGGGACAATTTGTCATCACATCTCTCTCTTGACACCATTCAGAAATGTACCGAACATGATATTTCATTTGTCTTTCTTCCAGCCAATTCAACTCACTTGACACAACCTTTAGATGTGGCATGTTTTAGACCACTGAAGATGGCTTGGCGTACAATACTAACAGAATGGAAAAAAGGTCCAGGTAGGAAGGAATCATCAGTTCCAAAAACCACTTTTCCACATCTGTTGAAAACACTGATGTCCAAGATCGAACCTAACCAGAAGAAGAATGTAGTATCAGGCTTCAGGAAATGTGGAATTATTCCGATAGATGCTGAGGCAGTTCTTTCTCGTTTGCCTAACCACAGTCTACATTCTAGAGAAACCAATGGTGCTGTTGTTGATGACGTTGTAGTAAACATATTGCAGTCAATGCGGTACAATGACCTACCAAAACAACGTCAACAAAGGAAAAAAGTTCAAGTCGTGCCAGGTCGAAGTGTCAAAGGAATGGATTTTTGTGGTGATTCGGAAGAAACTGATGATCCCGAGGAGTGTGTTGTGCGTGATATATCAGAACCAATCACTGATAGAATAGAAGAGTTGATATCGGAGTCACCATCCACATCCCTAGAGACATTGGCACAACCTCACGTGATGCGAAATGGCAAGACATTTAAAAATGTTTCTAGTGTACAGATTGATTGTGTGAAAGAAGGAGACTGGTTGCTAGTACAATTTCTTAGCCAGTTTTATATTGGTGTGGTGCAAAAATCACCAGAACAAAAAGATGGCATGTTTCAGGGGAGTTTTTTGAGAGAGAAAAAAGTTCATTCTAAAGATCTCATTGGTGGTGGTCTTTTTGTGTACCCTCTAGTCTTAGATATTTGTGCATTTTCTTTTTCTCAAATTATAGGCAGAGTGAAACCTCCTTCTGTCTTAAGAAGAGGAGTGTTGAAATTTTCAACATCATCAGAAAAGTGGAATCAATACGATGTGGCTTGAAATCTGTGTTAATTTAGATCACAAAATTTGCAGCTATATATAAATGTAAACAAGTGCAATGCGCATTTATTTTGAAATAATATGTTAACTTGTGTAAATTAGGCCCTAATGTTTTGCTTTTTTTTTTAATTCTCTTAAGTTTTAATGATGGTAATGACTTGAAAATAATTTAATAAAAATCTATTCATGAATGTACTGTTGCATTTCACCCTTCCAGATGTCTTACTAGCAACATTCATAACAAAAACACTGTTGTTGCAATTCACCCCATTCGGGAGGTGAATTGCAACAGCAAAAAATTTATTAATTTATAATACTAATAATTTTAATTGCCGCATATACATTATAGATTTAGAAACTACCACCCAAGATAAGACTATAAAAATATATATGTTGGCAACATCATTATATACCAATGAACTTTGAGATTACAAAGTTTAAAATTGTTGCTATTCACCCCGTTTTACGGTAGCAGGGGAAAAAAAAATGGAATAGGATTAGAGTAGAGGACGTGAAAGGTTTTTTAATTGTAGGGTTACGAAGTGTTACTAAAATGTAATATTTAGTGGTAGTTAAAATAGGTCTCTTTAATGTTTGCGTTGGAGTAAGCATTAACAATGGAATACCTGCTACATGTACTGTTTCACAGCCGCATTTGTGATTCTCAAACCCACAGCAGTGCTGTGTGACAATAATAACACTGCAGAACATAGAGGATTTTTTTTTGGAAGTTGATAACGTTAGGGGGAGGGGGGGATTAAAACTAGAACATGTGTATTAAAAAAAATTGGTTGTCTGTAAAGTCGGTTTACGGACGATAGTTTAACGTGACGTCATAACAAAACTGATGAAATGATTGCATACTTTTATGAATAAAATTGAATCATTTTTTATTTGCACTCATTAATTCAAATATGTTTATTACTTTAACGAAGAGGTTATTTTAACTATAACTTTTATACGTGTTTGCTATTTAACTTCTTCCAATCTGTGTTATTCTGTTAAGGATAGGACGATGATAGGTAAAGTAGGAAACGAATGGGAGTGTTTCAAGTTTAATGTGCCTCGAAAAAGTCGAATCGATGGTTGTTCCAATCGAGTGGAAGAGAGATAGATGCGGCGCAAACGTGCAATGAGCGTAACGGGACAATGTGCGTTACGGGACACTTTTTCGTGCGTGCAGCCGGCGTTAATCGATTTATTAGACGTCACCTCAAAAAAACTTTACATTTCTATTGACACGTGGCCTACGGTAATTTCTTCTCACGCAGCACTGATATTTTGTAAATATTTTTTTGAGACTTCAGGGGAAGGAAGGCTGTATACCCAAAGCGGCGTGCGCCCCTGCAGAAGAAGCATGCGGCACATTATTTGCGCTTCTGTACTGTCGGCTATTCGGCTGGAGCTTGAGGCCTCTCCCCCTCCTAACACATTGTGTTTGCCACGCCCTCCCACACTCCGATGTCACGGGTATCAGAAGTATCTGAAGCACGTGCTTGAGGGCCGTGGTGCAACGCGGAGCTTGTGACCATGACGCGGCCACACAACTTCCCCCTCCGTCCATCGACATCCAGCTCTGTTACCGCGGCGGTTACGTAACGTGACGTCGACCGGCTCCCCCACGCGCTTAGCGGCCGGACAAACCTGTTCCAACGACACAGAACCCATTCCTCTTCCAGACGCCGACGGCACCTGACTGGAACCGCACCTGAGAAACCGCGTCCACGATCAATTCCGCCTGAAACTTCTGCGGTGAGTGTGTGGCGTCACGGGAATGTTAATTGTGTCTTTTTCGTGAATATTTACAACTTATGTTTGTTTCTATTGCCTTGCAGAGGCAGCATGTAAGTTAGTACATCAATTTGAACTATGCTAGCAACGGCCGCACCTTGTCCACGAGAGACGGCAAAAATTATGAAAGAATCAAAAACTCAAAAATTAAACGATATGTTTGAATACATTTTAGTAATGTTTTCTCGCCTGCGTGGGTTTATAAAAGGTACCAAACGAATTAATTTTTGTTTTGTATGTGTTTATCGTAAAAAAAAAAAAAAAAAAAAAAAAAGTTCATTGGAATAAAATTGAGTATATACTGCTGAAAAAAAAATTGTTTTTATGTATAAAAAATCCGTTCACGGTAAGGGCAGACAAGTTTTACCAGCATGAAGTCTGATAAACGCGCAGGAAAAATTATTTTTTGACAATCGTGAGTGTGCAAGTCCTGACTCCAGAGCGCAATATTACTCTTCGTTTAGTCCAATATGAATACAGTCATAATCAAATTGTCATTTACGAAATTTCAGGGCATTCCAGAAGGTGCGCCAGGCAACATCCCACCAAGACAAAACTATCCTAGCGATCTACAGTAAAACCCAAAAGTACCGTAGTACCAACGAACCTATCTGGCCATAATTTCCACCATCCTGGATTCGGTTAATTTTTTATTTAAGAAAGTGGAATTAGGGCTATATACAAAAACCAACATTAGTTTTTTTTATTGACCAGCTATTGATTTCTATCATTACTACAAAAAATAAACTTAAATACCAGTTAGTTACGTCAGGTTTCTCCTCTTTCCTGTTATGAAAATAAGTTACTTTTTTCCTTTCATAGACGTCACCAAGACTGTTTGTGAATTGATACCTCTAGTGTAAAAAGAAGAAAACATTTTAAACGGGAAGACAAGTTACGGCTTTAATGGAACGCCGAACAGCAAATAATAAAATAATATATCTTGCACACTTAGCGATTTTTATGTCGAGGCCAGGGACAAAATATTAGCTCTGGGATGTGTAGGTATTCGTATTTTTATTGTGATGTCGGTACTTTGCAAAGACGGTGAGGGGTGGGTAGATATCCCCTTAGAGCTTAGAACCTCGTCCCCAGGCGGATGGGGGAGGGGGTTTAGTAGGGGGAGAAGGGGCAGCTGCACTTCCCCTCGATGAATTATTCGGCAAGGACACGGCTACAACCCAGAAGACAAGCAACTTCATACAGTATATTATTGTTTTAAGAGTTTTGAATATATTTCCAAATTATTCGGTTAAAGGCACGTTGATAGTTGGTACAAACTGTAATTTCCCTTTACCACACGTTAAAAAAAACTTATTTTTCCCGTCCCTCGGATATTTTTTCCCCCGCCCCTAGACGACTGGCGCTCTGGGCAAATTCCCGGCTGAGCACCGGCGACGGAGGAGTGGGAGGGGAGGAACACAGAGATCGCAGAGACGTCCGCCACGTTTCCGCCGGCGAGAACTACGGGCCCGACCCGACCACGGCAGTACCGCGGCCTGGTATTACAGCAACAGGACACAATTTTCAACAGGATCGGAGCTGAAACGTTTTTTTTTTTAATGGCTTACTTACAAGTCGCCATTAGTCTTACAAAATATTGAAAATATTCCATACCCCCAGGTCTGGGCCACTACCCCCCCCCCCCCCCCCTGCCATCCTTCAAAATATACGCACGCCAGGGGCGAAGCCGGGGTGGGGGTGGGGGAATTAGGGGTTCAACCCCCCCCCCCCCTTAGCGCCAAATCTTTAATTAATTTCTTATTCATCACTCAAACAAATTTCATATTAAAATTAATAAAATTTTTACCATTACAATACTTAAATTTAAGAACCGAAAACTGCTAAAATAGCACTATTTTACACCTTAAAATCCAAATTTTCCCGGGGGAGGACCCCTGGACCCCCCGCGGGGGGTGGGGGGGGGGGGGGGCATGCTTCTTAACACCCCCCATACACATATCCTGGCTACGCCACTGACGGGCGCCCATGATTACTGGGGTGTTTATTGGAACAAGGTACCTCAGGTCATTGAGCAACATGGAATTCAGTCTCGTCTACAAGTTGGTCTATAGCTTTGTTTGTCGTGTGGTCATTGCTCTTGTGCGGTAGACTACTTACCTGCTGGTTGTTGCAACTGCTTGCCTGTGTTGCACATCTTGGTGGACTTACCCCTGCAGGTAGCGCCCAATTGCAATGTGCCGTGCCTGGCCACCTTTAGTGCCCGCATTTTCGTGCATTTGTTTTCGATTGTATTTTGTATTTATATCATGTGTGAATGTAGACTAGGGGATGACAGGGGTGAGGGAGAGTGAAAATAAAGGACAGAGAGGGGAGATTGTGAGAGAGGTAAAGTGTACTTTTGTTACGTATGGATAGGTGGAGCGGTTTGAATGAGATTCACTCTGAAAACTTATTTTAAACATGAGTTTCATTCAATCCAGTATTTAATTTTCAAGCACCTCTAAAATAGTATTATCACTTTTTTTTTTGTTAATCAAGCTTAGTGACATTCCTATGGAAGAGGTGTTGGGAGCGATAATTCTACGTCTACCCCCCACATGGCAACCCTATAACTAAAGAACTGTTGACATAACAGCATAATTATTCTACTCCATAGGATCGACTACAAATGTCAAAGATGTTACAAAGAACATTGAATAGCATTTTAAAGGGATATTAATTTAGGACTTTCCCATTCAACTGGACCACCCAAAACCATCCAACAATTTTCACTCACATCCCCCCTCCTCACCACTAACCAAGTAGTATGCACAGAAAGAAATGATGTTTATGTAAATAACAGCCTTTAAATACCATTAACATTGTCTTACTTCATTCGAACAAAATATTCTTCTGCTGCAGCAGCACACAAAGCAATTGTGAAGTGTGTATAACCAAGCATGTTTAAATTGAAGGGATAATGTCTTCAGTATCTTCATTAATTTATGGTCATTCCAGCCGTTAAGACTTTCATTCCGCAGCAAAGATTGTTATAGCGATTTAGCAGTCCAACAGTTGAATGTGTGTGTGTTATGTGTGCAGGGATGCAAAAACAGAGGGGGGGGGGGGGGGAGGGTATTTTGCCCCCCCTCTGAAACCTTGAAGTGGGGGGCAAACGGGGGCAAAGAAAGTGCTGTGTAATCAATTTTTAGATGATGAAACTGCTTAAATAGCACCATTTTCCACCTTGA
Organism: Bacillus rossius redtenbacheri; assembly: GCF_032445375.1. Lineage (NCBI taxonomy): Eukaryota > Metazoa > Arthropoda > Insecta > Phasmatodea > Bacillidae > Bacillus > Bacillus rossius. The sequence goes on from NC_086338.1 coordinate 56,245,452, forward strand.
AATACAAATTTTCCCGGGGGAGGACCCCCGGACCCCCTGCTTCAATTAGGGGGGATCGATGATTCTTTATAAAAAGGTATATTGCCCCCCCCCCCCCCTTTGGAAATTTAGTTGTTGCGCCCCTGCTACCACCCAAAACCCTCCAACAGTTTTCACTCACATCCCCCCTCCTCACCCCTAACCACAGTATTATATGCAGAAAATTATGTTTATGTAAATAACATCCACTATTTACAATGTCTTACTTCATTCGAAAAAAAATTTTCTTCTGCTGCAGCAGCACACAAAGCAATTGTGAAGTGTGTATAACCAAGCATGTTTAAATTGAAGGGATAATGTCTTCAGTATCTTCATTAATTTATGGTCATTCCAGCCGTTAAGACTTTCATTCCGCAGCAAAGATTGTTATAGCGATTTAGCAGTCCAACAGTTGAATGTGTGTGTGTGTGTGTTGTTTGTGCTGTGTGTGCAGGGGTGCAACAACAGGGGGGGGGGGGGGAAGGGTATTTTGCCCCCCCTCAGAAACCTTGAAGTGGGGGCAAACGGGGGCAAAGAAAGTGCTGTGTAATCAATTTTTAGATGATAAAACTGCTTAAATAGCACCATTTTCCACCTTGAAATACAAATTTTCCCGGGAGACCCCGCTTCAATAGGGGGGATCAATGATTCTTTATAAAAAGGTATATTGCCCCCCCCCCCCCCTTTGGAAATTTAGTTGTTGCGCCCCTGTGTGTGTGTATGTATACACACATACACACTTATACACACACACATATATATATGTATGTGTATTTTTTTTTTATCAGTTTATGAAAGATGTGAACTAGAGTGATGAAGGAGCGTTTATTTTTTTTAACTTGCCTGCAGACTTCATCATGGCATCGGCATCCGACTTCTTCAACAGCTTGTTCTGGCTGCTGATCCTCGTCTTCCTGTCCTGGTGGGTGGCGTCCTTCTGCTTCGTGCCGTACGTGATCGTGAGCATCTTCACCCCGTGCGTCAGCGGCCTCAAGCCCCTGGAGGAGATCCTGCTGGCCGGCGTCACCTTCCCGGCCAAGTGCTCCGACAACTTCGTGAACCGCCGCTCCTACAACTCCATATAGTCGTCGTCCCCTTCCCTCCCCCCGGAAACAGCCCGGAAGCAACGGACGCCGCCGGCGAGCGAGACGCGGCCGCACCTTCCGTAAGGAGACTTCCGTCCGTCGAGGGACGCGCAAGAGATGTTCAAGTCTCACTGGCTGCAGGAAACGAAAAGAACCGAACTCGGGGAAACCACAGCCGAACGTGAAGACGCATCGCCAAAATGAACACTAATCATGTAATCATTCTATTTCATGTCCTCGTAACGTAAGAAACAATCCATGTTTATACTGTACAATTTGCTAATATAAAAAAAAAAACTTTGTTAAGAATATGTAGTTAAAACGTTTTTTTCTTCTCTAGTTTAAAGACAGAGCCACTGGGCTATATTTATTACAACTTTAGAGTAAGTAGATATTGCACTAATACAACCAATCATAAAAAAAAACAGAGTTGCTCGTACCCATCACTAAGATATCTTCAATTCATGAGAGAGAGAAATCTGTCATGATGGGTTCCTATTCTCATTTACAAAAAATAACTATGTATATGTACATTCATACAATTTTCTGTAGCACTGGGGGGAACAGGGTTTGAAAAGACAGCCCTATTAATATTGATCCAAATATCTTTTTAATTATTATGGTAGGTAAATGTCGGTCTGCTAGCTGGTCAAAACACTTGTTTACTAAGAACGCACACCTCTCGCTCTTCCCGTCCGTGACACGAGTCCACCCCCACGTACACTCATCACGTCGCAAGATTCGCCTCGCTGAGGTTGTCTCGGCTGTTCCTCCCCGCCCGGGAACCCTCCTGCTTGTCGTTACAGCCAGCTGGCTTCTGTTGAAACCTCAGGTAAACTCCCGATCACTGACGTGCGAGCGCGGCGGCCTGAACCTCAAGACGCACGCGCCGCGCACAGGTCCGGCTGTGGCAGCGCTGCGTTAATCCGACAGCTAGCAGACAAGACCACTGCACTGTGCAGGCATCAAGGTACGAGCCAGATGGACTGGCCATCTGCTTCACAGCAGCCTACTTTTTTTTTTTAAGTATTGGCATAAACATGTCCATCCCCAAAAAAAAAAAAAAAATCTTGAAAACCACAGGAAACAATATGAAAAAAACACAGTGAAGTACAAACATTCCTTGAAGTTGTATAGAACCAGCATCTTGGTGAAGTAAGATGAAAAAGGGAGTGGTTGGGCTTAGATTCAATAACAAACTAAAATCACAATGATAAATTATAATTGTTTATATATTACCCTGTCAATTTTTTTTAACAATTATGTTACCATACAAAGCTACACATACTTATAGCTTATGATGATAAATTCACAATTCAATATCTGCCAAAGTCGTAGGTAAGGACAAGATTATATGGTTAAATTGTGATAAAACCAAAAATAACACAGTAAAGCATGTCAAAGCATTGCATAACCCCAAAATGCAAGTTAATACACCATAATACATTGCACCAAAATGCATGTTATATCATGGAATTAAGTAACATTTAACTAAAACCAATTCAAATCATAAAAAAAAAGTAATCTTTTAATGTTTAAATTTCAAGGAATTTCATTTCTGGACAAAAAAAATATATTTTTTATTGAATCACTTTTAAACCATAAATGCTCACTAATTTGTTTTTATTGTCTGAATTTATCCATTTTAGAAAAATTTATTACAATTTATTTTGACATAAAAATGCAGTACATAAAATTTTACCACTGTTTTGGTGGATTAAGTATTATGAAAGAGCTTTCATAAAAATTAAAACAACAATGCCAAAATCTTGTTTCAAAAACGAAATTGGACTTTAAATAAAACGAGTCAAATCTTGTCTCTATTGATGTAAAAAAAAAAAAAAAAAAAATACTAGTGTAGAGAATATTGAGCCTCCCTCCCCTACCGATCACAGTGTGCGCGTCACTACAGGATGCTATACGTCAGGGGCACTAACAGTGAGTAACTGAGTATCGGGTGTGTATGTGGGTCACACCGAGCTTCTTATGACTTCCCCTCCTCTCGGCCACATGCGAGCAACACTCTCGTTATCTCTCGCAATCCAGTCAGTGGCCACTCTATGTTCGCACCAGCTGCTATCCAGTAGCGGAACTGCTGTGTGGCACTTGTGGTAGTATCCGGCTGTTCCATGTTCCACAATGCTAGCTTCATCACAAACATCGGCTAATAACAATGTTGTGGAAAAAATAAATGAATGAAAATGAGAGTTTTATAACTAACGAGAATTACCTAAAATAAGATTTTAGGAATTTCACAAAATGACACTCCCAACATGGCTATAACTTCAAGAGTATAGTTTTAAGTGGTTTTTCATTTTCATTTAAATAATTTTTTTTTTCACAGCTGACAAACTGATGTATAGTCAAGGCATAAACGCACAAGAGTATTACAGCATTTCCAGAGGATTTTACGATTATGAGCAAATCTGTTGCGTAAGTTAACCTACTGTATGTGGCACATGGCTTTGCTTAGCAATTTGGTAATAACTTTAATAAAAAAGAAGGACACTGATACTTAATGTATTAACAGGAATGGCAAAAAAAACCATTTTTGATAGGCCAGTTAATAGTATTTACAGGCATTTCTACTACGATATTAAAGAAACTCAACACTGAGTGACCATAACACAGACTTTAATGTCTTCGCAAGCATATCTTGTTATTTCAAGTTGTATCTATGGCATTTTATAAATGTAACAAAATATTTAAGTTATCTTCAATTTTTATTGATATACATACATTGAAATGATTATCTTCACACATTCCAAATTCCTATGCCTATACATCTGGGGACAATGGTGATATCAAAATAAATATTTTTCCTCATAGCCATTTAATTGATACCAAATTCTGGATTCAGCATAATTAGCCAGTGACCACTAATAGGCCGTACTAATGTAATATGCGAAGAATTGATAACTCTCACTACTATTAATCTATATTGGCCTAGGTCTAGGCTACAGCAACATTAAAGCTGGCTTGTCAAAAATTGTTATAAAAATAAAACAAATGCCAAACCTGTAACCTGCAATAAAAATTATGGCAACCTTACTAAATGTACACAAACCACTAAAAATAATTTTAAAATTAACAGTAATGTGGTAAAAATATTTATTGCTAAAAGATTGAGTTGCTTCTCAAAGTAAACTTACAATTAATGGTGTTTATATGAATTGTATGTATAATAAATTATTACATATAGATTATAGCAGGTATCAGACAAGTATTGAAAAAAAATAATAATAATTCTAAACAAATAAAAATGCCCAGCATACTGGCATTTGAAACAACCTCTTGCTGTCTATAGTAAAACGGGATCTACTGCACTAAATCTTTAATTTCTAAATTTGCAGAAGTTTTCCATTTAAATGTTTGCATATTTTGAACATTCATAGTTACAATAATACAGTATATAAATTAAAGCTATTTGTAAAACATTACCATACCTCAATGAAACAAACGGTAGTTGCTTTTTTGCAATATTTATGAATGAAATATGTTCACAGGAAAGAATAACAAATAAAGAAAATAACGGTAAAAAAAGATAAATTCTTTAAATAAAATTTGCTGTACCAATGTTCATAACACTTCAGATTTACTGTAAGTAGGTAAACTTAAAATAAGTTAACTATAATGGGGGTAAAATATTTAGTCAATATTTGCCATGCCATTAAATTACTTATACAGGCATTCAGGAGATTTGTGTTAACTGAAAATTGTTTGATTATCAAGTTAACAATTCTTGTTTTGGCATGACTCGAGAGAATAAGATATTAACAAACTGAGGTTTCAGGTAGAGTGGCCTTTCAGAAGACTTGACTCAACATCCTCCAAGTTACTACAAACAGTGATTAACTGTAACTGCACTTTCCATCCATACTTAGTCATTGTTTTATATTTACCATTTTACACACAAAATAACCAAAAATACAGCAGCAGCACACTAAGAATGTTAGGCTTGCAATAATGTATTTTTAGAATACTTAACATTACCAGAGTTAAGCTGGCTATCAATAGAGATGGACGAGTCTGCAAATTTTTTAATAGAGTCGAGAACTCAGTAATAATCCCAGCGAGTCAAGTACAGACTTGATAAATTTTTAGTCCAGTCCTTGAAGATAGTGTCGAGCCGGAGTAGATGCAGTTTTTCTTCGAGGGATGATAAACCAAAAAAAAAGCACAGTATTTACCTGAATATAATTCTATGATTCATTTTTACCAAAACTGTGGAAACTAAAAGCGAGGGTCACATTATAATCACAAAACTTGTATCTTGCCAATTGGAACAGCATAGTAGAAAAAAAATCTGGCTTTGCCTCTTAAATGTGTCACTTATGCCACTTTAGACTGCTGTTAACTACCACCTCCTGAACCTCCACTTAATTGAAAAAACTACAGGCTCTGCCTGTAACCTGCGTCTCTTACGCCTCATTGGTGCGAGGCTTCCTGAACCTCTCCACAGTGAGAGAGGGGAGAGAGCGAGAGAGAGGATAACACTACGAGCGAGGAATGAGGGAGGGGATGCAAATGGAGTAAGTCCAGAGTCCCTTCGTCTTCTCTTCACGGTGATTGCTGTCGCAGGTAACCAGGCCACTGCATGCCACATTCCCTGCTTTCTGAACAAAACACTTTCGAACTACAGCCACCAAACTCAATATATTTTTTTCTTCCTGCAGTGCCACATTATTTCCAGGTAAATACTACTGTACATCACCACATTCTCTGCTTTCCGAATAGCAGCTGCTTTTGAAATTGTCATAAAAAAAAAAACATTTTTTTTTACAACTCCGGCTTAGTGCTTCAAAAGAGACTATTTTACCACAATACTGAAGAAATTGGAACCCGAAAGGGTCTAGTAAAAATGGAATAAATTTATATATTTTTAACAATTTGTCAAGTACTTGAATTGAATTTCCAATCCACAAAGATTATTTTTTTTATGTAGTCATTAGAAAGTTTGGGGTCACATTATATTCAGTCGCATTATTTTCGGGTAAATACAGTATCACATTTGATTATGCTGCAGTACTAATGGTCAATAGAAGTAATGCGTTTCAGTAAGTATCTTACTATTCCACATCATATTTTTAATTCATGATTATTTAAGTCTCTCATATTAAAGTACATATTGTTAATTTCGCTGTTTTTAAATGTAAATTGTGAAAAATGCATTTTTCGGAGAGTGCAATTATGTAAAATAAAATGTACTTTAAGAAAACTGTGTGAGAAGCAAGATCATAGATATAAGTTTTTCACAGTAAAGTGTTTGCAAAATAGTATCACGTGTTTTTATTCTAGTTACTTACATTCAATATGTATACAGTTTTTTTTTTTTAAAATACAGTTGGGTCTCGTCCCGCAAAGTACAATGAACTCGACTTTCGAGCTGAGTCGAGCTGGAGCCATTCACTCGAATCAGCTCCAGTCTTCGAGTCTCAGTCCATCTCTAGCCAATATCATAATGTCTGATATTTTATATGATAAAAACTGAAACTTAAATGTTACAGATTCTTGTATGATAGATACTGTATGTACTTTATACTCATGCATTTTACTATGTGTTTAGTAGCTTGCCATGTGTTTGATAACAAATTATTAAAATATATATACATATATATATATATATTCTCCAACTTTTGGATGAATGGGAAATCAGGAAGAGATAAAGAAAAAAAAAAACTGAAATACTTTTAGTACTGCAATCTTTCTAAACAAAAATCATTGCAAATGAAAACAAGGAAAACATTCTGCAAGTATGCAAGACGTTTATACATTACGGCCAATTCAAAAACAATTTTCAAAACATGCGTATTCTAGAATTTTACATAGTAGTAATGATAAGTATGATTACGATCACATGAAAAAACATTATGTGGTACATGAACGAACTGCCAACATATACCTTTAAGCAAAAAATAACCATCTAAAACACAAGCACACACAAAAGATAAATTTAATTTACAGTTAAAATAATCACGCTGATATCTAAAAAAAAAATTGTTAATATGTTGCACACGCTGATAGTCCATGAATTATTCAGCATCAGCTGGCCGACCAAAGCGAAGCTGCTGGTAATCGGCGAACGCGCTCGATGGGAAATGCGGGGCCGCGCGGGCGAAGCGTCTATAACCTCTTGTAGAGGTACAGGTAGGCGAGCTCCTTCGGGGGGTTCTCGGACAGGGCGACCTTCTCGTCGTTGTAGATGACCCAGCGGCCGTCGCGGAGGATGTGGCAGACGTAGTGGCCCACGCTGGTCGACGTGCCCATGTGCGAGATGAACGCCACCAGCTGGTACACTGCAACACCCCCCGGGTCCCCGCGGGACACTTCAACGACCCGCTTGCACTCTCTCCGAACACACGCTCTAGTGCTCGCGTTGCCTATTCCAGTCCAATACTCAGCCATTTTCAGTTCTGGATCCAAAAATACAGTACTGTTTATCGGCTTGAATATAAAACACCTAAGAGCCACCGTTAGGAACATTCGTCTCAAAATAAAAAGTTATAATATGATAATAGAATTTTTCCACAAATAATTTAGGAGTTATTTTTATGGTAGTCAAAAACAAGTATGTAGAAATATGTAACTTGGAAAAAGAATTGTGCATCTGTGTGGAACATATATTTGTAAGTAAGGATGGCTTCAGCCCAATGGTGGCAAATCATAATAAACTTTATGTTTTTTATAAATTTCTTACAACAGTAACAGAAAACGTAATGTCGAGCAGAGCAGAGCAGCTGGTCACTAGTAATATCAAAACATTCCATAAAATTATGTTATACACTCAATAGAGCAATTTAAAAAAAATATAAGTATAAAGATATGGCTTTTTGAATTAAGACTCCTTAGAAATAAAAAAATTTACTATCGGATGACGGTCTTGATTAAAAACAATGATATAAAGTATTTCCAAAATTCTCATTCCAAATTTTCTTCGCAAAAATACAATTCTTCAGAAACATTTAAAAAAAATTTCATTTAGCAATGGGTCGGATCAAGACTTTCTTGAAACCGAATCTCGAATTCTTAATTCCAGGGAGTACCCCAAATATACCCCTCGAATCTAAAACTACACGTCAAGGGTCCAAAATAAAATCATTTACAATGAAGGAAAAATATAAACTATGTTGCTGAAACATTCCACCCTTTTTTAATGGTGGTTTCACAAATTAAGTTTCCAGAATCAATACGTATTAAAATTTTATTTCTACAATTACATGTAAAAATTACGATATTTCAGGGAATGGTAAATGGACAAGTATTAAGAAAAAAAATGGCCTAGTAAACTTCTGAGGTTACTAGTTCTGAATTTTTAAATATACTTTATTTCCTTTAATATTTTCCTTGGATAATTTCCTCGAATATAGAATCCTTCGAATACTATGGTTGAAGCGTACAAAAGCTCCAGGCGCACAGAAGTACCAATAAGTCCCTTCACATAGGAACAATGTGAAAAGCGTTAGTTCCCCTGTGTGTTTCAACACTGACGGAAGGAAAACCATTTCAAAGGCAAGGCAAATTTATTAAGGTACAAACAATAATGAATGCTTCTAAACACCCTAATGTTAGGGTTCTACAAACAAGGCAATAATATGCGAAGCGTGTCATCCGGGTGTCGATCATGGGTAAGACAGTCGGGTGAACAAAGCTGAAAGACTCGTGATACCAAATTTGAGCAGAGTACAACAGGGTTCTGAAAGGCCCACCCCCCGATTCATTTTGCGATACTCTGACATTCATACACATATACCTTTAAGCTGCTCTTACTATTGGCTCACTGTTCGTCTGGGCGACTCTGGGCCCAGTGAGAAACCCTCAACCAAAGAAGTAACGAATCACAGGCCAACACCAGTTGAGACGACTCGCAAGTCAGCAGCCAACGAACTGGCGTTATTTGCCCGAATGCACAGAGGACCGTGTAGACTATCCTGGAGGTCATCAAAACCGCGAATTTTCCAGGTCCCTAGCGATAGTGACAGCGAGAGCGGACGGCACCCACCGCTGCTGCCGTCCCGGAACTCGGGCTCCCTCGGGGCCTCCTCCTCCTCCGCGTCCAGCTCCGCCTGGTGGCTGAAGATCCAGTCGGCCGCGCGCTCCACGTTGTTGCCCGTGGCCTTGAGCGCCTTGGTGGCCTGGGGCCGCGTGAAGCCCATGGACACGATGGCTGCCAGGGCCTCCTCGTCCGGCACGAAGCCGGGCTTCTTCACTGCGCCGCAACAAGTCGCAAACACACTCTCGCTTCCCCTCGCGCCTGCCCCGTGACTAACCATCAAACCGGAAAGCTTGTCCGTTACAAATTAAACACCAAAATGCAAGTTAATACAACCATACAGCACCAAAATGTAACTTATATTATGAAATTAATCAGTATTTTTAATTTAAAATGTACTCAAATCGCACAGGAAGTTTGCATCAAAATGTATGCGCTAAAAAACATTGGAAAAATTGTTAATTTTTTTTTAAAATTTTAATCTTGCAACTGTTATCAGTAACTCATTTTTATATTATGGCATTGGTACATTATTCTAGCATACAACACTTGCCTATTTTTTTTTTATTGTTCTGAGTCTATTACACGTTATTATTTTGTAAAAGCGTTCCATGTATCAGTCAAATTTGAACTGTTTTTAGTGAAATAAGTATCATGAAAATTAAAGTGTAATTTTTAAAAATAACATACAGCAAAATCCCTTATTTACATTTTTCCCGTTATTTGCACTATATTCTTCAGGTCCCGTTTAGTTCCCATTTAGTCCAATACAATACTTTCACGCTAATTACGTCTCAAAAATTGAATCCATCCCGCTATTTACGTCACGTAACAACCATAAACAACTTGGTGCAATCGCCAAAAAAGATGAAACTGCAAAAGAATTGTCCAAGAATAAACATGTGAAACGAGTCAAAGATTGCGTTCATATCGAAAACCACAACAAAATGTACTAGGGAAAAACGTAAAATCACGAATGTATAAACATAATGGGATTGTCGGGAATATTACGTGGATGCTGATACTGTATTTATGTCACAACTTAGCTGAAATACTGGTACGAGACATAAACTTCACAAGATAAAATGAGCGGAGTCTTGGTAAATGTTTTATACGTATTTTATAATTTCGGAAGTATTGTACAATTGACGCATATTTTTTAAACTAACCATTTATTTCTGGGGATCGTAAATAATTAATTATTGGTATCAAGACATCAAGATGAATGTAAACTTGAACACATCACGGCAGCGAGAAAACTGGTGCGTATACCGATAAACTGGTATTAGAACTGGACAAAACTGGTACACGGGAGGTGGAGCTTATATTTTTTTCCGCTAAGCTCGCGTCTATTGGCTGGCTGCTGATGGAAGGTCACGAGTCTGGGCGGAGCATACTGCGCATGCGCAGCTCAGAGAACAGAGAGAGCCAGCCGGCGGCCACGCTGCGCCGTAACAACAGCTGATCGAGTACAATGACCTTTCTCCGCGCACGGTGCACTATTGACGGTAAATTTCCATCAATTTGCGGCCATTTTTTAAAATTTCTTTTACTGTGGTGCAATGCGTATGTGTAATGTAGCCCGTGTATTTGTGTGTATGTGCATTTGTTCTGAACGCTGCAGGATGCGACTGTATTTTAATTAACTTTAACGTATTTCTTACTTTTCCCTTTATTTACACTTTCCCACTTATGAACACTTTTTTACTTTGTCCCCATGAAAAGTGCAAATAAGGGGCTTTGCTGTATGCTATATTTATGAATAACAAAAAGTAAAACAATAACATCTCTTGTTTTAAAATCGAAATCTATCTAGAAATAACACCTTAAAATCCCAGGTTCGATTCCCGGCCAAGTCTGCAATTTTTCCGTTGTGGCAAATTTTCCGCAAGAGTTCATGGTCGGTATACCCGCCCTCTGCAGGCAACAAGTATAGCCCATGCCACCCACAAGACGGGCGCTCACTAAGTTCAGGCTCCGACATTACGACGATGTTCCCCGTCCGACCGTAGTTCCCGCGGGGGGAAGAGGGGGGGGGGGGGGGGGGTGTCAGGGAGGGCTACTCACGGTCCACGCCGGGCGGGACGAAGGGGTCGGCGAAGTCCGAGTCGGCGACGTGCTCCATGAGCCACGCCGTGGCCGCATCCACGCCCCGGTCGCCCGCGAAGTAGGCGGCCTTCTTGCAGGACTCGGGCGGGAAGCCCATGCCGGCCAACTCCCGCAGCAGGGCGGGGTCGAGCGCGGGGAGGGAGGGCGGGGGTCCCCCCGCCGCCTGCTCGGGCAGGGGCTCCTCCCCGGGCTGCGGCCCCGGGCCCCGCAGGGCCCCCAGGTCCAGCGTGTCGGGCATCTCCACCGCCACGTCCAGCTTCGCGGGCGTCCAGTCCTCCCGCAGCGTGAACTTCTTCAGGTGGATGAGCAGGTACTCGGGGAACGTGGCCAGCCGCGTCGTCCTGCCAGGGACCCCCGGGAAACTGTCGGCTCCGCCACGCGACCAATCACTGCCACCCCCTTCCTTCACGCACACCGCTGGAGAAACAGTCTTCACTTCCGAAGTGTTACCGACGAGACGGTCAACTAAAAGATTTAAAAACTTTCCGGAGAGAAAGAAAAAAAAATTCTTCATTATTTTAAACATCAGAGCCCTGACAAATATTAACAGCGATTTTGTGTACTACTTACATAGGTAAAATTTTATTTTAGGGTGATTCCACATCTAATCAGCACTCTTTCAGCCTGACCCAATTACCGTATTTACTCGTGTATAGCGCGCCCTCGTGTATAGCGCGCACCACGATTTTTGCAACAAATTGCAAAGAAAAAAAAAATTTGAAATTTTTTTTCCCATAAATAAATTTTACTAACATTTTGTGGTACCTGATTATTTAAATTGATGTGTGGTGATGCGTCAGGAAAATACTTAAACTCTGCTGTGTAGACGGAAGATAATGAAGCGCTGTATCGTCACAACTGGTACGTGGGCGTGAGCGGGAGGAAGGGAGGCAGGCAGGAATGTGACACGGAGTAGATGACTCACCGGTAGCAGCTGTGAAGAAGCGAAGGAAGTGGTAGGGGGGGACTGGTGTCAACATTTTCTCTCTCTCTCTCTCTCTTTTATTTTACTAGCTGTAGAGGGGGTCTAAAAATAAACACGAGACCTGCGTGCTTGCGCGCGCACGTGTGTGTGTGTGTGTGTGTGTGTGTGTGAGAGAGAGAGAGACCAGGTTGTGTGCGTGCGTGTGTGTGTGAAAGAGAGGCCTTGTTGCTTGTGCGTATGTGTGGGGGCTGGCCAGAAACGTCACCCGGCAGTTAACGACTTCCACTCCTCCCCGCCTCCGCCCCCCCCAAATTTTTTTTTTCCGTGTATAGCGCGCATCCTTATTTTTTTCCTTTACTTGAGGGGAAAAAAGGGCGCGCTATACACGAGTATATACGGTAATTTTTAATGAATTTTTGTTTATAGTTTACCTGCATGAAGTAAATGAAGAATTAATTTTTTTCTTTCTTTTTTTAGATTTATTAAGTGAGAGGGTTTTCAAAAATTAATTTACAAAATAATTCAAATTTTACATGTTTCTGATCTAGAAAAATATTTGTCATTTGGGGACGACTGATGTTAGAAAGCTCAATTAGCTCTCACTTAAATGGTTATCATAAGACATATTACAATCCAATAGGGGTTGATTCTTTAAAAAATATGATGGGAGTTTCGAAATTTAGTTTTCTGAAAAAGTGACTACTTTAAAATTTTTAAAAAATTCCCAATAATTGGTTGCACCAAACTTATTTTACGTATTAAATATCATTTTGGGATCATGATATATGAGGCATAAATCTGTGGATTCCATTAAGAGCAGGTATTTAATAGTACCAATTTTTGTTAATATATTTACCAGATAATATCAGATATTAAATAAATAAAATAATTAAATAACAATTTAGCACAAATCACTTTATAGTAATATTGCAGAATATAAAGCTTTCATAAAATTACAAAAAAAAATTATTAATAATCCTATACTTTAAAAACAAAATTGGTCTCGAAATAAAACCATAAAATCTTGTCTCTACTGATCAGTTCCAACCTCGACAGCAAGCTACGCACAACAACTTACTTCCTTGCCGTGGTCTTGCCGTTAATGGCGGTGCTGTAGAACTGCTCGACAACGTCCGCCCGAGAGAACACCTCCAGACACGACGCAAGCGTCACCCGGGGCCTGACGACCCGCTCTCTGTCCTTCTCCGCGCTGGAAGATCGAGAAAACGAGGCCAGGCTCTCGAAGCTGCCTGAGGAAAAGGGGGAACGGCGGAAGGAAGGTCACGAAGGTCCCGGCCCGCGTACCTCTTCTCGTACGCGGCGACCTCGTCCTTGTTGACGGCCGCCTCCAGGGGTATCGGCAGGGGCAGGCTGTACTCCGTGCGGTACGTGTACTTCACCTTCTTCGACTCCCCGCACTGGAAGCGGTCCTCCACGCGGAACTTGAAGCACTCCGACGGATTCGACTGGTGACGGCTGTTTCGCTGCAAACAGATCAGTACGTGCCTACCACGGGTCTAGGTAACGTGTTTGAACTGGCGGTTCCTAGCTGCCGTTTTCCTCTCTTCGCAACTCAATTAGTTGTTCTTAATTCCCGACCACCACGTACACGATACTTGTGAATACGTTTTTAATTTCTTGATGGTGACATACTTACCCATTTTATGAACAAGGTTAATTTCTTCACATACAGACGTTGCAAAATTTTGAACACTGTAGGTATGGTTATTTCATGTTCTTTATTTAAAATGCTGTGTCTCTTATACTAACATGAAGTAACAGCCCTACAGCAGAAAAGCAGTAAACGGACCTTTTCCCAAGTCACTCTGGGGTGGGATGGAATAGAGGACCCATTGGACACTTTGTTCAAAACCGAAATAGATTTAAAAATAAGGTCATTTAGATAATATACACGAAATCCAAGGAACGGATCGAAGTTACAAAACCTGACATGAACTGGGCTTAGCTCGAAACTTGAAAATCCAGTTTATACACACAAGTCCTCCAAATTTTGACTTGATTATTGAGCCCAATATCTCGCTTCTTAATTTCGAGCCTTAGCATGTAAGATTGGATTTATTCACAATCCAAAACTGATTACATTTTCAAACATCATTTTGAAATATAGAGCAGTTAAGAATAATTCAAACGTACACTTACCTATGATGATGTCGTCCAAAAGAAAGTTTATAGACAAAAGTTTGATAAATTCATGGTTTGGTACACTCAGATACTCACGGAACTACAGACGAAATACTCAAAAACTATTTTGGTTCTATCGCAGTTCACCACATAATGTCTTTTAAAGCTCAGCTGATTATTAAAAATGCAGACTGGATTGTCTCTGTGGAACAGAAGGAAGCTGCCGTTACCTCGAGCACGTTGACGAGGTGCAGGAAGAACTCCTGGGCGTCCTGCTGGCTCTTGGTGGAGAAGTCCGGGTGGCCGCGGCCAATCAGGGCCTTGAACATGCGCGGGGAGATGCCGTTCCGGTCGTCGTCCGCCTCCTCGCCCTCCGGCGGGGGCCGCGAGTAGCGCCCCGACAGCAGTCCCACCCCCAGCTTGGCCCTGCCACAACACTGGTGCGTCACACACATCGAACTTGCCCCCGGCGGCGCGTCTCGCGGCAACCACCACGTCCAACACAACCAACTCACATCTGCACGTTGAAGTCCGAAGGCGGGTCGGCCGGCAAGGCGGAGAATATCTCCGGCGCCTTCTCCACGAACCTGGAATCACAAAGGAACATCGATCCATTTGTCTGGGTTTTATGTATAATCATCAGCAGGTCACAGAGATGAACAGAGAACAGACAAATATAAGAAGAGTTGGGAAAAAAGAATGACCTATAGCCACCCAGGCGCTTTCCCCAACTTTAAAGAATCCACTTTCAAAGTGTTCAATATTCTAACTAAATTTATCATTGACAAGTTAAAATTTTTCTGCACCTTTAGTATTATATGTAGTAAGATAAAAACTTTTTATACTGTATTTTTTCTTTTTATAATTCTAAGTCACTAAACAAAAGAGCATGTAAAATAAAATAACCTAACTTTCTGAAGTGAATTTTGTAAAAAAAAAAATAACACTGCGCATAAGCAAAACATAACCTACACATTTTCAAGTCTCTACCATTGACCCATGCCACATGAGAGTATAGACTCAGCAATCATATTAGTATCAAGGGCATTTAAAAAATTACAACTGATAACCTATTAAAGTTACAACCTAAACACAATTGGCTAGTATGTTCTATTTATTTTATAGGATGGTGATGTCACCACCAAGGTTAATTTGGGAATGGCTTACAAGCATGGCAGAGATAAGACTTGAACAAGTGAAGAGTTCCAGTTAAAAGTGTAAATATGAGCTGATTTCATGATTAGAAAACAAATTAGGCTTTGTGTTTGAATTTTTGCAGTAATCATAAAATAAAATGGAATTTGCCTTACTTCGTACAGTTTTGCGGTTCATGAAATTAACCTGCCTCTATATATTTATAATCACAATATTTGGGGCTAAACAATAAAACTGACACACTTTTTTCTTTTTTTCCATCGGCTAGGTGACTTGTGGTCAGATTACGGAAAGTGGGGCACTGATAGGTCACAAATAAACACAGCATGCTGTACTTTCATGGTGACTGAAAATTGTACCAGGTTTAACCTAAAACTGAGAACGGATTTTTGACGTGATAACGTCTTATAAATAGATGAATGCCGGCAGCATGCATGAAAAATTTTCACGTTCTGCCTGAGCAGAGTGTGCAAGACCCAGCTAGCCACCCAGCGAGAAAATCTTCTATAATATCAACAGGTTAAGGCGGGCTTTTTAAATACTTGTTCGTGATTATATTTAAACAAATTATTAAAATTAAATTTGCACAAAACTGTAAATAATAATCGAAAATTAAAAAGTATACAATTTTTCATCAATGTTTTATGACTTATCGTGTAAAAATTATCGTCTGTAAACCGACTTTACAGACAACCCCCTTTTTTAAGAACCGGAACCTAACGAGAACTGGGGAAGGCAGTAGGTTCAACACTGCCAACCGTGTACAAAGCCGAGGGCCGGGAGCTGACCTGGTCTGGAAGTCCGGCACGGTGAACACCACCTGCATGACGCTGTTCAGGTAGCAGGAGTTGCCGAGGTTGGCGAGCCCCGTATAGCCGGGGCCGTACAGGGGCCTCAGCTTGCTGCCGTCCTCCTGCATGAGGGCCCACTCCCCGTACTTCTGGTTCAGGTCCAGCTCCAGCTCCACCATGGACTTCTCCGTCTGCAACGGCACGAACCAGCACGCTCCCACAGGCCCCCGGGCTCTGCCAGCGTGCTCCCACAGGCCCCCGGCTCTGCCAGCGCGCTCCCACAGGCCCCCGGGCTCTGCCGGCGCGCTCCCACAGGCCCCCGGGCTCTGCCGACATGCTCCCACAGGCCCCCGGGCTCTGCCGGCGCGCTCCCACAGGCCCCCGGGCTCTGCCGGCGTGCTCCCACAGGCCCCCGGGCTCTGCCGGCGTGCTCCCACAGGCCCCCGGGCTCTGCCGGCGTGCTCCCACAGGCCCCCGGGCTCTGCCGGCGCGCTACCACAGGCCCCCGGGCTCTGCCGGCACGCTCCCACAGGCCCCCGGGCTCTGCCGGCGCGCTCCCACAGGCCCCCGGGCACTGCCGGCGCGCTCCCACAGGCCCCCGGGCACTGCCGGCGCGCTCCCACAGGCACCCGGGCTCTGCCCGCGCTCCCACAGGCCCCCGGGCTCTGCCGGCGCGCTCCCACAGGCCCCCGGGCTCTGCCGGCGCGCTCCCACAGGCCACCGGGCTCTGCCGGCGCGCTCCCACAGGCCCCCGGGCACTGCCGGCGCGCTCCCACAGGCACCGGGCTCTGCCCGCGCTCCCACAGGCCCCCGGGCTCTGCCGGCGCGCTCCCACAGGCCCCCGGGCTCTGCCGGAGCGCTCCCACAGGCCCCCGGGCTCTGCCGGCGCGCTCCCACAGGCCCCCGGGCTCTGCCGGCGCGCTCCCACAGGCCTCCGGGCTCTGCCAGCACGCTCCCACAGGCCCCCGGGCTCTGCCAGCGCGCTCCCACAGGCCCCGGGCTCTGCCCGCATGCTCCCACAGGCCCCCGGGCTCTGCCGGCGCGCTCCCACAGGCCCCCGGGCTCTGCCGGCGCGCTCCCACAGGCCCCCGGGCTCTGCCGGCGCGCTCCCACAGGCCCCCGGGTCTGCCAGCGCGCTCCCACAGGCCCCCGGGCTCTGCCGGCGTGCTCCCACAGGCCCCCGGGCTCTGCCGGCACGCTCCCACAGGCCCCCGGGCTCTGCCAGCGCGCTCCCACAGGCCCCGGGCTCTGCCAGCATGCTCCCACAGGCCCCCGGGCTCTGCCAGCGCGCTCCCACAGGCCCCCGGGCTCTGCCAGCGCGCTCCCACAGGCCCCGGGCTCTGCCAGCATGCTCCCACAGGCCCCCGGCTCTGCCAGCGCGCTCCCACAGGCCCCCGGGCTCTGCCAGCATGCTCCCACAGGCCCCGGGCTCTGCCTGCCGTCCACCGCCCGGTCTTCGAGGGACCACGAGAGGTGATGCTGAGCTGCTACTAGAGGTGGGTTGCAGAGTATCAACATGCTACTTTGTAACTGATACACGCCTGTATCAGGTACTGCAAACGATTACACTATTCAAGTATCAAGTACTTTAGTACCAGTTTAGAATTCACCTGGAACAACACCACGGCCAATGTGCGCAGAACCGCTGCTACTGTACAGGGACAAGTTTTCATGGGTTTATTACTGGCCATTTATAGTTTTCAAAAAATAAGATTTCCGTGTTACTGTTTAATAATATTTACTCCACCAATATAGTTAAAAAAAGAAAAAAAAACAGAATTTTTACAATAAAATGATTTGTAATAAATTTTTCCGAAACATATACATTTAGAACAATAAAAAATTAATTAATGAGCATTTGTGATATTATACTGGCAGAAGAGGTAGAGTAAACTTCAGGGACTGCAAAATACCACAAAAAAAAAACAAAATACCACAAAAAAAAGAAGGCAAAAAACATTCAATTCTATGACAGTTGCAAAATAAAAATAAAAAAATTTTACAAAATAGTACAACAATCAGCTCATAGTTACCCTTTTAATTAGAAATGGATGAATTTGTAAATTTTTTGAGTAAAATTGAGTCGACTCGAGTTCAGTATTTACACCTTTGAGTGAAGTCCTGATGTGATCATTTTTAAGCGAGTCCTTGAATTTTCGATTTGACTCAAGTAATTGCAGAAAGTTTTTTTTTAGGTGAATTATCGGAACCGATTATGCTATAAAACTAAAAGTCAAAATAAACAATGCATGCAGGAACTTGCTAGATTTTATTTTAGTAAATGTTAAAAAAAAATTCCTCAATGGCACAAAGTGGGATAAATTACATAATTAGATATATTTTATCAGCATCTAGGATTAAAACTTTTTTCTTATGTGTAACAACTTCACTATAATCAAAATATAGTACAAAAATTCATTATTTCAAAATGTAAATATTTTAAATAAAATAATAAATTATTTGTTTTGGTAATCAAAACTTTTAAATATTTGCACAGGTATATGACTAAATGAAACTGGTATGAAACGCAAGGAAGCAGGAAACATGAGGAGGTAAACAAATATCGGAGTTAGCGTAGGCACAGGAGCAATCAAAATACAGTCGACATGGAGCATTCAAAATCCAGACGACGTCACCTTCTCCATGTTCGCGATGTTGATCCCAAAATGTGCCAGATGCTGGATCAAATTCGGGTCTTCCACCATGTCATCTTCGTCGTAGCTGTACACGTCCGCCTTGCCGTCCTTGGTGATCGTGCCCAGCTTCACCGCAAGGGGAAATCCTAGCGGGGAAAAAATAAAAATAAAAATCTACTTGATAAAAAAACCACTGATTTTGCATAAAACCTGAACAAAAAAATCGGTTGTCTGTAAAGTTGGTTTACGGACGATAGTTTAACGTGACGTCATTCGCAACAAAACAGTGATGAAATGATTGCATACTTTTATGAATAAAATTGAATCATTTTTTATTGAATTATCACTAATTTGTATGGATACAAAGAAGGAGTGAAATGAAATCTACAATTTAATTGATAAATTTACTTTTATTTGCACTCATTAATTCAAATATGTTTATTACTTTAACGAAAAGATTATTTTAACTATAACTTTTATACAATGTTTGCTATTTAACTTCTTCCAATCTGTGTTATTCTGTTAAAGATAGGATGATGATAGGAAAAGTAGGAAACGAATTAGGAGTGTTTCAAGTTTAATGTGCCTCGAAAAAGTCAAATTGATGGTTGTTCCAATCGAGTGGAAGAGAGATAGATGCGGCGCAAGCGTACAATGAGCGTAACGGGTCACAACATAACGGGACAATGTGCGTTACGGGACACTTATTTGTGCGTTCACTCGACGTTCATCGATTTATTAGACGTTGTCACGTCAAAAGTCAAGTGGTTAGTAACACACACACTTGGAACGTCACACAAGTGAAATAAAATGTGCTGTTAACGAGACTGCTAGCGAAGAGGCCTGCACTCCGGGCCGTGGGTTTCGTAGAGACACTCCCACCCCGCCTCCCCTTCAACAGGAACAACTCAGATAGCACCCATCACTCCCTCTCTCTCTTACGCAACACGGACCCTGCATCGGTGGGCCTCTCTCTTCCCATGGAGTCCAGGGGCTTCTCACACTCAGGAGGATTCGTGCCGAATCCCCAGAGCCCTGTCTCGTGAAGTGGCGTAACTACGACACCTTTGTTCTTTAAGTCAGGGGACATTTTTTTGAAGCAACACTTCGGAGGGATGTTAAGACCTTTCCAGAGGCCGTCCTGCAAAGTGGAGTGAAGTGAATACGGTGAGTGACCCCTTGGCAAGTGATGGCCTGCGAACAGCGACCGGCTTTGTGTGCAAAGGTTGGAGCATCATCGGGAACGGAGTCACAGCGCGGCGGACGAGCAAGTAGTGCGAGGCAGAGGCAGTGTGTTGCGACCAGGATGCGTGTTACGAGACGAACAGTATAGAGAACCATGACGACTAATGGGGGCATATGAAATTGTAAATCATTTGCGGACAGTTATTTAGATTGTTGTAATTTAGGAAAAAGTGTACACAGTAGTTAAAAATGAACCTTAATTGAACTAAATGAATACCCAAATATAACTACAAACCGTTTTTTTTTCTGCCCTTTAGGACTCTGCCTCACCTGTGTTCTTGTAGTGGTGCACCGCGTGGTCGTTCCCGCCGCTGCCGTCGTAGAACTTGCGGCCGCACAGGATCGAGCCGTCCGTGAGGTTCAACCACAGGTTCTGGGCCATGTCGCAGCGCTCGCACTTCCACCCGCTCGGCGGGATCCTCCTGCCGTTGTCCAGCTGCGGGAGACTGTTGGCGTGCCTGCACGTCGGGACCACACACACACCACGCTCGTCGCCTCGTCTCCCGAGAAGCTCCCTCGCTCCGTACCCACGAGTCGTTTCCTTTTGTTCCCTTCAGTCGATCATCACACGTGCTGGTGACAGTCACTTTTGTTCAGTGCGAGTGTCTTAGTGTACGCACTTATTATGAGCAAAGTAATGGCTACTAAACATAAGAAAGTGATCGTAACAATAGAGCAAAAACACCAAGCCTGATTTCGTACCGATGCAGGTGAATTAATAACTAGAATCGCGCAAGATTTAGGAGTGGAAAAACAAACTCTTTCTGATTGGGAAAAAAAAAATTCTGAAAGAAATTGAAGATGTTTGTGTGAAAATTGTGAATAAGGACATTCTGGCTAGCAGAAGCACATTAAAAAAAAAAAACAACAAAAAAACGAAAATTAAAAGAGGCTTTGTACATCTGGTTGGGCCAACAACGTGAACAAGGCGTTCGCTGTCTGACGTAACGTTACAAGCGTTTGCGCTCGAACTCAATGAAAAAATTGAAAGGTGACCCTGCTTTTACTGCCAGTGTGGGATGGCTGTCTGGCTGGAAAGATAGATACGGTGTTCGTGAACTTAGTGTAAGAGGTGAAAAAAATTTTTTTCAGGCGACAATAGAGCACATGAAGACTTTAAAGCGCGAAAATAAATTTCGCTGTATGTTAAAATTTGATTAGAAAAAAACATTTAATATGTATTCGTGAAAGTGCCGATACACAATTCGAAATTTGATTTGAACGAAAAGGGAAAAAAAAATGCAGAAGCTTACGACAAATGTCCGTCATCAGTGGACTTTCTGGATTAAAAAGTGAATTTTATTTAATTTTCTGGGGGGGGGGGGGGGGGAGGAGAGAGAGAGCAAAGTAACTTGTAAAAAAAATAGTGACTCTCTGTCGCCAAAGCGACCCGTCACGAGCCCCGACTGGCTGAAGTGCGGTGAGACGCGGAACCAGCGCACTCACTTGGTGACCGTGCGCGCTTCGCCGTCCCACGTCCCGGCCAGGGCCTCCATCTCCGCCAGCTTGGCCGCTGACCTCGCCTCCAGTACCGCCACCACGCTGCTCCTGACCTGCGCGGCGACACCAACACGCTCAAACAGGCACGCCGCCTCCGCTTTCGTTTATCCCTCACACTCAAGCTGCTGCGTTTTAAGACTAAACAGAGGACACAGATCCAAGGGACCACCATTTCGGTAACATCGTATTACCACTAATGTTTTAACCAATTTATTTTACAAATAATGTACCAGGTTTTTTTTTTTAAAACTATAATAATTCTAAAAAAAATTAATCAATTGATCTACTTAAATTATAGTGCAAATTGTAAGCAACGAAAGGGAAAAGCTATATTTTATCATTTTTCGGAGCTGTAATACACTTGAAAAAAAAAAAAAAAACTTGTTACATGTATCTAAGATATATTTTCTCAAAAAATTAAGTCAAACAACAGATATAATATGCTAGTAATCAAAAGTAGTGTTTTTAATTAACAGGCGAATGTTAATAATAAAAGTGAATTAGTTTTTTCAAGATAATTTACTAAACTCACAGCATTTTTTTTTGCAAAGGATTTACAAGTCAACCTTGTATTTATATTGCTGCTTCAACTTTAAATAAGATTTTTTTTTATATGTAAAAAGAAGCCTTACTCACACTGTGTTGAACCTAATGTTAGCAGCAATTTATCTTAATGCGACCGCCAACTAGCCATCCCTTATGAATTGCCAGCTTACTAAATAACCTGCCGTATTTATGCTTGTTACAAATTTTAGTGGATTTGCTTGCAAATGTACGAAACTTTCAATATGGTAAGACATAATTATTTTCCAATTTAAATAGACATTGATTAAATAGGCATGTCTTAGAACCGAGTAGATTTAGCGAACGTAAGATGCCATATATCATAACAAGCATCCCAATTTCAAAACTCAAAAACCAAAAAAGGTACGTCTCATAATCGAGTAGACGTTCAAGTTTTTTTGTAATGACTGTTTTTGTGTTAACAAATGGACGCATTCACTTACGATGTCTGGGAGACTGTCATTCGGCCACGGAACGCTGACGAAACCCGGCATCACCACAAGCGAGTATGATTCCTCGTACTCAAACTTCTTCTTTCCAAAGTCTGGGTCGAAACCACCTTCCACGCCAATCGCGAGCCTGGTTATCTTCTTCTCCGGACCATCGCCTTTCGGGTCGGGCAGTATCTGCGCATGAAGGAAAATAACTATATACTGGACTCAAATGGAATACAGAAAGAGTTTAACTTATGTTCACAAGAATTCCTCAAAAAAAAAAAGTATGGAAATTTAAAGTTATTAAACCTGAATAACATAAATGGTGTTTTGTCCTTAGGTTTATAAAAATTGTCAAAATATATCTTTAAAATGACGATAATTAATTTAAATTTGGTCAAATACACTGAAATGTTGCTACATAGGCCTATAATAAACAATAAAAGTTGTTTAAAAGGAATTCAGTGTCCAATGTATACAAGTAAATTAAATGCTTGCCATTTTAATTTAAGTACATTGAAATATCCTGGAAATAGCACAAACTTGTGATATAAGAATGAACTATGAGTCAACTTAAAATCGTAATTCATTGTTAATGGCCTACCGCAAGTATTTTTTTGTCCAGAATCTTTCGACTTACTATATTAAAACAGCAAGCATAATGTACTACATGATCAATATATACAGGATCATATCAAGGTCACTTCACAGAAAAATGTGTGAGTAAAGGTTAACACTGAAAATACTCACATAATCATTAACCATTTAAAAACAGGAAATTTTCAGTAGGTACATAGGTTAAAGAGAAAATTAAATCACTAAAAATATTCTGTGTTTCGTGACATTAAAATAGGAATCCTCACTTCTATTAAACTAAATATATATACTCAGAAACATTTAAAGTATTTAAAATAAAATAAAAACTTCTTTAACAGCAACTAAATATATTTTCTACCAAACATTAAACTAAATTATACACTACATTCACATATGGAAAAAATTAGCTGACAACAGCAAAAAATATATATATTATGCTAACATGCTGGCTGATAGAAACAGTGGCGTAGCAAGCGGGTGGCACCGCTGCAATAGTTTCACGGTTACTGAACCCTCCCCCCTCTCTTTTAATGCATGAGGGTGGCGCCATTTTCAAGTCTGGCCAGGGGCGCCAGTCACTTTAGCTACGCCACTGGATAGAAACACAACCAACCTTTCGTTTTGTGCGGACAATGTGCAGAAAGACGGAATTTCCAGTCTGTTGATGGTACAACTCAACGTAGTCACGCCCAAAGCCAAGAAAAGTTTTCAAACTCACATAAAGTCCACCTTCCGTTTCCTAAAAAAAAAATCAATCAAAATACATCCGAAAACAAGTTTTATACAATACAATTTTTTTATACAGAAATATTGTTGGCAAGTAAAAGACAGTAAAATACATACTCCTAGTATAACTTGTACCAAACTGGAATCAATAAACAGCCACATTTTATACAATCAAAATTATTAGGCTTACTGGTTTAGCGTGGCCAAAATGTTCACATACACTACATCCAACCTTAGCATTTCCTAAACATCCTAATAAATCTGTCACACTTTCACTTAAATATAATAACACTAACAACCAGTTAGCTACAATAAACCACCATTGCTTGCAACAAAGATTACAGCTCAAATGTTAAAAGTGATAATGTGACGTGCTTTCTTGCGAGCTGATTCAAGAAACAGTGGTGTATTACAAGCAGCATTGTCTGGTAGAGAGGCGTACCAGGGGCAACTAGACGCAACACATGTGGGACCAGCGAAGCAGAGCCCACTAGAGCAGTGAAAGAGAGACTTAGCGACCATGTTCCCAATGGAAGACTATGGAATAAGGAAGGGCACACACACGCAGAGGCAAAAAAACATATGTACGTCCGGACACAAGGACAGGAGATATACACGGTTCCTGTTCCGTGGAATGCATATCGGCATAACGTTTGATATTTACTTACAGGCTTCATAGTTAGTAACAGCCAGAAGGAATTTACTTATTATGTCACGCGGGCTAGTATAGCTGTTGTAATAACCAAGACAGTCCGTGAATTCTGAATTAAACAATGGCCCGAAGCATGGGAAGGAGCACATCGTACAACCCGAGACTCAATGCTGAGCGTCGGACGGCGGGGACCTCGTAGAACGTGCTGAGTCCCGCAGTGGAGGAAATGCTACTGGAATCTCATCATAGTGGGAGCGATAACAGCTCCCACCGTTGCTGGTGTGAGGCTGAAGATGAATTACATCGGCAAAGCTCATGTTCAGATAGTAGCAGGCCCCGACGAGGCATCTTCATTGACTGCTACACTGTCTGGACCACAGGCTCACCTGGCGACCTATAGGCAGCAGCCCCACCAGCCAGGTGTAGGACGCGACAGGCCTCGTAGGCCGACAAACTAAATTAATCTACTCGAGCAATTAAAGATATATGCCGGAAAAACACAAAGAAAACACAAAGTAATTAAGCGATTAAATACTGCACCATGTTAAATTCAAGGAAAATGCAATACTTAAAAAGGTTAGAATCTTCAGGAGGAGGATGTAAGAGGGATTGATAGGTTAGGAGGAGAAGATAGAAAAGATGAAACGGTTGGTAGTAGGGACAGAAGACAGAACACAACTGGAAAGTGTGCAGCAGAGAGCAACTAGCGGTGAAGGGTACTTGGAGGAGTATAAGAAATAATGTAAAAGGGAGTACGCATGTTGTAAGCAAATCAGATGTATTATCGAAAATAGGATGAGAGTTTAAAAGATCAAAGGTGGGCAGAATGAATTCAGGATCACGCCATGGATACACGATAGCGGAATAATCACCCAGAAAGAAAGGTGAGGATGTACCACTTGCTTAGTGGGGTGGGAGCGTGGATAAAGCTGGGTAACAGGACAGAGAGAACTCCAGAAAGGAATAAAGAGAATAAGGACAGAGAGGGGGAATAACTTGCTGGTAATAAGAACAATCGGGAATAAAATAGTTTGGCTGCAGTGTGTACTTGAAAAGG
This sequence comes from Bacillus rossius redtenbacheri, assembly GCF_032445375.1. Lineage (NCBI taxonomy): Eukaryota > Metazoa > Arthropoda > Insecta > Phasmatodea > Bacillidae > Bacillus > Bacillus rossius. The sequence continues at coordinate 56,271,078 of NC_086338.1, forward strand.
AATGTGGTAAAATCAGAGACTGGGCAATACAAGCACCTGGGAGCAACCCTGCAGAGTGACCCAGGTTCAGGAAAGCTGGTGCAGCGGGTGGTAGAGAAGGGGAGGAGAGGGCTGGGGCTGATTGCCAGGACACTGAAGGGGACAGGACGGAGAGTAAAGGAGAAGGTGTATCCAATGTTGGTGAGGCCAATGCTTGAATATGCAGTGGCAATTTGGGACTCGTACCCAGAGATAGAAATTAAGGAACTGGAAAGGGTGCAACGTAGAGCAGCTAGATGGGTGATGGTACGTGCTGGAGGAGGGAAGGGGCGAAGGGTGGGACGCATAGGCTGTATGTGATGACGGAGCTGGGGTGGGGACACACTACACTGAAGGAGGAGATAAGAGATTGGTGACTTTTTTTAGGATGACAAGTGGCGAGGGGGGGCTAGGGAATGCTGGGAGACTGGTTGAACAAAGGGGTGTGTAGAGAGGAGGCATCATGGGTGGAAGATTCAGAGAGAGTGGATAAGAACAGAAAGAGGAAGGTAAGTATTCCTGCTAAGGACGAGGCGGAAGAGTAGGCCTAATGGGATTGAGGTAAAGATAATTAATGTGAGAAGAGGAAAGGACTTACGGAAGAGGCTTCCGAAATTGGGTGAGTAAAGCCTAGTCCACATACCTCGTCCTCGGACCGTAGTCCGCGGACAGCTAACTGCTGATTGGTGCACGTGACCCTCTGACATCACGTCCCCGTGTCCCAATGTCCCATGTCCCAAGATCATTCGCAATTTTTAACTTTTAGTCCGCGGACGAGTCAGAGATTTGTTTGACTCGCGGGATTTGTAAGAGTTTGGAGCAATTTGACCTGAAATAAAAAAAAAGAGTTGGTCGCTAAGAGAACGACTTGAGGTTAATGTTTGTTAATATTTTCCTTGTTTTACACTGTGGTTTTACATGCAGACGTCTTGAAAACTATATGAAGATTTGTCTGAAGTTAAAACTGCTTAGGCAATAATTCACCTAATATTGTGCCACGTATGATAAAAGCTCAATTATATTATGTTGTAATATTTATTTGTTTAACATATTGTCAAAATTAATGTACAAAATATAACCTGCAAACTTAAATTTCAAAACAATTGAAACAAAATAAACTATGCATATGTAAATCTAGCAGACGACTTTAAATGAAAACAACTCGATGTAGACAAAAGCAAATGCCTCGCACATTTACTGCACTCTGGTGTTACGACTGCTAAGCTTTACTTCGGACCTGCTTCGGACCAGCAGCATGTAGACAGCACAAATGTGTGCATTCGTTCGCGGACGTTGGGCGTCCGCGGACCACTGTCCGAGGACGAAATATGTGGACTAGCCTTAAGGGGGGACTCCTTGGAAACGGGCGGAAACCCAATCGCAAGTGAATCAATCAAATCAATCAATTGCAGCATCAAGATCAATCAATATAGCTTAACATATAAACATTTTCCCACGTTTTTACATTATCTTAAAAGGGGTTAACTGAACCTAATTAAACTCTTCACATAAAATCTTATGTATCAAAATCTATTCTACGTAATTATTTGCAAGCTAAACTACTTGAAATATCGAGATGCCGCTTTGCGAAATAATTATAAAAGGTGTACAGGTTTTTTATTTTTAATTTTCCGGCTGTGCCCCACTCACTGCTAGATAAATACCACTACGAAAAAAATTAAACTCACAGGCGTATCGAATGAAAGTACACACTCATCCTTGTAAACTCTCGCATTGCTGTTTGGCACACGAATATCGTTTAAATGTGATGCAATAATATCTATAGCTGCCATTTGACGTTCTTCCACTACTCTCACCGTTTTGAAACGTAAAACAAAATCACAAAATTATAATATAACTTTCAGTTAAACACCAAAACTTAATAAACAAGAGTTGACGCGCTTTAATAGTTTTTTTTTTTTTTTTTTTTTTGGGTTCAACCATACCATAGACAAGATAGATATGAAGCTAAGAAGTTACTAAACGCCCAAGCCAACTGTGGTCCCGAGGAGGGGTGTGACGGGAGCGCTAGTGTCGCAGTGAGAGAGGGTTGGGGAATGAGGAGGGGTTGGCAGTAGGGGAATACGGTTAGCTGTGGAAGCAAGGAGTATACACATGCATTCATAAGTGTACGCAACATGTAAGCATGATTACCTGGATGAAACGATGGCCGTGAAGCGCAGTCGTGCAGTAAGAAATGTTGTGATAAGCTGAAGGTACAGTCGTATGAAACAGCGAAACACAGTGTCTACGAAGATTTCACAGTGTGTACCAAAGTGTGTCACAGCATCGCATCGTACCGTTTGTGTTATAATAATTATTTCACTCAGCACCATATTTAACATATATGTCGGTATACATTTGCCTATAATCAAAGAAAATATTGTTTGTGTGATTAATTAATGAAAAAAATGCAAGAAACATTTCAACACAGTTTCGTGCATAGTGCACGTAACAAACGCCCACTCAGCCATTTAGTTCTTCAATTCCTGATATGTTATCATTGGAATATGTGCTGCTGTTGTCCGAAAAGTCCCATTCACTGTCTGAGCTGGACTCGCCAAAGTTAACAACAATTTTCTCAATTTCGTGCTCCATTAGACAGTCACCTGTCCAGTACTCTGCTTCTGTATGTTTTACATGTAAAATAGCATTTTGCCATTCTTCTTTGGTGACACTAGTGATTGCTTCTGTTGTGATGTTTTCAATGGAACGTGATGATTGAGCGACATTTTTTTCAGCAACACGTGATTTCACAATGTTCCATACATACTCAATAGCGTTAAGCTCACAGTGGTATGGTGGTAATCTTATTACTTCATGCCCATGTTCTTCTAACATCTCATCTATGCGAAACCTGGGAGGTGGACGTCGACCACGAACGAGCTGGAGGAGTTCACATTTTGTCATATCATTGTCATGCAGAATGTTGTTGTTCTGTAACCATTGGATAATATCTTGTTTTCTTGTAGCGGCTGTTGGTGGCATATTTAACTGAACGGAATGATAAGGGGCATTATCCATTACAACCAACGAATTAGCAGGCAGATTTGGAATAAGCTTATCTTGCACCCATCTGGAAAAGTTTGCGAAGTTCATCTCGTCGTGATAATCGCCACTTTTACCTTTGGATTTGAAAATGAGATGTGCACCTGGAATGAAACCTAAATCGCAACCTGCATGTACGATTATCCAACGTTGACCAGCGCTGTCATTCTTCAAAACACCTGGTGTTTAGTTGTCTTGCCAACACTTGCAACTTCCAGGTTTCGTCAATGTACACAACTGTTTTTTTTCTTTTCACCAGCATGCTCATTTGCTTTCATTCGACGTAGGGGATTTGCCCCTACAAGCAACAATGTCATTGCGTTCCATTAATTAATATTTTCCTTTTATTCTTGCATTTTTTGAACCGGAAACCCAATTTATGCAGGATTTTTCTCAAAGTTTCTTTTGGTCCAGGGAAATTTATTTCTTCTTGTAACACTGTAAGAAGCTTATTAAGTGTTGGAACCTCTTCTTTCACCGTATAAAACTGTTGTACGGTGCGCCGTATTACCCCAAGGTCAAACTCATAAACTGTTATCTTTGACTTGTCCCGGGCTTCTGTGGTATGGAGGGGCAGAGGGGAGGAGCGGGAGCGGTCCCCGAGCAGGGGTCGCTGCCCAAGACCCTTTTTACAGTCAGTAGCACCATACCTGGTGGGCATGACTGACAATCCTTTCAACCTTTAGTCTTAGACATAACACGCCTCGGAATAATGAAGGCCGGCCAAAACAAAAAAAAAACTTTCTGCTCCCCTCTTAACTCCTCTCATTCCTTCTCTCTCTCCTTCCTCTAGAGCGGCTTTCGGGATTACGCTCTAGCATCCCTCTAAACCCCTCTCATCCTTCTCTCTCTTCTTCCTCCAGAGTGGCCTTCGGGATTACGCTCTGGAATTCCTCGCTGTAGCGGCCTTCGGGATTTCGCTCTAGCATCCCTATTCTCCTAGAGCGGCCTTTCGAGGATATCGCTCTAGGAGCCTTCCCTCCCTCCTCTTCCTTGATCACAGCCCTGCAAGAGGGCAAGAGGACCAGCCCCTCTCTGCATGGTGGATTGCCGACTACAGGAGCTGTTAAAGTGACGACTGAGGAAGTTACACCCCACCTCAAGCCACCCCAGCACTGGACACTGTTGCCGGGACACATCAAAACAATGTACAAAAACATTTTAAAAAATCCCTCTGCTAGTCTGTCTTGCTTTTATTTACAAGTAGGTACATAAAATACCATAGTTACTTATGCCGCCTATCTTCCTTAACAAACCAACGCACTAGCAAATTATCACTGAAGCATCTGATGGGGCAGCCGACATTAGACAGGGCTAAGACCCAGACTTTAATTAAGGGCTAAAGATTATCATAGCTAAAAAATCCAAAACAATTTCTCCAAAATGGTTACTAAAATTATAACTTGCAAATAAAATAATTGACTTATTGCCAAGTCTATATTTTCATGATGTAAAAAGGGGCTGCACTTTATCTGTCGGCTCAGAACTGTTGCAGTTTAGTTCGAATCTAGCATTAGTCATGTACCACGCAATGAAAACAATCTGCATGCCTCTGATGCTAAGGTTACTGACAAATTATTGTGATTCAACAGCGTGACATTATCTGACTAGTAGCCACGCAGCGCTTATTTTCCCACAGGTAGCTTGTGGGATATTCTGTTACTGTCTATTGATTTTATCATATCCTTGTGATTGATCCTTCACATGGTTCATGCAGTTGCCTTTGATAATGTCACCAAAGTCATTTCTTTTTTACTTAATCACAGCACTGCAAAACATAATTTATTATTTTCCTTTCTCCACTAAGAATCACTTTAAAATTGAGCGACTATTCCACACTAGCATTCGTTTCTGATTCAGGCAGTCAAGCAATAATATGTATAATGTTTTTTCCAACTGTGTTACGCAAGCGGAGCAGGTGCCTGTCCGTTCGGCAGCACATACTGCACACACAGCCTTTTCACCCACCGCGAGGTTCAGTACACAAAGTACTTATTAGTGAGGTTCAAAGTTGCGAACAACCTTGTACCAGATTCCATAAATCTCGTACACTTAAAATAAATATAATGTAACTTTCTCTACCTATTACCCTTACAGCAGTGAGAACCTGGCCTAACAATTGGCCCAAGGGTACTAAATCAAAGGGAAAGAAAAGGTTACGTTAAACAAAACAAAGAGCAGAGCTCAGTGGTATAAATATATTTTCATTATTTTGCAAACAACTTGGTATATGCGCATCTCAACAGCGCTCAAATGCAAAAAAAAATTGCTTTATTACAACAATCAGAATAACCTTAAAAAACTCAAAATTCAGGTACAAGACAAAAACTTTAATAGAGATGGGTATATTTTTCTTTTTGGTTGCGTGGGTTCACAGGCTTCACCACAAATTCACCACAAGTTTATGAACTCTTAGTCCATATTCATACACCAAATACAAAAAACAAATTACCTAACAAAAATTTTAAAATATTATATTTCATTTATCCTACCCCGAGAGCTCTCCTATAGCAAGTCCCGACACTCTAAACAATAATTTAATTACGGTACTCTACCAACATTATGAGTATATAGTTTTATAAAATTTTATATAAAAGACAATTATGATAATAAAGATTTCCTAATTTCATCAATCACAGATGGCAGCCTCAAATGAGCATGAATAGAATATTTTAACTCTCATACATTTAACATCTAATAAAACATATATGATAATAATTTGTACCACTCAAGATATCAGCAATATAAATATATAATTCTATAAAAAAATTTATATAATTAAAAAATATAATAAAAACAATATAACAAAATTATAATCTCACTAATCACCCACTGCAGGCTTTTTCTCCAACCTACGGAGGCGGGCAGCATGCAAACAATAAAATGCCTAAAATATTTCTGGCAAAATTAAATCACCAAAAAAAATTATAGAACTAACACCCTTAGGCAAATTGTGTTCATTATCTCAACTTCTTAGTAGCTCTTCACTATCCAAAGGGACCCAAGGAAATATACTTTTCAAGACTCACCCCTTCAGTTGCCATCGGGAACAGGACGACGCACAATATAAATAATTTAAAAAGGCCATTTATAGGAAAAGATCACTACACCACCATTAACTGGACAGCTGGGACGCCGACTGCAACCACCGACTCTCGAACCAGCTGCATTCCATACGACGAACCATTTAAACTTCGTGGAATTTCCTTCGCTCAGCTACCGACGAAACTTCATTTCTTGCCAAATTTCAATTCCAAAAATAAATTAATCCGTCGAGACGATCTATTCTCTTCATCCGCAATAAACAGGAAAAATCACACAGTAGACCAAATTTAAGTTTATAAAATGTTGTCCTCCTCCTGTGCCAGCTGCTCAAGTTGACTCGGTAGACTAGTCTCACACCTTCTCGCTCATTCCACAACCCTCCATGTCGTGACGAACTCCAAAAAAATTGATTACATAATTTTTTTTTTTTATAACTTCTTAAAATAATTTTCTAGCACGCGCCGATGCTTCCTCGAATTTAGAAAAGAAGGTACCACTATTATCTTGTTACAAAATTTTTTTCCCACAGCTCAATCGTAGCTGCTTTTCTTCTGCTCGTAAGTAGCCCGGGTCTATGCTTATATTATCCTCGGCGATAGAGGCCTCCACTGGGGGTTAACTACACTTCATTTCCCCGCACGAGCCTCGCGTTGCTTTGTCCAGCATATACACGCTGAAATCTCTCTTCTCCTGTCCACGAATTACACATAAATCAAGTAAAATGAAAATCATTTCTTGAAGTCGTGATGTGCATTATTCACCGGAGGTACCTATCATAGACCCACACTGACCGTCTGCTTCCACAGCCAACTCACTAGTCACCTCTGTCCAGCGCAGAGCTCGACTCCTCGCTTACCGCGCATGCGCGGTAGCTAATTCCAACAGTCACCGCCCGCAGCGCTACACGGATTAGCCCGTAGCTAGCGTACAACTCTCGACCCAAAACACTAATAGGTGGCGCGATAAGTCGCGGACACGATCAAAACAAAAAAAATTCATTTGTGACGCCGTCACAGGCGTCACAATAATTTTTGTTTAGGCAATGTAAATAAAACATGACTATACGAAGATATTGTCGACGTTAGGGCCGTTCCCGCGGTTCGGAGTCACTGCCCAGCTGCTCCAGTAGAGAGGGTACGTGCCACATGGCAAGGGAACTACCCTAACTCGGGTGAAATAAAAGAGTTTATGACGTTAAGTTGTGTTTACTGCACACGTCATACACTGTACATGGGCTGTCACGGCTCCCATCTGTGACAGTCCATCAGGGTGACGCCCGGCTCCACGCACTTTGAGCGCGACACGACAATAGCAGGCACTTGACTGGCGGTGACATGACAATGACGCGACTGACAGTGGCGTGAATGATGGTGATGTGACTGGCAGTGACGCGAATGATGATGACACGAAAGACTGTGACGTAACTGCCGACGCGAACGATGGTGACGTGACTGACGGTGACATGACTGATGGTGACATGACGGACGAAGATGCAAATGACGGGGACGTGACAATGGTGACACGACTGACAGTGTCCGTTCGACTCTCAATCACAACTTCGCGACCGCACTCTCTCATCCCACTCAGGCGACTGACTCCACCCACACTCCGCGATGTCTCAGCAGCCTCCCCTCTTGCCACGCGCACATGAATCCCCCCTCTTCCCTTCGTGTGCGAGTGCGTGGAGCCCACATGGTCACAGGCGGGGAGACCCGACTCAGTCGCCCGGGAAACACATCTATAGGTACACAACAACACAAATAGATATTTACACACTCACATAATTACATAAACAAAACCTTTGTTACATTTTCGCGCATGGGCGCTTGCGCACACACAAGCCTGAAGCATCAACAGGCAATAATGGCCTCAGTGAGCCGGAGGAGCACTTGGGACGTCAATATAAAAAACAAAAATATTATCTATTCTGTGGTTAAAATTATTCTGTTGTTGAATATAATCAACCAGTTTACAATAACATTCTTTTGACGTAGGTACTAACAAGTTTCCAAAATTAAATTATATTTTTGAATTAAAAAAACAAACAATAATTTAAAACAAACCTACAGATTTTTTAAAAATGTATTGTAAACAAGTTGAAGATGCCAGGGTAGTAACTTATACACCCTTAATACCTACAAAATAGACTAAACTTTGCCTCCAAAGAACTTAATAATTTTCAAATGTCTTGCATACACATGCATTTAAAGTTTTGCCATTCCCAATTTGAATAGAAAAATACTATTGTCATCCCCAGGCCAATGCTCCTTCCCGATCCCCGACGTGCGACTGTGAATTTAGGTTGTAATTATTTTGGCCGACTAACTCAGTGAGAGGTGGGGGTTCGTGCCTACTGTGGCCGGGACCAGGAGTTGTGGAGAGGGGGAGTTGATGAACAGGACAGGAGTATGGGAGTGGGGATAGAAACAGGAAACGTCCGCTGTTAGTCCACGAGATGTCTTATTTAGTCCTTTTCCCTGAGCGCGCCTGGTCCACAACGATGTTACGGGACACGTCCCCCGCCGCGCTGTGAACGAACGTAAATTGCAGGTCATCCACGAAGGCGCACTAATCCGCGACTGAAGATGTCGAACATGGGGGCTAGCCGAAACCACGATAGCGACGCTAGCAACACGCGTGGCAGAGGGCCTGCGGACTCGCGGAGCGCAGCGTCACAGAACCTCCCTCGACAGCAGCCAAGCGGCGACTCCCGACTCCCTGCCCTGCGCGGGCTGCAGCGCCGACTCCGGGGGGGGGGGGGGGGGGGGGGGAAGCGACACGGAGGGTCGCGTGTCCTCTGCGGGCCAGGCGCGGCCCCTGTACAAAGCTACACGATTCAAACAAAACACATAACTACCCTATTTGAATACACAATTACAAGTTAAGTTATTTACACATAATCATACAAAGTTGTCCATTCATGAGCGGTCCAGAAGCGAAGTTAGGGCACACGCGGGTGCATCGCTAGCATGGATTACTCACTGCACTGCACCGGTGGGTTAGGGGGGGATAGCCCCCCTCAGGTACCCGGCGGTGGGCAGAAACGGCCTCTAAGCCTATGAGGGCATGACGACTGTCGTCAATAATAAGCAAGAAGTTTAACTTTTGTTCTGCGTGTGGACACCATTAAAAGTGTTCGTTTTTTCCACATGCATGAAGTTTTATACTTGTCAATTCTGCAACCATATTCCACTTACAGAATATGGATGTTTCCTTGTGCTAATCATTGGGTACAGTAAAGGCCAGTCCCAGAGCTGCAGTATTATGTCTTTTTCTTTTCTACTGTCTCGATGGGCCCTCTTCAAAATCAGCCACACTCACATGTGTTGGACGCCACACACTGAAGCCAAAGCAAACAATTACGGCTCACCACGAACACTCACTAAAATAAAGTCACCTGATTGATAGCTTGACCAAGGGATTGAAGGCTGTGTTCCAAGGAACGAATCCAAGGAACGGATCCAAGGAACGGATCCGACTGGCCGCGTGGCTGGCTCTCTTCTTGTTCTTTCGCCTTTTCATTCTTCTAACTCGTGTTCAGCTTTCAAGGAATCGACTCTCAAAGAACCGATTCTTTACGTCGCGAACGAATCACATGATTTTGTTCGCTTAAAGATTTTAACGTCCCTCGGCGTCTGGTCCCTATTTCCCTGTTTACTAGAAATTCCTGTTATGCCCGTACTGCTCTCGTCGGAGAGGTGTGGGTCCAGGCCGACGTGGCCGGGACCGGGAAATGCGGGACCTGGAGGGATGGTGAGGTAGAATGACAGGTAGATCGAAAGGACCACTCGAAGTTGATCGTTTCACGAGCTCTTTTATTGCAATCAGAGAGCTTGCCGCGGCCTGGCGGATCCGTCGCGGGGTGCGCGACCTTCCCACGAAGACCCGGAGTCCCGAAGACCGTCTCGTACGGCCCACTCGTCCCGACGCGTACTGGCAGTTCTCCCTCGTAACAAAGTTCCTGACATCCAACTGCTTCGCAAAGGCACGTGACGCGTGCGCGGTTCTTACGTACTGACGCGTAATGTCGGCGAAAGTCCAGCGATGCGTAACTATGCTTACGCGTCCTATAATGACCGTCTCGTGACGTAACTCGTAACTAGTAACTCAGACACCCAATCGTGTGGGCGGCACTATGTAGGCAGCTCGGCTGCTGCGAATGAGACCCGTCTCGCGATCAGCGCGGAGCGGTGCGCACGTCCGCCGCTGCTCGAGTCCTGAGTTCAACTGCCCTTCCCCGCTCGCGCGCGGGCCGTCGCGCGCGGGCTGCGGGGGAGGGGAGGGGAAATCGGCCGGCGTGGGAGAGCGCCACCCCTCGCGCCGCGAATGAGCGCCAGGCCACGATTACATATTAACACTGCGACATGTTCACGAGAATTACAAGACTATTTACACACTAATAAATACATTACGGTTACATTATTTACACAATTACAAAGTCACGGTAATTTGGAAAGAATATATACAAACAGAAACATTTACACACTAACACTGGCTCACTGGCCTGCTAGGGCGCACGCGGGTGCGTCCCTGGCCGATGCACAACACTGAGGGTTCACTGGGGGAAAAACAGCCCCCCTCAGGACCACGTCGGTGGCCAGGTACGGCCTCTGTATCAGGGAGGGTACGACGACTGTGGTCATATGCCCCCCTCTCCCGAGGCCGTCCTGGCCCCCGACGCCGACCTAGACCGGCAGCTGCGTCCGTGTCCGGCCACGTGTCTGGTCGTCGGAGTTCGTCACGTCATTCTGTCTGGGTCGGGCAAACTGGGGCAGGAGCTGCATCATGCTGCAGCGTAGCCCCCCGTCGGTCGTCTGTCTCACGTATCGGGGTTTGTGCTGACCCCCCCACTCGTAGTCCCGGAGGTAGTGGGGGGCCGTCTTCTCACGCGTGGACCGGCGCAACGCTTGTCCCCTCCCCGCGTGAGCGGTCATCATCGGCTCCCCGGAAGGCAAGTCCAGGACCACCTGCTGGGCCCTGTCGACGTCGCCCTCCCCACTGAGGAGCCGGACCGTTACCCCGTCTGTAACGTCCTTGCTCACGTCCGTCCCCGTCACCCGCCGTTCCCAGGGGTGGACGTACCTCCGTCCACGTCTCTGGATAGGCTCCGGCAACGTCACCACTGGTTCACTCAGGTCGACCAGGTCGCCCTGTGCAGTGTCGTCATGCGTCACGTCCTCGATGAGTGGTCCGTCAGTGTCGTTGGCGTAGGCGCTGACGTCATCAGGCGGGAGCACCCGGTCCACGAAGCGCTCCAGCTCTGCCATGCTTGCGCCACGCGGACCCCTTCCGCCCCTTCTGACGGGCGTCCTTCCCCCGCCCCCTCTCGCCAGTCGCCAACCGCCGTCTCCCCCTTGCTGTCCCCCCGTAGGAGGCTGAGTCGGGGTCGTCGTGCGGGCCCTTTCATGTGTCGTGCCCCAGGTGTCATTTTCCCCGTCAACACTCCTGCCAACCCCCCACTGTGACCTGGGGTGGGCGTGTCCCCGTCGACGTCCCTGATCCAGCTCCGGTGGCGTCACCACGGGGTCACCGAGGTCGACCAGGACTCCTACAGCAACGTTGTCATTGGCCCTGTCCCGTGTGTCGTCGTCCCCGACAACGCTCCTGCCAACCCCCCGCTGTGCCCTGGGGTGGGCGTGTCCCCGTCGACGTCCCTGATCCAGCTCCGGTGGCGTCACCACGGGGTCACCGAGGTCGACCAGGTCTCCTACGGCGACGTTGTCATTGGCCCTGTCCCGTGTGTCGTCGTCCCCGACAACGCTCCTGCCAACCACCCGCTGTGCCCTGTGGTGGGCGTGTTTCCGTCGATGTCCCTGATCCAGCTCCGGTGGCGTCACCATGGGGTCACCGAGGTCGACCAGGTCTCCTACGGCGACGTTGTCATTGGCCCTGTCCCGTGTGTCGTCGTCCCCGTCAACGCCCCTGCTTGCCACCCGCTGTGACCTGGGGTGGGCGTGTCCCCGTCGACGTCCCTGATCCAGCTCCGGTGGCGTCACCACGGGGTCACCGAGGTCGACCAGGACTCCTACGGCGACGTTGTCATTGGCCCTGTCCCGTGTGTCGTCGTCCCCGACAACGCTCCTGCCAACCACCCGCTGTGCCCTGGGGTGGGCGTGTCCCCGTCGACGTCCCTGATCCAGCTCCGGTGGCGTCACCACGGGGTCACCAAGGTCAACCAGGTCTCCTACGGCGACGTTGTCATTGGCCCTGTCCCGTGTGTCGTCGTCCCCGTCAACGCCCCTGCTTGCCACCCGCTGTGACCTGGGGTGGGCGTGTCCCCGTCGACGGTCTAGGCCCGGCTCCGGTGGTGCCACCACAGGGGCGCCGAGGTCGGCCAGTACTCCTTCGGTGACGTCATCCTCGGCCCCGTCACTGACCACTGGTCCGCTGTCGTCGTGGTCGTACTCGTCGTGCGGGTCGCCTATCAGTCGAATGTTGTCCCTGTGTACCTTAGTCGTCCGTCCGTCGGCGCGACGCACGAGGTACGAGGTGGTCCCCAGTCTGTCTACGATCTCCTGCGGTCCTGCCCACTTAGGGGCCAGACTGACGCAAAAACCCCTCTCGCCAACCGACAGGTGGTAACACTTAACAAACACCTGCTGGCCAGGCTCTAGTCGTGCTGGGGGCTGGTGCGTCTGCGGCGTGCGTCTAGTCAGGTAGTCAGCTTGGCGACGTCGGGCGTCTTCGCGCAGATCGTCCGTGGTCATGTCGTGCGAGTCGGGGGATGCACGCGCTTCCCCGGGCAGGGCGAGGTTTCGGCCCTGCACCAGTTCAGCGGGGGAATGGCCCGTGACCGCGTTCGTCCGACGGCGCAGGCAAAACAGCAGTGTCGGCAGGTGCAGGTCCCACTTGGTGTGGTCCTCGTCCAACCGGATGCGTAGCTGAGTTTTAATGTCCTGATTCCGCCTTTCGGTCGGATTCGCGCGCGGATGGTAGGTGGGCATCGTGTGAAGCTCCACCCCCCGTCCCGCGCAGGACATTCGCCAGCTTCTCCCCGTGAACTGCACCCCGTTGTCCGTCAGCAGGACCGCGGGGTACCCGTATCGCGGGAAGAACTCGCGCTCGAGCAGGGCAATCACGGTGCCGGCCTTCACGTTTGGTACTGCGAATGCCTCGGCCCAGCGGGTGAAGACGTCCGTGACCACAACAATGAATCGCCGACCACGGGACGTGCGAGGATACGGCCCCATAATATCCACCGCCACAGTGTGGAAGGGATCTCGGGGCCGTCGTGGGACCTGCTGCTCCTTGCCGTCGGGTCGCCGGGACTTCCGCTCCTGGCAACGCAGGCAGGCCCGCACGTAGCGTCTCACTTCTGCCGCGTCGCCAGGACAGCGGAACGTCCGTCTGACCTCACGCAGCGTCTGCTCCGCACCCGGGTGTCCTGCCAGGGGGTGGTCATGCAGGTAGCTCAGGACCCAGCGCCTCGCCTCGGGCGGCACGTGGGTCCGCCACCCGCTCGTCCTGTGAGCCCCCCAGGTCTGGGGCACCCCATTCAGACTTCGGCAGCCCGGTACCACCCCCTCCCCACAATCTGTATGTCGGGTCTGGGTGTCGGGGTCCCGGAGCTGCGCCGCGTGGACCCACGCGAGCAGGTCAGTCATAGTCTCAGGTCGCGCGTCGGGTGCAGGAGCAGTGGGGCTTGTCAGCGCGTACAACGCGCATGGTCGCGGCACCGAGTCCTCTACCCCGTGCTCACGCTCAGGGAGGAGCACTTCCTCCCAGCCCTGGTCGTCGTGGAACTCATTCTCAGGATCCGGATTCCGGGACAACTCGTCGGCCAGCTGATTTTCACGTCCAGGAATGTGTTCGACCGTGAACGAGAATTCCTGGATCAGCATGGCCCACCGAGTGAACTTAGACTTCAGGCCCTGAGCGGAGTCTAACCAGCGGAGGCACTGGCTGTCGGTTCTCAGCGTGAATGAGCGCCCCTCGACGTGGTGACGGTACCTCTGCAGGGCCCAGACCACCGCAAGGCACTCCTGCTCATTCACGTGATACCTCCTCTCAGCCTGCCCAAACTTGGCGCTGGCGTACTCGATCACGTGCCTCACGCCCCGGTCATCCATCTGGTACAGCACCGCCCCCATCCCCTCCTGAATCGCATCTGTCTGGATGAAGATGGGGCGGCTGGGCACCAGGCGTGAGAGCGTGTAACAGTTCCTGAACCGGTGCTTTACCTGTCGCAAGGCCTCGTCCGCGGCGGGGGTCCACCGGAACTTAGTCTTCAGCGACAGTAGGTCCGTCATCGGGGCCATTACCATGGCGAAGTCGGGGACGAAGGACCGCAGCCAGTTGAGCAGCCCCAGCAGCTTCTGGAGCTGCTTCCTGGTCTTCGGTGCCCCCTTTCCCTCAATCAGCTCCAATTGCTCAGGTCGGGGGCGGCACTCCTCCGCCGTCACTATGTGCCCCAGGAACTCGATTTCCGTGGCCCCAATGTGGCATTTCTTTGGGGCACACGTCAGTCCGTGTCTGGCCAAACGTTCTAGCACCGGTGCCAGATGGTGCGCGTGTTCCTCCCACGTCCTGGACCAGATGATAACGTCGTCCAGATAGGCACTGGCGAATTCGCCAATGTACCCATCCAGAACACGTACCATCAGTGCCTGGAACGTGGCAGGGGCGTCCATGAGACCAAACGGCATGGCGCAGAACTGGTAACGTCGGCCGTCGGGTGCTGTAAATGCCGTCTTAGGGTGGTCCTCCAGGCATACTGGCACCTGCCAGTAGCCCGATTTCAAGTCAAGTGCCGTGAAGATAGTAGCGTCCCCCAGTCCTGCCAGAGCGTCTGTGATGTTGATCTGCGGGGGCGGGGCGGGAATGGTCAGTTTGTTTATCGCCTTGAAGTTCACGCAAAAGCGTAGACTTCCGTCTTTCTTGGTGGCCAGCACCACCCGCGAGTTGTACGGGGAGGTGCTGGGTTCAACCACCCCGTCCCGTAACATCTCGTCAATTCGAGTCTGTATGGCCCCCCGTTCTCGGATGCCAAATCCGTATACCTTCTAAAAGGGGGGGCGGTGCGGTACCATCGGTATCCGGTGCTCAGTCACGTTCGTCCGTCGTAGCCGGTCCGCGGCCGCAAATACCTGTGCCTGGGAGGCGAGGACATTGTTGATGACGTCGACGTGCTCCTCGGGGACACCGTGCTGAAGATCTTCTAGGCGGATGACTGACTGAGGGGGACTGGTGGGAACCTGGTGCACGCCGTACACCGTCCAGCGCCCCCGGGTGCCGAAGTGCATCCGGCCAGCTCGTACTTCCACGGTGGCGTCGACCTCGTACAGCCACGGGACCCCCAGGATCAGCCCCTCGCGGAGCTCGGGGACCACCCAGGCCTCGATGTGGCTAACGTGACCAACGATGCTCAATGTTACCTGAGTGATGCCCCCTGCTGTGACGACGGCGTCCGTGGTGGCCAGCTGCACCGGCTCCCTCTGTGGTGACACTGCCTCCGCCCTCACCAGGTGGGCCGCGATGTAGGTTCGGCTGGCGGCGGTGTCCACCAGGGCCAGCATCTCCCGCCCATTAGCGTGGACGGGAATTCGCAGCAGCTCCGGCTCCTCGGGGCCGACCTGCCCCAGCTGTGCAGTCGTCTGTCCCCCACCGCCCCCGGACTCCTGGCCGTCCGGGCGTGGGGAACTCGCAGTGAGGTCCGCGGCCCGCTCTGGCGCCAACGTGTTGACGCTCCGGTGGTCCACCTCGTCGACGACAGGTCGACGAGGCGGCTGGTCCGGCCCCGGAAAAACCTCCGTCGGGGCCGCTGTGGTCCTGGCGGCATCCAGTTGCCCCCGCACGGGGACTGCTGGCGGGATGCCTGTGCTGATGCTCCGGTGGCCCACCTCGCCGATGGCATGTCGACGAGGCGGCTGGTCCGGCCCCGGGGTCCTGGCGGCATCCAGTTGCCCCTGCACGGGAACTGCTGGCGGGATGCCCATGCTGCTGCTTCGGTTGCCCACCCCGCCGACGGCATGTCGACGAGGCGGCTGGTCCGGCCCCGGTATAACCGGCTTCGGGGCCGTGGTGGTTTTGACGGCATTCGGCTGTCCCTGAGGTTGCCCCGGTGCGGGGACAGCTGACGAGGAGCAGGTCTGTTGCCCCTCACTCCCTGGCGGCGTACGCGGTGTTGGTGTGGTAGGCGCCAGTGGTGGTCGACGAGTCCTTTTGGTTACTGGGTCTGCCGGTGGCTGGCGGGCCGGGGAGCGGCACCCAGTTGTCCCTCCGCCCCCGGTCCTGCGTTTCCCGCCTGCGACGTGTTGCCTTCGCGCGCCTCCTCCCACGCTGCTCTGATGGGGCAGAGGCGATGCCAATGGTACGCCTCCTGGCAAAATCGGCATCGCGGCGGACGCTCGTCCCTCTCTCGCGTTGCTGTCCGCTCGTGACGTCCTCCTCCTGCTGCAGCTGTCATCGGACATTCCCTGGTGCCACCACGGTCTGTTGTTTTGCGCGGTCCCGTGCCATCGGCGTAGCTCACCACGGCCATGTCACTGTCCGTGACCTCTGTGACGGTTACCCCCCGCGGCCCCGAGCGGGCACGGGGAACTCTCGCGCTCCTGAGTGCCGTCCTCCACTGCGACATGTCACGTTCGATCACGCGGGCGAGGGCCACGAACTCCTCCGTGTCACGACCAGCAGCCGTTCTCATGAAGGGGCGGAACTCTGGTAGCAATTGTTCGACAATGGTTGGCAACGCCGCGCTCACGTTCCCACTCGTCCCCAATCGGCGGAACATGTGTAACTTCTCGTAAATGAACTGCTCCGCACTCTCGTCCTCCTCCTGGTTTCGGCAATAAAATGTCCGCAAACACATTGCACGCGCCTGATCGTTATCAAACCTAGTCTTGACTTGGCGTACAAAATGTCCCCACTCGGTATCAAAACTCCCGGCCATTGACCACCAGTTTCTTGCCTCGCCGCGGAGCTGTCCCGCGACTCGCGACGCCCACTCCGTCCGTCGCACTTCGTACAGTCTTAGGAGGTGTTCACACTCCCGCAAAAACTCCCGCGGGTCCTTGTTGTCTCTCCCCGCAAACACTGGCAACTCGAACTGCATGCTCACGTACCGCACTACCGGCCCCTCCACGTCCGCGGGCCTGTCCCCCTGTTCCCGTTTACAGTCCTTGTCCGTGCTGTCCGTGCCGTTCGCGCCCCCGGCCGTGCCGCCGGACCCGCACACTACGTTTTTCACGTCCATTTCCGCGGAGTCTCTTTCCTCATGCATGTCTGTTTCGAAACTTATTAGATCGTCTCTCCCTTGTCCCGCCTGTTTCCACGCCATCCTGTCCTCTCGGTGCTACTGATCCGGGATGGTTATCACAATCTCCCCCGTAATACAATCCGATCCTACCCGGCGCGTTATCTTCAGTCCGGGATACCGCTGTGCCGCCGTCTTGTATTTCTGTCGCCCCCACGACGCGTTATCTCTCGCCGAAACGTCTCGTGTTCGCGCCGTTCCCGCGCTGCGTTATCTCCCGCCGTCGCGCCAGCGCGACGTCTCGAGTTCGCGCCGCTCCCACGCCGCGCGGCTGCACCTGCTTCTGTTCTGTCCTGCACCTGCATGCTTGTGTGCGCTTGCGTGCGCTTGCGTATGCTCACGGCCCCACGTTGGGCGCCAAATGACGTCCCTCGGCGACTGGTCCCTATTTCCCTGTTTACTAGAAATTCCTGTTATGCCCGTACTGCTCTCGTCGGAGAGGTGTGGGTCCAGGCCGACGTGGCCGGGACCGGGAAATGCGGGACCTGGAGGGATGGTGAGGTAGAATGACAGGTAGATCGAAAGGACCACTCGAAGTTGATCGTTTCACGAGCTCTTTTATTGCAATCAGAGAGCTTGCCGCGGCCTGGCGGATCCGTCGCGGGGTGCGCGCCCTTCCCACGAAGACCCGGAGTCCCGAAGACCGTCTCGTACGGTCCACTCGTCCCGACGTGCACTGGCAGTTCTCCCTCGTAACAAAGTTCCTGACATCCAACTGCTTCGCAAAGGCACGTGACGCGTGCGCGGTTCTTACGTACTGACTCGTAATGTCGGCGAAAGTCCAGCGATACGTAACTATGCTTACGCGTCCTATAATGACCGTCTCGTGACGTAACTCGTAACTAGTAACTCAGACACCCAATCGCGTGGGCGGCACTACGTAGGCAGCTCGGCTGCTGCAAATGAGACCCGTCTCGCGATCAGCGCGGAGCGGTGTGCACGTCCGCCGCTGCTCGAGTCCTGAGTTCAACTGCCCTTCCCCGTTCGCCCGCGGGCCGTCGCGCGCGGACTGCGGGGGGGCGGGGGGGAGGGAAAATCGGCCGGCGTGGGAGAGCGCCACCCCTCGTGCCCTGGATGAGCGCCAGGCCGCGATTACATATTAACACTGCGACATGTTCACGAGAATTACAAGACTATTTACACACTAATAAATACATTACGGTTACATTATTTACACAATTACAAAGTCACGGTAATTTGGAAAGAATATATACAAACAGAAACATTTACACACTAACACTGGCTCACTGGCATGCTAGGGCGCACGCGGGTGCGTCCCTGGCCGATGCACAACACTGAGGGTTCACTGGGGGAAAAACAGCCCTCCTCAGGACCACGTCGGTGGCCAGGTACGGCCTCTGTATCAGGGAGGGTACGACGACTGTCGTCAATTTGTTTTCAACGAATCGTTCACGAACGACACATCACTAGCAAATCATATTATCCAGTGCATATTTTACCTTTCTGGTGGTTTGCGGGGAGGGGGGACAAATGCCCCTGTACCTCCCCTCTAAATCTGAACCTCCTAATAAACACAAATGACTACAATAACAATTTTTATTTAATAGGTACTCATTTTTGTTGCTTTGACAGTAAAAATTACTGTACTTAGGACAATTTTATTTTTAGCACAAATATTAGTTTGGTAATTTGCATATCACAGTAAAAGTCATCTCCAGTAATTGTGAACGCATATGTAAGTATTGCATTGTTCTATCTTTATTATCATAATGGAATATAAATTTATTTTTAATAGTTTTTCAGCAAAAACAATTTTCTACAACCTCAAATTGTTGATCTTTAGTATATAGCTTAATGATGTATTTGTTTGAAAAAATCAATCAAAATTATTTAAAAGCTGAATGGCGCCATAAAAAACATGACTTAAAAAAAACAAGATGAATCATCATACGTTTATGTTTTAAGCGGTAATTTTGAATTTTTTTTTTAAATGGGGGAGCCCCCCCCCCCCCTTCAGGGGGTCCACCCTGACAAAATATTCATGTCCTTTATTAGGAGCAGTTGGGAAAATACATACATGGACTATTAAAGTCCTTGGAGGCTGGTGGTGTTATGTGGTGAAGTTGTTTCTGTGATGGTGAAGGTCCTGATGCGTTGATGGTGAGGGGGGGCCCTTGGCTAGGCCCCGCCTGGTGTTTGGCGGCCGGGTTTGAGGTCGTCGGCGGTACGGGTCCGGTTGGTGGGCGGGTGGTGATATTACGTCCGCAGTGCTACATGTAGAGGTGCTGGACGCCGGTGTCATCCGTCGGCTCCCCTGGCATCGGCGGCCGCATCTACGTCGATGGCGTCACCCAGGAGGAGGTGGGCTGTGTTGAAGAGGGGGCGTCGGGGGTGTGGAGCTTCTGGGGGAGGTTCAGCAAGGAGTCTGATGAGGGGATTTAGGCTGGTGGAGCATTTTTTGGGGAACTTCTGGGTGATGTGGGATATGGTTTCTTGAATGGTGGGGAGTCCAGTTAGGTCGAGGAGGTGTTGTCTGAGGGTGGCACGTGGGAGGCCGAGGATGAGGCGTTCCTAGGAAGAAGGTGCGAAGGATGGAGCGGAGGTTGTAGAGTGAGGAGTGTGCCCAGGTAGGGCAGGCGTAGGTGAGGTGGGGCATGACATGGGACCGGTATACTGTGATACAGTTGGGTAGGGTGGTGCCGGATGCTGGGCGGAGGATGGGGGCCAGTTGCCCCATGACAGCGCGGGTTTTGGTTTTGATGGAGTTGAGGTGTGGAAGGAGGGTGAAGTTGGAGTCAAGAGTTAATAGCCTCTTCTCTGAGCAGTTATATTTTTTTTTTCACATTGTCAATGGTGAACATTATAATTAAATATGTATCATTCTTTTCAAAAAATTAAAATATTTAAATATAAGTGATTCCAAAGAGCCAATAATTTTACAAATAGTTCTAAACCTACATATTTAAGGAATTCCAATGACATATGTTATATCCTTTAAGAGTATAATAACTATAAAACATTATAGCAAACGACGGTTTGAAACCAAAATGACTTTAATATGTTTAAATTTCGTATGATAAAGACAACTTTATTCCTAATTTAATCGTACTTACATTTCGATATCTGATAATAGTTCAATTTTTTAACAACAGATAGCATAAACTCATTTATGTAAAGTATTAATATTATCATTTTAAATTACCAAACGTAGTAGTATTTGGATTACAAAATGAATTATAAGATTTTTAACTAGTTTTTAAATAACATTATGGATATTTAATTTACAATAATTTCTAAATAATTTTTTTTATTTATATTTTTACACTGACAAAGTAAAGATAATTTATTTACATTAGCTCAACATTGAATAGCTGTTTAACGGGCCGGCCCTTAATTATTGAAAATAATTTACATACTTTGCAGGCGAGTTTCAACTTCGTTGAACTTGTCAGTTCAGTCAGCCTAGAGGTGGGTTGTTCTAGAGTTGGGTTGTGACTAGTGATGGGCAGAACGGTTCTTTTGACCGAGTCGGTTTATTTGGATCAGTTCCGTGAAATGATTCGTTCAGAACGATTCGGTCATCTCGGTCAATTCGTTCTTTTCTGTGTATGGGATCTGGCTCTTTTATCAGGTGTCGTAACTCGTTCATCCTTTAGAGTATTATGTACGTATTTTTGTATTTGAATTTGAACATTGCTTTCCGTAGCCAGTGAATCACAGTTGCGTATATGAAACAAGATTATTTATATTTTATTACTTTTTAAGTTACAAATATTAATATATAAGCTATTTACACTTTAGTGACAGTAAAGTGTTTACATGTAGACCAACACATTTACAGAAAAAAAGACAAAAATTTAATACTACTACTGCGATTCAGTATGAAGAGAAACAAATTAAGTACATTAATTAACCAAAAAATGGTAAGTGTGAACATTTGTAGTTACTTTCCCTGTTATTTTTAATTCATATGGTTTTTTTCTTCTTCCTAATTTGTGTATGTGAATGTGAAAAAGCAATTTTAAACCACTACTTAACAGTTGACATTTTCAAGTATAGATACTTTTCATGTTACCCTATTTTATTTGATCAGTTATCGTTTGCTCATGTGAACATGCGCACGCTGTGATTACTAATTCTTCAGACTCCTGACGTCATGAATCATTTCACGAACGAATCAGACCGGGCGCGTGGCCGGTTCTCTCATCTCGTTCTCTCGTTCTCTCGTTCTCTCCGCGTTTTCGTTCTTCCGAATCTTTCAAGGTACCGGCTCTCAAAGAGCCGGATCTTTACATCGCGACCGAATCGCAAGATTTCGTTCTCTCAAAGATTCGTTCTTTTTGAACGAATCGTTAACGAACGACCCATCACTAGTTGTGACTGCAATTTTCGGTATTTGTTCCAATCTGATATTGATATAGCGTTGACCCATGTTACAAGTCTCTGATACTTCTGTATCAGACGGTATCAGGAGGCAATAAAGCTCCGCGTACGCAGACCGTGCGACCGGAAGGAGAATCATACATTATTTATCACGCCTGGTAATTCTCTACCTTTGATACTCTCATGCCCGCCTGATATAACCAGTATCAATCAGTTCGACATTCACTGCAGTTCGTCCTGGCCGTTTATCACCATGTTGCGGGCTGTCATGCTTTATAGTTAGTATCTTTATAGTGAAATAAGGAATGGATAAGTGCACGAAAAAGACTTCATTTGTGTGGAATTTTTTCACGGAAAATAATGAGTTTGCTAATTGTAATTTGTGTAAACAAAAACTGAGTTATAAATCATTGACTAATCTGAAGAAACATTTGAAACGTAAACATTGATATAGTATGCTCACTAATGTACCTATCTGTTTTTTTTATTTTTTATTTTTGATAAAATCGTGAATTTTTAATGTATAAAAACACTAGTTACTAATTGTTTTCGAAAAAAGAAAGTCCATATATGTTGATTACATCTGTTATTAGTGTCAACTGAGAATTTATTTGCATTTTCATAGCTGTTAGGTGCACAAATATAAATATTATATCTTGTATTAATGTACTTTTTAATATTAAAATTTCATTAGTTTTATTATTGAACGAGACGGTTCACGCACTGCGCACTGAGCGTACTTTGAAGTAGGACAATAAACAAAACGACTTGTAACCAGGGCTGCCACTCTGATATTCATGAAAACCTAGATAACCTACAAAAAAAACCAGACACATAGGTAAATAACCCAGATGCGTCTAAAATGCTATCGTTGAAAATGTTTGCGTACTAATTCAAAAATATAAACATAACTGGTTTTAATATAAAACAATTAATTACCTTACAAGACTGAAAACGGTTAAATACAACCAATACAAGAAAATTACACTGCAGCAAAATGGCTGTATAAGTAATTCTTGGACCAGCACATATCATAAAAAAACCTACAAATATATACATGACAAAACAAACACCATCACTGCATTCTTTAAACCGGTAATTGTTTTTATAAAACTGCATCATGTACGTTAGTCTTTATTCAGAGTCTGATTCTACAAGATTGGTTTGAAGGTTAATTGTTGCATTGGTTTTGTGTTCTGCAAGACTCTTTGAAGAATGTGTCTAATTTAATATTCGACTTAGCTTCTTGAAAACTAGTTTTGTGTTTATATGTATTTTTGTGTGTGAAACACATAGACTTGTTTGCATTTATCAAACAGATATTGCAACAGATACAGTTGACGTCGTCTGGCCGACGACCACCCCAGAGCCCGACCTGCACCCGCCAGTATACGCTCCCGCTAACGGAACACACCCCTGGCCATGGCCCACCCGAGTCAGGCGACCCGAACAGCAATCAAAGACAAAGCCGCGGAAACCTGAGTAGACAAGAGAAGAACCGTACCCATTCCTCCTAAAACATTAAATTAGGATTTTAGCGACAATAAAATCTCTTCCAGACACACCCGTTTGGAGTCTAGCGTAATGAGGTCACGCCTGGCGCGAGAGAGGCCGAGCCTCCCTCAGACGCCATGCCAGTTCGGCAGTTCAGCGCAGCTCATGGACCGGGGCGGACCTACGTCCCACGGAGAGGCAACATCCTTTGTCTACATTGAAAGTAACGTCCGGTAACTATAGCTACTAATTAACCAAACCCCTTTTATTACTTAACCTCTCCGTGAGTACCCGGTCCCTTTTTTCGGTCCCGGACCTAATCCGGCCGCATCAACTTAAGGACACCCCGCACCACACTTGGTCAACGGGGCTGCTCTTCAGCATACGGCACGGGCCGTCTCCCGCAGCGTACAGAACTTTGTTTAAGGTCACGCGCACGGCGCTGACCACAAACCCGCAAGGGAACTTGGACAAACTTAATTGCGGTGCGTGTTTCACCACAGTGGGCACAACACCCGCGCCGAGACATTTGCATACGGGATTGGCCGTCTCCAATCGCCCGCCCCTTAATTCAGTGTATTTTTGTATCCCGTATTTTGTACTGCTAACTTACGTTACCCGAGTAACGAGTGCCACCTAACTTGTGCGCGCCCCCTTAATCCAGTGTATTTTTGTATCCCGTGTTTTGTATTGCTAACGTACGTTACCCGAATAACGAGTGCCACGTAACTTGTGCGCACCCCCTTAATTCAGTGTATTTTTGTATCCCGTATTTTGTATTGCTAACTTACGTTACCCGAGTAACGAGTGCCACGTAACCTGTACGCGCCCCCTTAATTCAGTGTATTTTGTGTCCCGCCTTTGTGTTACGAAATTACGTTACCTACGTACCCAGTGAGACGTCTGAGACATAACAGCATCCGAGGCCACGTAACGCGGAACACAAACAATAAGGCGCCACGGAATAACAAGTAAAAACCCCCCGGGGACCTCTGTAGAGTGTTGTATTGTGTACGACTCGCTCCTCTGAATAAAGGTACGACACCACCACCTCAACTCCACGTCTCTTATTTAAAATCATCTCACGCAACACCGCCGCCGGCCCTAGTGGGCCACGCAGGGGCACATACATCCACGACCCCAAATTCACGACTAGAAACGAGCTAGTCTGGCGCCCACCCGGACAACACAGATCAAGAACCGCCTTTTCCCACTAGGAGCCACACCGGGACTCGAGCCCGAGACCCCGGACGACGGCACAGTAGCTACTACCTATATAATTGTTTTAGGTACAAAAATAATTAAAATTATAAAAAACCTAGAATTGTTGGAATTCATTATTTAAAAACCCAGAAACCCAATCACCATTGGAAAAACCCAGATCTGGGTGGAAAAACCCATGAGTGGCAGCCCTGCTTGTAACAATATCGCTTTGCGCCTCTCCTTCAAGGCTTCAACGCCTTCCCTTGTGCTTCCTCACCTACATTCTTTCCCTTCTTTATCCCTTATTCGTCGTTCCTGCTCCCTCCCCTTTCACAAGCTCCGCCCAAGTGACCGTCATCTGCGATCGGGTACTGCGCTCATTGGCCGTGGTGTTGTTCCAGGTGAATTCTGAACTGATACTAAAGTCTCTGATACTTTTCAAGTGTACTCGTTTGCCGGTCCTGATACAGGCGCGTATCAGTAACAAAGTTTAAGGTTGATACTTTTCGACCCACCTCTGGTTACTACCTGATACTGATACAGTAATGTACCTAGTAACAAGTTTCTGATACTTCTGTATCAGACGGTCCCAGGAAGCAACAAAGCTCCGCGTACGCAGTCCGTACGACCGGAAGGAGAATCTGATACATTATTTATCACGCCCGGTAATTCTCTTCCTCTGTTACTCTCATGCCCTCCTGATACAACCAGTATCAATCAGTTCAACATTCACTGCAGTTCGTCCTGGCCGTGTATCACCATGTACATTGTTGCGGGCTGTCATGCTTTGTAGTTAGTATCTTTATAGTGAAATAAGGAATGGATAAGTGCACGAAAAAGACTTCATTTGTGTGGAATTTTTTTACGGAAAATGAGTTTGCTAATTGTAATTTGTGTAAACAAAAACTGAGTTATAAATCATGAGTTATAAATCATCATCGACTAATCTGAAGAAACATATGAAATGTAAACATTGATATAGTATGCTCACTAATGTACGTATCTAGACAATGTATTATAGTTATTTTATTTATGTTATTATTGTAAATATTTAGGTAGATTATTAAGTGTATATTGGAAGTATGTTTTGTAGATGTGGAAATAATATTGTAAAATGCAAAAGATCAAAAGAGATAGAAATATGTAAAACTTTAACACAAATGGTTCTGGAAGAAACTTGTATAAATTGTGCGGGCTAACAAGCCTAGAGAGGTCGGCGGTCGTCTCTCGGGGCGTGCGCATCTCTCTCGCGGGCTGTTGGCTGGGAGTTCCCTGCGACCTATTGGGTAACCGAAGGCTGGCAGTGCGTACGGGATTTGCGTGCGTACGGGAGGCGGCCTAGCAGCGCCAACTGCTACCGACCGCGTCCCGCGGGTGGCGGATACGGGAGCCCAGCTCGAGAGTTGCAATCTCGCTGGGGTGGCTGTGAATAACCAATAACCGTCCGCGGACCAATGGCCGGCCTGTGGAGTCGTTATTACGGCTATCGGGGTGAAATGTAGCCTGAATGCAGCTCGACGTGTGGCAGGAAGCAGCTTCGTCGGCGAAGGCACCGCAGGGGAGCTCGATGTGCTGCAAAAATGCGAAGTGTAGACGAACTGCGGGCTGGAACTTGCGGAGCTGTGAACTGCTGCGCGCGCAACGGAATTGAAATGCATCGGAACTCTGAAGGAAGACATCAGGAACCTTCAGCTAGGGCTGCTGTGGCTGTGGCAGCAGTAGCCTCGAGCGGCGCGACCTTCAACCGTCTCGGGGATTTTGGGTGGCGAGGTTGGTTCCCTCCCGCCACCCTGGCTTGAAAAGTACTGTTGTTGACCTGAAGAAGGAAGAAGAAGATGGCGCAACGTCAGGCTGCCTTTCGCTCCGTGCGCCCGCAGTTCGAGCCGGTTTACTGGCTCGTCTGCCCACTTCTGTTTTAACTGTGGCTGCCTGGGCAGCTGTGGCTGGGCTGACGAGTGAAGTCGCCCGCCCCTGGGGGCGCTTCCGGCCCTGGTTAATAATAACCCAGGAGTTCCCAAACTTTAAATGCGGGCCACAAGGCCCAAGCACCCAACTCCAGCATGGTTGATTTTTCAGCCCTTCCAACTCTTCTTACCTGGACCCTTCTTCCTACTTGTCCAGTAGTTACCTGCTTGCTTTAATGCATGTTAATTGATCCCCGCATGACCCGGCCCAGGGTTTTCCCTGTGTCTATGCAGGTTTTACCTGGGTCACATTAGCTAGCTTTTAAGCTAGGCGACCAAAGTGGCGTCAGTCATGGTGCCAATTGCAGCCATGGCTGGCCAGTAAACCCCAATAAGCACACCGTTCATGACACTGCAATATGTCGTGACCTTCAATTCCAACCAAACTGACTTTGAGACATTGTCAGACTCGTTGTTTACATCTACACCTTCCACAAAAATGTCATATCCCTCAAAAAATGTTTGCTGTTATATTTTGATGAAAAACAAAATGTTGTAACCCCAGTGTTCTGCTGGGCTAGTTCCAAAATGTATCTGTTGTAAACTTGTACTGTTGTGGTATATGACATATTGCAGTGTCATGAACGACACGATGCACGCGCCCTTTCCTGCATGGTTAAAATTCCGCATGGTAGAGTGTATAGGCTTCGGCCTGAGACACACTTAGGTCCTCTCCTAACCTGGACCCTCCCCTACACACTTAGAATTAACTTAGGCTAGGAAAAATAAATAATTGCCTAGAGAACTTTCCTCTCTCCCAGCCAATCTGGGAGAATAAATATTATCACAGGCAAAAGTGGTATCATTGGCTTGACTTCCTCATCTTCCTTTCCTTAGCTAGCGACTCTTCGTGAGACCGCGGGCTTCCCTTCTCTCTCTCATTCTCTCGCACCTATCCGCTAGCGACTCCTTGTGAGACTGCGGGCAATCCTCTGCTAGCGACTCTTAGTGAGACCGCGGGCTTCCTTCTCTCTCTCATTCTACCTCTGTCTGTCTACCTATCCGCTAGCGACTCTTAGTGAGACCGCGGGCATCCCTCTGCTAGCGACTCTTCATGAGACCGCAGGCATCCCTCTCTCCTGCTCCCAGACTTTCCGCTAGCGACTCTTCGTGAGACCGCGGGCATTCCTCTCTTCTACACCCAATCTTCCTGCTAGCTACTCCTTGTCAGCACGTCCTCGGTCAGCTGCACTGGGCCGAACGGTCCACTCCCGCCTCAGAGTGTGAGGCTGCTCTACCCAAGAGCTGGCGCCGGGCAAACAACACAACAACTGAACGACCGAGCGACGTCCACCCCGTCTCCACAGCTTTACCAGAGACGAGGCCGCGACAAGTTTTATTATTGAACGAGTCTGTGCACGCACTGCGTTCTGAGCGTACTTTGATGTGGGACAATAACCAAACGACTAGTAACTCGTAACAATTTCGCTTTGCGCCTCTCCTTCAACGCCTTCCCCTGCGCTTCCACCCCTACATTCTTTCCCTTCTTTATCCCTTATTCGTCGTTCCTGCTCCCTCCCCTTTCACAAGCTCCGCCCAAGTGACCGTCATCTGCGATCGGGTTCTGCGCACATTGGCCGTGGTGTTGTTCCAGGCGAATTCTGAACTGATACTAAAGTACCTGATACTTTTCAAGTGTACTCGTTTGCCGGTCCTGATACAGGCGCGTATCAGTGCCAAAGTATCAGGTTAATACTTTTCGACCCACCTCTAAGTCAGCCCCGTGAAACTTAAATGTGCAATTTGTACACGGTGTGTCCTTGAGTGTTAACTTGGAGCGCTAACTGTCAACGATTTATTATTATTATTATTAATATATCTGTTGATATTTGAAAATGGCGGGTTTTCATGTTGGGTTAAGTAGTTAAAAAGGGTTAACCTTCTTTTCTATTTAAGCGAAATGGTAAATAACTATTTGGATGGTAGGAAGTGTGCTGCTTTGGGATGTCCATCCACTTCCAGGAATTGGAAAGAGAGCTAACAAAACTAAATGTCTCGTGAAACTCATGATTGTATGTTCACTTTAAGAGGGTATAGAGAATAAGTTAATGCATGTTATAAGTGAATTAATGTTGATTTTAAACCAACTTCGGGTGAAATATTTTCAAAAAATCTGAAAACTGTTTACGTACAGAAACGTATGAGATTCGAATCTAACTTCACCTCAGTTATGTTTCTGTACTTACCGTCAATGCTTTTTGTCGGAGGGTAACACAATATTTCCAGTACCTACTTCTTTACTTGACGTACATTTTATTTCCGGCATAACAATTCTTCGATAGTTATGTTTTTTTTTATTTACATTAGATAGAAAGGTTTGGTTGTGGTTATATATGGACAGTTACATTAAGAATGCTGTTGTCTAAGGTTCTATTAAAAGGAAAAATTGGTGGGTTACATGGAAATTAAAAATTGTCGGGTTGGGTTAAATCTTCTATTTTCTAGCATAAGCATTTTATTTCACCTAACTTATGCATTTTTCCGGTATGTCTAGCATAAGACAATATCATTCAAAAGTAACTGACACCTAATCAAACTGTTCACTTTAAATACATTAATAAACATGCTACTTAGCAATCAACATCACTTTTACATAAAAAAAAAGTTATTTAATTAATGAAGTACTCTAAATATTGCAATGTCCTTCCACCAGCACATTAAACATTTCTGAGAATTTTTTAAAACTTTTATGCTGAAAGTTTCACTCATAAAATTTTACCCCTGTAAATTATGTTTTATGACAAAATTGTAATCATTTAACAATGTATAAATATATATTTTTGGGTACCAGAAATGGGCTGGCGTTGCAAAGAATCCTAAACTTGATGTACAAAGTATGACATCTTCGTACCTTTGTGGGAACCACTTTGCAAGAAATCAGTTTCGAGACGAGAACCAGACAACTCTGATTTTTGGAGCAGTACCTGTAGCAAAGGACAATTCTGGCTACTTGGATGATGATTTTCTCCCTGCAAATAGTGTCGTCTCGGGACTCGTGGACACATTCAACGCCAAGAAACAAGCAAAGTTGTGCTACAAAATTGTAGTGAAAGGTTGGTTAGGTTAGGTCAGCTACATTTTAAATGCTTTGGCATTGTGATAGGAAAACAATATTGGCCAAAAATGGCATTCTTGTTTGGGTTACAGTCTTAATTTCAAAATGCCATTTTAAAATTTTATTTATTTTTAGAAAAGCCACATTTGTAATGTTTTAGCAATTCCAAACATATATTATGTGTTGACCAAAGATTAGTGTTGTCTAAAACAAGTACTAAATCCTTACAATCATTTCTGCTGCCACCAGCTGATTAAAAGACATGGTTTACGTTAATGATATTATTAGTTACTGTTCTCACAAAGTAATTTAGAGTTGATGGAGGTTTTGCATTTGAAGTGTTATCTTATTTTACTTTATTATTATTATTTAATATTTTTCACATTATAGTACTATCCCATAAACTTAAGCACTGTTCACAAGGATTGATATTTAATTTTTTGTGTCTCTTATGTCAACATTTAAAGATGCTGAACAGCAGTGATAGGTATTGTAAATTATAATTAAAATATTACAGCAGTGCATATGTACGTGATAACTCAGAAGTCATAATCACAATGTAGTGTTAATTTAATTTTACTAGGCGTATGAAAACTTAATACTTTGAAAAAATTTACAGTAGATGTGAATTGTACAAATTGAATACCTATGTAACATCCGACAATATTAGAGTGTAACACTTATTAATCCTATGTTGCAAGCAACTCTCATTTTTGTATCTGATTTTTTGGTATTTTAGAACATGAGAATCATAATTCTTTGTGTGTGAAATAGGTTAGGAAAGATTCACATTTTAAATTGTTTGTAAATGTTTTAGCATTAAAAATCTATTTGTAAAGCAGGGGTTATATTAGTGATTAGAAGCCATCACACCATACATTTGCCATTGCTTCAAATGATATATGTGTGTGTGAGAAAAAACATGTTTTTTATAATAATTTAGTAATAACAGGATGGTGGATACTTTAGACTTCAGAGCAATAAATGAAATAACCATATACTAGTGCTTTTGAAGCAGCTATTTTGATTTAGTAATACTTCTTCAAAATGTTATTTGAATGCAAAGAATTTGTATACCCTTGTATTTTGGCTGTTTTTGTTATGTTTATGCACATTGTATTTTTTATTTTTTTAGAATACCTACATTTATATTTCTACTATATCATGTAAACCAGGATGAGTAACAAGGCATTTCAGCACTGTCGCTGATAGGATTATTATATTATTAGCCGATGTCAGGGTCTGCACTAAATGATGCTTCCAAATGCAGCCAATAAGCACACATGATAAATAAACTTACAGTATCCAATATAACCACAAACACAGATGGCCATAAAGTATCTAGTCATTATTTTTGAAAACATTATTGTGGTGGGACAGAACAAACAAATGCCTGTCTTTACAAGTTGTTCTTACTTTAGTTACCATCCTTGATACCACTATTTTAATTTGAATGAAAACAATGTTTGAATAAAACTAGGTATACATTTTTTTTTCTATAACCATCAGAATTCAGGATGCACCTGCAGGCACTCAGTTTTTGATTTTGGTTTTGTTTGAGGAATTAACTCAGAACCAATTTTTATATACATATATTTTTTAATGTATACTTGTAAGAACCATGTATTATATCACTTGCTATATATCATTATACCATTCTTGTTGAATAAGTCATGCCTAGGAAAACTAACTCTATATCTGTTATGAGAGTGTATAACATACCTGTCTAGGGAGTGTTTAGCAATAAACACTCAGCAATGCTACTTCCCTGAAAATTTAGTGGGTAATTTTCTAGAGTAGGTGCTCAACCAAGGAAAAATATTGAAAATTCTGAAAATGGTGTTTTTGTTAACAACTAATGTTCCTTAAGATATTCCGAATCAGGTGTTCTCAAATTTTAAATAGGATACTCAAGAAAGTAATAGTGGAGACTGGAGAGAATTATGAAGTCCGAGTAAATTGTGGTGTTAAACATGCACAAATGTTTCTTTTGTATTTTCTTTCCTTTAGCAAATTATAAAGCTGTTAATAAATAAAGATTAAAAAAATGTGTTTTTTTTATTCAATTTAAGTTGTAATAAAAATTGAACACATTGTTCTTATATTTTTAATTTGTCCAATTTTGAAGATGCAATACATTGACAACATATTCCTGTGATTCATCTGTTTGCCTAGCATAGAAACAATGGACTTGATACTGGTATATTTTTATCAGTGCTTTCATTTTGTAAAATAGTTTTCCATTTGCCTTTACCTAGTTATAACCCAGTAATACAAATTTGTTTTTCACAACAATTAATGTAAAGCTTTAATTCAAAATCTTAATTTTTTATATGAGGTAAGCTAATAGTAGGTGGCAATTTTTTTATTTGATATTTTTTTCATTTGGTTTATTTACTGTAATTAAAACGAGTATATATTATAAATTTAGAAATTTAATTAAATGTATGTGTGTATACGTATTTTTATATTCCACACACAATATGTTACAAAGCAAAACTTTTAGAGGAAATAAAACTAACAATTTTACTATTACAGTTGAATATTCATATAAATAACTATACAAATAGTTCTACTTGTAGAATTGCTTGTTTAGTTTCCTTTGTAAAAGATATTCATCTGTCAAAGTAAATATGTTAGTTGAAATATTTCCATAAAAAAAAATTATTTTAAATAGACCACACATATGTCCACATTCAAATTTCCCGCCGCCGGGTGTTTTTTTTGATAGTTCCGCAAGTGACAACTTGGAGCGCTAGGGTAGAACTAGTAGCATAATAAATAGCATTGAGTTTCCCATCTTTCCGTAGGTGGATAATCTTTGGTACAGTTATATGCCCACTCATTTCGAAAAGACAAGCAGTAAATTGAATCAGTGAAGAACTGAAGGTAGCCATTACCCTAGTAATTTTAGTAATAATTTTTACATCAAAAACTCTTAAATAACTTACCATTTAAGATGGCACATACCCCCCCAGAGAAATGGAGTTCTTTCAGACATCGCTCGGTCACTTTGCTGACAATGTGGTGGCTGCTTGCCTAGTACAAGCTATGTGGAAGGGCAGCCTCACATACTGAGGCGGGAGTGGGGCCATCCAACCCAGTATGGCTGACCGAGGACACACCAGCGCTGGAGAACTCTGCAGCAAAAAACTTACCGGACAACGTGTTGTGGAACTGTCCCTACGATGATCAGCTTCGTTACCCCCGTACACAGACATTACTATAATAGGGCAATGACTGGGTGAAATTACAGTTCGGTGTCTTAACTGGCATGCCTTTAATAGCAGACGAGGACACTGCGAAGTACCACTACAAACACACACACGACTATACACTTACTCCGTGTTCTTGCCAACAGCTCCATGATTAAACAAACAATGTACAAAAACACTTTAAAAAATCACTCTGCTAGTCTGTCTTGCTTTTATTTACAAGAAGGTACATAAAATACCATAGTTACTTAACATACTTCCTTAACAAACCAACACACTAGCAAATTATGGGGCAGCCAACATTAGAAAGGGCTGCGACCCAGACCATCATTTTTGTTTAGGCAATGTCAATAAAACATATTATAATATATTAAAAAAAAAAAAAAAAAAAATTTCAATTCTGTGGTTAAATTTATTCTGTTGTTGAATGTAATCAACCTGTTTTCAATAACATTCATTTGACATAGGTACTAACAAGTTTCCAAAATTATATTTTTGAATTTAAAAACAAAAAAACAATAATGTAAAACAGACCTACAGATTTTTTAAAAATTATTGTAAACAAGTTGAATATGCCAGGGTAGTAACTTATAAACCCTTAATACCTACAAAATAGACTAAACTTTGCCTCCAAAGAACCTAATCATTTTTAAATGTCTTGCATAGACATGCAAGTAAAGTTTTGCCAGTCACATTTTGAATAGAAAAATACTATCAAGTTCCCAAAATTTTGGTTCATTTTTGTGTGGAAAGGAAATATTAACATTTATTTTAATAAATCATGTAAAATGCAAAGCAATTAGACATTTGTGAACTAAAATGTAGGTAGTTAAGGGTACTCACTGACTTTTTCAAAATAACTGGTAATTACGCATGAGGCTATCAGTATCTCTTTCTCAATATCAATTGCTTCTTCTGTGAGGATGCTGAAATGCAAATTCTTTGTTTGATTTACAAACTCTACTCTGCCCTAAAAACATTTGTTGAAGAGAATAATGGTGTAATATGGTAATAAACTGTGTAAAAAAAAAAAAAAAAAGTACACTATCACTTGAAGTTAAAGAAATGTTTATAAGTGAAAGTTCTTTCCTGAGGGGGCTACAATTTTAAAGCATTACGAAACTTGCCTATCCCCTGAGGGGATAATTTAGATATGTGGTGGGGGAATCGGTAGAGCAGATGGCAGGAGAGGGGTAGAAATGATGTAACGTACTCGGAAACTTGCATGCTTGCACACTTGCATAATTTAGCACTAGCATATTTGCATATATATATATATTTTGATCTACGACCTCAGCCAAAGAGAATTATGTTTCCTATACAAACAAATATAATAAGCAAGACGTTTCGCTTTTTATGCGCGTGGACTCCATTCAAACATGTTTGTTTTTTCCCACATGCATGAAGTTTTATATTGGTCAATTCTGCAACCATATTCGACTAACAAAATATGGATACTTCCTTGTGCCAGTCATTGTGTACAGTAAAAGCCAGTCCCAGAGCTGCAGTATTACGTCTTTTCCTTTTCTCCTGTCTCGATGGGCCCTCTTCAAAATCACCCACACTTAACGTGTTGGAAGCTACACACTGAAGCCAAAGCAAACAATTACGGCTCACCACGAACACTCACTAAAATAAAATCACCCGATTGATCACTTGACCAGGGGATTGAAGGCTGTGTTCCAAGGAACGAATCCAAGGAACGGATCCTACTGGCCGCGTGGCTGGCTCTCTTCTTGTTCTTTCGCCTTTTCGTTCTTCTGATTCGTGTTCAGCTTTCAAGGAATCGACTCTCAAAGAACCGATTCTTTACATCACGAATGAATCACATGATTTAGTTTGCTTAAATATTTGTTTTCAATTAATCGATCAGGAACGACATCACTAGTCTGGACCTTTTCATTACTTTGTAAGTCGTACTAACCAGTGCATATTTTACCCTTCTGGGGGAAAGGGGGGGGAGGGGGAACAAATGCCCCTGTACCTCCCCTCTAAATCTGCAACTCCTAATAAACACAAATGACTACAATAACCATTCTTATTTAATGCTCATTTTGTTTCTTGTAGTTTTGACAGTAAAAATTACTGTACCTAAAACAATTTTATTTTTAGCACAAATATTAGTTCGGTAATTTGCATATCACAGTAAAAGTCATCTCCAGTAATTATATACGCATATATAAGTATTGCATTATTCCATCTTTATCATCATTATGGAAATAAATTTATTTTTAATAGTATTTCAGCAAAAACAAAATTCTACAGCCTCAACTTTTTAATCTTTAGTATATAATGATGTATTTGTTTGAAAAAATTAATCAAAATTATTTAAAAGCAGAATCTCATCGTCAAAAACATGACATAAAATAAAAATAGCAACCAAACTTTTTGCCATACAGCAAAAACCAGATAAATATTTTTATGTTTTAAACACATTAACAATTCTTTCATGTTCAAGAACATATGTAGGCAGTCTTCATCATTACCTTGCATGTTATTTTTACTACATATCTAAATCCCAACCATGCTATGATGTCGTACCTCAACTTTTTTCAATTAAATAAATGACATGTAAAAGTAATATATGAATTTTTAATAGCTTAAATAATTTTCCTTGGCCATCACACTTTAAATGACATCTCATTTTGTACTGCATTACTATGATTACAAATCAACTTAATCTTTATACAAGCAGGTAACTATGATACAATTGTGTAGGTTACGAAATTTTCAAACAATCTCACTGGTTACTATTTCGTTAGATTTCTGTGCACGGTGGAACTAGCAAATTGATAGTGAAATGAAAATGCAATTTCGCACAATTGTGGGACAGGGCTTAACGTCCCTTCGTTTTACGCAACGCAACACGTATGCACCACGTCACAGTGTGCATGTC
Organism: Bacillus rossius redtenbacheri; assembly: GCF_032445375.1. Lineage (NCBI taxonomy): Eukaryota > Metazoa > Arthropoda > Insecta > Phasmatodea > Bacillidae > Bacillus > Bacillus rossius. The sequence continues at coordinate 56,306,611 of NC_086338.1, forward strand.
TAGGTTAGGGAGTGCCAATATCGTTCCTTCATTCCTAGACCTCTTATGTGCAAAAAGGCTCCTAGCGGGTGAACCCCTCGATTGAATCAAACATCAGGAGGCACTGCTGAGAACTGACAGCGCTGACAAAGCACTGAGCCAGGATACCTCTCAGTAGCACACACAACCAGTCAGTTTCAGTTGGCTGCAACTAGCCCAAAAGTGCCTATTACCACATTGACATACCTTCATCACCGACAGGATGACGTCTCATCAGCATGTACTTGGCTGAAGCAGAGTCTGTGTAATGTTTGGGTTTTAGGAGTTTAATATTATGTTGCACACATGAATATTTAAAATAAAAGCTTGGTATTTTAGTGAGGATCCAAATAATATATTTCAATACTTGTGGACACGGGATGTATTTTATTACAAACTTCAGGGTAACGATACTCTTACTTCAGTAGATTTCACTTAGTTTTCCCCGATTTCCCTGTCCCACTTAAAATGTATAAACTGTACTACCAGTTTAAATAAATCTAAATTTTCAAAATGCATTTCAACAAACATAAGAGTAGAATTGACTAGAACACATTTTCTTAGTTTTCATTTTATTATTTCTATCACCATTATGTAACCAACTCTGCCAGTCTAAAAATGAAAACTAATATAGGTAAATGTTTGACCAAACTTTGAAACACTATATTGTGATCAGGTAAAAGATAAGCTATGCTTGATTGTGCTTAAAAGTAATACAAAGTTGTTTGTATATGAATACAGGTAATTAATATTAATAAAAAATCAGGTTAGGATTAATATTAAAATTTTATAATTAAAATACAGAGTGGTTTTTAATTTTTATCAAGTTCACCAGGTTTCGAAGATAACTGTTAAGTTTCCCAACCATTTCCAGATTTTCCATGTATGCAGGAATACTTGAAGATGCATGCCATGCATATATTAATAAAAAGAAAATAAAAATTAGATCCACTTCTAAAAATTTTTTTTTACTCAAATATCACAAACCGTCAACATTAATAAATTACCTAACAATGCCATACAAACAAATTCTGTAAGTTTTTACATTGTTATCTTTGAACTAACGGGTATCTGTGGGAGGTGCGTACTGTTTTCCAAAACGCACGCCAGCAGCCTGGGGACAGACAACACGGTGCCCGACAATAGGCTCAGGAACTGCCGCTCTCGCTTGTTCTCGGAGTAACACATCAGGAGACGCTTGCTGACGTAGCTGCCGCTCAAGGAGATGTTCCCGACCTCGACGTACGTCTCTTTGCTGGGCAAGTACATCTGGAAGCTTGCACGGAGGCTTTCCCAACCGTGCAGCAGGTCCGGCGGGAGGTAGACTACTCTGAAGTGATGACCGAGCCGCTCGTACAGTCTGATGATAGCTTCCGAGACCACCCTGAACTCACGCTTGGCTGCAGAGTCATCACTCGTAGCTATGAACAATTCCACTGCCGATGCCTGCCACGAATCGAAAAGGCCACCGAGATCGTTTTCGCCTGAATTACGTCCACTTGGCTCATACTTCCTGCCCGAAGCAAAATATTTCAAGGGGAATGAACGATGATCTACTAAGTGTTTGGCGTGGAAAGCGCAAAATGAAGCCAAGGACGCCCCTCCCACCAAATGCAGCCGGCGATCCAGACTGGTTTGGGCCGGATCGTCGTCCTGCAAGATGAATACAGAATCCGGATCTCTGTGATTTTTCCCACAGCCTTCTACGACAACACTCCAAGCGAAATCAGCATTGCCAAACTGAACAAAGCCTATGTTCCGAAGCTCTTCAGCGAAGTAATGCTGGACTTCCAACTCAAACACTGCAGCCTCGTCGCTCAGGAAGTAGCAGGAAGCTTCGTGATAGTCTACCAGGTGTGACAACTTTCCCAACTCAACACTGGACTTGTTCCCAGGGCCAACATTTGGTTTCTTGCCAAACACATGCACAGGTTTTTCACCACGAGAGGGCGTGTCGTCATCTAGGTCGTTAGGAAGAGCCAGAGCCCTGATTACCGCCTGCTTTTCCAACCCCCACAGACCTCTCATCAGCACCTTCAGATCTTCCTTCACCAGCTTTCCTTCAAGCATGTACTTGCTGATTTCTGCTTCATTTTCTTTGGAGCCACCTCGGTGCAATTCTTTGATTTTTTGGGCTATCTCCACACGCCTTCCCTCCAAGACTTTTTTATTAGTTTCGGTAAGTCTATAAAGTTCCCACAATTTTTTCAACGACTGAACGTGGAGTTTAATCCCGCGGAGTTTAACATTTTCTTCTAGTTTTCCTTTATTTTGAAACCTGGTATCCAAATCGAGGTACGGCACCAGCACCGAATACGTTTCTTGAGCTCTGTCCCCGGGAACAAACAAGGCAGATGTTTCAAACCCGCGAGGTAAACATGCAAAATTTAATTTGGCAAGTACCAAACACCTAGAGAATTTTTTGAACATTTTCAAAACCAACCACAGTGTCACAGAACAAAAATAATTTCACTGTCCTGAAAGAAAAGTGTATTTAATCTCTACATATCTACATCTCCATCATCATGAACACTCTCCTTGGAAACCGGCTGTTCGGCCTGCGTTTCAATCTTGCGTTTCTTGGGGAGCTGGAAACTACCCTTTCCTGCCGCTCTCTCGGACTCCTCGACGGTGTAGGGCTCCAGTTCCAAGGCCTTCAGACGTCGCTTGTGCACCTTCGTGCGGAAGTGGTCGGTCAAGGCTTGGTTGTCTATGAAGTACCTCCTGGAACAACACAGGTTAAGTTTCACTGATTAGCATTTGTTGAAACATTCTTTAAAAAAAAAAAAAGGTGCCTGTAAAGTCGGTTTACGGACAATAATTTCACATGATGATGCCATAAGAAAAAATTGATGAAAAATTGCATACTTTTTAATTTTCAAATATTTTTTACAGTTTTTGCAAATTTAATTTAAATAATTTGTTTAAATATAATCATGAACAATTAGTTAAAAAGCCCGCCTTAACCTGTTTGATATTATAGAAGATTTTCTTGCACGGTGGTTGGCCGGTATTTGCATGCTCGACTCAGGCGGAACGTGACAATTTTTTGTGCGTGCAGCCGGCGTTCATCGATTTATAAGACGTTATCACGTCAAAAACCATTCTCATAATAGACATCCACCAAGTGTCAAAAGTAACACTGACATGAACCTCATGGCATAATTTTGCATCTTACAAAACTGAAACCTCTGTACAAATCCCTGCAGATTCCATAAATACTTACCCAAATAAAAATGTTTAGGGGAATAAATAACACTGTCTGCGAGATGTTTTCACCAACAGCACAATGGGACAAGCAGTCTGCACACTTAACATCTTACAAAAAAGTTTCTGTTTAAATAAGTGCTTGGTAATTTTTTTAAATATTATAAATTTGCAATGGCAGCAATTAAACATGTATAAAGTCACTACGTCAATGCAGGAATTCAAAAATGTTAACTTTAAATAGTACAAATATTTATTATAATTACTACTATAGCTTAAACAATATTAAAGAAATCTAGATGTTACCAAACTAAAATGAGCACTTTAAATCGAGTGTTGGTACAACAAGTAATTTCTTGCAAGTATGCCATCAAACAAGGTGAATAAAAACAATCAGTACAAAAGTATTTTTACATTCAAAATTCTTCAATCAAATTAACTTAATGTTAATGGTAACAAATGAAAAAAATTTAATCTAAGAAATTTGTATTCAAAGATTCGTTAAGCAGACTGGTTACAAACGTACTACAAATAAATTAATCATAATTCAATAATAAATAATAATGGAAAAGGTTATATTTGTTGCTCGTTGCTACTAACACTAGTAAATAGCCATAACCATTGTGTTTAAAATTATACTTACAGCGTAATTACTGAAATAATTATCCCATAAATGTTTGTGACATGTTACCCCCAAACTTTTCAATGAAATCTTATTAAAAAAAGTGGTGGTTGTAGGATTTTGATTGAATATTATCCCAATCCTTAGTGTTCCATTCCAAATACTTTTTCTTTAAATAAGTTGTTCAACCCCAACTTGAAAGACATTGGAACACTGCAGGTCATAACACATGTATACGTTCTCCAGTATTACTTAGGTTATGAACCTGTAGCTGAGGTTTGTTGGTTCAAGTCAGACTAAACCTTAATAGACGGTGCATTCACTTGATAATCACTCAGTCTTCGTAGAAGAAGAAAAATTTGTCTAGTATGACTACATAAATCAAACAATTTTTTTTTCTGAGTAATTTACCATTAGATATACTTTAAAATATTAATAGGAAATAACAAAAACATTCTTCACATGGATAAAGTACACATTGAGGAGAATGATCCTACTATAATAATTATGTTTGCAGGAAAAATTTCATGAATGTTTTTACTTTTGAATGACTTTATTAACACACACACAACCATTCCATCAAATCTGTGCCCTTTTCATTCTCAGAGTGCAAGCAAGCAGGTAATGAGAACACATATCTGCTTTGTTTTCTTTTTAATTGTTTACTTTTTAAGATATGTTAAAATATTAAACACATTTCAAACATTTTCCATTTTAAAATATTTTAATTTTTAATCATTTTAACCCTAAAATTTCTTTGGTATTCATAGTTTGTGTGATATTTCTTAGAAATCAATAGAAATAGAAAAAAATCCACTTTTGTAGGATAATTAAGCAACATTAGTACTTACCTAAAAATACAACTTTAAAAAGAATCTCAAAATTCCACATTTACAGGATTAAAAAGTTGGGAAAAGTCCTGATACTTTTGCAAGCAATTAAACTATATAATTACTCATATTAAAATGTATTAATTAGAAGTAGATTAAAATAACTAAGCCTAGTCCTAAAAACTTTACAAAAATATCATCAGCAGAAAAATAATTATTTTTTTTTTGGGTGAAAATGTTTAGTAGAAAGGAACTATAAAACATTTATATTATGTATTTATTCATTTTAAAAATAGCTGCATGTTGAAAGCTTTGCTACTCAGGTGACTCTTTAACCAAAGCAAGTCTTGTCCCACACAAAATAGTGCTTTAACTGGCATAGTTTAAGAAATCATAAATATAATTTGATTTCTATTTGAGTGTCTATAAAATTACGTTTCCTGAGATACACCAGCCTATGTCTGAATCAGATGAGTGTAAAATGCCATCTGAATTCCCACCCGCCTGTATTGGTCAGCAGAATCCTCATGGAGTTTGACACATCGAAAACGCTTTAATGGGGCATACGACCGGTACGTTTCACTAGACTGCGTGTCCTAGCTGCCAGTCAGTGAGTGAATATTGTGAAAACTTTGGAAAAAAAACATGAATAGAACTGGGACCTTGTGAATCTAGTTTCGGGAGCCCGCAACGTAATTTTTTGGCCTTGGGAACAGTGACCCTTTAAATATTCTGGAAAGAAAACATTGGCAATCGGTTCGGTATGTAGCGAAGGAGCTGGGCCTGGCAGGAAACAGCTGCCACCTCTACAATGACAGCGCAGATCGTCACTTCAGGATGGACGAGTTCGTAACCAGGTGAGGGAGGAAGAGTGCACGACTTGTTGAGAAAGCGGAACTTCACATCCTCGGTGAAACTGCAGCGCAACCGGAGGTCCAGCGACAGCTGGCAGAGCGAGCAGCCCGTGGATTGGCGAGTGGAACGCGGTTCCACTCGTTCTACTGTAAAGTCATCAAAACAGAGAGAGACCAGCATGAACGGTGACCTGTGATTCCTGCAGAGCTGCGGTAATAACGCCACGTCCCATCGTACCACCCCGAGGCGGTCTGGGAAAGAAGAGGAGGCAATACTTGTAGAGATATTAGCGACATGCTGAGCAAGTAGAGCTATTCATCCGAGGAACAAGAGTCTCTGCCGAGATCTGCTACCAATGGAGATTCGACACACAGCAACAGAGGGGGCTCATGATTCGTAGCCTTTCGTGCAATAGAAAAAAAAAAAAAAAAAAAAGAAGTTGTTTAAGAACCCTTTTACTTCACCGCCAAGAGGTAGAAATATGCTGGATAGTCCCGGTACAAAAATAATTTTGTTGGTTAGTTCAATTCTTCAGAATTATGTATGGAAATTTCTGAAATTTGAAGTCAGAACATTTGATTTGATGAATAATTACATTTACTTTATAATTTTAAAGTAAGGCAGTAAAAATACACATTTTTAGTTTAAAGGTAAGATATAAAATATGCAAAATGAATTCATAACATTTTTTATAAATAACTTCTAATCACAGGTAGACTGTGCACTGATGCGGTCGTCACAATGTTGGGCTTCAACAGCGTAGCAGGGACCATGGGTGTCGCCAGGATTATAACAAGAATACATTTATGATAGACCTGTTTTTAGGAATCTGAGGGGAGTAGTATGAAATGTCCCCCTCCCCGTCCACAGAAAAGCGTCTGGTCCGGTGTTTCTGTCCAGAAAAGTTTTCAAAAGATGATGCTTTATTACATATTTTTTGCTATCTGAAGACTTTCAAGTGCTATCAGAAGATAAAATGTTTACATAAATTGTGATTTTTATGAACGGTAGATCCTTACACTACGTACTACTGCTTATAACTGCGTCCTAATACGTGTTCGCATCACACAGAAAGCTACTTCCTCTGTAGTTTTTTAATATTCAGTGGTCATGAGCTGAGCCATATATTAATTATTTTAAGCTGGTTGATGAGTTTGTTTAGAAGGGCTATGGCTCCTTCCTACACCCCCCTCCCCCAACTTAGCCCTCGGCCGAGACTGTTTCCAACGAGATGTCCCCGATCTCGTCGTTCACGCTGTATTGTTTCCTAGATACTCACTGCAACTTGCTCCTGTTCTCCAGAGATCCTTAGAAATGAAGTGTAGAAGAGACTGGTTCTCAAAACGACAGGCATTTTTTATGTCGGTACATTACGGCAACAACTAAGACTGTTTTCTACCCTAATTGCTTTTCCATTCCAAATTAATATAGTTCACTATTCACTAGAAATGGAAAATTAGGGTAGAAATTTTCACTGGACAAAAAAAACTACACACAAAATAAAGCTACATACAAATAAAAATTATATATTTGCTTTTAAATCTTATTATTTAAGAGAATGACATTGAAAAAGAGTCCATATAGTTAAAACAAAATTAATTATTAAGAATATTTGTGATAGAAATTGTTTTCATAAAATTTTTCTCAAGTGTATTTACGTAAGTGAGGTTATGTTCAGCATATTTATTGTTTCTCATTAAGATTTATATCCATCTCAATTATTTTACTATATTAAATATATAATTTTATACACATTATATAATATTGAATACTGGGTATTTGTTTAATTTTTAAAATCTGATTGAATTTAAAGTTTACTTACGATATTGTAAACAACACACTACTTTTTTTATTTATTTTTCTATTTATTATTTGCATGCAAGATTAAAATGAGTTTTTTTTATCAAGCTAAGTGTGTATGCATGTGTACATAAGGACACAAACTAAATTTTTCTTTGCTTTCTTACATGTTTTCAAATCATTCTCTCAGAAACGGTGTTGAGTATTTACACTGTAGCTTTCCTATATAAAAAAACCACTAAGTGCATCATATTTTTAATGTACCTTACCTACACAATCTAACGATTGTATGCTAATTTTACTGTACCAAACTTAATTTAAGACTGTAAAATACTTGAACTAATATGCCCTCCGAAAGAATGATTCGAAAACATGCCTGGACGTGATAAAAAGTATTTAAAGGAACCCTTAATAATTACCTTATAAAAGTGTATGCTCTATACTTACATTTTCCTATGTTATTTTACACTTTGCCTAGATCAACATAGTCTGTTGCATAATAAAACACAATTTTTTACCACCTCCTCACACTTTTTGTACATGGCATGAATTTCTATGCAAATTATTATGTTGTTTTAGCAAGTTTTAATTTAGATATAGATATACATGCCCTAATTCATGAAGCTATTTCTTAATGTGATTGTTTCACTGCCTTTAGCAATTGTTTCCTAATAATTTACTTACTCTAGGAAAGGTTGCAGGTCAGCTAGATCACAAATTTTGTGGAACTAACCTAAATTAATTATCAAACAATGTACTTATTTTAAACAATACAAGTGAACTTTTATGGAAGGAAAGGATGCTGATATTTTCTTATTGTATATTTTATTCATTGTTTTATTTGTGAGTTATTAAATTCTTGCCTGTTCTATGATATTAAATTGATCTGGCCAATCCTGAGCTTCGATATACTCTAAAATTTATATATTTTAAATACAATAATGGCTCGATTCAATTTTGAGTTCAATAATGGATACTTACGCACAGTGCAGACAGTAAAATTGTGCACTTCCTGGCTTATCAAAATCGACTTCTTGCTTTAACAATTTTTCAGCATTTTCTTCTTTCAAATCCTCATCGATCTGTAAGAAAAAAAAGGTCATGTTATTATTACTTAACCTGCAATTGGGCTTTCACCCGGTGGCAAGAACTCCCACTCACTCCCCTCTCCCCCCCCCCCTCCATCAGCTTTCTCCTCAGCTCCCTCCCATCCCTGACCTCCACCATTTCCTCCCCCAGCCCATTCCACTCCCTCCCCGTCCTCACCAGGAAGGTGTTCCGCCCTCTCTCTGTCCGCCTCCACACCCTCTGGAGCTTACATCTGTGGTCTCTTCGTCCTCTGTACTCCCCTCTATGTACTTTGCTTCCCAATTGCCCCCATCCCCCTTCCCCCTTCAGCACCTTGAACATCCTGACCAACCTTTCCACTCTTCTTCTCCTCTGTAACGTTTCCCACCCCAACTCCTTAATCATTTCCGTTGGGCTATGCAGTTTCCCATCCTGCCCCTCCCTCCTTCTCCACATTCCCATCACCCACCTAGCCGCTCTGCGCTGCACCCCTTCCAGCTCCTTCACCTCAGTCACCAGGTAGGGGTCCCAGACCGCCGCCGCATACTCCAACATTGGCCTGACCAATGTGGAGTATGCCTTCTCCTTTGTCCTCCTCCCAGCTCCCTGCAGGGTCCTACCAAGCAACCCCAGCGCCTGCCTTCCCCTCCTGACCACCCCCTCTATGTGCTCCGCCCATCCTAGGTCATTTTTCAGTGTCACCCCCAGGTACTTATATCCTGCTGCCTCTCTTATCTCCTGCCCCTTCCAGTAATATACATTTCGTGTGACTTTCCTCCTCTTTGTAAATCTGACAACTTTTGTCTTACCAACATTCAAGGACATTCCATTTTTCTCCGTCCATTGCTCCAACCTTATCAAGTCCTCTGTTAAACATCCCCCTTCCCCCACAACCTCATACACTACACAGTCATCTGCAAATAGCCTCCATCTGGCTTTCATGCCCTCCCCCAGATCGTTTATCATAATTGTGAACAACAGAGGCCCCAGCACACTCCCCTGTGGCACCCCCGACGTCACTTCCCCCTCCTCGGAGCTTTCCTCACCCACTCTCACTCTTTGTCTTCTATTCCTCAGGAAATCACCCACCCAGTTTACCACCCTTCCATCCCTCACCAGCAACTCAACCTTTTCCATTAACCTCCTATGGGGGACCTTATCAAACGCCTTTTCAAAATCTATAAAGATTGCATCTATCTGCTTCCCCCCGTCCACCGCTTCCACCAGGTCTTCCAACAGCCCAGCCATCTGGGTCTCGCATGAGAACCCCATCCTGAATCCATGCTGCCTGTTATCCACCCACCCCAGATCTTCCATTTCCCCCTTTACGTACCTTCCTACCAACCTCTCCATCACTTTTCCTACACAGGACGTCAAACTGACCGGCCTGTAACTTCCTGGCTCCGCCTTATCATTTCCCCCCTTGTAGATGGGAACTACCACTGCCTCCTTCCATTCCATTGGTAGTTTCCCCTCCTCCAGAGACTGCTTGAAAACCTCCAACAGGTACTTCCCAATCTCCCTATCACCCAACTTCAAATGACTATTCCCTATACCATCTGGCCCAGCTGCCTTTCTCCCTTTCAACCTCCTGATCACCTTAATTACATCTGTCAGTCGCAGCTCAAAGGCCTTCCTGCCCATTAAACTGTCGTCCTCTTTACCCTCCCATGCCTCCCCCTTTGTAAATACTGCCAGATATTGCTCCTGCAGTAAGTCTGCCTTTTCCCTGTCCTCTGTATATTCCTGCCCCCCTCCTCCTCTGAGAACCCCTATTCCCTCCTCACCCTTCACTCTTCTTATGTATCTGTAGAGCTCCGCCCCATTTACCGTCCCCCCTTCCCCCATCAGCTGTTCCATGTAAGCATCCCTTGCTTCCCGCGATTTCCTCCCTAGTTCCTTCCCAAGCGCCTTCATTTCCGCCTCTATCTCCTCTCCCCCAAGCTTCCTTGCCCTCGCATGCAGCCTCCTACATTTCCTTTTCAACACTTTCAACTCCCTTCCATAGTAGGGAGGGTCACCTCCTTGGCCTACCCTCCTCTGAGGTACAAAACGTGTAGCCATCTGCAGCAGAATATTTCTTAAGGCAGCCCATCTACCTTCGAGGTCCTCTATATCTACCCATCTACTGTATTCCCCCTTCAGGAATGCCTCTGCCCCCACTCTATCAGCCTTACCCCAACAGTTTACCACGTTTCCCCTCCTTACCCTTTTCTCCCTCCAGCCCACGTCTAACTCCACTACTGGGATCCTGTGATCACTGATGCCCTCCATTACCACACTTCCCCTGACCGCCTCCATTGGTCTCACAAGTACCACATCCAACAGGTTCCCGTCATCCTGCTCTCCTCTCCTGGCACCTTTTCTGGTGCTTTCAGTCACCACCTGCTCCAGTCCTCTGTTTGCCAGTTGAGATGCCCATCTCTGTTCCCTTGACCCCATCCCCTCCGGCCCCTTTTCCCATGCCACCCCTGGCATGTTCAGATCCCCCGCCACTATCACCCACTTGCCTTCCCCTAGCATGTCCAACCTGTCCTGCACCTCCCGTATGGCTTCATCCCCTTGCCCTGGTGGCCGGTACACCGCAATCAGCCGTACATTTTTCTCTCCTACCTGGAACTGCATCTCCAATAACTCCGCTCTCCCCCCAACCCATACAACCCTACCACAGAGTCCCTCTCGCATGCACACCATTACCCCTCCTCCATTCCTGTTCCTGTCCCTTCTAAATATTTCAAAGTGTGCTCTCTTCAGTTCCCCATCTCTAATTTCCTCGTCCAACCATGTCTCCACCGCTACAATGATATCCGCCCCATAGGCTTCCACCCTGCCCCAGAACTCCTCCACCTTCTTATATATACTTCTACAGTTTATAACTGCGACTTTTACATATTGGCATTTTCCCCTTTGCGCCTCTGTCCCTTCCGCCCTGATACGAGTGCCCCTTCCCCTTAGAACCCCGATTTCCAGCACTCTTGCAGCCCTATCCAACTCCACCCCCCTCTTTCCTCCTTCCTCGCTCCCCGTCCAACCAATCTGAGTTTTGTTGACTTTAGCTGTCACCTCCTCCCTAGCATTGCTATCGGCTCTATATTCACAATCACCCCCCTTCTCTCCACCTTCCTCACTATCTAGTTGCTATCTTCTTCCCTGCTGCTCAAACCTTGCCCTTTCCAAATGGCCAGAAGTCTCCCTTCCTAGCAGGTCCCCTAGCATCCATTTTCCCCTCTCTGTTAGGTGAACCTGATCCCTGCCCACACAGTCCTGCCCCACCCATTTCCTGCTATCTACCAACATGGCTCCCAAGTCCCTACACACCCTCTCATACACCTCGCTGACCGCCGCAGCCTTGACATAGTTTATACCCCTCCTTACTAGTACCCCACTGACCACAACTCTGGCTACAGGGAACTTCTCCTTCACCTTGCCCACTAGCCCCCTCATATCCTCCTCTACTTCCCTCCCCACCACTCTACCAGCCACATCATTTCCCCCTACATGAACAACCACCACCTTAACTTTACTGCTTCCTTTCATGCAGCCTACCCTCTCCCCCAAGTTCCTAATCTTTGCACCTCCAAACGCAGCTTTATATATACTTCCTTTCCCCACCCCCTGCAATTCTACCCCCTTCACAATAGAGCTGCCCAGGAAAATCACTTCGGGCTCCTGTCTAACTATTGTACCCCTTTTCGTATCCCTGCCCTCTTCATGCCTGTTCACATCTACGTTGCTTGTACCCACAGCCTTACTGCCGGCCTCCTCCCGCACCCTCCTTGCTACCCCTTCATTCTGCAACCTGACACCTGTTTCCTGAACTTCCCCAGTACATGCCTCTGCATATGTGGCCTTAACAGCTTGAGTCCTTACTTTCTCCCTCCCTTCCAGCTCCTCCACCCTCCTGCGCAGCCTATCTACCTCCACATCAGCCTCCTTTCTCATCTGCCTTTCCTTCTCAACTTCCTCCTTTGTCCTCTTCAGCTCGCACTCCAGCCTTTCGACCCTTACTAACACACTTCTCAACCCATCCTCCCTTTTTACTTCTTCCTCTACCCTCTCTAATCTATGTTTTATTTCCATCTCCTTCCTGTACAACACCTCACCTAATCCTTCTTTCAAATCGACTTCCCTCCTTGTCCCACTCAGACCCTCAACAATCTTTCCTCCCAGAATATCACCAATGAAATTGAGTGCCCAGTCCTTACCCACATCTACATTCCCTCCTTCCCTCTGAGTTCCTGACACCCCACCTACCAGCTCCTGGCTACCACTGCTTCCTGCCATTGCCACTACACTTCCTGAACCCTTGTTATCCTTGTCACAATCCTTACACATCCACTCCTGCCCCAGACTACCCAGCTCCCCCTCCTCTAGTCCTGCACACTCCGTATGGACCCAGCCTTCGCATTTGTCACACCGTACACCACTCTCTCCATCTTTCCACACCTTTTTACAACCCACACATTTAAGCTTCGACTTACATTTCACCCTACCCATTTTGTCACAATTCACTATTCTACACTAACCTATTACCCAAATAACTTAAATAATATATAATCCTACTGTAATAACCAACAGATAATCCTACACCTTAGATCTTATTTCTACTCTAATTAAACGGCCACGTGGCGACCGCAAATCAACACAACACTACTACCTCCTTATGCAAAAGATTAAACACTAAAACCCTTAATTCTTATCTACATTGATACAAAATATATAATGTTACGCTGCTATCTTAGTATACTCCCTTCTCAACTCCTTTGTACTCCTATAATTCCACCATTTCCGCAGAGCTCAATTCCACATCACATTACTTGCCCGCCATCTTTCATGTTTAAACACATCTATGAAATACTGATTGTTTTGTAGGCAAATCATTAATTACTAAACTTCTGTATTTTAATAAAATATTATGGTAAGTTGCCTGAAGGTTTAACCTAATAATTCGGTCCATTAAAATGAGGCAAGTTATTCGTTTTAATTATTACCTCATCCAGATCTTTCTTTCTTCTCTTAGTCCTCCAACGTTTTTTAAGATGTTTATCGTTGAGGTGGTATTTTTTCCTCTTGTAAGTCATGAACACGTGGTCTCTTCCAAGCGCAACAGCAAAATAGACGTGAACGCGTAGAGCGATGTAACCATTTTGAAATTTTTCGACTGGAACTTTTTCATAAGTTTCGTTTATGGTAGCTGCTGACATCTGTGTCATTACTCTCAACTAAACGTACCACCTCCACGTTTACATGGGCTGAAAAATGTACTATAAAATGTTGTATTCGCGTTATTGAGTTACTCGTTAGCTATTGTGGTATTTTATATGTGAGGCCACATTATTAGATTTTACCTTGTTGTTTGATATTGTGAACTGAAGACTTATTGGTTTTAAAACTCGAATGATTTAGAACTGTGTGACTATGGTCGCCATCTTGCCGTACAGTGACAGTTTTCGTGGTGAGAAAGTAGACTAGTAAAATTCGTGTGTGTGATGTGTTCGGTGAGTTTGTTTGGCTTCATTTTTGTGTTTCAAAGGCAGAGATGAACTGTAATGGTGCGTTCGAGATTATGATTAAGAGTTTCGACGCCGAATTGAGGTTCGCGACGAGCCATCTGCGCATTTGTACAGGCAGAGGCGGGTCGCTACGTATAGGCTGCGAGCACAGGGAGTTGGCGACTGAGCCAGCCTAGTTGTGCGGGAGCTGAACAATACCCTAGGTTGGTTCGGCCCCCAACTGCTATCTTTCTGTGGCGAATCTATAGTCCCCTTCGACCGCGTCGCGCGTCTAGCACCACCCGATGGACAAATGCATCGGTGGCACACGTGCCGTGTAGTAAACAACGGATAATTCATGTGAAAATGGCTAAAATTTTAAACAAGGACCCAGCCACATACCAACGAGAACGTGAATGCTTTTTACGTGATCTACAGCAGTTCCACGAAACTCGCGGGTAAGTTTCCACAACTTCGATTATTGTTTAGTACCTTAAACATGAGTTAGAATTAAACCTTGATGAAGTGTTACGAGCGAATGTCTAGCATCAGTTGATGTTCCGTTTGTTTTATAGGACTCCATTTCGTAAAATTCCCAAGATAAACGGCCATGAAATAGACTTGTATCTACTTTACGTCCTCGTCACAGCACACGGAGGATGGGTAAAGGTAGGATTATAATTTTTTTTTCTGCTTGCTTAGTTATTTACGTTATGCTTAGCGTTGTTTATGTCCGGTGTCTTGTATCCCAAGATGCGTATTGATTAGCGTGCTCATAGCCCGCTAAGGAACGGCTGATATGTCTGAGGTCACACGGGCGGCCAATGCAAGCGCTCCTAGCTTGTAGTATTTTTACTGTTTTGACAGTTTGCTTCTAATTTCGGGGCGCGGTTGGCACCTGTACAAAGTAATGCCGAATGTTCAGTGTTTCGGGCAGAGCTGGTGTCCGCCATAATGGCTGCAGCTGTACTGTATATTGCCAAGGAATAATTCGTCATATTAATTTCATAACGCAGATCGAATTTTCGGGGAAATTGTTCCTTTATTGAAACATTTGAGATGATTAGCGGAACTGTTTAGTGTGGATTGTTTTATAAAATGTGGATATGCCAGCCATGATTTGAGTAGGAAAATTTTAATATTTTGATTAGATATGGTATGACTAGGCAAAAACTCTTGAACTATACATCTGTAATTACATGTGTTAAACTGAAATGTTTTCACATGGATTGTTTGTTTCTTGCTGTAGAAAATTGTTCAATGTTATGATATATTGAAATAAAGTTAGACTCTTGACACAAAATAATTGATTTAGTAAGTTGTTTCTCATTTAAAACTCTCCAAATCTTTTATTAATTTGTTAGACATAAAACGCGTCAATATAATTTTTGAATATTAGATAGGTGGATAGTTTACTCAAATTATTTTAATGTTTGAAACAATTAACATTTAAATGTCTATAAAGTAATGCCTAAAGTAAATTACTAATTCATTTTCCATATAATTTTGTTATATATCTTAAATGAGATTTTACATTTTTATTTTCACTGTTTTACACTTGGATTGCTAAAGTGGGAGGTAGATTGGAGGGATTTGAGTGAAAATGTTGATTTGTTGGTGTCATCTACTTGTCACATGAGTAGGTGATGTTTCTTATGTCTGGGTGTGTTGAGAGTTTGTTTGGATGTATGCTTGATGTGTACTCTCAGGCTATTTATGTCTGTGTTTGAAAATGCTGAGTGTTCCAGCCTACATGTTTTTTTAAATAGATGTAATGAACCTATCGACAGCATCTTTAGCTAGGTTGACACAGTCTGAACATACTAAAATGCAATAGCATTTATCAATTTTTTTCCTAACATGCTTATTTTAATTCTTTTGGAAAGGCAAGGACAGTACTTGTAATCTAAGAAAGAAAAAACAAATAAAAATCAGAAAATGCATATTTTTTTAATGTTCCCAACATTTTTTCTCATTCTGTAAAAGGGCATTTCAATATAGCAAATATATTGCTGTTTTGTTGGTTATGTTGGCTACATTTAAAATTGTTAAATAGTGTCCAAGGCTGGTTAGGTAGCCACATGTAGTTATTTGCCTTAATGCTCAGGAGCACCACATTTGTACAGAACTACCTGGTGCATTCCGCATGAGGAGTAAGCAAGCAGTAAATGGTCAATGCTAGTGTGAGCACTGGTACAAGTGTTCTAAACACTGTATATTTTTATTTATTGATGAATATAGTAGAGCCTTTTTTTTTTTGTATATTTAGACATTTTTTGTCATACAGACAAATTTTACCAAACACATTACATATTTACATAGCCAGAACTAGATAATAAAATGTCTTGGCCATCTACTTTTTGATCTTGATCCTGCAATTTTGAAAGAATAAAGACAAAACATACAAAAAAAATAGAAAACAGTTTTAACATTATATAATTTAAGATTATTCTGGAAGAGATTCCCTTTTCGAAAAAATAAAAAAATATCGAAAATAATTTTTCTTTCCAGCTTATGTTTTCCAAGTCATTGTGAATTACACCCCAGGTTTTGATACTACAAGTAGTTTTATGGTTTAAACAAATAATAGTTAGTTTAGCTACATTCTAAATACTTAAAAAATGTGAACATTTATTCAGACAACTTCATAACAACTTGCTGTCGTAAGGTGAGGAATTATATTTTTTTTTTTTCAAAATTATTTTTTTATCTTATTAGTTGATATTAAAACATAATATGTAAATAAACAAATATGACCTTTAAAATGAGAAAGATATCTGCTGCACCAAATCATCATACAAGCATAAAAATCATCTAAAAATATTGTAATATTTCTTTAAGAGGTAGGTAGGGAAGATAGTTAACCAACTGAATTGCTCAAATACTAAGCATTTAAAATAAATCTAAAAATATAAGTCCCCCCCCCCCCCCCCCCCACACTTGAGTACTATAGATGGTCTAAAATGTCAGTTGTTCAAGTGACAGGACTGTAGTTGCATTTGAACACGACTCATGCTATGTATAACACAGGCTAATTAGAGTACACCTAGTAGCCTATGCTATATGTAACATACCTGGGTAAACAAATTTAGAAGAAACCTCTCAATTTGAAAACTGCTCAAGATATCTGAGAGGGGTCTGTTTACGAAAAGCATTTAAGGATATTCAGAAGCTGATGAGTAGTTGTGTTTCAGTATTTAGTTTTCAAACTGTATTTTTTGGAACGAGAAAAGGGCTAAAACGAGTGTTTCCAGAATATTTTTTGGACATGTAGCGCTCATAACAGATTTTTGAAAACGCTCAAGAGACTTGCATTACACATTCGTCTTAATTTTTCTCCGCCATCTAGTGTTATGGTTAAGATTTAAATTTCATAGTTGTCCTATGCATGACGTTAAGTCTGCGTGCCAGTTCGGAGTCTTGTGCTGGGAACACAAGCAAGTATCGCACTTATTACCCTGCCTCACCAACACAAATAATACTCAAATATTGGGATCTATCTGTATTAGTGAGGCAGAATGATAGCGAGACCCTCGCTGGTGCTTTTAGTGCGGTATCGCCTCTAAGGGCAAGGCAATGATGAAGTTGCGTGCAGTCTTCTCGTCGTGCGTAGAGCAGATATGAGATTTGAGCTGTAAACATACATGGTGTAGAAATGAAAATAAAGGTGTAATGCCCAAGTGCTTGAGTGCTTTAAGAATCTTTGCCAGGTGTTTCATGTCATAAAATTATTCTGGAAACAGTGTTTCAGTCCATTTCACTGTATGAGCATTGCAAATTACTATTTGTTAGTTTTTTTCTCCAGATATATTCTATGCATTATCTGCTAAATATTTTCTTGGCCTTTTTATGGTCGGTTCACTAACAGTTAATTTTTTGTTTCCACAGCTAGATAATGTACCTACCGGTCTTTACTTTTGTAGTCTTAATTTTTAAAATGCTTCTTCATAAAGATCTGGAATTAGGTGTGTTTGTTAGATGAGTCATGCACTGGGGAAGATGATTTAAAATATTTTTTTATTGATAAGCTACTCCTGGTTTTCACAATGTCATATAGACCACAGGGATGTGCAAGATAGATGCGCGCGCACACACACACACACACACACACACACACACACACACACACACACACACACACGCACACACGCACACACGCGCACACGCACACACTGAAAAACCCAAAACAGCCTATGAATAGACAGCATGGAGAATTCCGTCGCAACTGTTGTGTTTTAGAAGTGTGCTTATTCGCCTGTGCATCACTATATCTGTTTAGTTTCATCACTAGGGTCTTTTGTGCTGTGCTGAGTTGTCCAGATTATCCGTTTGGAATCATCATTGGTAGAGACCTGCAAAATTCGCGAATTCATTCGGTGATTAGCTAGAATTCAAACACATTTACCTCTTAGATAATTTTGCTATTGGCTTACTGTTCATCTGGACCCTCAACCAAAGAAGGATCGAATCACAGACAAACCAGCTGAGACGACTTACAAGTCGGCAGCCAATGAACTTGCGTTATTTGCCCGAGTGTACAGGGGAATGAGCAGTCTATCCTGAAGGCCATCGAAACCGCGAATTTTGCAGGTCTCTAATCATTGGGTTTATCTGTTTGCCGCTGTCTCGTCCAAGGTTGTTGTTTTGTCTATTTCTGTTCGTGGCACAACAGTCTCATCGTTGTTGGCCAACTGTGTTTGTCTGTGCAGTGATACTTTTTTTTTTAAATTGTTCACGGGGAATTGCTTGGATGATTGTGGTTTGTTTTCTTAGGGTTTGTGTATAAATCTTTCTTGTCTACTCCTGTGGTTACTCCATGACATACAGTGAAAACCAGCAGTGGTTTATGTCCATAAAATGTGTTAAGTCTGGAATCAGCAAAAAAAATTGAATATTCAAAATGGGGTAAGGCAGAGTCTTAACATACAAAAATGAGTATTTCAGGCCATGGTAGTTATCTGTGACATTCCTCTGTGTGAGTTGCATAAATTATGTAGAATATTATTTTAAAATAATTAAGGTACTTGGTTTATCAGATGCCGAATCTGTTTGATTCTTCCAATATAGAATTTTGATTCTTCCATCTGTCTTCCAATACAGAATATCTCCACCCCATTCTAAGTACATAATTTGTGTGATTTAATCTTTCTCATGTATTTTAGCCTTAGTCTTCTTTTTCAAACAACTTTGTATCTGTCTAAAATGGTACTGGTTTGGTTATATTTTTATTAAAATTATGATACCTATATATTTTATACATAAATGCATTCATACTCACATATATAACACTTCAAATATATACATCATTGTTGTGAGAAGCTTTGCAAAGTGTACAAAAAATAACTTAAGTATAAAATAAGAGAAAAATTAACAGCTATAAAAAAAGGATTCTAAAAAAACTTTTGTCTATTCACCCTGCACATTCACGAGGTTATATGCTTCATGTTTGCTTGCACACGAGAGTGAAGCACTCTGGCTTGAGTGTTAGTCATGAGCGCGTTGCATCAGCTTCTAAGAGTCGTGTGTTCCTGTGTATTCAGTTCTGCAGTTAGTCAATTGCATCTAATATATGTATATAATTATTTTTATAGTGTCACTTAATACATCTAAATTTGTTTAACACTATCATCATAGGTTAAACCAATATAGGTATATAAAATTAAAACTCACTTTATGAACTGCCAGTGTATGGGAGGTTCGTGTGTTTTTGAAATTAAATTGTGCCTTTATTTACAGAATGTGCATTCGTTATTTTGTTACTAACTAGAAAGGGCCTTTTTGTGTTGCATAATATAATTGAATATATTTTTATGAAGGGGCACTTTCTATAAATATTATGTTGGTAAAGTAGAGACAAAGGGGTCCGCCTAGTCATGGGTTTTAGCGAGACAAGAATATAAGAGCAACACATGCTGGTGCTTCTGTTGTGGTTTTGCCTCTTTAAGCGCAAGGCTCTGAACTTGCATGGGGAACTATGAGATTTGAGTGGTAACGATGGTAACAATAACATTATATGGCAGAGAAATGAAGATAATTGTGTAGTGCAAGGTACTTGAGTGCTTTCAAGAATCTATTATTCTGAAAACATACATTTTTAGCCATTTTTGCTCTTCTAGAATTGCAGTTTTTAAAAAAAAAAAGTTATGAAAACAGAAACTATGCATTCACCCTCATTTTGTTGTTAAATTGTTTTTGTAAACAGACTTCACTTTGATATCTCGAGCAGTTTCCAAATCGCATGGTTTTTTCTTGAAGTGCTCAGACTTCATGCGTGTCAAGGTAGGCCCATAACAGCATCATATCAAGTATTCTGAGTGCTGAATTTTAAAACTATTTGTTGTGGTAACGTTATTTGCAGTCCGATATTGTTTCTTTTTCTGTTAACTGGCCATTAAAGTATTTTTTTTATAGTAGTCTGTATGTTCCCTACATTTGCAACACTGCTCAGGATTTGTTGTGAACTTCTTTGTTTTTGATATAACTCGCTTAAGGTAATAACCAGCCATGATTATGGTATACTTGACAGGATTTGATGTGGGGGGGGGGGGGTAAATATCCCCCCCCCCCCCCCGGGTTCCCTATGAAATCCTACAAAATAGATTAATCCTACCAAGAATTTGAAAGCAAAGAACTGTAAAAGTGGTTCTATCTCTCCCCCCCCCCCCCTCTTCTTTCGAAAAGAAATTCCCCCTTATGCTCCTGTAACATGGTGTGAGTGAACAGAGTTACGTACTCTTTAAATGCATTTAAAATGGATTGGAGTATCATGAAAATCTACACATGATTAAATTTTGAATTGGTAACGATGTTACAAAAAAAATGTTTTGTGTCAGTGCAAATAATTTGCTTCTTTCTATTACATGTTATGTGTCTGGTTGATCTAGAAAAAAAATTCTTCGTTGATTCTAATCATATTGCTGATGCACCACTTTATGTGTCTGTCACAGGTTCAAGCCTAACTCCTTACATTATTAAAATCTGTCCTGACAAAGTCTGTAACCATCTTTCAGAGTCCATTATTAATCTCTGCAAAACTGCAACTTGAAACATTACATTAACTTTTTTTAATGGTTTCAAACCTTTGAGTTGTGGCAAATTTGTTTTATCTTGAGAACTCTGCTGTGAGATATTAAGTTGAAATTTCCATCAAATATTCATTGCTTTGACAAAACAATGAAAATATTTACAAGTATTGTCAAATTTATGTATATTTAAATAATTTTTGTGTAGGATTGTGTGATAAAAGTACTCATGAAGGTTGTGACTAAAATTTAAAAAAAAAGTTATAGATGAATAATAAAAATGTAAAGTCATCCATGTTGATAACTTTGGACTATTTTGGGATTCAAGATTAATGGATTTAAAATTGTCAATATTAGCATAAGTACTTGGAATACTTCCATCTAAAATAGCTTGCAAGTTAAAGAGCAAACGTGTTTGTATGCAACAGAACTCTGCATTTAGGAAAACTGCACCGTCCAATTTTAATCAGCTGTGGGATTACATTTTTTAAATAAGATTATTTTTTGTACAAATTAATAGTAATTTGAAGAGCCTGAAAACCATTGGTTCCATTCATAGGTACAGGGTCATTCTCAGAGATCAAAATACTTAAAAGTTTTAACCCAAGAGGGTAGAATTCAAAAATGCTTTTTATTTTGTGGCGAACACCAATTAAAGAATCGGAAGAGGGCTCATAGTTTATTGTTTATAAATATTTTTGCATACAGAATAGAGTATAATGATTTACCATTCTATATAAATATGTTGCTACAGATATTTTTGTTATCAAGAGTAACCATATGTCCATGGACAATTTATAATGCATTGTAGGTATTCAAGTTTTCTCATAATTTTGCATTGTATTTATTATTTATAGTTAAGTAATTCAACATGGCAAAGAATTTACTATAGGGGGTTAATCTTTGTTTCTGAAATGGTATGGTTTGTTTCTGGTCAATTCTGGGTATCTGAAAGGTATTTTAATTTGCTTGCTGTAGCTCACGTAAATTAGTGTAATTTTATTTTTAGATCATTAAATATAAAAACTGTTTTTGTTCTGTGTGCTTGGAAGCTATGACTTTGTGTTTATTCAGTCATTGTACATGGTGAAATTTGGATGGAAAGGTTTTATTAAAATTTGTCTAATATTAAAAATATATTAATTTGGTTTTCAACTGTGCAGTTTTGACTGTAAGTTTGTGCTCCTTTATTTTTCTTTATAACACAGTTTTAATGGAGAAAAAGTTTTCATATTTATTTTGTTAATTTTTCTCTTAAAAAATAAATGACTACACATGATTAAGAAAAAAAACTAAAACAGTCATGTTATGAAAATTATCTGTTTCTAGAAACATTGTCTGGGAAATGTTATACTTACAATACACACAAAATAAAAATTGCATATCCACCACAAAATAACTTCAAGTTTAAATTATGATCAGAAAATGGTCTTTCATCTTCAGTTGCATTTGTAAATTATAGTTCTACAGGTACAAGATTCATGGGTTAAAACTTAATACTGAGTTTTTTTGAGGAGAGGCTTTTTTTACTGAAAGCAGTCATTCTGAGAGTTGTATGTATTATAGGGGAAAGTGGGAAATGAAAATATTGCTAGCAGTTTCCTTATTAATTGTTATTATGTTATGAATCCTAGATAATGCCAAATATCCATCAAATGTTTGTACCATTTGGTTATGATTTTCTTAATGTTTTTACATACATTGTTTTTTAACTCTTCTAAAAAGGAAAAAAAATTGCCAGAGAGAGAGAGAGTGTGTGTGTGAAGTTAGCCTATTATATTGATGGTAAGGGGGGAATTTAATGTTTACTGTGTCATGAAAATCACAAAAGTCATTTCATCTTGGCCAAAAGAACATAATTATGTTATGGACCTTGTCAATAATACAGAGTACATTTACACTTTAAAATAAAGAATATGTGAGAAAAATGTATTTGACAACAACTTAAAGACTAAATTCCACTAGGTTACGTTATACCTGTCAAGACATTTGGTTGGAAAAGGAGGAATGGAAATTGTGGCTAACAGCTGGTAAGAATACGTTTTTGGGTTTTTGTATGCTATAAAAAATATGTGGATGTTTCTCACTCTGGAACTAACCAACTAAAGGCCATGAAAAAGAAGAAGAAAAAAAAAGTGATTTTCTTCACAAGTCAGGCAGGCAGCAAAAGCTCTCTTTTTGTACAAGGGTTCTCTTTTTGTACAAGGGTACCTGCGAACCTTGTTAGGCCCACCACTAGTTCATCACCGCCGGGGCCCAGCAATTAAAGTTATGTTTCATCTCAGCCTGCACCTAGCCCCAGTTCACAGCATACATCTTATAGTACTATCCCAGGAGAGACACATCAAGATTAAAGGCTCTCCACTTCCTTATTAGTGATAGTGCAACCAAAGCAGAGATAGTGTTGGCTGCTCATTGTGTCTGTACGCAAACTTCAACCTGCTCAAGAGCAGCTGTAGTGGAACTTTTTCCACTTATGTTTCCAGATAGTACTATAGGTTCAAAAATAAAATTACAAAAGGACAAAAGTAACATATAGTGTCACATTTGGCCTTGGGCCTAATTTTTAATCATTATTGTCCGATAGTGTACTGAAATTCCTTTTTTTTTTTTTTTTTTTTTTTTTTTTTTGCACTGTCTGTTGATGAAAGTCTGAATGATATTTGAAAAAACAGCTAATGGATATTGTTGTTAAATATTGGGATTCATAAAACAGTATATCATGTACTCAGTACTTAACATATGCTTTTCTTGAGTGCTGTACTGTTGCAGATTTGCTTGAAAAAGTGTTAGTGAAGCCAAACTTTTCCTAGAAAGTTCAATTCAACTATCTGCTGATGGACCAAATGTCAATCTGAAGTTGATTTCTGATCTCAAAAGTTGCATGAAGAGTACGCTTGATACTGAAAAGGAACCTTTGGATATTGGTACTTGTTCATTTCACATAAACAATAGTGCCTACGAAACTGCACACACAAAGGTTGGTTGGCAACTTAATCAATTTTTTGGAGCATTGTATCAACTGTTTAAGAATTATCATTTTGGAGTCCTGTTTATTCTCATATTACTGATTCCAGAGTTTTTCCAAAAACGTTCTGTTCTGTGCGGTGGACTGAAAACTCATCTTTAATCAAAAGATATCTAGAAAAGATTTCATTTCTGAAAAAATGCCTTGCAGACAAAGAGTTTGAGAAAAACCCTCCCAACCTTGGCACTGTGAAAAATATATTTGATGGATTATTCAGTTCTGGAAGCCAAACTGCATTTTTCTGCTACAATTGCTGAGGAGTTGGAAGAATTTCTGACAAACTTCCAGAGAAATGATCCTCTTCTTTCTTTCATTCACCAAGAGTTGTTTCTTTGATGAAAAACATAGGAAGAAGTGTTTTCAAGCAAAATGTAATGGACAACATTTCAAATGCTTCTCTGTTGAAGAGTCTGGATATCAAGAATGTAAGGCTGACTGCAGGAAATTTCTGTTAATCTTTATTTTCCAAACTTGATGAAAAGAGTACTCTGAGAAAGAGAATTGTGTTGGGCTCAACTTGCTTTTCTCTTTCAGTAATGGTTAGAGCTCTTAGAGCTAAGGTTGCCATTCAAGAACTTACCTCACACAATCAGTTGGCACCTGCTGATTGAGAGATTATTCTTAGAGAGTTCACAAAGTTTTGTGAACATCCTGAGGTGTTGAAAGCTGCAGAATCTTATAATTGTTAAAAAGAAAGCATTGACAAGTTCATTTTTAAATTGATCAGCTCAGTGATGCAAGATGTGATGAACAATTAATCCTATTCTTCCAGCGTTTCTTAATTTGTTTCCCTGGAAATGCAGCAGCAGAGAGAGGTTTCTCTTTCAACAAAGATTTTTTGGTTGAAAATCTTAAAGAGAAATCTCTTGTAGATAAATATTGATTCATGGCCACATTTTTTCACTTGCAGGTGAGTATTTAAAATTTAGCCTAATGTGGGAGTACTTACAACTCAGATTGTGTAATATTGCAGTACTGTTAATATATTTTACTCAACTATTTTGTGTATGGATTAATTTGGTTTTTCAGGGAGCTTCTCTTCTCTCACCCATCAAATAACAAAAAACAAAATAATAATAATAGGAATTTCGTAATGCCTCGGCAAAAAGGAAGACCTAAGAATGAAAAAGCACAAACCCGATGAGGTGTTAGATGCAAGAAAAAGAGCAGCACACTAAATCAAGTTACTTGAAATGAAAAAGGAAAAATTGCTTGAAGAGAAAAAAAATATAATTATTAGAAATAGAGATAGAATTGAAAAAACTCAAAGTTTATAAACTTTTTTTTAAAGTTCAGTAATTAACCTACTGTAAAATATTTAAGATAATATTTAAATTTCAGGTCATAAATAATTTTTTAAAAGGTCCTCAATAGTTACCAAAAAGTCTTTGATTTTGGCTTTTAGAACCTGGTATACACTCTTTTGTAGTTGATCAATATATAATGGAGAATGTGATTAAAGGAGCGGGTCATTTTTTTTTTTAATGCTTTCTGTGAAGGAACTGTCAAGCTTAAAAGTCATGGATTTTTTGCACAACAGAAATCATTTTACAGGTTCTCTAAAGAAAACATATGTCATGAGGAGGTAGTTGTTACATGTGATTTCTCCGAAAATAAATTATTTTACAATTGGACAAACACTCAATCCACCATTCACCCATGTGTTATTTACTTCAACAGAAGAAGACACCGAACTGAAGTATTTCAATTGTGTTATTATTTCTGAATGTTGATTGTACACTTTGCAAACAACACTCATACCATTTTTGAAGTCTCAAGCTAATGGACTAAGAAAGTGGTAATATTTCTCTGATGGTGGTGCACCTCAATAAAAAAAAATTAGAAAATCTTTTTAAAATTTTGCCACCATAGAACTTAGTCTTGGAGCAGAAATGACCTTTTTTTTTTCTACATCTTATGGCAAAGTGCATTTGATGGTTTGGAAGGTACTTGCTACCAAAGCATTCATGCGGCAATCAGATATTGAATCCAAAATACGTTTTTTTTGTCTTTTTTAAACAATATGTTTAAATTGTTGAATTTGAATTCTCTACAAATCAATTCAAAGCCAGGGATTAATATTTCAGAGCGCAAAAGCTATTTTAGTGTCAAGAAAGATCGCTGTGTGGTACCCAAATCACATGCTGAGGTTGCCACAAAACTCCGATTTAGCGACAAAGAGGAAATCCACATCGTTCCAGTCATCTGCAGCTTCCACTCTTTCATCAGGTTATATCAGTGTTGTGTACAGCGAAGCATTCTTGCAAAGCATGACAATGTAGCTGTACTGAAAGTCAGCTTTTTCCACTTAGTGGACCATCACCATATTTTTATTTTTCCTCTGCATCCTGATATTGTTGTGCTATAATGTGTTACTTTTGCTTTGCCCGGCAGTATTATAGCCACAGATATATAATACTAACCTCTGTGACAAATTCAGTTGAGTTTGTACTAGAATAGTATGTACGAAAGAACTATGATTTTATTAGGAACTATAATCTTCAAAGTGTGCGTAAAATTGTAGACTACTGTGAATTCGTTATATTTAGAACATAATGAACACATCAAAATCACTACATTACTCTGGGTAATACAGTCAAATTTAAAGGAATTTTACTGAAAAATCGTTTAATATCTTTGCTACAATACTGAATAGACATGCATTCACAATGCATTAAATTTCCTTGGATACTTTATATAGTAATTTGATGTGCATGCTTTTATCATTACTTTGTGATTAAGACTCCTTCCTTTAAGCAAACCCAGGAAAGAATTAAATATGACCTATATGATGGGTTTTTTTTTTGGGTAGTTCTGATGATGGTACCCCAGCCTCACAGTTGAAGATGTAATTGACGTAGTGCTGTAAGAGGGTAGATGTGGGACCTGTGGGGAATCTTCGTGCAGGGTTGTGGAGCTATAGCTGGAACTGGATTGTCTGCTGCGCGTGGAGCGAGCCCGCCGAGGATGTCTGCGCAGGACGCCACATAATGGAGTAGCCATCGCCCGAGCTTCGACACCCTGCGTCTGACGTAAAGCTCAATCAAGACGTCCAGAGTCATGAACGTTTGCAGAGCAGTTGGTCCCCAAACCTTTTTTTCAGCTGGCGACCCACCTTTCCTCATAGGAATACCTCCACGGTCTATCGGTCCACGGTGGGAGTAAAAAAAAAAACGAAAAGTTAATCCACAACTGTCGGGTCTACAACACAATTACATGCTTTCAGTACGTACTAAGACTGTCAAAAATTTGCCTTTTAAGATGTTAAAAAAAAAAAACATTACTCAAGTACTTGTTTAGTAGAGAAATTCTTTTTTTAACAATTTTAAAGGGTTGTGTCATGGATTTGTTTGAAATCGTGTGCAAAATGACGATATATTAGAAGAAAATATTTAGCCGTCGCAAGGAAGACTCGGTAGCGCGCGGCGTGTCGACCACGTGGCGAGAGGCGCCACCACGTGGTCTGTGCTGCCGCCCCCGACCGGCGAGTGTGGGGCGAGGTCAGGGTCGTACGGCCCCTTCCCCTCCCTCTATCACCGCCCCTCCCCCCCCCTTCGCAAGTGTGTGTGTTGTGCCATGCGGAAGTCTGGGCCCTTCTTCAAACCCCCCCCCCCCCCCCACTTCCCCTGCCCCACCAAACCGTTACTCTGACGGTGACCCTCCGCGGCGCGATAACTGCGGCGTTAACTCGTCAGAAGTCGGCCGCCGTGTCGCCTGTTCGGTTGACAACTAAACTGCCTGGTTTAGTATCGCGTGGTACTGTGATCCCTTGGAGGAGACTTGTTCGGGCGTGAACGCACCGCGCAAGGAAAGGAAGGGAAAAAAAAGTACCCATTGAATCCGTGTCGGAATGGCCGCAGCAGTGGACTTTTCCCCACAGAGATCTTCCCCTGTGACGGGATGAAGTATCCACAGAGATCTTCCCCTGTGACGGGATGAAGGATTCACAGAGATCTTCCCCTGTGACGGGATGAAGTATTCACAGAGATCTTCCCCTGTGACGGGATGAAGTATTCACAGAGATCTTCCCCTGTGACGGGATGAAGTATCCACAGAGCTCTTCCCCTGTGACGGGATGAAGTATCTACAGAGATCTTCCCCTGTGACGGGATGAAGTATCTACAGAGATCTTCCCCTGTGACGGGATGAAGTATCCACAGAGATCTTCCCCTGTGACGGGATGAAGTATTCACAGAGATCTTCCCCTGTGACGGGATGAAGTATTCACAGAGATCTTCCCCTGTGACGGGATGAAGTATTCACAGAGATCTTCCCCTGTGACGGGATGAAGTATTCACAGAGATCTTCCCCTGTGACGGTATGAAGTATTCACAGAGATCTTCCCCTGTGACGGTATGAAGTATTCACAGAGATCTTCCCCTGTGACGGTATGAAGTATCCACAGAGATCTTCCCCTGTGACGGTATGAAGTATCCACAGAGATCTTCCCCTGTGACGGGATGAAGTATCCACAGAGATCTTCCCCTGTGACGGTATGAAGTATTCACAGAGATCTTCCCCTGTGACGGTATGAAGTATTCACAGAGATCTTCCCCTGTGACGGGATGAAGTATCCACAGAGCTCTTCCCCTGTGACGGGATGAAGTATCCACAGAGATCTTCCCCTGTGACGGGATGAAGTATCCACAGAGATCTTCCCCTGTGACGGGATGAAGTATCCACAGAGATCTTCCCCTGTGACGGGATGAAGTATCCACAGAGATCTTCCCCTGTGACGGGATGAAGTATTCACAGAGATCTTCCCCTGTGACGGGATGAAGTATTCACAGAGATCTTCCCCTGTGACGGGATGAAGTATTCACAGAGATCTTCCCCTGTGACGGGATGAAGTATTCACAGAGATCTTCCCCTGTGACGGTATGAAGTATTCACAGAGATCTTCCCCTGTGACGGTATGAAGTATCCACAGAGATCTTCCCCTGTGACGGTATGAAGTATCCACAGAGATCTTCCCCTGTGACGGTATGAAGTATCCACAGAGATCTTCCCCTGTGACGGTATGAAGTATTCACAGAGATCTTCCCCTGTGACGGTATGAAGTATTCACAGAGATCTTCCCCTGTGACGGGATGAAGTATTCCCGACAACGAAGACTTGCGGAGGGGTCTTGTGGACCTGGATAGTCCTTAACTTCACCAGAGTCCAGTTGCGAGAAGTCCTTGCGCACACGTTGCCAAAAGAATTCCGGGCACTTCTCGCTGGCACTAACAGAAGATTTAGTATCAGTTCTTGTTGTTTTGGCTCTCTGGCATTTCTAATCGCAGTCTTAATTTACAGACTTACGAGACGTTTCACCCTAGACTTGATTCTTGATGTTTCACTTCACATGGGAGACCCAGCGGGAGGTGATGCTGAATAAAGTCTTGGGAGTCTGTTTAATGCAGCGTTGAGAAAAAAAAGTCTCTCCTGCAATGTAAAAAAAAAATTGCAAAGATTGAAGTCAGAATCTGTTTGTTCTAAGAATTACCTCACATTGTTCGGTACCGAGTTTTTCTTTTCTTTTAATTCAAGCGGCCATTCGGAACCGACCATGTTGCGAGGCTTAATTATTTTAATTCCTGAAAGCTTTTGGTTGGTGACTATATTCTAGAGTCTTAGAACATGGTAATCAGTAGTAGCCACGGCTGCCCCAAGGGTATTTTTTTATATTTATCGATATTTTTATATGGATTGAAGGTTTGTAACTATAATTGTAAAATTTAAAAATATCATCTGATCCTATTAAACTTAATTTAAGACATTGGCAGTGATTAATAAACATACTTAAAACTACCTTCGCTTATTCAACGTTCCTTGAAATATCACCTTTTATGCTGTAACCAGGATAAAAATTATAAAAAAAAAAAAATAAAGACAAATATTGAGCCACAAATCAGTACGGGCAAGATAATTTTAAATTCAATGTACATGTAAGTTATTAAAATTATTTTGGATTTTAAATCGGCATCAAAAAAGAACGGGCTCAATTTGGTTTTAATTGTTCTACGGATATTGCAATATTAAAAATAATAAAAATCTGTAGTTCTTAATTTCCAATAGGCAAAACTGTGAAAATAGAAGAGAGAGGGGTGTAAATTTTGTAATTTTAGACCGTCTCTGTAGGTCCACAGAACGAAGACTCGCACCAAACACAGCACATCGGTAGACGTACCAAGCGTGTTGGTGTGCCAAATGAAACCTAATTATAGCGAATACATTTTGTACATTTTAATGGTCACAACAAGAAATAATCGCAAATTTGAAAGTACGTTAGAATATTAGAATGGCCGTTCTATTTTTTTTTTTGTGCAATGTTGCTGCTTGCTATCCCTAGTATTTTTGCCGTAACAATTGTATCGATGGTTGCCAAACGTCCTGCTAGAATGCGTTGAAACAAGTTTTGTAGCCACGCGCAGAGCACAGTTTGTTGAAACTGTTGCCGATTTTGTTTCCTCGCTGGAATGCGGTTTTGGACACGTTATGGAACACGGGTCGCGAGTTAAGGGCCCCCGCCCACCCGGGCACACACGCGGTGCGCGGGGCTTCAGGAGAAACAACGCGATTTCAAAACTACTCAACATATCCGAGCGGGGTCTGCTTACGGAAAGCATTTAAAAGAGTTCGCCGAGGGCCGGAAAGTCCTTTTGATTTCGGATTAAGTTTTTAAACTGTATTTTTAGAAGAGTTAAAAATGGCTAAAACGCATGTTTTCAGCGTAATTTTTAGCTGTAAAACAACCGGTACAGATTCTTGAAAGCACTTAAGGGACTGGCATTACACCTTTATCTTCATTTCTCTGCAATATAATGCAATGGTCACCGCTCAAGTTTCACAGTTATCCTATGACGACGAGAAGACTGCGCGCCAGTCCAGAGGAGACACCGCGCTAGAAGCACCAGCGAGCGTCGCGCTTATCATCCCGCCTCGCTAACACAGATATACCACTGACGAGGCTGTGACAGTTCACTGCCACGTGCTAGCAGTTCTCACAAGTCTTCGGGTCGTGTTGCAACTGGGAGATGGTCAAGAAGATCTGTTCACGTGGCCCGATGTTGTGTGGGCTCGCCTTTCCTATTTCCCAACCAGCTTCGCAGTTGCTAAATAACTATGTAAATGTTAAAAGAACGTGCTCGAGAGCCGTAATGTAAAAGGGGACAAAAAGCCTAAAAGAGCTGAATTTTTTGAACTGGTTTATCTTAGGCGAGACACAATATTCGCTATAAACTTTTTTTTTTGTAAACTGATAAATGGAACTTGGTATAGACGTACGATTTGACGTCATGTTAACTAAAAGGAAAAATACTAACAAGACTTTTGCCTCTGCCTCGGATATAATTATAGCTATAACTATGAAATACAAAACCCACTCAGATGTTCGCATGTGGACTTACGTAGCGAAGCACTTTTACATGAATTAGTGGAAGAGAGAGCGAGACATATATATGCGACTGTTTGCTTGAGAAATCCGATCCGGTAACGGTGGACACAGTGGCCATGACATAATCAGTGTGTTAAGTTACCGGTGTCCATATTACTATGAGTATATTGTCCCATCTCATAGCCAGTGCCTTTTCCCGACATTCATGTGGGGCTTTAATCGGTCATCCCACGTGAATGATTTCACGAAATGAAAGTAAGTACTTACTTTTTCAAAGATTTAAGCTACGCTAATATCTACTGGTATCTTTCTCAGAAATTACGAATAAAATCAGTATATATTATTAAATAATATAAATACGCTCTCACTGACTGGTTCTGTAACGCTGTATGAATTCAGTTTTCATTCGCTTAGTGTAACATTTTCATTGCTCTTTGCTAACCTGTTCCTCCTAGCATTGTTGCAAAGTCCATGGCGCAATGATAATACGCATGGAGGCATAAGGTTTGTTTGACTCAAGGTCTCTCGTGCTCCTCGGGAGTTGAAAGAGTTGGGAGCAAGTTGACCTGAGGGCAAAAAGAGTCGGTAACTTTTAATACACGAAGAAAACGCGATTTGTTGTAAAACAATGATGGCTGAAAATATAGCAGACATCGTGAGAAATTTGTTTGGAAATGAAGATTCATCTGAAGATGAAGTAGCTATTGATTTACCATATATTGGACTACAAATAATGAGAGAGCTTGATAAAGGTAAAAAAAATATATATATAATTATTGCTTTTTGTTTTTAAACCGCCTGTGGTATGCATAAGCTAACCTGTACTAGGAAACGATTGCAAATCTTTTGATTGTTAAATAAAGGACGCCGAATAAGTTATATTGTAATGTTTTTCCGCTTCAATGTCGTCATCTATTAAAATATTACAGTCATCACCAAATGTAGCTTGATAACATATTGACTCCATCGTCGAAGTCGCGCCAAAACAACCAGCAGACGACTTGCCCTCGCAACTCTTCCTCGAGAGGAGCAGCATCGAGAGCATGACCTGAGTGACCTGAGAGCAACTTGCCCCCGCGAGTAGAACGACCATCCGCCAAACTGCTTCCGGAAAAGGGCGCCCCGAGAGTTGACAGGTCAAAAAGAGACCTCGAGTCAAACAAACTTATAGCGACCGATAGCTTCAGTATTTTCCAGTGGTAGCAGTAGCGAGCCTTGGCTTAGTTTGCGACGTTTTAGCCGCGTGTATGTGTTCAGTATAATTCATAACAAATAATTTTCTTTTGCGCAATAATAAAATAAATTTTTAATATTTCGAAAGTTTTAAATTAAAATATAATATATATATTTATATATTAAACGTGCGCCTTACAACTAACTTGCTCGAAATAAATACCTTGATGAAGTTACCTATCTAGAAAGTGTACTCGTTCGTGTGATAAATTAACGTGTTAATAACGTGTTTTCTTAGTGCAGTTAGAGTTGTAATTATTAATAACATCATCTTGGGATTGTCAGTAGATGTATGTATTGTAATGGCATGTAAAACGATCACCAACAAGTAGGTATCAGAGCCGACTGTCGGAATGTCGACGGCAGCGACTCTCGGCGGCGGACCGGAACAATGGCGGCGCCGAAGGACAGCGCGGGGACCTCTCGCCCGTGAATCCTCTCTTACTCTGCTCTCTCCTCTTCGCTCTTTACTCTCCTCTCTACTCTCTCCACTCTCATCTCTTCACTCTACTCTCTCCACACTCTCCACTCTACTCTCTCCTCTCCACCCTTCTCTCTCCACACTCTCCACTCTACTC
This sequence comes from Bacillus rossius redtenbacheri, assembly GCF_032445375.1. Lineage (NCBI taxonomy): Eukaryota > Metazoa > Arthropoda > Insecta > Phasmatodea > Bacillidae > Bacillus > Bacillus rossius. The sequence continues at coordinate 56,339,742 of NC_086338.1, forward strand.
TCTCCTCTCCACCCTTCTCTCTCCACCCTTCTCTCTTTACTCTCCACCCTTCTCTCTCCACACTCTCCACTCTACTCTCTCCTCTCCACCCTTCTCTCTCCACCCTTCTCTCTTTACTCTCCACCCTTCTCTCTTCACTCTCCTCTTCTCACTCTCTCCGATATACTCTATCCACTCTCTCCACCCTTCTCTCTTCTTCTATATACTCTCTTCACTCTACTCTCTCCACACTCTCCACTCTCATCTCTTCACTCTACTCTCTCCACTCTACTCTCTCCACTCTACTCTCTCCACACTCTCCACTCTCATCTCTTCACTCTACTCTCTCCACTCTACTCTCTCCACCCTTCTCTCTTCACTCTCCTCTCTCCACCCTTCTCTCTTCACTCTCGTCTCTCCACCCTTCTCTCTTCACTCTCCTCTCTCCACCCTTCTCTCTTCACTCTCCTCTTCCACTCTCTCCACCCTTCTCTCTTCTCTCTCCTTCTATCTACTCTCTTCACTCTACTCTCTTCACTCTCATCGTCTCTCACCACTCTTCTCTGTTCAGCTACGGCACAGTTTATTCGCGCCACTTTGGATTCCTGGTGTTTCTTGCGTATCTACACACAGCTGACTCCATGTCTTGATGAACTAAAGTAAAGCTGAATGCATGGTCGAGCTGTGGACATTGCGGGGCCGGGGGGACGCATCTAAAGGTTGACTATGGCCGCGTAAAAAAAAAAAAAAAAAAAAAATCCCTGCGGTTGAGAGATGCCAACATCAAAAATTAAAAGTTTTAAATATGAGGAAAACATCGCCACAGGCCTCGAGGCAGGCTGGTTGGTGCCTCGCCTCGGACGCCCGCCTGAATAGTGATCGCCCTGCACGCGCAGGGAATGCGGAATGTGGAATGTGCAGGTTTCTCTCCGCAGGGGTCTTCACGTGGCAAATCAGCTCAATTATAATTTCAACTCAACCTGACCCTGTTACATTTCATGTTGTCTTTTATTGTTTACCTGCTGAAGTAAATCAAGTGTATGTGTGTGTATGTATGTGTGTGTGTATATATATATATATATATATATCCGAATTTTAAGTGAGTGTTTTTTTAATTAATGTTAAAAAAATTTGTATGTTTCTGGTCCGGAAAAAAATTGTTCATTTTTAAAGGTTTTCTAATGGGCTTTCATACGACATACAGCTCTGTAGGGGTTGCTTCATTAAAAAAAAAAAAAACACTTCAGATATCATGTAAAGTTCCAAATTTGGTTTTTCTCAAAAAAGTGCTAATTCTAAAAATTAAAAAAAAAAATCCCAATAATTGGTTGCAGTCTTGTTACATATAATGTGTGTCATTAAGCTCGTCGAAAAGAGCTTTAAAATGGGACCAATTTTTATCTTTCTGGCTTCAACCGTCCCCGAATGGCAAATATTCTTCTGGATCAGAATCATGCAAAATTTGGATTATTTTGTGAATTTTGTAAATAAATAAAAAAACCACTCAAAAAATTTAAAAAAATATATATTATTCTTTGTTTACTTCACGCAGGGAAACGGGGGAAGCCTTAATTTCACAGACGAGAGAGCCACACCCGAAGTTCATGCGCGCTTTTTTTTCCGTTCTATCTCATTGTATAAACCGGTGTGGCATTACATTTTGCTGTCGATTAGGATAGGTTAGCTACATTATAAATACTTTAAAACATTGTGGATGGTTGGTTATATTAGATAAGTATAGCTACATTAAAAAATAATGTAAAATCATTTTATGGTTGCTTCGCAAATAACTTTTTAATATGTAGCTATCCAGGGCTAGGAAACCGTTTACATGATTTCACAGTATCTTTAATGTAGCTATCCTAACCAAATCAACCGTCCACAATGTTTTAAAGTATTTATAATGTAGTTAACCTAACCTTTTACAATGATCAACCCCCCCCCCCCCCCCCCCCGAAGATGGACAATCGGTAGAGGCCGGAAAAATTCGCGGATTTATTCGGCGATAGGTTAAAATTCAAATACACATACCTTTTAGACGATTTTGCTATTGGCTTACAGTTCATCTGGACGAATCTGAACCAGTTAAAAACCCTCAACCGAAGAAGGATCGAATCACAGACAAACCAGATGAGACGACTCACAAGTCGGCAGCCAATGAACTTGCGTTGTTTGCCCGAGTGTGCCGGGGAGTGTGCAGTCTATCCCGAAGGCCATCGAAACCTCGAATTTTTCCGGTCCCTGACGATCGGCCGTTTGGCTCTCTCGCCTGTGAGAAGAAGGCTTCCCCGGCGGCGCAGGCGCTGGTACGTCGCCGACCCTCTGGTTCCCGCCGACACTGACCTAGACAACTGCCGCGCGTTGTCTGCCCCCCCCCCTACCCCCTCCCGTGAGCGAGCGCCACTTGCCATGCGCAGGCACCACGTGGTGGCGTCCGGTCGTGACGGTGGGGGGGGGGGGGGGGCGCACTCTCCTAGAGACCTCCCGTCCAAGGCTCTCACCAAGTCTGCTCGGCGCCGAGTGGCTGGTCCCACAAGCCTTGGGTAGGGCAGACCAGGGCCGCAACTAGAGTCTCTGGCACCCGGGGCATGAATGGATTCAGGCGCCCCCCCCCCCCCCCTCTTTTTTTGCACATACTACACCAATAAAGCGGTGGTCCGGGGGCCCTCCCACGGAAAAATGGTGCTATTTAAGCATTTTACATACCTACATGTAACAGTTTCTGTGCTACTGTAACTTCCATGCATGAACCCACTATGTCCATAAAGTAGTCCGTATAATCACTAGACTTGTTCATTAAATATGTTGAGACGTTATATTGTAAATCAGATTAGACATTCCTGGCATGCAAGTTAAAAAACTTTTTACCAGTTACCAGTTGTAGTAGGAATTACAATGCAAGCGATTTCGGCGCCCCCACAGCTTTGCGCCCGGGGCGTATGCCCCGCTTGCCCCCCCTTAGTTGCGGCCCTGGGGCAGACCTAAGGGGCACATAAAGTTCTGCCATTCCCGATCACACCCTAACAATTCACCTTCGGGTCCAACTTCGGGATTTGCAGGAAAAATGAATTCAAATATTAAAAGTGGTCGGTCAGGTTAGCCACGTTAAAACACTTTAAAACACTATGGACGGTTAGTATAGCTAAATTAAAAATAAACAGAGATATATATATATATATAAACCCGAGGTTGGCCGAAGGTGAATATTCGGGCGTGTTCGGGCAGGGACAGAACTTGATGGACATCTTAGGCTTCCCCATTGAGTCGCGAAATGTTTTCAAACAATTTTTTTTTTCCATCACGAACCTACAGTAAAAAGTTCGTCAGTCGAATTGGACATCCTATATAACTTTTTTTTATAGCTATACCACGTCCGTTATTTGTAAAAAATGCGAGGAAAATATTTTTAATTAAATTTTTTCATCCAAACTACACGAGTTGCGTGGAGCAAACTACTTTTACTGTCCCACTTCCCACAGATCTAGAACCATGAAAGAGACCCAAGATGGCGGTGGAGCTGAAGGAGACAAGAGCTCCTGAGCTGCACCACGAGTCAGTGGACGGAGCATGGCCAGTAGCGGATCCAGAAGGGGGGGGGGGGGGGGCCTAAGTGGCTCAAGCCCCATCCAAAAGCATCTGGGTCCACTATTGTTTTAGTGTTTGCCTTGATAAAGCCTAGTCTCAGCTGGGTCAAGCCCCTCCCAAACCAAAATCCTGGATCCACCACTGAGCATGGCCGAATCTTCGCGTCGTGCTGAATGACCTCCGGGTCGGCCTTCTGTTCGGCGAAGATTCTCTCGCGCCGTGTCGAGTTGTTACAAGCCCTTGTCATCACTATTAGTTCAGGGACTTTCGTGTGTCATTTAATCCGATAGCGCCCTTGCAGTTGTTGGGTCATACATTTCCTCGCCAAATGTTTACCAGGCGATTTTTTTTTTCGAGCTGTAAAAAAAAACACTTGCTTGACTTTTAGATAACATTTGGTGTGTGTATATTTATATGTGTGTGTAACCCAACAACAAATGAAAAAAAATTTATCTTGATTTAATTACTGCGAAATCCCTAAAATGAATGACAGCAATGACAAGAAAATGAGATAACCAAAATGGCGCGGGTGCAACCGAGACATAGATTGCAGACGTATAGTAGGTACCCTGAAAGAAAAAAAACCATTACTACAAAAATAATCATTGCTTTTAAAATTAAATTAAAATAGGGAACAATATATATATCTAGGCCACAAAATGCAGAGAAGGTAAAAAAATAAAAAAATGAAAAATATGATTTTAGATCTTGGATATACTGAAGATTCGCTGTCAGACACGAGGTAAAACAAACTTGAGAACAACAAATGTAACTTTTACCTTATAAACTCAGTACAAATTGGGGACTACATACCCCTCATAAAAAAAAATCAATTGCTTGCTCAACTCAACTAAACAAAGCAGATACTCAGTCTAGAGTCAACATTATTAGTTCAACGTAGAATCGGATAGTCCATACTTGGAGTGATCAGTCACCCAGGCAGGAACAGTAGATACCTAAGAGAGAAAATTCTCAAAGCTAGATTGGGAATGGAATCCAAAAGATCAAAACCTCTGAAAATTGGCCATAGAAATTATTTTTGATGACACAGAAGTAATAGCTGTATTTTATTAATGGGTTCAATAATAAATATTAATTAACATCGGCATTTAAATTTACTTATAAAAAATAAAATGACAAAAATTATCATGGCACGACGAAAATGTCAAATAAATAAAGGCAGAAGAAATAAGTGTGTAGCTGAAGAAGCAAAACAGAACAGAATGGTGGCACAAGTACCCAGGACAGCGCATATGTTAAAACAAAGAGGGACAAAACCTCGAAATGCCAATCGGCTTAATAAAAACTGGAATGTGCCAAAATCCAAGGGTAAACCAAAATGTGGAGAGGGCCGACACCCAACTACCACACAACCCAAGGCAAAACAATAGGACACACACTCGGTTCTGGTCACTAAGATCCTGATCGTTAAATACCTCTCTGAACACTGCACTTCAACAAACCAACACAAGCTGACAAGATTAATAAATTAATCCAAAATGGCCGTCCAAAAGTGAATGACTAGGTCCCATACCCTAGACTCAATAAAAAGTTTGCTCCTTCGAAAGCAAGGCTTGAGCGTAAAAAAAATTACATAAAAAAATTAGGTAAGTCTGCAAAGGAAGCACAAAAAAATATGACCTACTGTAGTTTTAAAGAAAAATCAAGATAAGAAAATAAAGTCGAAACCATACCTCAAATTGAAGGCGATGCCACGGGTCGTTACCACAACGCCGAACGTAAAATAACGCCGAATGCCAAATTGACCGCAACGCCGACAGCTAGAAAACTGCTGTGTACCACCTAAAAAAATGTTGCTGCGGGGAGGACATATGGGTTATATCACAGAAATCATAATTTTAATATAACTACGAAACTAAATATATTATTGGAGGGGACGAAATTTAAGACTTTTATTATTGGGGGGGACGTGTCTCCCCCCGTCCCCAACGGTTGCGACGCCCATGGCACCTCTCCTGTATGGCTTAAACCCTGCATGATCAGGCGTATAGGCTTCGGCCTGAGACGCACTTAATGCCTTCCCTACCTACACTCCTCCCAAAAACACTTAGTTTCATTTAGGCTGCATCGGTAGCCAGTCGAAGCACTACGCTAGACTAGGTTGCAGTCTCTACGAGAGCTTCACGAGTCTAACAGCTTGGAACACAATTTAAACAGTGGTTTCCCACTGCTAATAATATATGTATATATATATAATGCTACATTCCCACAGGAGAAAAATGAAAAACAAGTGAATGAATTTGTGTGCTAACCTTACCTAACCTAACCTTTGTGGCAGTCCTGCAATGACATTTTTCGGGGTTAATGTATTTCGGCGTTGTGGTAATTCGGCGTTGTGGTACACATCAGTTTTCTAGCTGTTTGCGTTGCGGTCAATTTGGCATTAGGCTTTATGGTATTCGACGTTATTGTACGTTCGGCGTTGTGGTATTTCGGCGTTATGGTGCGTCCCCCAATGCCACTACACGACAGTCTCGCCGAACAGAACTCCTAAATCCACCAGAGGTAGTTGAAACGGTGAGTCACAGCAACACCGAGCCAAAGCTGCAACCACTCTGGGGAACTCCATGCAGCAGACATCCCACAGGAGGGATGTCATGCAGATAGAAAACCTGTGCACAGAATCAAAACAACACCGGTACCAACAATAAAAACAAGGAAACCTGTAATAAAAGTGGTTAAACCAACTGAAGAGTTATTACGATGAATACACTAGACAACAGCTACAAGTGTAATGTGCGGCACAAAACATGAGACTGGAACCGTGTGTGGAAAATAAACAAACACTTAAACCTCCACACAAAGCGAACATCCCACATTAGCAACAACACAATAACGAAAAACAAAAAATGTTGAAAAATAAAAAATATTAGAAGACAGGACAAGAACCAAAGCAGTTATTATTTTATTTTAAAAGATGACACTAACAACAAGAAAAATAGAGTACATAATGATTCAAAGATAAGACTGAAACTTTTATTATTATTTAAAATATATATATTATTAACCAAAAAATAAAACTAAATGAGCAATCTGATCATCCATGGCAGACATAAGATTTAATAAGAAAAATGACTATAGAGGTTGCCAAAGATAAGTGTTGGTGAAGCCTAAATGCTTATAGAATGGTAATGGTTCAACAGCTCTAATTACAGCAAAATGCAAATGAATTTCCCAAAAGTTTGGCCTTTGGCTAAACTTGACCAAAGTCAACAAAAAAAATAGAAAAATCTAATGTCGTCTGTAAGTCACCCCAGACAATACAGAATCGCAAACATACATTGCTTTAACCTACAAAACTTTCAATAACGGTGCTTAGAAAAATTCAAAGAAGAAAACATATTGACCAAAGAAAACCACTGACCTTTTTACAGGAAGAAACTGAAAGAAATAATAAATCACAAAACAATTTAGTAAAATTATTTATGACATGAATAAAAGAGGCTAAGGATAATATGAAGCAAACAAAAAATAATTATTAAAGTGGATTAAACAACAACACAAACTACTACGATGTTCACATGATGGCTGACCACCTTTTCTATGCTGACCACAAAAGATGGAGGGCAAGACAAAGGTGTCCTTCCTAGAAGTAGGAGGATCATCGTGTCAAACTTGGTAGGCAACATTATACAAATACAGGTTCAGTTCCAAAATGATAAATAATACCGATCAAGTAATTTAAAAAGTTTTAAGTTTTTTAAATTCCAGTTTCAAAACTTTTACCGTCCATGTATATAATTTTTAAATATTTCGAAGCATTTCACTTTAGGTTAATTATAAACTTCACAAATTTACATTTGTATATAATTATATATATATTTATACAACATTAATAACAATGAGGTCTTCAACCCAGAACACGAAGAAATTATTTTCACAAAATGAGCCTACATGATGACCAGTTTACCAACAAAAAAACACGTTGAGTTCATGCCACACCACAAAGTGCAACGGCACATCAGGAAAGAATCTAAATATAGAGTTTCTGGAACTGAGATTAGTGAGAATACGTCGATACTGTTAAGAATTTTGTATTTGTTTACAGTTAGGTTTAGTAGGGTTTCTACAAAATGTTGGACTTGTGTGAGACTTGGGGTTTAGTAGATGGGAGATGATTTTTGCTCAGATATTTGGCTAAGAGACGTGTTTGTGGGCCTCTTGCAGTACCAATATGGCGGATTAAAAAGTCTGGGGTCACTTTTGAGTAGATTATTCATTTAAGTTCGCTCAAAAAAAGTTACATTATTCATTATTTTGTTGTTAATTACTGCATAGTATTTGCAAAGGTGAATGTGGGTTTGATGTGTCCAGGCCTGCTTACCTTGGATCTGTAACCAAGTTTTCTGCGTGTATTGTGCATGCAACAGTACCGGTAATGATATTCTTCTTCAAGAATTCAACGCAGCAATCAACTCTTCTGTAATCTGCAGCGACGTAGTGATTTAAGAGCACACACGTAACTTCAATTTGCATTATTTAAAACTTTTTTTAAGGCGTTGAAAAAGACTCTTAAATTGATGTACGAAACGAAACTGTACCATTATTTAAACGCTTGAACGGAAAAAAAAATGGTTGTCTGTAAGGTCGGTTTACGGACGATAGTTAAACGTGACAACGTCATAACAAAACATTGATGAAATGATTGCATATTTTTATGAATAAAATTGAATCATTTTTATTGACTATTTTGTATGGATACAAAGAAGAAGTGAAATTAAATCTACAATTTAATTGATAAATTTACTTTTATTTGCACTCATTAATTCAAATATGTTTATTACTTTAACGAAAATATTATTTTAACTATATATTTTATACATGTTTGCTATTTAACTTCTTCCAATCTGTGTTATTCTGTTAAGGATAGGACGATAATAGGAAAAGTAGGAAACGAATGGGAGTGTTTCAAGGATGATGTGAAGGAAAATGGCTTACCCAACACCAAGATGCAGTCAAAAATAATATATTTGCGCCAAGGACTCTGCAGCAATGCTAGGAGGAACGGGTTAGCAAAGAGCAATGAAAATGTTACATTCAAATACATGAAAACAGAATTACGCCACGGACTCGGTCGCAATGCTAGGAGGTTCAGGTTAGCAAAGAGCAATATAAAATGAGCGTAACGGGACAATTTACGTAACGGGACACTTTTTCGTGCGTGCAGCCGGCGTTCATCGATTTATTAGACGTCACGTCAAAAACAAATGTTAAATGCTTCCTTGCGGCCGTATGCAGCATTAGGCAGCTACTGCTTGCTTTTGTTTCGCACAGTTTCTCCCCTCCCCTCCTCTCCTGTCACGTGACACCGTGACGTCAGCTGGGGTTGGGGGGAGCAAAAGAAAAGATAATCCTAGTGATGTCTGTGTACGAAAAGAATTCAAGAAGTCTACGAGAGCCAACAAGTAGTTTTGTTTTCGGATCAAGTTTTTAAACCTTACTTTTAGAAGAGTTAAAATACCTAAACGGCGTGTTTTCAGAGTAATTTTTCGGCATAAAAAAGCCAGTTACAGATACTCGAAAGCACCTAAGTGGATTTGCATTACCCCTTCACCTTCTGCCATATTTTTTTTTTCCGCTCAAATTTTTTTATAGTTGTCCCGTGCACTGGGAGAAGACTGCGCGCCAGTACAGAGGAGACACCGCTCTAGAAGCACCAGCGAGCGTCGCGCTTTATCATCCCGCCTCACGGACCTGACTATACGCTCAGTTCGCTAGTTTTCTGAGGTGTCCTGATGTCCGTACTTTTTACAAGGGCGCCCATACCTATGGGCAGGGTGGGTCCGTGGCTACCCCTAGCTTTCAGGCAAAGGAAAAAAATTAGGTGTTCTTGAGCATTTTGGGCAAATTTTGAGTCCTTTCCATTTTTGTCCATTTTTTTGGTCATTTGTGATGGTTTTCCCCCATTCCCCTTCAAATTCTCCCCCCCCCCCCCCCCACTTCCCTTTTCAAACTTTCATATGGGTGTCCTTGACTTTTTATTTCCTAATTTGAAAACGCACGTGAAATGCGTAGAAGTGTTTTCTTCCCCTTCTCCTCTTGATTTGTAACTTCGTGCCGCGGGGAAGCACCGCCGTGGTCCAGTTGCGCTGGGACGCGACTGTAGGAGCGGGGCGATAATCTCTTCGACGCCAGGCACGACGCGACACTCCCGACTGCCAGCGTTTTCCCTGTTGGTTGCCGGCTCGGTCCACCTGCGGACCCTTTTACAGCCGCCGTTAACCTGGAGGGGCTTTTCAGTTGGTTGGTTAGTCGGGTTGTTAGAGGGTGTCTCTTGTTTTCCTTTCGCATTCGCCCCGAGGTACCCGACTAGCGTGTTACAACTGTATGTGTTTAGTCGTCGGGGGAGCTGAATTGTTGCCCTTTGGAAGGGCAGCCCTTCAGGATTTTTCTGACAGTAGTGTTTTTGAAAGGTTGTCTGAATTGTTGCCCCTTGGATGGGCAACCCTTCAGGATTTTTCTGACAGTGGTTAGTTTAGTTTAGGTTCGGTCACTTTACAAACTAACCACTGCCAGAAAAATCCTGAAGGGTTGCCCACCCAAGGGGCAACAATTTAGACAACCTTTCAAAAACACTAGTCAGAAAAATCCTGATGGGCTGCCCTTCCAAGGGACAAGTTTTCAGGATTATTTAAACACTTAAAAGAAACATGTTTTCAGAAATTGGATGGGCTGCCCTTCCAGTCGCTGTACAAACAAACCATTGCCAGAAAAATCCTGAAGGGCTGCTCTTCCAAGGGGCAGCATTTCAGTCGCCCCTAGTCCAGACGTGAGAAGGGTGTCCACAGTTAGTACTTTCGTACTAGATATAGTACTTTTGTAAGTTTTCTTAGTGGTCAAGTACATTTACGCTCAGATCTAGTACTTTTTTTCTTTAATATAATATTATTACAGTAATTCCAATATGTTTTTTATTATTTAGCGTAATTATTTTTAAAAACTATGGAATGTATGTGTGTGTGTGTGTGTTGTGATATTTAAGTTAGAGCATTGCAATGTCATAATAACTTCCTAAATTGTTAAAACCATAACAAATTATAATTTAGTACTTTTTTTTTCAAATCTAGTACTTTTTTCTCGCCTAAGTTGGTACGAAATAATTTTTTCCTGGGCGTGAGCGCTTGCCTCGCGTGTGAGCTGCTCCGGCTGTGGAATGCGTGTGGTCGAGTGTGCCACTTGGTGCTGGTCTGTCGTCTGTCCGCTGCGGCGGGGAATAGTGCGGACGAGGCGCTTGCTTGTCCGTGGAATTGTCATTTCGCGCGCCCGCCTGCGGACACGGGAAGCCTAAGGCTGGGTTCACAATTGAAAAAATTAAGCGAGTGCATAGCAAGCCATGCACACGACCTGTGCACACGACTTGTGCGAACTGCGAAATCGGTTCACAATTGAATTCTTACTGTTAATTTCAGCCAATGAAATTTCACGAACTATGCGACATCTGTTAGCAGTGTTAGTAAATAAACATGTTAACTTTCAAAATAACGATAATACTATTATTATCTCGACATTTTCTTACCACAATTTGGTTAACAAATATAAACATATTTCTAGTCCCGCCAAAAAAGCACCCTGCTCTTCTCCTATTGGCTGTTGTGCCATGCGTACGCGACCGAAATAAAATATATTCATTTCACTCTTATGCGCACGACCTCTCTCCCATGCACACGACCAACTTTCTGCTATTGTGAATCGTTAGGTTAGGAAACATGGCGTTCATATCCTATGCACACGACCTACTGTTACTGTTACTGTTATTTTTTCAATTGTGAACCCAGCCTAAGATGGCCATCAAGTTCTGTCCCTGCCCGAACACGCCCGAATATTCACCTTCGGCCAACCTCGGGATTTGTTTATTTTTTTTGCGCAGGAAAAATGAATTCAAATATTAAAAGTGGTCGGTTAGGTTAGCTACATTAAAACACTTTAAAACACTATGGACAGTTAGTTAGGTTAGTATAGCTACATTAAAATAAACAGAGAAATATAAATATACATAAATAAACCCGAGGTTGGCCGAAGGTGATTGTTCGGGCAGAGACAGAACTTGATGTACATCTTAGGCTTCCCTGCGGACATAGCTTAACCCATTTAATTTACAAATTATGGAGCAGCGCCTTTTTTTTGCGGCTGAAATTTAAAACACATTAATTCATTTATTTATTTAATATCGCTGGACACCATTTAAGGGCATGATGCATGTCAATGTTACACATAATATGTAAACACGATAAATAAAACAATAAATAAGACATATTGATTCATACAAAAATATAAAAAAAATTACATTACCATTACCTTCTGTGATTCAGTTAAAAATAACACGTATTTTGTGACACTGTAAAGCAATTAATAGTAACAAAACAACTATGCGCAATATTTTATACAACCATTATGATTCGCATGAATTCTTGTTTACATTGTTGCATTGCCTCGTCCCTTCACCATGAGAAACTTAAGATGTATAAAAAAAATCTGTTAATTTTTTTGACGTGCAAACGTCTTCGCTCTCGGTATACTGAATTTGGCAGGAGTAATTTCGTAAAAATGGAAGTCGATGAACGGGAAATGTCACAAAGATGGCTGTCGCACGTGTAGCAACACAAACCCGTTTGTATTCACTTTCATGCACATTAGGGGACATGCTGAACGTATTGGTGTGCCATATGAAACTTTACGATACCTGAAATATATATTACCTGGAATAGACACAGTAAAAAATAATCGCAAGTTTTAAAATACCTAATAAAACTGGCATTACACAATCATTGTAATAAATATTCTCCTCCTAGATTACCAAGAACCTTCGTGCTAGGTAAGCTCGTGGTACGTGGTTCAGTTCTCGTCACTAAATAGTTTTGGGTAAATATGTAGTTGGGCGATATTTGTTAAAAAAAAAATTTCAAAATTCCGAAAATACTTTTATTCCATGCTTTTTAACGTTCTCATTTTATAAAACCCGGCGGAGATAAGAAATTACAAATACTTTAGTAGGAGATATCGCCGTTCTTATTTTGCAATACAAGACCTGTGCTATCATTCGACCAGTGCCATTTTTTATTTTGCCGTGTGTTCGTGAATGCCTAATTAATTAAAATGATCGATTAGGTCAGGTCAGTTACATTATAAATACTTTCAAACTAAGTGGACATTAAAAATAATATGAATTAATTTTTAATGGTTGTTTAGTTTTAAAGTATTTATAATGTAACTGACCTGACCTAACAAACCGGGACAAAATTACTCACGTAATTTTTTTTTTACCTATTACTTGCGCAACAATATCAAAATAACAAATAAAACATTAAAATTTGAAACGTTAAAAACTCACCTAAGTTAGAGGCGGGTACAATTCCTTTGCCATTAGTAGAAAAAACACGTATTGGTTCATTTGAATATTGGCCTTCACGCAACTATAACGTGACAACATTCTCCAATAAAAAAAAATTGGTACTCGTAAACAAGAAACAATGGTGAACGCCGCAAGAAAAAAAATTTTTCATACTCGTAAACAAGAAACAATGGTGAAAGCCTCATGCACAGATATTGTGATGAAAATTAAAAAATTCGATATCTCCTAAAATATTTGGAATTTCTTATCTCCGCCGGGTTTAATGAAAAGAGGAAGTTAAAGAGCATAGAATAAAAGTATTTTCGGATTAAAAATTTTTTTTAACACATATCGCCCAACTATATATTTACCTAGTTTTTAGTTTTTTTATTAATTATAATAAAATAATAACGATGAATCAGCTCAATAATATTTAGGTTTGTTTGTAGGAAGTATTTACAGATTGATTTCAGTAGTTTGAACAAAAACAAATATACAGACATATATTAAGCCCGGCTTGCAAGTTATGTCTTCAGGAAAAAGTAAAGTATTTCTCCATCTAACTAACCTGCAAAGTTTGTGCTTTTATTTTTCGTACCTGATTCGTCAAACGGCCCTTAGTGCTATCATGTGTGCTTTTACAATGTTTGAGGTTGATATTTTAACAATGCCATAGAAGCATAACTGCTAACGTGTGCGGAAACTTTATTGTATTGACTGTGTAGTGAAATTTAACAAGATGGGCAGTATTTTAGTAAAATTTTCGTAGATCAGGTTTAAACCGGGATTTTATCAAAGCTGTTTCAAATTGTTTTTAATTTCCTGATTTTTTTTTTTTTTTTTTTTTTTTTCGTGCTGCTAATTGCTATCTGCGTTTGATGGCGGTAAGCAACATTTGTGTTTGTTTCATCTTTTCGTTTTGCTGTGTTTTTGTCTCGTTTCAACTGTTATGCTGAATTTTTTTGGGTTCAATATTTTTGTGCTGTCATCATTTGTGGGGGTTTTTTCGTTCTGTTAGTCCATTTTCTTTGTTTTTCTTTGTTTGTTAACCATATTACTGTTATGGAATATTATGTGGTGTTTATATCCTGTTGACAACAGCAATTTTTTGCTTAATTTGTGTTTTTGTCTTTTGTGTTTTTTGTAGTTTTCTTCTACAGACATACATGTGCTTTAGCATTGGCGTATGTCCAAAAGCTTACATCAAGTCATGCACTCCCATTGCACAAATCTTTCAAAGATAATGTTTACAATCCAGGCAGAGAATTCTAGTGGCTGTCGTATTGGTATGTTTGTGATTCGCATCCAGTAATTTTGATATTGGAAAAGTTACTATTTTATTTGTCATTTTATTAATCATGTTCGGCATTATTTAAAAGAATTCTACGTTATATTTCGTGCCAAGATTTTCTCATTATAAAGTTTATTTACAACATGAACAACATGAGAACACATGAGTATGCTCCTGTCACCGAGGTTCGATGTTAACACATCATTGTTAAGTACTGAAAGACTAGTTTTTTTTATCTGACTTTTAAACTAAAAAAAGTTTTTTTTTACTGTCTTACTTTGAACAAGTTAAATGCTAGCGCTACAGATTTCAGATAAGACACTATACTCGGGTTAGATGGTGTTTTTCCAGCGATAATTCTGGACAATTGTGGTTTTATCTGAAAGAATGTTGAACCAACCGAGGGAATTATTTTTTTTTGTCCATTTACTATTTATATTTAGCATTGGTTTTCTTTTTCTCGAGGAATTTTGTGACATTAAAAATACTACTGTTTTTTGTACTTCTAGATACTTAGTGATGAAGGCGATGAAGTTAAGGTGTCATTAAAAACTATTTTAATTTTTGATTGCACATGAGGGTACAAACGGCGTGAAGGAGAATTTTTTTAAAAGTTTATAATTTGCATGTTTGTCGCCTACGACATAGTTCATCTTGGTGTAAATGCTCAGAAAGGTTGGTGTTTAAATTAGTAAGTCATGGTACGAACCAATCGACACACGAACTTACTGCCACCTTCCTACCTTCTACGCTGCTTAAAGCCGCACCTGATAGCTGTCAATGCGTACTTGAGCAATCGGCGCTGTTGAATACCGCATTGTTTTCACACCTGTAGAGTGCTGACAAAGAGTTTTGCTAGTGGGCGCCTTAAATTGGGGTCGGGGTGAATAATGGTTCTTATATAGTTGCAATCAGCCGTTATTGGGATGTTATTTTTTATTTTTGTTTGTTTTCTGTATATTTACGTATTTATCTTTTTTTTTTTATCTGTTATTGAGATTTTTCCATAACATACAGCAAACCTACAATGGCGTATGTAAAAAAAAAAAAAAATTAAATCAAGCTTCACCATTACAAGAATCATTCAAAGGAAGGTTTCAATGTTTTGTTACAAAACAAATTTTATTCATCGTCGTCGCAGTTTAGTTATTGAGATTTTTCCATAACATACAGTAAACCCACAATTGTGTATGTAAAAAAAAAAAAACATTTTAATCAAGCTTTAACATTGCAAGAATCATTCAAAGGAAGGTATTAAAATTTTGTTACAAAACAAAAAAAATTATTCATCGTCGTTGCAGTTTAGATTGCTGGAAATAATAACTAACATTCAAATAGAATCATACACGTGCGAGCTAGCTTCCATTTCATCTGGGTGCGCCATTGATGGCGAAGCAGTTGAAACAGTGACATGCCTCCAATGTTAATCACAAAGCGAGGAATATAAAAGAGTGGCAACTCAATACTAAAGCTAACGTTCTTGTTTTATTTGGAAACACGAGAACTGTGCGGGATTCAGAGGCAACCTAACAACCTGAAAGTCAATAACTTTTCGACAGTAAATGTTGGCTATCTTTTGTCTTGTGGTCGTACGTTGCTGGGTATAAAAACAGTTTTACGTTTAAGATGATTTATTTTTTAGTACAGAACAGCCAAAACACTACGACAAAATGCTTTATCTTTCGTTTCAAGTATTGAAAATTTCATAGCCGCAAAGTTTGAGCGCTCCTGTTTATGTTGCAAAAAAATAAACACTAACAAAGCACACACAATATTGCTATCAAAATCATTTAACCTTGGAAAAAATTCTTCTAAAGTATATTTTGCCATGATAATAATTCACTATATTACTACACTATTCCATCAATTATGAACCAAGATATTCGTAAATATTATTTTTTTTTATTTATGTTATTGTGTTTGAGTAATTTATATGTTTTCTTCAGATTTAAAACTTAATTTTTGATTTTGGCATTTTGTCATGATAATCAATACGCCACTCTATTACTACACTATTCCATAAATTCTGAACAAATAGTATTCGTAAGTATTCTTTTTTATTTATAGAAAAAAAAATTATTATATATAATTGTTAATAGCACAGAGGCTAACATAATCACATAAAAATAAAACATAGGTTTCATACATCCAATAATGACAACATTATAACATCGTATTAATACAAAATCACTTTGGTATACATATACAGCTGTTTTGAATATAGTAAATTATTCCACTCAAACATTTACCATTGGACATAAATTAACTTACTATTAAATCCAATGATTGTACTATGTAGTAACACAAATAGAAAATGTATTTTATTAAATAAACATAGGACACTTTATGCTAATTTAAGTACTTTTGGTTTTGATGAAAATAAGAATGAATTATTTTCGGAACAAAGAAATTGGAAAAGTATTTTACTTAACAGGTTCAATAAACAATAATTACGAATTAAATACGCTAAGCCTTCTACTTGTAATGTACTTGTAATATTGCTGTGAATT
This sequence comes from Bacillus rossius redtenbacheri, assembly GCF_032445375.1. Classification (NCBI taxonomy): domain Eukaryota; kingdom Metazoa; phylum Arthropoda; class Insecta; order Phasmatodea; family Bacillidae; genus Bacillus; species Bacillus rossius. The sequence continues at coordinate 56,356,456 of NC_086338.1, forward strand.
TTAAACTCCGCTTAGGTCGTGTTATTGTGTTTCAGTAATTAATATATTTTTCTTCAGATTGAAAACTTAATTTTTGATGTTGGGCATTTCTCAACCGCGCAGTTTTTCTTTAGTGGTCGTATTCCGCCTATACGGTTGCGCCCCCGCTGATGCCGACGAGATGCGGGTACTCTTCAACAGTTGGCAGCGCTTGGCGCGGGGCTTGGAGGCGGCTGGGAGCTGGCGGTGGCGAGGACGCGGGCGCGGCAACGCCGCCGGCGAGGCGCGGTGCGGCGAGCTGGCAACACCGCGCGGCGGGCCGGCGATGTCGGGTCGCCCGGCGAGAGAGAGACAGGGAGTGTGCGCGCGCACCCGGCAGCGCGGCTGCGCGCAACAACGGCGCAAGGGGCAGTCCTGAGCGGCGCGATACACGTTGCGGCTACTACGAAGTACGGATTCCGAATATGGGAAGGGGGGGGGGGGGGGGAGAGTTATGCGGAACGTGAGTTTTAACTGTACTGAGAATGATTTCAACTTTAATGCATGAAGAATTGGTCGAATAAGCCTACGACTTACATGTGTATGTCTGCATTATACGTGCTCTCTCTCTCTCTCTCTCTCTCTCTCTCTCTCTCTCTCTCTCTATCTCTCTCTCTCTCTCATATATATATATATATATATATATATATGCATTTTTGTATAGTAACTACCGGATGGAAACATGGACATTGCACCCCGAATAAAGCAACCTCAGTTCTGTACTTATTGGTTACCCCCGTAATACCTCTAGAGGGTATATTTTTCTGTTAGCCAACATATTGTTTAGAATTATTTATCTCAGTTTACTTAAAATTCTGATCGGAAGAATAATTTCCTGAACTGAATGGTTGTAACCGCCTCTGTTTTCCTTCCAGTTTCTCCTTCGGTTGTGTCAAATTCTCAGGAAAGACGAAAGTAGGATGATATATACACACACATGAAAACATTTTTTTTATTACACACTATATATTTGGTATTATCCATATCCCACAGCCTGAACAGGTTTATTCTCTACAGGTAGACTCTTCTGCACTGAACATACTGGAGTCTCAATACAGTTATATACTTTACTGCACTGTACATACTGAAAACTCTGCATAGATAAACTCTACTGCACTGTAAATACTGGAGCCTCTGAGGCGTGTATTATACTTACTGGAGCCACTACTGGGATACTCTACTGGACTGTACATATTGAATCTTCTAAATGGCTAAACTCTACCGCACTTTACATACCAGAGAATCTACATGGCTGGACTGTATTGCACTGTACATACTAGAGCCTGTACAAAAATATATGTACTCTGTTGGCACTGTAGGGTAGGTATGTGCAGTTTCAATAGACGAAAGGCTCTGGTATTTGGATGCGGTCACTGTGAAATGTCTCATGCAAGAAACGGGACTGTGGATTGGTTGGGGAAAACCTAGGCTCCGGGACTTGGGCCGTTTGCAGGCTGTCTCGCCCGTCGGAACTGCGCCAGTCTCTTCTGTTCATCCCACGTGGAAAACTGCGTGGATGCAGCAGCCCTTTAAACTTGCGCAGGCGCATTTCAGTGGGTTTTCTACTATAGAACGTACAAACAAACGTCGAATTGTGTGAAGTGGCTTGGCTTCTGGGTTGTAGCCGTGTCCTTGGCGAATAATTCACCGACGTTTCGGTCGACATTGTAGTCGCCATCATCAGGGAGCAGTTACCTACCTACTAAGGTAGTAGGTAGATGTCGACCAGAAACGCCGGGTGAATTATTCGCCAAGGACGCGGCTACGTACCCAGAAGCCAAGCTACTTCAGACAATGGCCGTGAAAGCCTGCGAACATTGTCGAATTGTGTGATTGGTAGAACAATTTTGCTAACTAAAATTAAGTTTCTTTATTTTATTTTTTAGATGTTTGATTATGCGAATTTGAAGTATTCTTGCATTTTAGATTGACGCAGGCTCTTTTACGAACTGGACCAGGCGACAAGACAATATAACAACATAGCAATCTTCAAGCACAGGCTGAAAAACATATCTGGAGGACCTATCAGCATGATCACTACGTCTCATACTGTAAGAATGTGTGGAGGAATTGTATTAATGTAATACGGTATCATATTGGCAACTGATGAATCTTAACCTTTAATTTCATTTCAGCAGGCGTGCATGCCAATTTCGAGTTAATACAAATTAATTTTGTGTTTATCTTTTATCGTTGTATTATTCAGCCTACATTCAAGTTTATTTTATATAAAGTATTTTGCTATGGTTATTTTATTTTTACCACGCAGTGTTAATGCAGAGAAACGTGAATGTTTAATGTGGCCACTAATACAGTCAGATAGATAGATAAATAAAGTACATATCGTGATGGGTCGCATAACCTGAAGAAAAAATAAAAGGTGTGTGGTGACGGCATCGCATATTGTTTTAAGGCTGACTTGGACGGCATCTGTCTGGCTCGCTGCCGAAATGACTCTCATGCCTGTCCTCATAGTGAAGCCGTGGAGTGCTGCGTTTCTTCAGACATGGCGACGTCAGCTTCACCAGGTCCTACAGGCGTCGTTCCCGTTTTACAACTCGAGAAGTCACGGTTTTTTTTTTTAATTTAATACAGTTGGCCACGAAAAATCATTCATCTTACTATCGGAGGAGAATCAATCGTTCGTTTACATTTAGCGGATGCTCCAAAGACGGGGGTCGCCGTTACTTTTGGCGCGGGATAGTAGGCAAGGCACACGTCAGCTGTATCCGAATACTTAGGGATGCGTTCGATTACACACAAAACACATCCCTACATCACTTAGAAAATGCAGCCATAGCGTAAGGGACGCATTTCTGATGGATGGATGGTGTCCGAATACTTTTAATGCTAGCACCGCCTGTTGACAGTTGGTCGTACTGATGCGCTCGTAGACATTTTGAGTTGTGATATCTACGAATATTCAGCGAAACCTAAATAACGACGAATTAAATTTTTTAAATGTAGCGTGGTGTTTTTAGTTATCGATAAATTAAAAAAAAAAAATGTTATGAATCTTAAAATATTAAAAAAAAAAAAAGTACTTATAATGAGCGTTAAATAACCCTGAAGTTGGTTTGCCTTTCAAAAAAAATTATTAACGTTTTATTTGTATTTTATTTATCACTTACGCTCATAACTTTTTAAACAAATCTGATGCCAGAAATCTAAAGTAATATTTTGTATGTACAAACAAAATAAAAGAAGATTCCGAAGCTAGTGGCCTTAGGGACGCATCAATGGATTGCGAAGTCTCACATCTCTGGAAACGTAGATTTAGCGGACCCAGATGCATCCCTTGCGAGAATTCGGAAAAGCAACGCGCAAAATATATACCTATCCGTTGCAGCTATTAGAAAACCAAATGGACGCCCTTTGCGGCGGGGACAGGTAAACAGCCCTCGAGACCACGTGATGTGATGTTCCCGACGCAGAAGGGAAACTCGCCGAGGGAATGTCGTGCTTCTACGGCGGCGCCGCGCGGCGCGATAATCTCGGCGTCGGCACGATAATTTCGGGCGCTGTCGTACTGCGATCTCGGCGGAGATCGCGCGGTGAAACTCGCATCGGCACAATAATCTCGGCGCCTGTACTATAATATCGGTATCGGTACGATAATGTGGCACGGTAATTTCGGCACGTGTACGATAATCTCGGCATCAGAACGATAATCTCGGATCCGTCGTGCGCCGATCCCGCCGGAGGTCGAGCGGTAATTCTCGCGCCGGCGCGATAATCTCGGCGCCGTCGTACTCGCGTATCTCGGCGAGGTCGTAGCGGCCGGCCCACCCACGCCGAGGCGGCGCTCTTTGACGGCGGCTACTCGTCGCGGGCCGCGCGGGGTCAAGGTCACTTCTCTCCTGACCGGTTAGCCGTCCTCCCGTCCTTTCGAGTGACACTCCTGACTCACGGCGCGCAACACGGGAAGCCTTCTTTTCACAGGCGAGAGAGCCAAACTCCCGATCGTGCATCATCTGGTTTTTTTTTTGTTGATTGTAAATAAATATGGCGGTGTTGATAAAAGGAAAGACCATAAACAAAGGCAACTGCATTTATTTGTATTTTTTTTTTTTAGAGGAAAAAACCTAATTGAAGAAACGTACTTCGTGGATTTGTATATTTTTCATACCGTATAAAATCTAGGAAGTCTTTGTCTTCCACAAATATTCTCGGGATGCCCCATATTCCGTGAATGTTTATTTTGGACATCTCATGATGACTAATGGTCAATTAGGTTAGGTTAGCTACATTATCAATACTTTAAAACATTGTGGACGGTTGTTTTGGTTAGGATAGCTACATTAAAGATACCGTGAAATCACGTAAACGGTTTCCTTAGCGCTGGATAGCTACATATTAAAAAGTTATTTGCTAAGCAACCATAAAATGATTTTACAGAATTTTTAATGTAGCTATACTTACCTAATATAAACAACCATCCACAATGTTTTAAAGTATTTGTAATGTAGCTAACCTATTCTAATCGACCGCAAAATTTAATGCCACGCCGGTTTATACAATGAGATAGAACGGGGAAAAAAAATCGAGCATGAACTTGGAACTTCTGGTGTGACTCACGTCTGTGAAATGAAGGCTTCCCGTACAACACTTCTAAGGTTTGGAGAAAAAATTATCAATATTTAATACTGTATAGTTCACTAATTATAAATTAATATTGTAATTATAGCCTAAGACTATTACTACATAAAATATATAAAAAAAATAGTAGCTTGGCTTCTGGGTTGTAGCCGTGTCCTTGGCGAATAATTCACCGACGTTTAGGTCGACATTGCAGTCGCCATCATCAGTAGTAGGTAACTGCTCCCTGATGATGGCGACCGAAGGTGAATTTATCGCCAAGGACACGGCTACAATCCAGAAGTCAAGCTACTTCGGACAATGGCCGAGAAAGACTGCGAACATTATTATAAAAAAAAAAGCTAAGTGAATATCTGTTGGAAGTGTGTGTCAGAACAAATGCAAGGGAGGTAGGCTGTCTAGTTACTAAAGTTTTAGAAATAGCGCTGAAATAAAAGTTAATACGGAAAAAAAATAACAGTGCGTTGAGACCGAGCCTTAAATTTGGGATCTTAGTTAGAAACTATTAGGAAAAAAACAAAACGGATTTCTGTTCAAGCGTGTTCGGAAGTTTATGCTTGCTATGAACAAAACAACCGTAGAAGAGGCGCAAGATTGAAGTGAAAAGGCATATCCGCAGATCCTGGGAAGTTTCAGAGTAGATATAAAAAAAATTGTAATTTCGATGCACGAATGCCTTACATGGCTCGTAGACGGGGAAAATCTGCGTTTCTTATTTTTCATACTATTTTGTACCTTGATGTTTGAATCCCGTTATTAATTTTAATAATGAAATAGTGCGCTTAATATTGAGAATTTGATTTTAGTAACACAATGAAACGTAGGGGAAACAAACGACAATGTAATAATTTGAAGCGTAATTAAAAGTATCTAGTCTTTGCTTGATCACAAGCAATACGTGTATTGTTTCAATTTTTTGATCAAACAAGCGTTATTAGGTAATCTTCACCAGATTGACAGTGTTTGCTACGTAGTGTTGATGGAAATGATATCAGTGCAAATGTGTAATGTTTGTTGTGCTACACCTGGCATGTCACGCGATATATATCGGCCGTTTTAGGTAACCTTTACCGTATATATGACAGTTTTATGGACACGATAACTGCCGTAATTTTTGCATAAATCACTTCCAAACTGATGCACGAAATATGGCAGTGGGAAATCTCGGTCGAGTTCGATAATGGGCCCAAATCCTAACAAAGGATTAGAAAATGGGGCGTTGTCAGGACGAAGCCCAGAAACCAAGTCATCGTTCGGGGATTCCAGCCACGGCATCTTAAGAGGCCACTCCAGTGTTTCAGGGGCACTACGCAATCCCCTTTAACCTCATAAGATTCAATGCTATTTTCATTTTGCTTATAACTAATTAACTAATATAGTTTTCGAAATGATGCTTGCTTGATATGTAAGCCAACGATGCTCTTATCAAAGCCCCTTTCTTCAAAAACGTGCATAAATTATGGTTTTATACTAATCTTCACTAATATTAATAAGGGTATTGTCTAGGTTTGAACCATAATTTATGCACGTTTTTGAATAAAGGGGCTTTGATAAGAGCATCGTTGTATTACATATTAAGCAAGCATCATTTCGAAATCTATATTAGTTAATTAGTTATAAGCAAAATGAAAATAGCATTGAATCTTATGAGGTTAACGCGGGTTGCGTAGTGCCCCTGAAACACTGGAGTGGCCTCTTAAGATCTGGATTGAAGCTGTGTTAAGTTGCGGAGGGGTGTGAAACTTGCCTGGTGCAGGGGAACACGGGTGACTCAAGAGGGGGGGGGGGGGGCACTTGGACGCGAGGTCCGGTCTGGCCCGCCTCGCAGCAGTGTCGGGGTGGCGCTACTCGGCGCTACTCGGCGCCACAGTGACGTCCCGACGCTGCGATGATCGAACACACACTCCCTCCCCTCCCCTCCCGCCGTGTCTTGTCCGCCGCGCGGGCTGTCAACATGGCGGCGATCAATAGGCGGGGGCCAAGGCTGCGTGGTCCCCGCTGCCTCGCTCCTCAGCCGACACTGGGCGCGACCAGGGTAACATTCCAAGGCCGAATTTCATTTCGTTACTACGTTTCTGACGCGAAAAAGGACAGGGAGTGGGCAGGGGGGACGCACCACAACGCCGAAATGCCACAACGCCGACAGCTAGAAAACTGCAGTGTACCACAACGCCGAAATACACTAACGCCGAAAGATGTCATTGCAGGACTGCCACAAAGGTTAGGTTAGGTTAGGTTAGACTAGGTTAGGTTAGACTAGGTTAGGCTAGGTTAAGTTAGGTTAGGTTATATTACGCTAGGTTAGGTCAGGTTTGATTGTGGTATTTCGGCGTTAAGATGCATTTAAGAAACACACACATATTCATTCAGTTGTTATTTCGGCGTTGTGGTACACAGCAGTTTTCTAGCTGTCGGCGTTGTGGTCAATTTTGACATTCGGCGTTATGGTATTTCGGCGTTGTGGTAACGACCCGTGGGCAGGTACTTGGCCAAAAAAAAAGTATAAAGAGAGCACTATGCTGTATACGTTTCTGGGCCCGTTTTAGTTCTCCTCTTTGTGCGATGATTTGTCCGACCGAGAGAGATAGATGAACGAAAGATTAAGACGGACAGTGTGCGGATGCGTTTGTTTCAGAAAATAGGTGTAGGTATCCTGTACAGTCAACTGAGAATGGCCTTGAATTGTATATTTGCTACCAGCGCTCTCGTGTTTCTCCTTGTTCAACCAGCAGCGCAGAGAGCGCTGTTGAGACAGTTCCTGCATTTTCCCGCATACATAGCGCTACCTATTATAAATTTCACATCTCGTTCAAAGATTTGGCGTGTTCCAAATTACAGAGATTTTTTTGAAGAAATTTTAACGTGCACAGTTTTTCTTTATGGTGTATTTCAGCAGTGAGTAATATTTATCGTTAATTAATCATTATTGATTGATCTTTATTATTGATACCCTGTGCAGTTAATTTGAAGTGAATAATAATTTTATTTATTTTAGTCAAATTCATAATAACAAAAATGAAGTTAGGATTCCAAAATACTAGAAAAATTAATGAAATAAAAACACAGGCGCTGTGTTATTTTTTAAAAATTGTCTTCTTTCTCTGTCTGCCGTTTTACCCCTTACGATATACTTAAGAGTCAAGGTTTGGATTGCCAAAGAAGTTTCACTTTTATTTAGTCAGGGCTATTGATATTGAAAAGTCATGGAATTAACTGGAAATCCTGGAAAAGCGATGGAAGTTCCCTAGTGATAGTTATTTGAGGGGGAAATGTCATGTCTTATCTCCCAGACCCTGAATTTTTTCCGAGATGTTTGTTTTAATGCATAGTGTAGTCATACGCTCTAAAAAAATAGCATATGCAAGTTTATGTTTTTAATTTCAGTTTTATATATAATTTTAGACCAGCTATGGGAATGGTGGAGGCTGCATTTTCTTCGTTTCTTTAAAAAAAAATCTGCAAATGTATAAATTATTATTAAAATTTCGTCAATGAAAAGTTAGAGAAGAGTCGAGGATTTTTTAATGACAGATCTGCGTGGACATAATTCAATTGCAAAACAACTTAAAAGTTCGTCGAATGCCAAAATGGCGTCACTACATCCATACCAATATCCCAGTGATAGTCTGAAAACACTAGAGTTTTCCTTTGATACAGCGCTGCAGAACACTCGTATCGTATCACACGTCATGGCAGACGAAATGTTTACGTTTATAAATGATACTAGCTAATGCCCGCCATGCCTTGCAATGCCTCAATCTTCTACCTTTTTTTTTTTAAATTTGTTTGAATTAGGTACTTATATACAAATCATGTCTATGTATATTTTTATCTCCTATTAATACCTGCGTCTTTATATATCTCTATCTCTATATATGTCACTATAGCAGTGTAGTTATTAAAAAAATCAGTTTTACATATATATATATATATTTTTACCTGACACAGGTGTATAAAAACACGCGTGTATACGAATGCAAAACGTCGTGTCAAAGTTCCAAAGCAATCGGTGAAGAACTTTGAGATTTTAAGATTTTGAACGAACGTTTTTTATTTTGTATTTACGTAGATTGCAGCAAGCATCTTTGTTACGTCACGTACACGCGGCAAGCTCTGATGGTAAAGAGGCTATCACTTGGGCTCTGCAGGCACTCGCACATCACTGCACAGGCGAACGGTCAAACATCGGAGTAGGTAACTGCTCCCTGATGATGGCGACTGCAACGTCGACCGAAACGTCGGTTGAATTATTCGCCCAAGGACGCGACTACAACCCAGAAGCCAAAGCTACTTCGGACAATGGACCGTGAGAGCCTGCGAACATTACGAACGGTAAAACAGATTTAATTTTTTTTGTATGCTTGAGCCTCCGAATCAGCACTCTATTGAGTGCTGCGCAGAGACTTTGCAATTTTGATGTGGAGTACCTGATCCATAAGGACCTTTACCTCCTGCCTGAGGGATATGGATGGGAATTTCTACTTGCTCTTAGTAATGACTTGTGCCTTCTTGTATATGGTTTTGGTTTTCCCACCGACCTTCTACCCTATGTAGGGGGTTGGCTGAGTGGGGTCAGATATACTTAATTAACCTAGATTATTATTTATTATTTGTATTATTATTACACGCGGCGTTCTTGAAAGCTGCAAGTTGCTCGAAGGCAAGTATTTCGTCTTTTTTTTTTCCCTAACCTAACTAAAAACTAAGTGTGTTTGGGAGGGGTCTGGGTTAGGGAAAGACTGTAAGTGCGTCGAAGGCCGAAGCCTATTCGCTCTAATCATGCAGGGTTTAAGCCATGCAGAAAGCATGCATCATGTGCTAGGAGGGGGATTGGCGCCATGACGTAACTCCCCTCACTGACTATACTAGACTAAAAACTAAAGTTGGGCCCAGGTGAAACCTGCACAGACACAGGGAAAACCTTGGGCATTTATATGCGGGATGCAAAATGTTATGCACTAACAAGCAGGCTGGTTACAGGAACAAGTATTTCGGGCGTGTACAAAAGGATTGGTGTTTCGTGTTGTTTCCACCCCGGAGCGGAGTCGGCGCAGCTCATTGGTCGTGACCCGTCACGCCCCGCCCACGAACCAGAACCCTGATTGCTCTGTCGTGCGGTCGAGTCTGAGTGGCCGCGACTGTACAGGCGGGATGTACGGTCACTTAACAAAAAAAAAAAAAAACCCTGTGCGGGCGAGAAATGCCAACATCAAGAAATGAAGTCATAAACATCTAGTAAACATAAAATTTCTTTTAACGCAACAACTTAGATAATAAAGTAATTTTACAAACATTAGTTCAGAATGTATGGAATGGTGTTTTAATGGCATGCTGGTAATATTATTTTAGGGGTTTATTTCCTATTTGTAAAAAAAAAAACAAGGTTTTCAGCAAATAAAATTTCCAGAAATGTTTTCTGTGGTTTTGATAAAAAAAAATTCACTAAAAAAAACTGTGCGGGCGAGAAATGCCAACATAAAAAATTAAGTTTTAAACATTATGAAAACATCAAATTTATTTTAACATAATAACTTAAATAATAAAGTAATTTTACAAACATTAGTTCAGAATGTATGGAATGGTGTATTAACGGATTGGTCACTAAAAAAAAAATGTGCGGGTGAGAGATGTCAACATCAAAAATTATGTTTTTAAATCTCATGACAACATTAATTTCTTTTAACGCATTAACTTAGATAAAAATGTACTTTTACAAACATTATTAGTTCAGAATGTATGGAATCGTGTGTTGAAGGAGTGGCGTATTGAGTTTAATGACAAAATATTATGCTTTGGAATAGTTTTTTGACATTGTTGAATTATTTTGGTAACTATGAAATATGCATGCCGGCCGTGTGCGCCTCATGCAGCAGTGTGCACCCGTGTAGTTTTATAATTTGAAACTGATGTTGTGATTTTCAACACTCGTACCTTGCGGCCATGCAGTTTTTAATTTTTCATACAAAAATTGAAGCATTTTGACTTGGTGTTTTGGTTGTTCCTTATTGCAAAACAAATAATCTTGAACATTATATGGTAAATATTCCCAGCAACGAACGTCCACAAAAAAATAAATAAAAAATTGCCCACATTTACTTTTGAAAGTTAAAAGACTTTAGGTTTTTATGTGGCCAAGTAAATACCACGCATTTCTCGTATTTCCAAAGTAAATAAGAATATTAGTCATAGCATTGGGATTCCACTCTTTATCTGAGTCCTATTGGGACCCATCATCAGTACCTGGGTGTTTTCCATTCAAAAGGTCTGCAATTAAATGAGTTTTCAAAAATTATTTTTAAAATCATTAAACTTATTATTAATCATATAAATAACTTTGATAGGTTTCATAAATGAAAAAAAGAAAGATATATTGTGACGAACTTAAGTGAGGTGAACTGGGTTCGTAAGGGGTAGCCCAATTTTGAGTTTTATCACAGTTTTATTAATTACTAATATTTGCATTACTGATAAATAATATACTTAAAATTGTCTGATTATTAGTAAAATAAGCCAATTTGTGTGTATGTAACGATTTTAGGAGCCAAAGATAGTTATCGTGAAACAATGATGCTAATCGGACATTCTGTTAGTGTATCATTAGCGAAACTAACCTTTAGTATGAACGTATAGTACAAAACTTCATGAAAATCTTAACCTTTAGTACTTATAAAGGTATAGTACAAATTTCATGATAATCCTTAATTTTTTCAGGGTTTCAAATCGCACAATGTTTTAATAAGACATTTAAGTTAGTTACGTGAACCTAGTACGTGAGTCAGAGGAACTCTGTAACTTATGTGTATAGACCGGAAAAATTCGCGCGTTCAATGATCTCCAGTATAGACTCCACTACACTCTACACACTCGGGCAAATGCCACCTGTTCATTGGCTGCTGACTAGTGAGTCGTCTCGACTGAGTGTCTGTGATTCGACACTTCTATGAGTGAGGGTCTCTGATTGGCCCTCATTATCCAGATTAACAGTGAACCAGTGGTAGAAGCAGCGCTAAGGTATAATTATTTGAATTGTAGCATATCACGAAATGAATCCGCGAATTTTTCAGGTCTCTACGTTATGTGTATCCAGATTTGGTGCGGAACAAGACAGAATTCCTGTAGATAAAAATGGTGTGCCATCGTACGTGGCAGAATCGTAGCTATGAGAAGGTAATCGATTTTAAGCTGGTCGTAGGGGGGAGGAACTGTAATTGCCCGAAACTGAGACCTAGATTTTTTTTGGAGCCGTTTTGGGCCCGTCTGCTAGATGGTGGCTTTCATAATACGTTGCTAACACAAGCTACAATTGATTGTGAGAAGTAATGCATAAGCTATTATCAGGAAAACAAACCAGCGAAAAATGATTCACTCCATTTTTTTGGTTGCTACATATTTTGTGTTGTGCAAGCCAGAAATGTTTGCATCTCCTGCTCATTTATACGTAACATTACCTTTTTATTACAAAACAGCATTAAGTGTTCTTCTCACAGTTAAAGTATCTTTTACTAAGTAAATAGTCTTCAAGTATATAAATTAACATTCCTTTATTATTATTTACATGGATATTGTTTCTAGATTGTCAGGGTTTTGAATCATTGAAATTTTCCTGACTAGCTTTATATTTATGGTTTTCTTCTTCTACATCAGTATATACGATGTCTTTCTAGTTTGTGTTGTATTACAGGGCTACTTAGCCGGGGAATACTGGATTTCACTTTGTTTTAACTGCACCTTCAAGACTTGGGCAGTAGATTATATTTCCCCTGGGCTGAATTAAACAAAACAAAATTAAACTAAACTAAAAAAAAAATTAACATAAAACTTTGTACTGGAACCTCTATCACGAGGTTTATTTTTCTAGTAGTTACGGGCCCACCCAACAGATGCGTGACATGTCGCGCGAAACGTGGTTTCAGTTTCGGGAAGCCTTCTTTTCACAGACGAGAGAGCTAAATTCCCGATCGTGCATCTTCTTTTTTTTTTTTGTTCATTGTAAAAGGTTAGGTTAGCTACATTATAAATACTTTAAAACATTGTGGACGGTTGATTTGGTTAGGATAGCTACATTAAAGATACTGTGAAATCATGTAAACGGTTTCCTAGCCCTGGATAGCTACATATTAAAATGTTATTTGCTAAGCAACCATAAAATGTTATCTTTAAAAGATTTGTGCAATGGGAGTGCATGACTTGATGTAAGTTTTTGGACATACGCCATCGCACCTGTGTTTCCGTACCATGTGCGTCTCTGCCTGAGGACGGGAGCAGATAGCAGTTCCCGAAACGTCGCTTGTTTCTGTTTTGGTAAAACTGTTGTGTTTGTTTGTCTTTTCGTTTTGTCGTGTTTTTGTCTCGTTTCAACTGTTGTGCTGAATTATTTTGGGTTCAATATTTTTGTGTTGTGATCATTTGTGGTTTTTTTTTTCGTTCTCTTAGTACATTTTTCTTTGTTTTTCTTTGTTTGTTGACCATATTCCTGTTTCGGAATATTTTGTGCTGTTCATATCCTTGTTGACAACAGCAATTGTTTGCTTCATTTTGTGTGTTTTTTGTCTTTTTTGGGTATTTTTATTTATTTATTTTATTTATTAGTTTTTCTTCAACAGAAAAAGTTCTTAGCAATGGCGTATGTCCAAAAACTTACATCAAGTCAACCATAAAATGATTTTACAGTATTTTTAATGTAGCTATACTTACCTAATATAACCAACCATCCACGATGTTTGAAAGTATTTATAATGTAGCTAACCTATCCTAATCGACCGCAAAATTTAATGCCACACATGTTTATACAATGAGATAGAACTGAAAAAAAAAAAAAAAACTAGCATGAACTTCGGGTGTGGCTCTCTCGTCTGTGAAAGGAAGGCTTCCCGTGTTGGGTGCGGGTCTCCCGGCCGGTCCCGTTACACTCGCCTGACAGGACTACGGGTGCTGGAGGGGTAGTGGAGGGGAGGGCCCGGGGAGGCGACGTTGCCAGCTCGCGCCGGTGCGACGTCCGCTTAACTGCTTACGATTCAAGTTTCTAACTTGCCCGCGAACACGTTTCAAGCTTCATACTCGAAACGAAAATTTGTCTGAAATTCAAAAGAAAATAATGCACGTTAACCTGAAATTATATTTGAATAAATATTTTATAGTTTGTTTAATCATTTATAAGTGCTTAGCGTGCATGGTCGTCAGATTTTACAAGATAAATTTTCTCAAACAATTTAAGCCTTAAAAGTAAGTTGGCAGCATCCAATTTGGAAAAAAAAAGTAATATTATGACGGACGCGACGGGTAATTGTGAGTCCAGCTTAAATTAGTAGGAAAAATTTTGTAAGCCAGTCCATCAAAAGTTTGGTAACTTCCAAATGTCCGCTAGGATTTTTGCGTGTCAAATCTTATTAGTTAAGAAGGTATTAAAGTTTTTTAAATTGTTTAGCTGCTTCCAAAATTATTTCTAAAACTTACGTGTGAACACATTTCAAAAGCTGTTTTTTTCCTAATTTAAAATGGTCTGCGTCACAGAAGTGTATCAATAATTACTCTTGTTAAAATATATTCAAGAGTGAAAAAAAAAAGTTTGATGAGTTATAAGTGCTTAGCTTACTAATATACGTAAGAGATTTTTTTTTCTCAAAATTTTAAGTTTTCTCTACAGTTTGTTGTCAGCATTGAAACGGACGAGTGGAGTGTGGCTGACGGGCTGTTGGTGATTCAGGCTTTGATCGCAAAAGTATTCGTCCACGAGCTAGGTTGAGACGGGAATTGATACAAATATTGTATCATCGCCCACACTCTTTTGTGTTTCATACAAGTAGGCAGTCAAGCTGCCTTTGACTGTGAACATAAACGCAATATATATTGCCGTGGACTAAAATTAATTTACACAAGTTCTCGTAAAAGCTGTACGCTAAAATACCCGATGGATGTTTTACGGACGTTTTAAGTACTAACTGTTATAATAAAAACCGACACCAACGTATTATTTCAGTCTGTTTATTGTAATTTGAACTTGAACTTTCTCTACGCACGTGTGCTATTTAACAACACACCTAACCTCAGCATTGATATTCATAATGGGCAGTATTTACTTACTAGCGTATTTTAAAGCTATGTTTATACCCTTATGTATTTGATCGTTATTTACTATTTTATTTGAATTATGACTGATTCAAGAATTAAGCCTTGATGTACAGCAGGCTGTTGTAAATTAAGTTTTCTTGACCACTAAAGTAATTTGTGTCCAGGTACGGTTGTTATTTTACATAATTGAAAACTTTAAGAACAAAAGATTCTTCTCTGACATTATGGTGGCAGACTGCGTTCATTTGCAGGCGCAGCCGTTTGAATCGGGTTTCAAGAGTAAAATGTGCTGTTATTGCGTCGTAATGCATACTGATATATCCGATTAAGAATCTAGTGTAAATTTTAAGTAGTTTTTTAACGACACAAATATCAATATAAAGAGGTGTTAAATTCAGTAACCATGGTTGTAAAAAAACACATATATTATTGACACCAGAATTCCCAAATATTCTGAACTATCAGTAATAGAAGAATACGGAAAATTACTAATCCTCATTTTATTTATGTTGGACTCAGCTTTAATTTCAACAAGAGTTCAAAGAAATATGATATTAAACTTTAAGATATTACCATGTCAGTGAAGTAAGTTCAAGTAATAATCTCTGAGTATTATATATTTAATTAAAATGACTTCTGTCCAAAACTAGCACATACGTTTCACCCCAGACCCACATGTCCCCAGAACCACATGCCCCCAGGCCCACATGTCCCCAGACCCACATCCCCCGGGTCAACATGTCCCCAGGCCCACATGCCCCCAGGCCCACATGTCCCCAGACCCACATCCCCCGGGTCCGCATGTCCCCAGGCCAACATGTCCCCAGACCCACATCCCCCGGTTCCGCATGTCCCCAGGCCAACATGTCCCCAGGCCAACATGTCCCCCAGGCCCACATGCCCCCAGGCCCACATGTCCCCAGGCCCACATGTCCCCAGGCCCACATGTCCCCAGGCCCACATGTCCCCAGACACACATGCCCGCATGTCCCCAGACCCACTTGCCCCCAGGCCCGCATGCCCCAGGCCCACATGTCCCCAGGCCCGCATGCCCCCAGGCCCGCATGTCCCAGGCCCACATGTCCCCAGACACACATGCCCCCAGGCCCACATGCCCGCATGTCCCCAGACCCACATGCCCCCAGGCCCGCATGTCCCCATACCCACATGCCCCCAGGCCCGCATGTCCCCAGACCCACATGCCCGCATGTCCCCAGGCCCGCATGACCCCAGGCCCGCATGACCCCAGGCCCACATGCCCCCAGGCCCGTAAGTCCCCGGGTCCGCATATAGGTCCCGTAGGTTGTACTTTCGCATATTTCTTTACCTCTCTTTCCTCTTTAATGACCTGTGAAAACTTTTTTTTTTTTAAGTTTTCACATCGTTATTTACAAATGTAAAGAAACGAGGAATTATCCCTCTACCAATTTTGAATGAAGTTATGTAATAGTTGACCAAGCAAACCACCTGGATGTTACAGCAGTTGCCCGGATCGGTAACCATGCGTCGCAAATTATTACTTACTTTGCTTCGGGTCAATTATTGAATAAAGATACTATAGTTTTAAAAAAAATTCCTTCTTTTGCTATTGTCATTATTATTAACTTTAAGGGATTATTGAATGCCCAATATAGTGTAGTTCTTAAAAATACCCGAGAAAGAAATTTGTGCAAATTAAAAAAAAAAAAAATTGGTGGAACTCTTTAAAGTGAATGCGGTTCAGAATAAATTACGTGTGTCCGGAATCACCACCAGCCATTAACTTCTCTTAAAACACCGCGATTGATTAAAAAAAAAAAAAAAAAGTATATGATGTTCACATCGCATAGATATCATATTGCAAAATGAAAAAAAAAAAAAAACACAAACTACTTTCCTGTACTATTTACGACTGGATCCATAATCCTTGGTTTCCTGTCTAGAAGCTTGAAAATTCTGCCCGCTGCAGCAATGCCTTTTTCGAAATTGGGTGAAAATGAACTTCAGTTGAAAGTGGTTGTTGGACGACGGCTGAGCCTCGGGTCTCCTGAGTGTATCGTCTGTTAGGTGGGGGGGGGAGGGGGAGGGGACACCACGTGGTCCAGGGGCGCGACACGCAGCGGCGAGAGACGGCAGTCGCCGGGTTGCCGGGTCCATGAAGTGTAAGGGGGGGGGGGGTCCGTAACCCCTCCCCCCATCACCACCACCACCCCGATCACCACGCGATCCTCCCCTCCCCCCACGCCACGGGGCCGATCAGCTGTTTCCCCCACCTCTCCCTCGCGGCACACGCGACTGCGCCGTCTCTTTCCCTCTCCACACCACCTCGGCCTCCTGTCCGTACTCTTCTCGGTAGAGGTTAGTGTTTGGCCCGGTATGCCATTCAGCGGCCAGGGACTCCCCGCGCGTTGTCGGGGTCAGGGTCGGGCCCGCGCGGTGCCGCCGACTAGAGGCTCGCCCCCCGGCTCCTTGGAGGGGACCGCGGTGGTCTCTGGGTCTCTCAGGTCCGTGTTGTCATTGGCTAACTGACCACTCGTTGGTCATGTATTATCTCAAGTAACTTGGCTCCTGGGTTGTGGCAACTGCTCCCTGATGATGGCGACTGCAATGTCGACCCGAAACGTCGGTGAATCTATTCGCCAAGTTCGCGGCTACAACCACCCAGAAGCAGTTACCCTGCCTCCCTGATGATGGCGATTGCAATGTCGACCAGAAACGTCGGTGAATCTATTCGCCAACGGACGCGGCCACAACCCAGAAGCAGTTACCCTGCCTCCCTGATGATGGCGACTGCACTGTCGACCAGAAACGTCGGTGAATCTATTTGCCAACGGACGCGGCCACAACCCAGAAGCAGTTTTACCCTGCCTCCCTGATGATGGCGATTGCAATGTCGACCAGAAACGTTGGTGAATCTATTCGCCAACGGACGCGGCTACAACCCAGAAGCAGTTACCCTGCCTCCCTGATGATGGCGATTGCAATGTCGACCAGAAACGTCGGTGAATCTATTCGCCAAGGACGCGGCTACAACCCAGAAGCAGTTACCCTGCCTCCCTGATGATGGCGACTGCAATGTCGACCAGAAACGTCGGTGAATCTATTCGCCAAGGACGCGGCTACAACCCGGGAGCCAAGCTACTTTCAGACGATGGTCCGTGAAAGCTTGCGAACTATATTGATGCATTTATCTTCTTGGTATTCTTCCCGCTTCACCAAGTTACTCAGGATGTCGAATCTTCGAGCGTTTGGGAGGAACTGAAGGGGGGGGGGGAAATTGAGCATACTACCTACGTCTCCAAATAGGTATATTTAACGAACCGCTACAATTTTTTTTTTTTTTAAGTTGTGTAATCCATTAGCTTATATTTATTCACGATGGTTCGTTGGTTAGATGGTCTTTGATGTCAGGCCTGATAGGAAATGAGGTATGGCGGGTTCGGCCATCTTGTTGGCGAGTGCGACTGAAGATGGCCTCTGTGGCGCTGACAACTAGACTTGTCGCCGCTAGATGGTAGCGAGTGACATCGTCGGGGCGGGGGAGCTGAATTGTTGCCCCTTGGAAGGGCATCCCTTCAGGATTTTTCTGGCAGTGGTTTGTTTGTACAGCGACTGGAAGGGCAGCCCATCCAATTTCTGAAAAAATGTTTCTTTAAGTGTTTAAATAAACCTGAAAACTTGCCCCTTGGAAGGGCAGCCCATCAGGATTTTTCTGAAAGTAGTGTTTTTGAAAGGTTGTCTGATTTGTTGCCCGTTGGATCTGAATTGTTGCCCGTTGGATGGGCAGCCCTTCAGGATTTTTCTGACAGTGGTTAGTTTAGGTTAGGTCACTTTACAAACTAACCAGTCAGAAAAATCCTGAAGGGCTGCCCATCCAAGGGGCAACAATTCAGACAACCTTTCATAAACACCACTGTCAGAAAAATCCTGAAGGGCTGCCCTTCCAAGGGGCAGCATTTCAGTCGCCCCGTCGGGGCTGATGTTCACTCCGGCCGTGACTCGTCCACGAGCACCTGGTGTGCTTAACTTCGTGACATTGTCCGCCATGTCCATAGTCGCGACACGTTCGAGTCAGGAGTCGCTGACTACACCAGACCCCAGGGAATTCGCAGGGTCTTTCATCTTGGCCAAGAGCCTTATCACAGGACCTGGCGCCGTGGAATAGCCCCCCCCCCCCCCCTCCAGAGAATAAAGATGGGTGGAGAAATTTGAAAAGTTTTAAAGCCATACTGGAACCTGAATTTCGACGGAGGTTTTGCTGAAGAAATGTCGATATTTTCCGGACAAATTGTACTCGGGCTGGTTTTATGAATGATAACGATGAAGTAGCGTCATTTCATGAGGCAGTAAAATCTTTTGAAGGTTTCTTAATTCAAAATTGAAAGGTTTTGGCCAGCACATAAATTTACATGCTAATAGAAATTCTAAGTATTCCTTTTTTTTTCTTTCTTTCATTAATGCCCACATATTTATTTTAAAACTAGACACGAGTCTCGGGATCCTAGGCGGTTGCTCGGCTTTCTCCCCTTTTGAATCCCTCCCTTGCAAAACGCGCGATAGTGGAGTACGATTGCCCTACTTAGCCGAGTCATGTAAACAATGCTTTCAGCTGCAGTGTTACGCTACAAGCCAGCTCGGCCTACGTGGCTAACCGGCTTTTATTCGGCGGCAAGTCTGAAGTGCAAATGATTGTACTCAGAAATACTTATAATTCGATGAGAAAAACCTTGGAAATCATCTTGCCCCCCCTCACGAGAGAAAGCAAATATCGTGATAATTTACTGCAGCTCTTTCTAGCTAGTTTCCACTCCACGCCGCAAGATGCCACCACTGTGAGATACAGTCTCACGCACCTAAAACGTTAGGTACACTCCACACGTCCGTCAGGTTCGTTGGCGACACTTGTGTCGCGTATTTTCATACCAGTTCCCCCGTAGTTCCCTAGTTTCCGTACTAGAATATTTGGGAAGATGACGGCTAAGATCAGCTGAGATTGTGCACATTTAAGAGGATTATAGTTAGGGACCGGAAAAATTCGCGGATTCATTTCACGATATGATAGGATCCAAACAACTGTACCTTTGTATTGCTTCTATGATTGGCTCACAGTTTATCTGAATGGAATTTGAGCCAATGAAAAACCTTCAACCAAAAAAGTATCGAATCGCAAGTGTCCCAGTTGACACGTGTCACGAGTCGGTAACCAATGAGCAGGTGGCATTTGCCTGAGTATGTAGGGGATTGTGGAGTCTATCCTGGAGGTCATCCAAAGCGCGAATTTTTCCAGTCCCTAATTATAGTCTGTCGCCAGAACACCACACAACCTACCAGCGCACACACAGGCCCGCGTGCCAGACCTATCCCACAAGACACGCGCCCCGCCCGTTGATCCGAGTGATCCAGACACAAGTGTGGGGTGCGTCTTGATTCACCATGCACCGAGCGAGCCATAAGGAGACCGGGAGACCTAAGATACACATAAAGTTCCGCCATTCCCGATTACACCCGAAAAGAATTCACCTTCGGCCAACTTCGGGATTTGTTTTATTTTTGCGCAGGAAAAAATGAATTCAAATATTAAAGGTGGTCGGTTAGGTTAGCTACATTAAAACACTTTAAAACACCATGGGCGGTTAGTTTGGTTAGTATAGCTACATTAAAATAAACAGAGAAATATATATATATATATATATATATATATATTTCTGTTTATTTTATATATATATTCTCTGTTTATTTTAATGTAGCAATACTAACCTAACTAACCGTGCATAGTGTTTTAATGTAGCTAACCTAACCGACCACCTTTAATATTTGAATTCATTTTTTCCTGCGCAAAAATAAAACAAATCTCGCAGTTGGCCGAAGGTGAATTGTTCTCGGGTGTAATCGGGAATGGCGGAACTTTATGTGCATCTCAGGTCTCCCGGTCTCCTTATGACTCGCTCGGTGCGTGGTGAATCAAGACGCACCCCACACTCGGATCAACGGGCGGGGGGGGCGTGGCCCTAAGAGACCTGGGCTCATGGCCTCGCACACACACTGGTTCGACGACGGCCGGGAACACCGGGAGATGTCCCCGGGACCCGGCGACCCGCTCGGGGCGGCGCTCCCCCGCCGACTGGCCGCCGACGACCGACCCCCTTCGCGGCGCTCCCCCGACCGGCCAATCAGCGCCGCGCCCGGTCACGTGGGCCCGGCGGCTCTGGCGTCTGGCGGCGCGCCTCGCAGTCTGCCTGCGGCCGCCGGGACGGGCGCACGCCCGGCGTCGCGGTCCCCCGCCCACCCGGGTGGAGTCTGCTCACGAAAAACATTCAAGAGTCCGCTGAGGGCCGAAAAGTACTTTTGACTTTGGATTAAGTTTTTAAACTGTATTTCTAGAATAGTTAGAAATGGCTAAAACGCATGTTTTCAACGTACTTTTTAGGCGTAAAACAACCGGTACAGATTCTTGAAAGCACTTACGGGCAGTAGCGGATCCGGAGGGGGGGGGGGGGGGGCTGGCTAAGGGGCTCAAGATCCCTCCAAAAGCATCTGGGTCCACTATTGATTTAGTGTTTGCCTTGATAAAGCCTAGCCTCAACTGGGTCAAGCCCCTCCCTAACCAAAATCCTGGATCCGCCACTGCTTACGGGACTTGCATTACACCTTTAATCTTCATTTCTCGGCCATATAATGTCACATTAACCGCTCATGTGCACTGGGAGAAGACTGCACGCCAATCCAGAGGAGACACCGCGCTAGAAGCACCAGCGAGCGTCGCGCTTATCATCCCGCCTCACTAACACAGATACGCCCCTGACGAGGCGGACCCCTTAAGGCCCCCGCCCACCCGGGCACAAACACACGGTGCGCAGACCTTCAGGAGAGACTAAGCTCAGGATACCCCAGCGGGGTCCGTTTACGAATACCCTGAGGGCGGATTAGTATTTCCATTACCGCGTTTATTTTTTTTAAACCGTACTATTAGAAGAGTGAATGAACTTTTTGTTTTCAGAATAATTTTTATGCACGGTACAGATTCTTGAAAGCACCCAAGGGACTTACGCTACAATACCTACTTATCCGCCAATTCCTTTGTCACGGTTACAGCTCGGATCTAGTAGGTATCCTATACACGGCGATGAGACTTCGCCGCAGTCCACAGTCCTGCGCTTAGAGGGATAACACCTAGAAGCACCAGCAAGAGTCGCCCTTATCATCCTTCCTGCCTCACTAACACAAGATACACTCTTTAGCTGGGCGGGCCTCGATGCACAAATTCAGTTTGCCTTATCTACAGGTGCAACATAAACATAGATTATTATTTTCTCACACTCTCTTAACATATTGTCTATCACACCTCCTCTTTGAACCTTTATGAAGTCGTTCATCGCCGTTAGTATGAGAGTAACTATTTTTGGCCATTTTTTCACGCGACAGTATTGTTCACGAAATACATCGTAGCACACCTTAGCACGAACGTTGCACAATGCTTGTAAATTAGGATGTGGACATGTAATCAGAAGATGTCCACGTGGCTGAATCTCGTGCGACAGTTTTCACGCCTGTTGAAATTGTTCACCGGTCACCAATACGTGTGTTCCAGGAGTCGCTGCACGTTTGCAGAACCCCTTGCGCCATTACGATTGTCTGCGGACGTCATTGTGGGGTCGTCGGAATAATACGATGGTACTGTTAACGCAACCGTTGCCAAGACCAGCAAATTACGAATCTTGTGTCCACAAGTAAACTCTTGTCCTTATCAGTTCCGGAGACAAGTTTTATCGCTCGTGTGCCCTTCCCTTTTGGGTATTCCTTAAGAACTGTCGGTTGTTTTCAACTCTGCGCTGTGATGATAGTACAATCACTGCACTCCCGTGAAAGCGGTCGGTGTTGGATTCCCGGATTTAGCCGGTGATTTTCCCTCTTCCCTCCCCCCCCCTTTTTTTTTTCCACCAGGTGCTCTCGTTTCCCCCCACCAATCACTCCGTCACAGTGAAACATGCGTAGAAAAAAAAATAGGGGCGTGGTCAGGGGAAATGCCGTGTTGCGTGCGCCCGCGTCCCAAACAAGACCCCGAGTCGCGACGGAACAGCCTTCTGCGGGATGAATGTTGTCGCAGCGGGCTACGCAGCTGCCTGTGTGATTTGATTAATTGATTGGAGCTTAAACGTGTTGCCGCACCAAGGCGAGACTATGAGAGGTCAAGTGATCGATGGGTTGGGAACGGAGCAATGGCTGAATGTGCGAGTCCGGGTCGCGAGCCTAGTTCGCCGAACTGGAATGGCCGTTGAAAGGAGCCATGCACGCACGAGTCTGGCTCGGCGAATTGGGATCGCGGCCCAGGCCCAGACCACACACTATGTATTCTAAATGAGTAAACAGACAAGCACGTAATGCATATATTTCTTATACACGTAACTTATATCCATGGATCTTGTTTGTAAAATGGTGGTTTTCATATTCTCTAGTCAATATTTCTAAGCGTCGACCGCACTTTTTTTTTTCAGACTGTATATTTGTTGTCTCGACGGAGCATTAAACGAACAAATAACCCCGGCTCGCTCTTCCCTGCGCACACGTGAGCCAGTGGCGAGTTAAGCCCCGCCAACTGAGTTCGGCGCACCCGGACGCATATTTCCAAACCCTAGATTGACTCACCGACGCATCTCCCGCGGAGAGGGGAGTGGGAGATGGTGTCGTGACTAGACGCCCCTGGGGCGGGGGGAGAAGGGGTCTGGTTGAAGGTTTCCGACACGGTGGCTAGAATATAAACCGTTACCACCCCCTCACCCGAGTTGCGACCGATCATAGCGCGCTTCAAGGGGCCAGTCGTCGAGTCAACCTAGGGTTTGGAAATAACACCGCCCCGGTCACCGTGGTCGGCTCTGCACAGCCCACACACGTGGGCTGAGCCAGACTCGTATGGCCCGCCCGAGATGAGACAGGAGCACCCGAAGAAAACACATCGGCTCACGCCTTGCTAACTTGAGACGACTGGGAATGCAACACAGATCGCCAGGAGGCCCACGGGTCCAGCCTGGCAAAAGTGACCCAGTCCTCGCTCGTAAGCGAAGTAACGTCTCTGCACGATATAAATGCGGCCGAAATGAACGAGTTATTACTTACGATCTATTTGACAAAAACAATCCCAAAAAAGCTAATCACCTTCAGAAGGCGCAATGTACAAGCCCATGTTTAGATATTCAACCCAAGATTCGATTTCGGTCGCCGAGTTTCTGTGTTTCATTTTCTCGTCGTTACTATTAACAGATTTTAACGTTAATTTATTCCATTAGCTCTCTTTTGTTTGTTGTTTGGTCACAAAGGTTCTCATCAGATATTTACTCTGTGTTATTTAGCTGGTTATAATTATTAACACTGTGTGACTTTTTACCGCTTTTAGATGACATTTAGCCTGCTAAAATGTTTTTTTTTTTTAATTTTTATTTCTCCCTTTTTTCTACTTATAGATATATTTCCCTCTATTCATTTATTTCCATATTTCCATTATTTCCCTTTTTTATACGCATATATATTTTGCCTGATAAATATCTCTTGGAAAATTTTAGAGGAGACATAAAATGCCATAGCGCTGTCGCGTTAAATTCGCATAAAACCTCCTCGAATAGTATTAATTACACGAAAGTAAAATAACAAGAATGGCGGTAGAAACCGATCCTTTAATTGATTTTTTTTTTTAATTTTTATCATACGGACGCCTTATGGCGGTAGTCAGGGAGCGGCTCTGCAAGCTTATCCCCGCGCGGGATGCGAACCCGCGACCCCCCTCGTGCTGCAGTTGGCTGGCTGAGCGCTTGTCCCGGCCGGTGACGCTCCACGAGCTGATAGCTGTTATCGCGCCAGCCGAGATAAACGGTTATCCGTGTATCGGCGCGGCTGTGCGCGCGGGGCAAAGATCGAGCCGTCGGCGTCGGCGCAGTTGCTGGAGTTTACGACCGATAAAAGCGGGGATTGTGTGGGCGCGCTGGTTGCGTAACCGAGAGTATTGTGTTCAGCGGCTAGGACTGGTGGTCGTGCTTGGAAACAAGCCTGCATCGCGCGTAACGCTTCTGTTGCCAGTAAAGTAGTGTACCTACAGTCTAAAACCGAGATTTCCATGAAATAATGTAAGTAGGCATGCAGATGTTTCGCTAATAAAGGCGACCTTCTTTAAGATCAATATATTATGATTCCCTTTTAATTCAAAACTTTTCACAAATTTTTATTTTTACAGGAAAATGAGACACTCGTTAAAGCTATGCTTGTGCTAGTGCTAATTCTATATTTTGTCTACATGTCTACACTCTATACAAAAAAAACTCAAAACTAACGCATTGCTTATCTTATGCTATGCGTAAAAATAGCCTTCTCTCTCCTCTTCTTCACGTAGTCTTCTCTCTCCTCTTCTTCACGTAGTCTTCTCTCTCCTCTTCTTCACGTAGTCTTCTCTCTCCTCTTCTTCACGTAGTCTTCTCTCTCCTCTTCTTCACGTAGTCTTCTCTCTCCTCTTCTTCACGTAGCCGTCTCTCTCCTCTTCTTCACGTAGTCTTCTCTCTCCTCTTCTTCACGTAGTCTTCTCTCTCCTCTTCTTCACGTAGTCTTCTCTCTCCTCTTCTTCACGTAGCCTTCTCTCTCCTCTTCTTCACTTAGTCTTCTCTCTCCTCTTCTTCGCGTAGTCTTCTCTCTCTTCTTCGCGTAGTCTTCTCTCTCCTCTTCTTCACGTAGCCGTCTCTCTCCTCTTCTTCACGTAGCCGTCTCTCTCCTCTCCTCACGTTACAGGTCACCTTGACTCGGCTTCTCTTCGTGTCTTGCCAGCCGTTTACGTGGTTTCTTACACTTAACGCGACTACATTTACACCAAGTAAATATATATTAAAAATATTTGTTCAGAACGACAAATACAAGGAATGTATCGAGTAACAATTTTAGAATTAGACTTTGAATAAATAAATCTAAAAAAAAAAAAAAAAAATCAACATTGTGTGTGCGTTATGGCAAGTCTTAACAACTTTATTTATTTGACTTCCTCGTAGTCCTGTCTGTCGCAGTACCTCGCGGTGCCCGCAGATAAACACACACGAGAAAAGCGAGCTCCTGGAAGAATGTTTAATGGTTTTTCCAGCTAGCGGCACTAGCTGTTATGTGAATCACTATCTGTGCACGGAAGCAGCCATCGACCCGGGTACCACGAAGTCTCGTTGCGAGAACACTGCAGCCAATCAGGCGAGATGACCCTGTGTGCTGGGGCGTGAACAAGTGTACCTCAGAATGTTTGTACTATAAATACATATTTAATCAGCAATACGAACCCCATAGCAGAGTGTGCAACACTAGCTCTGCACTCCTTAATTGCGTGTTTTCAGGATCTCTGACAAAATATTTTTTTATGCGAAAGAACCTAAAACTGTGCCAGGAAATTCTGGCGCGCAGTCTTCTCGTCGTCACAGGATAACTGTGAGATCTGAGCGGTGACCGTAACATATGGCGTAGAAATGAAGATAAAGGTGTTATGCAAGCCCCTTAAGTGCTTTCAAGAATCTGTACCGATTGTTTTACGCCTAAAAATTACTTTGAAAACACGCGTTTTAGGCATTTTAACGCTTCTAAAAATACAGTTTGAAAACTTAATCCAAAATTAAAAGTACTTTTCGGCCCTCAGCGAATTCTCGAATGCTTTTCGTAAACAGACCCCACTCGGATAAGTTGAGTAGTTTTGAAATCGTGTTGTTTTTCCTGAAGCTCTGCGCACCGTGTGTGTGCTACCGCTAGGTTTTTTTTTTTTGGCGTGAATTCGATTTCATTCAATTTCCCAAACGCGATGTTGTGATTGTCTGATTCCTCTGGGTTGTACACGTCCACTGATTGTATACTCGACGTGTAGTCGCTGAATTGGGCCGATGTGGACGGCTGCAGCTCGAGGCTCATCACTATGGTTCCTCGCATTCTTCTGGGCTTCTGCCTGTCTCAGTCGGTGCAGCAGACATCTGCGTGGCCGGTTAGACGTGGCTGTCACTCGCTGCTTCTTCGAGTTCTTCACTTCTGGTTTGGACATTATCCCTTGCTGCTCGAATTAAAATATATTAAAGTATTTTTTGTTTACAGAGCGTAGGTTACACTCTAACGTAAAGAATAAAGGTTGTTGGTAGCAAATGGACCAAGTACTGTCGTTGCTGGCTCGCCGGCGACTGAACGCTAACCGCGCGGTGACGTCATAGCGAGGCCTTGTAGAAAAGGGGGGGGGGGGACCCGTCGACATCAGAGCGGGCTTCACGATAGAGGGGTTATTATTAGCCTCGAGTGTACAGTTCGGCCGCAGTGGGCGTTTCAGAGTATCTCTAGTCTCGTGTCGCAAAGTCCCCCCCCCCCCCTTTTCCGTGCACCTTCTTTTTAAAAATAAGACGTTCATCAAATTCCCGTGCACCTAGAAACCAAAATGTCCCCTGTGCCAGACTCGCCTATGGAGAAAAAAAAAACAATCTTCTTCCTTACCTGTAGTAGAATACATTTTGAATTCAGGTCAAATTTACTATCATCTTCACAAATAACGCAACGGAATGAACAAAAAAAGATTAGTTGGTACGTACCCGATGACACGTATACTTTTTTTTTCTTCTTAAAAATTATTTAAACTTCGTTTTATAGTAAAGAGTAGGGAGGGGATATATGCTTCTTGTAATTCTTAGAAAATTTATAAATTTTATGGAGGTCAAAATAAATTATTTTTTGTTGTCTACTACTCATGAACTGTATTTTGTAATAAAGGTTCTTGGCGGTAATTATATATGTTTAAAAAAAATCATGAATACCCATGACTAGGGACAGGAAAAAATTCGCGGATTCAATGACCTGCAGGATGAACTCCATAGTTAAACGTACACTCGGTCAAATGCCACCCACTCATTGGCTGCTGTCTTGTGAGACGTCCCAACGTAGCAGCCTATGATTCGATAAAGCTCTGGTTGTGCGTTTCTCATTGGCCCAGAGTCGTACAGGTGAGTTGTGAGCCAATAGCAGAGGCAGCACTGAGGTATAACGATTTGATTTGTATTTTAGCCTATCGCGAAATGAATTCGCGAATTTTTCCGGTCTCTACGCCATGACTAGAGACCCGTGAATTTCGCGGATTCAATGACCTCCAGGATAGACTCCAATATCCTCTACACACTCGGGCAAATGCCAACTGTTCATTGGCTGTTGACTTGTGAGTCGTCTCGACTGGGCGGCCTGTGATTCGACACTTCTGTGAGTGAGGGTCTCTAATTGGCCCTCAGTCCACCAGATTAACAGTGAACCAATGACAGAAGCAGCACTAAGGTATAATTATTTGACTTTTAGCATAACACGAAATGAATCCGCGAAATTCACGGGTCTCTAGCCATGACACGTGCGTGCACGTGTGTGTCGAGGATGGAACACAAGAGCTGTGACGTGTGGAAGCCGCGTGTGGCCCGGGTAGGACGGCGCTGCGACCCCAGTCGTCGAGACGCCGCGACGTCACGACGCCGGCATCGATCCCCGCGCGCCTGCCCGCGTATCGACGACCGGCCGGTGCGCATGCGCGCCGCCACACCTCTCCTCATGCCTCACCAGGCCTCCAGTCCCCTCGCCCTTCCTCTTCTGCTGCGTCGCCCCGTCGACAAGGGCAGACTGCCTCATCAACCTGGAGAAACACAGGGCAATCGACAATATCTTAGGTTACAAAACAGTATAAGCAATATTGTGTCGTTTTTACGGTTTGTATCTTAATCATAAATTCGTCCGCCTTAAAGTATCCCTATTTTATTTATAGTTTCATTGAAGATCGGTGTTGAAAAAAAAATTGAAATACCTATATCTACTGGAAACGTTCTGGAAACTTCTATAAACTTCTGGAACAATGTAAGAACTTACTGTGCATGGCAACCCATATGTTGCCCCGTTTTCCAAAATAATTGATAAAATATTTTCTTTTATTCCACGCAGCATTGATTAGCTTTGAACGAATTTATAGTATGCCTGCTAAGGTAGTTACAAATCTTTTTGACTTTCAAACACACACACACATACACACACACACACACATATATATATTATATGAGTGAAGCGGTATGCATGACTCTCGAATGGCATGTTATTGAAGGGCGTCATGGAGCATGACGTAAGACATGTTGCGCGGAGTTTGTGTGTGTGTCAGCGTTGCAGTTTTCCAGAACCGAACTGAAACTAAGCGTACTTGCAGGAGGTGTCCGGGATAGGAAGGGACCTAGGTGCGTCTCAGGCCGAGATTGGCCAGCCATGGCAACGTATGCCACATGGCTAACTCCCCTATCATAAGACTAGCTTAAAACTATTAGATAAGTTGAGCCGAGGTAAAACCCGCACAGACACAAGGGAAAACCCTGGGCACTGTCATGCCGGGAGCAAGTCTGCATGCACTAAGTGTAGTAGAATACAGGAGACAGAGGATGGTTCTGGATGAAGAGTTGGACAGAGTAGAGAAGAGTCTGCCATGCAGGGGGATTTTGAGAACTTGGACTCGTGGTACGCTTTGCTGGAGTTAAGCTGGGTTTACGATTGATTTCCTTAAGAATTATAACTTAACATCGAGCACACGATTAAGTCAAAACTACATTTTCCAGTTTATGATTGACATAGAAGTCGTTAATTCTAACCAATCACAGCACAAAACACATGGTCGGCCATTGTTCGAAACGGAGAAGCAGGTTTGAAATAGGTCATTGACAAATGGGATATCTATTTTTCGAAATGGATGATGATTACAAATGACAAATATACGAATTCTAACCCAAAATACTGCCTCGCTCGGTCAAATAATAAGACATAAAATTCCGGTTGAAAGGATCCGGTTTGTTGTGATTGGTCGCTTCCCGTAAGTCTTAACGAAAAAAAAATAAAATATAACCATTTCTGTTAAGTCTTAAGTCATCATATGGTTCGCACACGACCCGTCAAAATTCACACACGACAATCATAAACCATTCCACTAGTTTACATAGAGTCATATGGTAAGTACACGACTAAGTCTTAAGTCTTAATTCTTAATTTTCAATCGTAAACCCACCTTTATGACCATGGGCGCTCGAACCCAAGTGGTGAGTGGCTGCAATGGTCAGTCAGCACGTGGAACTAGAGAAGGAAGGAAAAGTAGTTCGTCAGTTCGGCGCGCGGTGTTGGGGCGGTATTCCCCCGATGACCGGCGAGCCAATCAGCGCGCTGACTCACCGCGGTGACGTCACGTCGCCGCCTCCGCCAAACCCAGCCTCTTTGTGGACCGAGCTGTCCGCTGCCGACATCGTGTAAGTGTGGTCCGCTAGAACTAGCGAGTAACAGGCGTTTTGCCTAACGGCGTTTTGCCTAACGGTGATTTGCCTAACGGCGTTTTCCCTAACGGAGTTCTGCCTGACGGCGATTTGCCTAACGGCGTTTTGCCTAAAATGTTACTATGATAAAACCTCGTTTTGCCTAACGGCGAATTGCCTAACGGCATTTTGCTAATGGCGATTTGCCTAACAGCGTTTTGCCTAACCTAACCTAGACTAACCTAACCAAAACTAACCTAAGCTAACCTAAGCTAAGCTAACCTAACCTTACCTAACCTAACGGCGTTTTGCCTATCAGCGGTTTGCCTGACGGCGTTTTGCCTAACTCCTATTTGGCCAACGGCGATTTGCCTAATGGCGTTTTGCCTAATGGCGTTTTGCCTAATGGCGTTTTGCCTAACGGCGTTTTGCCTAAACGGCGTTTTGCCTAAACGGCGTTTTGCCTAAACGGTGTTTTGCCTAAACGGCGTTTTGCCTAAAATTAGGCAAAACGACACATGCCCGAATTAGCAATGATTTACTCGAGGTAACAGTGCTGCCAAGTCAAATATGGTTTAAAATGAGTTTTTATCACAGGCAAGTTTGCGAAAATTGATAAGGGAGATTAGAGACGTATTTTAAAACAATTAATGAGTTTCCAAAGTTCTAAAACAGTTAATAAAGCTATAAAAAATACTGACTTCAAGGAACCTGATAATTTTCAATCGCGATTTTCTCAAAACTAATTTTTTGGTACTTAACCCCTTTTGCGCAACAAGTACATATATAACAGGATAGGTGGGGATCGTTTAAGTTACCGCGAAATCTGCTCGTGAGCATACTCTACCCTGATTCTCGCAAGTGAGAAACATGACGGACGTTGCTGGTGGGTTTCCGGGAGGTATTGGCCGTCTTCCCGGTAAAAATACGCAATCGCGTAGGTCAGATGATCGCATTGTAAACGGGCAAAGGGTTGGACTCTCCAGCAAACTCAAGCAATTAGTCACTAAACGATGCCATCTGTTAGCAATTCAGCGTAATTTAGCACCTATTGCATTTTACTACTTAGGTAAGTGTTCCATTCGGCGAATATTGATAAATTCGTCCTCTCTTAAATTTTTTTTATGCTTTGCATGTCAAGTTAAGTGCATATAAGGCTTAATGGGAGAGATAAGACACGAAAGTCGTCAACAAGTTCTAAGTTATGCCCATTTTACATAGTTATATATATATATTTGTTAAAGCATCGTATATAATACCGGAATTTAATCATGTCCGGCTGCTACAAATAGTTTTCTCGGTGAAGTTTTTTTTTGGCTTTAAATTCTGAGTTCAGCTTTAGAAATAAGAGTTTTAATGATATCAAGATACTATGTGTGGTCTGTGCCTTGAGGAAGACAAATTTTCTATATTAAAGGTAAAAAAAATATGGTATAAAATTGTTGAAGTCAATATAATTCATTTTAGTCTCTCTCTCTCTCTCTCTCTCTCTCTGGCTTTCCCCCCCCCCCCCCCCCTTTTAACAGTTTAAGTAAATTAAGATACGCCAAGAAGTGTTAAAAAGTTACAGTCTGAAAAAGGTTTTCGCTCAGATCAAAATTTTTCAGTAAAGGGAGTAAACCATGGTTCTGCTGATTATCTACAGTGCCTCGATTATATTGACAGTCTGGGGAAATACTGTCGATCCCATCTGTGAACGTTTCAAGGCAGACTAGTTGGAAATAAAATATACGGAGAAATGGAAATGCCTTCTGCAAAATTCGTGCAGTAGAAAACCCATCGAGACCGAAGTTGCCACAAAAGGAATGCAATTAAGCTATACTCCTCTCTAAAGCCTGGTGAAGCAATTACTGCTGTTATAATAAAAAACCAGCGAAATTATTGAAAAGTGCTGGTCTAAATGTTCCCTCAGAAGCGTCCATAAAGTTTTTTTTTTTTTTAATTTTTATATTTTTGGTTATTTACATTATTTCGTATCAGTTTAGTGATTGCGGGAAGTAAAAACTGTGGTCTTTATGACGAGGCTGCCTAATTGCGTAGTATGAATAAAATAAAAGCAATTAGGGTGGTTTTTATAGTAATTTGGGGCTTGAACGTAATCCAAAATTTATAGTAGCCACTTAATGTGAAAAAAAAAAAACATATATATACTTTTATATGTTGTGTGTAACACGCAATTCGGTCGTTTAACGTTTCCGTGATTATAGTACCTAAAGTGTTTTCCGTTTACGATAGGTTGCTCTACGTTTTCTTAGTTTAAGGTAGTTCACCCATTGGAAATGTTTGGGCTATAATCCAGTCTTGGGTACTGTGTCATGACTACGTTCGTTGTCATTCTCAACTATAGCAGCTACTAAAAGCTAAGAAAGTTTGTTGGGAAAATTAATGCGTCGTCGTGCCAAACATTTGAATTTAGAATCGGTATTAAAAATTAAAACGTTAAATAAGTAAATTCCATACCTGACACCATTTTACACCTAGAAGCAAACATGGGCTGGCACCGACTCAATAAGGCCTACCTAAATTTCCTGACAGAAGTTTAGTAATTCGTAATTACCCCTAACAAAGTTTTTATACACACTTTTAAAAAAATAAAAAATAATTCGTCTTTGTGAAGGCCAAGTAATTTCCAATTTTTTCGATCATGCTTTCCTAAAGAGCTGTATTAAAAAAGTAATTTGTTAGAAATAGCATAAGATTTAGGTAACGGCTAATCGTACACTAATATACACAAAAGTAATTACTAACTACCAGTTCTGGACATGAACAGTCTTCGAGAATGATTTCCTGGACTCTGTTATAAAAAAAGGAATTATCGAATAGGCTATACTATACACGCTAAGTATAAAACTTTCAACTTTTGTAAACCTTTCAAGTCGCCACGTGTATATCCATTAAATACTTGTTTAGTAACAACAGTTTAGAATCCTGGCATTCATTCTCGATGACGCTGTGTATAACATCCTTCATGTATAAATTTGTGATATATTGCCAGCAAGGGCGTATATAAACTAAATTCTTCTACCCAGAGCAAGAATTCATTTGGGCGTCCCCCTCCCTTTTATTCCTTAAATAAAAAAAACCTAACCAAAAAAACTTTCCCGACAGCACCTTATATCGCCACCACATATTAATGCCGTATTTTCCAAATATTTTTAATTCAACTTGGTTTGTAAATAAATAGGTCTATTTCAGTCATTTCATTTTTTAATGCATCGCAGGTTGGATAATACGAAAAAAATGCCAATTTTTTTTTAAGGTATGACGATATACATGTATGTATCTTTGGATACAAATAATTGAGTTTATTCGAGTATGTATGTGTGTGTATAGTAATCTCTGCCAGTTTAGCGGCCCCTATAACAGTGTCGCCCAGGGCACTAGCCCTTCTGCCTCCCTCTAGTTAACGACCAAGACTGCTCTAGAGTGGTTGATTTCTGAAGGGTCCCTCACACACAAACTCTTGAAAACCATCGACCCCTCTTGGCGGTAGCCTTACCGGGTTATCTAAATAAAATACCTTTATTATGTTGATAGTTATATATGGTTTTTATTTTTTCTATATCTTTAACTTTTAATTTCTGGGCTAGGAAATCCCTTTTGTGATGTTCCTTTGAGGGTGGTAACCTGAAAGGAATACCACCCCCAAGAGGAAGCTGTAATTAGCCTGGAATCTTTAAACTGGTGATCACCAGTTCCCACAGCCGCCTCAAGTACAATTCTGTACACTTCTATTAATAGATGCGTTATGTGGTTAGTCCTTAATTGACCCGCCTCTTCAGGACTGTATCTGTGTCGGCGAGGCGGGATGATAAGCGCGACGCTCGCTGGTGCTTCTAGCGCGGTGTCTCCTCTGGATTGGCGCGCAGTCTTCTCGTCGTGCATTGAGCGGTTACCGTAACATTATATGGCGGAAAAATGAAGATAAAGGTGTAGTGCAAGTCCCTTAAGTGCTTTCAAGAATCTGTACCGGTTGTTTTCGCCTAAAAATTACTCTTGAAAACATGCGTTTTAGCCATTTTAAACTCTTCTAAAAATACAGTTTTAAAACATAATCCGAAATCAAAAGTACTTTTCGGCCCTCAGCGAACTCTTGAATGCTTTTCGTATACAGACCCCACTCGGACATGTTGAGTGGTTTTGAAATCGCGTTGTTTTTCCTGAAGCTCTGCGCACCGTTTGAGTTCCCGGGTAGGCGGGCCCTTAAGTAATATAAAGTGCAGTATATATAATATAATAATGGGTGCGTGTACTTAGGTACGCGCGTGAGAAGTTATACTTCTTTGGCATCATTAAAAAATAGTTTTTAATTGCATGCAAATAATTCTCCATGGTAGCGTTATTCTCCATGGTAGTGTTAAACGTTTAACGCAACCTTGTTGGAAGTCGCATTAGAAGTATAAATTCAATAAAAAACATTAACATCGTTTGAAATATTGATAAAACCTTCTGTACAAGAACCTCGTAAGCTTTAAACATAGAAGCAGTGTCACGCAGTCAGGCTGGGTCGCCAGTAGCGGCGGCGCTGGGAGCTTCTTGGATCACCGCCAGGTGTCTCCCCGTGCATACAGGACGAGCAGATGTCGCCATCTCACGGGCCGTGCCTGGAAGCTTGTTGGACGAGCCCAACTCTGCTGTTTTCGAAATATACAGGATGTTTTATAATATTGCGGTTTTTTTTATTATCTCAAACCTTGTTTATTTTTCCCACCCCTTGAACCAATGGTTTTGGCAAAAAAAAATTTTTTAGTACATCTCTAGGAGGTACAATAACTTCAAACTGAGTGATAGCGATTTTTATTTAGGTTTGATTGAGAAAAAAAACTATCATTTTTCAACCTCCTTGGTTAGGTTTTGCTCGTTGACGAAACTCGACCGAAGTTTTCCATCTCTTGTCAGGCTGGAAGTAGTAATTCGTGAGCAGTCGTTGCAGTTGTCTTGTCCGAGATAGCAGTGGTGTGTATAGATGTATAAAAATAAAAAAACTTTCGAGCTGACGGAAAATATTTCTTGAAGCCCTCGATTGTTATTTTATTGACAAAAATTTTGTTGTTTTCGTGGATGGATATCAACTATCAAGAAAGTCCAGGGCAAAAAAAAATATTTTTTTTTGTTTTAAATTTTTAAAGATCCTTGCTGGGTGACGTGTTGCGACATGCGTGGTTGATGTAAGTAAGTAAAATATTTATCATCACTCTATACCTGGTCACAGGTAACAAACAGCACAGACAAGGGCACGCTCCAACTAGCTTTAGTTTTTTCCGTGCTTAAATTAATTACAGGCTACAGTACAAAACAGGTAAAAAAAATGGAATATCCTCAATAAAAGTTTAAGGAAAAATTGCGGAGAAATACGTAAATACGGTGTCCCGCGCGGGACCCCGCGACTCTTGGGTTCCGTCGCCGCCGCCTGCCCGCGGGCCACTGCCGGCTACGTGTGCCAATGCGTCGACCCTGCCTCCCCCTCCACCCCCCTCCAACTTCCCTCGAGCATGTTCGCCAGTCAGCTGATCGCCACGCGCCGCGCCCCCCCCCCCCCCTCCTCTTCTTCCTAGCCGCGGGCTTCCACCCTTGGCCCCGCCCCCCTTGCACCACGTGGTCTGGCCGGGCGTAAACAGCCACCTTGGAGCGGTCCGAGCGCGCTGTCGCGTCAGGACCATAGAGTAAGTAAAGGGAAAGAGGCGCCACTCCCGTAGTAATGATCGTTCGCTTAAATTTGTGAAACGAAACCCTCGCGATCATACCATTCCTTTGCAACTTGACAACGAAAAAATTCCAGCCAAATACAACCTGAGGAAGGTTTAGCGCGTGATAGTTGGCATCTTTGTTCACACATTCTCGTAACAATAACAGTGAGGCGTGGTACGGAGGTTAATGTTTACACAATTATCGAGGATAGGTTGCATCCCCAGTTTTTGTTATCATTAGTTTTTTTTTAAATTGCCTGCCACAGTGGAAGTAATTTCAAAGACGTATTCACGTCAAAAAAAAATGTTATGAACAAAGGTGTGTGCCGCTACACCCAGCTGATGGACTGGCGAGACACGTCATTGGGACTGGAGGTTCTAGAGCCCACGGTCCGATGTGATGGGAAACCGACAGTTTTGGACTGGTGGGTCCGGACAGTCTGTTTTTGGTGGGTGTGTGGGGGGGGGGGGGGGGGGGGTGAGAGACGCGGCCGACACTGATGTGGTGGTGTGGTGATGTTGCAGTAATTACCGAGACTGAGACCTAGTTTTTTGGAAGTAATTAATGGGCCCGTCCGCTAGATATTTTCATAATATATATTGCTGACATAACCACATTAATTTATTAGGAGAAGTAATGTTTAAGCTATTATCAGGCAAACAAAACCAGTGAAAATTCACTCTTATTTAGGTAGCCACTAATTTTTGGTGTGTAATACAATGAGTTTTTGCACCTCATACTCCTTTATTTATTACAAAACAGCATTAAGTATTTTCGCATCGATTAAATTAGTTTTGCACCGCCAAGGAGATAACTTAATATAACAAAAAAAAACGTATTAACTAAAAAAAAAACTTTGTATGAGAACCTCTATTTGCTGGTAGTTCTGGGCCCGCCCAACAGATAGCGACACATGGTTTCAGGTTCCACTGTGAGAGTGGCACTTGTTTATCTCCCTCCTTGTTCTGTGGTTGCAGGTGAACTCGCGGAACGAGTGGGAGCTGCTGGTGGAGAGCTTCGGCCTGCCCAAGCGCTGCGTCAACAGCGGCGTGGGGCTCAAGCAGATCTACTGTCGGTACGTGTCTCTCTATCTCTCTCTCTGTCTCTCTCTCTCTCTCTCTCTCTCTGTCTCTCTCTCTCTCTCTCCCTCTCTCTCCCTCTCTCTCTCCCTCTCTCTCTCCCTCTCTCTCTCTGTCTCTCTCCCTCTCTCTCCCCCCCCTCGGCGCCATTGCCGCTGCTATCTCTCCCGGGATTCTCACATCATTCTTCATTGTTTATTTGGATTCCCTAAAATATAATGTGGACTTGATTACTAATTCTTTGTTACTACTAATTTACTAATTGCATGTTTTGATATTTATTTGTTGTGGTTTGTTGTAGCGTTACATTGTGTGAGTTCGTTGTTTTTATCCTCTTCTAATTTTGTGATTTATGTTTTCTTTTTGAATAGTCATCATCTTATGTGTAACCAAAAACATGCTAGATAATATAACATACGTTAGATATCTGGGTATTTGAATAATTGAATTTAATCTAGCTTATGTTGACAAGCACAATGCGCAAAATAATTATCGACATTTAGTTGTCAAGTGTGTGATCTTAATCAGGTTACAGTACCGTAGCTTTTCCTTGTATGTCTGGTGCAATAGGGTTCTTGTAACAGATTTGTAAATGTTGCTTAACGCGTCTACCTACGTTGAATTCGCCAATTTATTTTTTCATTGTGTGCTAGAAGTTTATTGGCAATGGCTGACGTTAATGACGATTTTTGACGTAAAGTAAGAGGAGCTGCTTTTAAACTAGATGACCATATATTTATAGACGTCTAGAATTTAACAAGGTAACTCCATGAAGTCGTTTGATCACTTTTTTATTTTATGGTATTGTTAGTCATTTCATCCCCTGTATAGCTAATGCCAAGTAAATGCGCTTGCTAATGTCATTCATGATGTCATTGGAAGTCTTCACACGATCGCGAACGTATTTCCAGTAGTGTCCATGCGGTAATACAGTTAAGTCTATATTTGTAGCTTCAAGTAAATTTTGACAGTTGTGTTCGGAAGTAGTACTTAGATGTATCCTTCTGCAGCTATGTCAGTGAAACTTGCTCTCATGTCTCACATTGCTTCTGACACACTTGGTTAGGCATGGTGTGTAATGGTTTTTCTAATAATAAGTTATTTAGCCTTGACTCTGAATGCGCTGAAAGTGAATCCCACATGGTCCGAGAAAACACATTTCGTTGGCTGTGTTAGGTGAAATGTATCTTTCGTTTTTTAAACTCGTCTGAACGGACATTATCAACACGAAAGCGTTATTAAAATAACTAAGTACCACGGGGATCATAAAAAAAATATAATATGTTTAAACATTTTCAAGTGTCGTGCATGCAAATGTTCCAAAACTTTTTATAAAATAGGACGCTTTGTCGTGATTTAATTTTCGTAAGAGACGAAAGTGGGGATTTCGAGAACTACCAACCTGACGGCATGACACAACCAGTACACAACTCATCGCCTGGTCTCTTGGGGTGACCGTGCGTGCAGTACTACATGGAGTCGCCATTTTGTCCAGCTGATAGCCGCGCTATGTTCGAGGGACAAACAAAACTACAGTTGGGATGCGGGCGTTTTCGTGGAAACAAATTTAAAAGGTGCCTTGTGTTATGTGTCGGAAAGACGGAAACTCGAACCCTTACTTATTGACCACCAACGGGTGCGGTAAAGCTCTGTTTTCTGGCGATGGTGAAATATTCTTTTTGCTATCAATTTTAATCTTCAAACAAGTGTAATTCTTAATAATGTTCGCAGGCTTTTACGGCCATTGTCTTAAGTAGCTTTGGCTTCTTCTGGGTTGTAGCCGTGTCCTTGGAGAATAATTCACCGACGTTTCTGTCGCCATCATCAGGGAGCAGTTGCCTACTACCTACTACCTTAGTAGCTGATGATGGTGACTGCAATGTCGACCGAAATGTCGTTGAATTATTCGCCAAGGACGCGGCTACAACCCAGAAGCCAAGCTACTTCAGTGTAATTATTTTTAATGTTTTTGTTTTCATTACCTAATTTATTTATTTAGTTTATATTCAAAAGCTCTGTTTACACTATAAAAATTTTTTTAGGTAATATAATTTTAAAAGGGATGTTTTATCTTTTTACACGCTTTATATTAGCTTCACCTGTATGTTTGTTTGTATGTTTGTAACCGACTCCTTTGGGTGCGATTTTGACCCACTTTAAACGGCCAGATTTCATTCAAACTTTGTAGATTTATCGAGCACCGATGACAATACACTAATTTGATAAGATTATTCCATTATTTTTTTAATGAGTGACATTTTTCAAGTTGCACTTGGATTAGAGAACGCGTGAGGGAACTGCGACACTGCAGGTCCGGGATGAGAGAGTCGAGCCTGTGTTTCGCGAGCTGTGACGGCCGCGTGTCGGCTCAGATGCTAACCTCGAGGCTGGGACCCGCACCGCGGCGCCCGCAGCTGGCGGCCAGAAATAGTACCCCCCTACCCCCCTCCTCCCTTCGATACCCCCAGGGGGGCCCCTCTGCGGACCCCCCCGAGGGACCAGCAGGCCGCGCGATCACCGACCACACCGCCATCTAAGAACCTACATCTGAACTAACGTGATCGAAAGTGCGTGTCGATAGAATATATTTGAAATAATCGATTGTCTTTTTTTTTAAGCTCGAACGGAGGCACTCAATTCGGAAGCCTTCATTTCACAGACGAGAGAGCCACACCCGAAGTTCCCCGAAGTTCGTGCTCGCTTTTTTTTACGGGATTTTTGCCGAGATTTTGGGGTGTAAATCTCGGCAAAACACGAGCAACTTGCCTAATGACTGTCAACCCGTGGCTCGGGTGAGACTTAAAAGGATTGTACCAACCGCCATTGGAAAGCTGTTTAGACCAAAGTCGTATTTATGTGCTCAAATTATTATTTACTAGCTTTTACCCGCGTCTTCGCTCGCATTGAAGCCATTAAATAAGTATCAGAGATCATTACAATAGAAATGAATCAATAAAATATATTTCTCTGTAACAAAAATAAATAATTTTTAATTTTTAATTTTGACCGTCTATAATACAGTGCAACGGTATTACAGTACTCAGGGTTGGGACTTCATAACTGGAATGCTAGATGGCGTTAAAGTAGCTAGATTTTGAGATTTTTTGACAAACATTTTTTTATCTTTCGTAAAAAATTATTATTATTTTTTCAATAAAAAGTATCATATGTTACTTCTAATACCTCCAAGAAAATGTTTGCAAAGTTTCATGATGATCGGTTAAGTAGTTTTCGCGTGAAAGCGTAACAAACAAACTTACATTCACATTTATAATATTAGTAGGGATTTTGTGATGAACCCGCGGCTGAAAATTATCGGTCGAATTCTGACGCGCCCTTGTTTCCAAACGAAACGTGATTTTTAAAAAGGACTTTTAGAGGGACCCGTAGAAAGTGATGTAAAATGCACAAGGGTACGTGATTGTTTTGGTTGAGAAACTGAAGAAGTGTTCCACCTCCATTAGAGCTTCAAGTCCGCCGACAGTGGAGTTAGTTGCCTCGGCTGGGAAGTTTCTGTGGCCGTCTGGTGACTCGGCATCCCGCCTGAAGGGATTATTACAAGTCATTAGCAGCGCGGTCCCTTCTTCCTTTCTTATTATCTCCAAGGAATGGAAACAACCTTCTTTTTTTTTATTGTTTTACTTTTTATTTCCCCGGTCGTTTTATTTCTTATTCACAGAGCAATCTGGTTTCTGGCTTCTCATGTGTAATTTAAATTTCTGTAGTCATCAGTATTCCGTCCATCAGTTGTTTATGACAGCACATGATGCGATCACTGACTGTCCTACAGTTTCGTAATTTTAACGTGCATTTATATAGACATTTGTACGGCAATGCATTTTTTTTTTTCTTTTTTAAAGATGATGCCCAAAAACTTGGACTTTTAGGTAAAAGTTGGTGTTTGTCTGACATTTGTGTTAGTGTTTCTCAGACATTACAGTTCTCAGAAATAGTATCCATTTGTTATTGCTGTGTCTTTTTTTTGTAAAAAAAAATACGTGTGGTTGTAAGCGTTGGAGAACAGTGTGTGTTGCAAACACGTTGATTCAAAACGAAAGAAATGGAGTTGCGGGCGTACAGTCGGACTGTGAAACTGCATTGCACCTTGGCTCAGTTGAACTGTCGCTGGTCCACTGGTTCACTGGTCCACTGTCCTCTCACCAGTGAGGTGCGGCAGATCACTTCTCGGACTCGTGCGTGCAGAAACAAGATTGGCCAATGCCTTGAATCTGCTGGTCTTCTTCGCCTGTTAGTCTCGCGTCGTCTGTTCTGTGGACCAGTGGAGGCTGGTACTACTACCCTACTGCTAAAGCCGCAATTGGCGCTGCGATAACTGATGTTTTGTGAGTAACGGTAATTAACCACAAAAAAATAACACTTTTTTTTCCAACAAAGCCTTACTAATAACATTTTACACTTACAGTTGCATAGAATACTTTTGAAAGTTATTTCAAGTATTTTTTTTTATATGATGTCGGAAATTTAAGAAATAGCAGATGGTTCTTATCGCGTAAATGCGACAGATTAACATTGGCATGTGTTTTTTTTTAAGACAACAGACAAGCGTTTTCGTTATGAATTATTAAATAGGTGGTAACTTGACACAGGATATTTTTTTACGTGATAACGTTTTACAAATCGATAAACGCCGGCTGCACGCATGAAAAATTGTCACGTTGCGCCCGAGCCGAGCGTGCAAGAACCGGCCAACCACCGTGCGAGAAAATCTTCTTATAATATCAAACAGGTTAAGGCGAGCTTTTTTAACTAATTGTTCGTGATTATATTTAAACAAATTATTTGAATTAAATTTGCAAAAACTGTAAATCATAGTTGAAAATTAAAAAGTATGAAATTTTTCATCAATGTTTTCTTATGACGTTATCACGTAAAATTATCGTCCGTAAACCGACTTTACAGACAACTCCTTTTTTTAATAAAAGCCGTAGAACATGGAATTTTGACTGCATTGGACTCGGGCGAAGAGACTCGGGACGATGTTGTAACATGAAGAACGCGCTTGTTTCGTTCGCCTGGTCCCGTGCTGGGCTGGGCCGGGCCGCGCCTCGCGCGCTGACTGCGTGAAAGGGAATGCGCGCGATGCGGTGAGAGTTGGGCGCGGTCGTGCGTCACGCGCGACCCGCACGCGGCTCGCTCTCCCCCTCCCTCGTCTTCCTTTACTTGCTTCCCGGCTCGCCTCTCCCTCCCCCTCATCCTGCTTCCCGGCTCGCTCGCCCCCCTCCCTCCTTGTGTACACTTCTGTTTCCTCGTCCCGCCGCAGCGTCGCGCCACTGGCTCCTCTCCTGCGACCTCGCTGGCGCGGACACGTACGAACCAAAGAGTATGGGAAGTAAACAGATTCCACTTCCAGGTTAGACATAATTCCTTTTCCCTTCTCTGAAATTGGAAACCTTCTTTTCACAGACGAGAGAGCCAAAACCCGAAGTTCCCCGAAGTTCATGCTTTTTTTTTTTTCCGTATCTTTAATGTAGCTGCCCTAACCAAATCAACCGTCCACAATGTTTTAAAGTACTTATAATGTAGCTAACCTAACCTAATTGACCATTAGTATCCTTTTATCAACACCGCCATATTTATTTACAATGAACAAAAAAAAACCCGATCGGCCGTTTAGCTCTCTCGGCTGTGAAAAGAAGGCTTCCCGGTGTGACACGTAC
Source organism: Bacillus rossius redtenbacheri (assembly GCF_032445375.1). NCBI lineage: Eukaryota > Metazoa > Arthropoda > Insecta > Phasmatodea > Bacillidae > Bacillus > Bacillus rossius. The sequence goes on from NC_086338.1 coordinate 56,398,849, forward strand.
AAACCAAAGTGTATGGAAGTAAACAGATTCCACTTCCAGGTAAAACATAATTTCCTTTTACCTTCTTTTACCTTTCTTTTACCTTTCTTTTACCTTTCTTTTAATTAATCTGTCACTAACGATTCCGATACTACCAACTATGTACACAGAATGAAACTAAATAATTTTGTTTCTCTTCCCCAGGACCGTATCGGGATCTAGGGTGTTCACCGAATTCTTCGGGTTCAGGATCTAGAGCTTCGTGTAACACGGATATACGTTTTAGTGAAGTATCGTCGAATTTGTGTTTTCGTGTTTTGATATTCGTGACAAAAAATATATTATTTTCATAGGATTTTAATAGAGATGGGAAGTGGTATTCGTTGATCTGAAAGAATTTTAGGTTAACCTAGACGTTTCACAATACATAAGAATCTTTGGCTCGTAAAAACACGATATTAGTTTACGTAAATCCCTGTCTTATGCAGTACACACATATTGACTTTATTCAAAGTTGTAGCTATAAATACAGCCCATATGCACAAAGGGATGTTTCATTAACTAGTGCACACATGAGCACAACAATTAACATAAATGTTGGTATTTAAACCTAAACCGGTACCTAGGTTTCCGAGTCCTTTACATTTAGGCGCTACACGTTATTTAATAGTTAAATATCCTATGTATTATTATAAATACATCAGACAGGCATATGCAAAACACAACAATCTTTTGACGAGCGCGATTTAAAAATTCAAGAACTCCAATCCGACGGTGTAACATTTTTGTTGATTCTTATTTCGTACCTTTATTTAAAAAAAAAAAAAATTAAATGGTTTTCTCAACACCAAAATTTGTACTGGTTAAAATAATCATATTAAGAAATTAAAATTACAGTTTGTTCACATGTAATATTATTGAAAATCTACTATATAAAAATAAGTCGGGTTTTCCTTCCTGACGCTATAACTCCAGAACGCACGAACCGATTTCCACGGTTTTGCAGTCGTTGGAAAGGTCTCGGGCTCCGTGAGGTTTATAGCAAAGAAAATTCAGGAAAAATTCAGGACAAACCAACATTTTAAGTAGATGGCGCCGGTGCGTGATACATTGTTTGACAGCTACTCATTGTTCTCTGCTCAGTTAATTTCATGTGACAAACCGGTATTGTGTTCACTGTGAAATTGTGGAAAAAAAGAAGAAAAAAATAAGTTATTCGTTTCCTAACATTTCAATTGGAAACCATCAAATCAACTACTCATTGTTCTCTGCTCAGTTAATTTCATGTGACAAACCGGTATTGCGTTTACTGTGAAATTGTGAAAAAAAAGTAAAAAAAAACATATAACGTACTAGCAAACCCGGCGAACTCCGTTTCGCCACCAAAGGAAAATTTTTATTTCATTTCACAACAGTAATGAATGAACAGTATTGCATCGCTTGCGCATTCAAACGAATAATCCTGACATCCAAATAACCGATGAAATCTACAATGAAGGATTGATTCTGATTGAGGATCAATGCTTGAATATTGCAAACAAGCTACTGATTGAAGTAGGAATGATTGCGCCAAATCGATCGATGCACGATGCATTCAACCAAGAATTAAATCGAGAGCTGCAATACAATGTTGATACATTGCAGGAATTCGTTCGAAATAATGTGCCGTTGCTGAATGAACAGCAAAAACAAGTATACGAAACATTAATGCAAGCGGTGGACAATAATACTGGTGGTCTATTCTTCCTAGACGCGCCTGGAGGAACAGGGAAAACATTTGTCATTTCATTGATTTTGGCCACTATTCGATCAAGATGTGACATAGCTTTGGCGTTAGCATCATCTGGAATTGCGGCGACTCTTCTAGATGGCGGTCGTACTGCACATTCTGCGCTTAAGTTGCCACTCAATTTAAACACAATTGATACTCCAACATGCAATATTTCCCAATCCAGTGCAATGGGAAAATTGTTGATGCAATGCAAGCTCATTGTTTGGGATGAGTGCACAATGGCACATAAGAAATCACTTGAAGCACTTAACTTCACACTGAAGGATCTTCGGCGAAATAACAACATCTTTGGCGGCTTGATGATATTGTTGGCAGGCGATTTCAGGCAGACGTTGCCAGTAATTCCCCGTGGAACGCCTGCAGATGAATTGAATGCTTGCCTGAAGGCATCACCTTTATGGAATAACGTAAAAACATTATCGCTAACCACTAATATGAGAGTTCAACTTCAAAATGATCAAAGTGCTGCACAATTTTCCAAACAATTGTTAGATGTTGGAAATGGAAAAGTCCCAGTTGATGCGACATCTGGATTAATTACTCTTACCAACGACTTTTGCCGATTTGTAGACTCTCAATTAGCTCTTATTGAAAATGTTTTCCCAAACATTAGTGAGAATTATCAGAATTATGCTTGGTTAAGTCAACGAGAAATTCTTGCCGCAAAGAATAATGATGTACACGCACTGAATTTCACCATTCAATCAAAAATTTCTGGCGATTTGGTGACATACAAATCCGTTGATTCCATAACAAATCCCGATGATGTAGTAAATTATCCAACGGAGTTTTTGAACTCTCTGGAGTTACCAGGATTTCCACCACATAACTTGCTACTCAAAGTTGGTACAGTTATTATGATATTGCGTAATTTGAATCCACCGCGACTTTGCAACGGTACTCGACTTTCGGTAAAAAGACTTATGCCGAATTTGATTGAGGCAACCATTATTAACGGAAAGTACGCAGGTGAAAATGTATGTATTCCTCGAATACCAATGCTTCCGACTGATCTTCCGTTTGACTTCAAACGATTGCAATTTCCAGTTCGCCTTGCGTTCGCAATGACAATTAACAAGTCGCAAGGCCAATCGCTTAGTGTTTGCGGAATAAATTTAGAAAATCATTGTTTTTCACATGGGCAGTTATACGTTGCGTGTTCACGAGTTGGGAAACCATCCGCTTTGTTTGTGTTAACGTCAGACCAAAAAAACAAAAAATGTGGTTTACCAAAGAGCACTTCAATGAAACGGATAATTTGCGGACACGTATAACGCTTCGATTCAGTATTTACTTTGGATTCACTTTCATTTACTTAGAGAAGTTCAACTAAATAACACTTCATTTTTGTAATCGAAATGAATTCATTACTGTTGTGAAATGAAATAAAATTTTTCCTTTTCAAATATAAAACAAAAAAAAAAATTTCTTCATCTTTTAATCACCAAACGAAATGTTACATAAAACGAAGCCATTTGGTGGCGAAACGGAGTTCGCCGGGTTTGCTAGTTACTTATAATTTAGCTCTGAATATGAATGAAGTTCTGATGTTGGTACATAAGAATCGTATACAATAAGCCTTCAATAAACGCATCGTAGTCTCTAAATAGGACAAATCTCCTCCCCCCCCCCCCCCCCCCCGGAACAAACGGTAACCAATGGCCACAAAGCAAGGAAGATAGAGTGACAACTGAATGCAACAACTATCTCTTTTATTTTCTTTTGAAATCCGAGAACTGTGCGGCAACCTAACAACCTGAATGTCGTTAAATTTTCGAAAGTATTTTTTTTTTTTTTGTCATTGCTGGGAATTTTAACTATATTTATTTTTCAATACGAACATACAAAACACTAAGTTAGAATAGTTGTTTGAAATATTTAAAACTGCATAGCCGCAAGTTTTGAGTGCTAAAAATCATAACCTCGAGTTCTATTGCATAAGTAAATAATAATTTTCATTTTTATGACAGATATAAATGTATGAATTAAATAAATACTAATAAACAAAAATTGTTATTTAATACTATTGCTTGTTAAATGTTTGGATTTTTTCCCCACGATGTGTTACCACCTTATTTATCCGTTCTATAATAATTGACGAAACGGAAATCGGTAAGTATAATGTAGTTCATTATGTAAAAGTTCTCTTGTTTTATAACTGAAAACAAATACCTTTCAGCGTTCAGAAATTTTATCGAGCATCCTGGTAATAAACAAGTCTTGAGGCGTTTATTATTAGTAACACTCTAATATGAGAGATTGATAAGATATCTATATCTGGTGCTTTTGTTCTAGCTTAAAAAATATTTGATAATCGTTTCTTTCAATACATTCTAACGTCACGAATCGTCACGAACTTTCGATCAGGTTCCTTAATTTGTAGATTCTTAGATGGGAGTGGAGTAGGTGATTGTATGCGGGTACAGAAACATTATGTTGAGTTTCCAGTCTTTCAGCTGTGTTGCCGTTGTCACCTGTTACGTGATAAAGAAAAGTGAACTTCTGCTTATGTTTCCATTAAAAAAAGTCGCATATAATATTTTTATGAATAAATATTTTCAAATAAACTTTTATGCGATTGTTTTAAAATAAATACGTTCATATTCTTATTTTTAATTAAATATTTCAGAATTTGGCTATACATAACCATTTACACTTGTGAATGTGGCCATCTTTATTTCCTTTTCTTTGGTTTGAGACAAACTCGAACCATTATAGAACGAGTTTTACTTCCTAATTATGTTTAAGTCGATTATTCATCAGTATTGCAAGCCCGTTTCTATTTATTCCACAAAGATCAATACAAAACGCTTGGACATCTTTATGAGTTGGATATCTAGTTCATCTCATAACATTATTTTATTACTACGAATAAAAAGCTACATATTTATTGAAAACAAGATTTTCCAATTTAACCTTAGTGTGGGTTTTACGATTGAAAAACTTAAGAATTATTAACTTAACCTGTACACCAACGATCACATGGTTAAGTAACATCCAGTTTATGATTGAATTAGTGGCCAATTTAAAAAAAAGGCGAGAAAAAAGCCATGTTATTTAATTTTAACTTCTGTATTAGTAGGTATCGCCTACATTTTAAAATGGATTTATGTTTATAATCGTTGTTGATTAATTAATTGTTTACCCTAACATTTTTATTTGTGGTGAAATTGGTTACGCGCCTATTTTACTTGAAAAACCAGACTCATGGCTACGATTGAACCTAAAAATGGCATCATTTCAGTTTGTAACCATACAGAATCGAGGATATTTAACTTGCGCGGTAGCAAACTTGAGATAATTGCCATGGTTCTTTGGTTTATGGCTCACCGAAAAATAAAAAATTAATGTAATGAGCAGAGCGTTCCCATTGCACATATGTAGTTCCTGGAAGGCCATTCGGTGCGTGGATATTTCCTTGCCGATACTTGCTAGGGCTTGGACTGCGAGTTAGCTTCGCCCCAACCGGATGAGCAATGTGCAATACCGATGCATTTCATTATTATTATTATTAATAAACATAGAGCTAATCCCTTGCTAGCTTGCAGTGTGTGACGAAATGTCGTGAACGTCCATCCAAAGATACGCAAGCAGATATTCATAACAAATAGATGTTTGGCCAAAGCTGAGAGAGATGGTGGCGGATATAACCTACTGGATCTTGAACTTGCTGTTTGCCAAACGAAGACTAGTGTTACACTATTGTCCCTGCAGATAGTTTGCTGTGTGGGTCACCCGTAGTAACATTTAACACCGCGATGACCTTATCACTTCCTGGTATGCTTCCAGTGTTGGATGTCGTGCCATCCGTACCTCTGAGAGGATGTGGGATTATTCAATCTCTCTGTTTGCTTGGGATAGCGATTTGGCACTGATTAGATTTGGCTTTGGCGAATCGTATGACACTTAGTGAGTCTCTGTTTAGTGTTAAAAGTTCATATCACCCACATGGAGTCTCTGGATGGTGTGGCAGAATTATGTCACCCACATAGAGTGTCTGGATGGTGTATGAGGTCCACATACTTCAAGAGGAGTCTGATGTTAGAGGTCCACATTCCACACAATGAGTCTCTCGTTGGTGTAGGTCCTTATCTCCACGATGGGTCTCTGGTTGATGTTGGAGGGCCATCAACCCCAAGAGAAGTCTCTGGTTTGGTGTTGACGTCCACATCCACCGTGAGGAGTCTCTGGTTGGTTATAGAAGTCCACGCACCCCAAGAGGAGTCTCTGGTGGGTGTTGGAGATACACATACCCCAAGGGAAGTCTTTGGTTGGTGTTAAGAGGTCCACATATCCCACGAGGAGTCTCTGGTAGGTGTTGGAGGTCCACATCCCCCGAGAGGAGCAGCAGACGCCGTCCGACGCCGACACGGGCCCGACGCGGCTCTCAATGCCACCGGCCGACCTTGGTCCCGGCGACGCATGGCGACCATGTCCGCGAGTCATCCCCTCCCCTACCCTGTTGCACTTTCTCCCCCTCCCTCGTTATCATCGCCCTCCCTCCCTCCCTTTCTTTCTCACTTCCCGACACCCCAACCCTACGCACGCGCACGCCATTGACCCAATTCGGTTCCTCCTTGGCTCCCGACGACCCTGAGACTGTGAATGAATTCCCCCCTCTCCCCTCCGTTCCCCTTGTGGATGTTATTTTCCCCCTCCCCTCCCGCGCGGTTCATTCACAGAGCGGTGGTCGTCGTGGAGCCGCTCTCCGCGCGGAGCAGTTGGGTTCAGTCGTCGGCCGGCACCGGGCCGCCTCGGTGGCTCCGTGGCTCGGGGTCTCGGCGGGGCGGGGGCTGCTCCGGGTGCTCCCGCACTAGACTGTGCTGAGGTGTGGTCCTTCTTTCTGGTGTTGAGGCTGTCCCAGAGGTATGGGCCTCTGGATCTGCTCCGGGTGCTCCCGCACTAGACTGTGCTGAGGTGTGGTCCTTCTTTCTGGTGTTGAGGCTGTCCCAGAGGTATGAGCCTCTGGATCTGCTCCCGCACTAGACTGTGCTGAGGTGTGGTCCTTTTTTCTGATGTTGAGGCTGTCCCAGAGGTATGAGCCTCTGGATCTGCTCCGGATGCTCCCGCACTAGACTGTGCTGGGGCGTGCTCCTTCTGGCTGGTGTTGAGGCTTTCCCAGAGGTATGAGCCTCTGGATCTGCTCCGGGTGCTCCCGCACTAGACTGTGCTGAGGTGTGGTCTTTCTTTCTGATGTTGAGGCTGTCCCAGAGGTATGAGCCTCTGGATCTGCTCCGGATGCTCCCGCACTAGACTGTGCTGGGGCGTGCTCCTTCTGGCTGGTGTTGAGGCTTTCCCAGAGGTATGAGCCTCTGGATCTGCTCCGGGTGCTCCCGCACTAGACTGTGCTGAGGTGTGGTCCTTCTTTCTGGTGTTGAGGCTGTCCCAGAGGTATGAGCCTCTGGATCTGCTCCCGCACTAGACTGTGCTGAGGTGTGGTCTTTCTTTCTGATGTTGAGGCTGTCCCAGAGGTATGAGCCTCTGGATCTGCTCCCGCACTAGACTGTGCTGAGGTGTGGTCTTTCTTTCTGATGTTGAGGCTGTCCCAGAGGTATGAGCCTCTGGATCTGCTCCGGGTGCTCCCGCACTAGACTGTGCTGGGGCGTGCTCCTTCTGGCTGGTGTTGAGGCTTTCCCAGAGGTATGAGCCTCTGGATCTGCTCCGGGTGCTCCCGCACTAGACTGTGCTGGGGTGTGGTCTTTCTTTCTGATGTTGAGGCTGTCCCAGAGGTATGAGCCTCTGGATCTGCTCCGGGTGCTCCCGCACTAGACTGTGCTGAGGTGTGGTCTTTCTTTCTGATGTTGAGGCTGTCCCAGAGGTATGAGCCTCTGGATCTGCTCCGGGTGCTCCCGCACTAGACTGTGCTGGGGTGTGGTCTTTCTTTCTGATGTTGAGGCTGTCCCAGAGGTATGGGCCTCTTTGAGTTTCTTGCTCACGCGGTAGGCTGTGCTGCGGTATGGCCCTTCTGCCTGATTTTGGGGCTTCACCTAGGCGCTTCGGGACTAGGTTCTGCTGGGGTGTGGTCCTGTTGTCTGATGTTGGCTGCATTGTTTGCATTTTTTTGGGTATTCGTGCAGGCATGTAAATCGAGGAACCATAATTTATTATTGTTGGAGTAATTATCAAGTGTCTCGATATTGTGGGAATTATGTATGCTTAGATATTCGGGGTACTCTTTAACATGTCTGAATTTTGGTTGTACTCGTGCTTGTTCGGTTATGTGGAGGATGATTATCACGTATCTGGATATTTGAGGGTCACTTGTAAAAGAGGTTGGGGGAAGTAAAAGGGAGCTGGTGTGCAATTTGTAATAAGTAATTGTGTTATCTTAAGGTCCATTTTTTGTAGTTGGCTGGTGTGACGCAGTGGACAACGTGACCCGGATTGGCCTTCTCCAAGCGGACTTGACGCGCGATGGCCTCTTGTTACAGTTGTTTTACCTTTAACCTCTAAAGTCACTGCTATCTTTGAAGATTCGTCAGATTTGAGGGTCATGACATGCGTTACGGCGGTGATTACGTAATCCGAAATTGCGTTGACGTAGAAGGTTCTTAACCTCAAGACACTGAGCATAATTAGACCTAACTTATTTACTCAGCAACTTTCAGACAAAAACTTGGGTGCAGTGTCTTGTTGAGATATATCACCTCCTCCCCTCTCCCATTCTACGTGACTCTTTTTTCACTTTTCGCTTAGGGCTCCACGCGAGGTTCTGGCTATTGAAGTTGGGAAGCCTTCTTTTCACAGACGAGAGTGCCAAAACCCGCGGTTCCCCGAAGTTCATGTTTTTTCCCCCGTTATCTTTAATGTAGCTATCCTAACCAAATCAACCGTCCACAATGTTTTAAAGTATTTATAATGTAGCTAACCTAACCTAATTGACCATTAGTATCCTTTTATCAACACCGCCATATTTATTTACAATGAACCAACAAAGAAAACCGAAGATGCACGATCGGACGTTTGGCTCTCTCGTCTGTGAAAAGAAGGTTTCCCATTGAAGTTACCAGGCGTCAGCTATGCAGTTATTACCCACCCCAAGACGCAGGCGTTTGTTTGTGTTCTCGCAGCTTGTTTGTAGGCACAGCCGTGAGCTAGGCAATCGGTAACTTTTATGGTCCGTGTAATATGTCCCGTTCGTCTTTGGTTCATAAATTTCTGTGCGAACTGAAAAATTAAATAATGTTCAAACATGCAGCACCAATTGAGAGCAATCATGGTGGATTTGAAAGAAAGTCTATCGATAATAGTCTTTACCAATGTGTAACTACCGTACAATTTCTATATAGATTTTCGTTGCAAGGTCCATAGACTCGAAAACCATCTTGTCAAATTAAAAGTGTATGTGTTTGTACACACACATACACACACACTCTCTCTCTTTTTGGTCACGTTAACTGCCTTTATTTGGCAAATTTGAATACAGAATATCACATAAGATATCTAGATAGAAAATCTGGTTTGAGTTCGCGCGTAGATCGGAAATTTTAAACTACTAAAAATGGCTCCTATAAAAAAAAACCTAAGCCTTGGCTCTGGATCCCTATTTTTGACGAGGAATTTTATTAAAATAGTGTCCATCTTGTTAAAATTCACTAAAAAGTTAAATACTATAAAGTTTCCGCACACGTTAAAGTTCTACTTCTGTAAAATTGCTAAAATGCGTATTAACCTTAAACATTTTAAAACATATATTACAACACTAATTACCTGAGAAATGAGGCCGGGCCCCATCAGAGTCCCAACTCCCACTGCAAGCATCAACTCTTGTTACTTTCCACAAGGTAAACACTTGCCCAGATGGTGCCTAACCTGCATGTTAAATTCAAAACCACATACAAAGGGACAAAAACCTATGCTGAAAATGTAAGGTGGCAGAACATTGGCCAAACACATAAAATTAGTTCCATCGTTTATTGTTAGTCTTTAACATATAAATATGGTATTTTCCACAGTAACGAAGGAAGGCTAGTCGGTCGCCGAACAAAGGCTGAAGTAAGAGAATGCAATGAGAATTTGTGCAAGTACCAACAACATGTCAGCCTCGCCACACTCAGCAGTTCAGATTGTGTTCGAGTTGTCTGTTCTGCAGCACGTCGCCTCGTGGGTGAGGGGGGGGGGGGGGGATGGTCGTGTAGGGGAAGCCTAAGATGTCCATCAAGTTCTGTCCCTGCCCGAACAATTCACCTTCGGCCAACCTCGGGATTTGTTTTATTTTTGCGCAAAAATGAATTCAAACATTAAAAGTGGTCGGTTAGGTTAGCTACATCAAAAGACTTTAAAACACTGTGGACGGTTAGTTGGGGTAGTATAGCTACAGTAGTACGTAAGTCTTTTATGTTAGCGTAATTCCCGAGCAGTGGTTGGCGCGGCAGCGAGGGTCGTGGGTTCGAGTCCCTGTGCGGAAACATTTTTCTTCCGCTTCTTTTTGTTTTAATTTTTACGATACTTACGTCACAAATGAACCGAAAAATGCATAATGTAACGCACTTATTTATATTTTCACAAAAGACATAGGGCCTCATTATTTTAACAGGCGCTTAATCATGGAAACTTTGGGATTGGGAATAAATTTCCAAGAAGGAATCGTTTTAATAAGAAAATAATAATGACCCCCTATGCCTGTTTTGAAAATATAAGTAAATACATTATGTATTATTTCTGTTCGTTTGCGGCATTAAGTAACGTAGCAAATTAAAACAAGCTACAGAAAGAAAGTTTCCTAACGAATCCAAACTCTTGCAATTCGCCAACCACTGCATGGAAACTACGTTACATGAAAGACTTGGGTATTGTCCGGTTGAGACCTGCGCACAGAACAAGGAGGGAGATATAGAAGTGCGACTCTTACAGTGGAAACTGAAACCATGTTTCGCGCGACACGTGACGCTATCTGTTGGGCGGACCCGTAACTACCGCCAAAAAAAAAAAAGACTCTGGCTAGAGGTTCTAGTACAAGTAATTTTAATTTTTATACTTGACGACTAATTACTTAGTAAAAGAGATTTCAACTGTGCGAATAACACTTAATACAGTTTGTTTAATAAAAAGGTGATGTTTTATATAAATGAGTAGGATATGCAAACATTTCTGGTTTGCCACACCACAAAAATATGTAGCTACTAAAATGGAGTGAATTAATTTTTACTGGTTTGTTTGCTTGATTATAGCTTATGCATTACTTCTCACAATCAGTGTAGCTGTGTTAGTAATATGTTATGAAAGCCACCATCTAGCGGACGAGCCCAAAACTGCTTAAAAAAAAAAATCTAGGTCTCAGTTTCGGGCAATTACAGTTTCTCCCCTGTGGCGCTGCGTGTGTTGTGGATCTGGACGGGTCGTTACCACAACGCAGAAATACCATAACGCCGAATGTCAAAATTGACCACAACGCCGACAGCTAGAAAACTGCTGTGTACCACAACGCAGAAATAACAACTGAATGAATTTGTGTGTGTGTTTCTTAAATGTACCTTAACGCCGAAATACCACAATCAAACCTAACCTAACCTAGCGTAATATAACCTAACCTAACTTAACCTAGCCTAGTCTAGCCTAACCTAGTCTAACCTAACCTAACCTTTGTGGCAGTCCTGGAATGACATTTTTCGGCGTTGTGGTACACAGCAGTTTTCTAGCTGTCGGCGTTGTGGTCAATTTGGCATTTCGGCGTTGTGGTGCGTCCCCGATCTGATCTGGACGACATCGCTGACGGATGACGGGTAGTCGACCTCCCCTCGTGAGAGGCCCGGCCTTGAGAGGCACGTGGTGTTAACGAGGACGAGCTGCGCGTGTGGGGTTTGACCTTGAGGGGAAGAGTCTGTGCCCCCCTAGCCGCCATCTTGTATTCGTGCACCTGCCACAATTCATTCTGGTTGGACGTTTCCAGTCTGGACTTGATGTAAGCTTTTGGACATACGCCATTGCTAAGCACATGTATGTCTGTAGAAGAAAACTACAAAAAACAAAAAGACAAAAAACACAAATTAAGCAAACAATTGCTGTTGTCAACAGGATATAATATATTATAATATACACCACATAATATTCCATGACACGAATATGGTCAACAAACAAAGAAAAACAATGAAAAATGGACTAAGAGAACGAAAAAGAAACAACAAATGATGAATTGAACCCCAAAAAAATTCAGCACAACAGTTGAAACGAGACAAAAACACAACAAAACGAAAATACGAAACAAACACAATAGTTTTCCAAAACAGAAACAAGCGACGTTTCGGGAACTGCTATCTGCTCCCGTCCTCAGGCAGAGACGCACATGGTACGGAAACACAGGTGCGATGGCGTATGTCCAAAAGCTTACATCAAGTCATGCACTCCCATTGCACAAATCTTTCAAAGATAATATCCAGTCTGGACGATCGACGCGGTGTCGCTCGCGTGTTCTTATAACAAATATCGGTGACACTGCTTTTTACACACTAGTCTTTTAAAAAAAAAGCGATAATCATCAACGCTCGCTTTGTTTCGGTTGAGAAATGTCCTGCAGATTATTAAACAGCGCTACAAAAATAATACAAACGAAATTACCGCCCATGCAAACAAAACTGTTTTAAACTAAAGAAAAACGATTTTATGGTACTGTTTATTTTATATGCCCAAATGCATATTTTTTTTTAGAATTAAAAAAAAAAGTTAGAAACATTTTTACACGGTTTATATTAGCTTCACATGTTTGTTTGTATGTTTGTAACCGACTCTTTTGCACTCGATTTTGACCCACTTTAAATGGGCAGATTGAATCTAAACTTCGTACACTTATTTAAAACAGATTCCACGGTGCAAACACTGCACGAGGAGCACAGTCGGCGCGGATGAGCTAGGGCCGTGTGCCGCAGGTACCTGGACCGCTACGAGAAGGTGAACTACCTGGGGGAGGACGTGGAGCGAGGCAGCGACGACGACGAGGACAGCAGACACCGGCGCTGGTCGGCGCGCGCCCTGCACTCGGTGCCGCTCACCTACAACCACCACCAGCACAACGTGGCCGGTGAGTGCCTGCCCTTTCCCTGCCTCCTTGTGCTCGTGTCTCCCGTCCGTCTGCTGTGGACCCACCAGCAGGCCCTGTCGCCCTGTCGCCCTGTCTACCCCTGTCCCCTTGTCGCTGCTTCCGTGTACACCTCGTGTCCCTGCGCATCACGCACACCATCCCTAGGGACCGGTGCGGCCTGCGGTTCCAGACTGCAGTACAAACTGTCAGGCGTCTGAAGGACTAGAAGCCAATAACAAAACTTGTAAAGAAAAAGAACAGAATTGTACAAAAGAAGACACGCTCGCAAATAAATATATATAATATTTTCATCTCCGCCGCCGCCATGTTTAATTGCTTCAACCCGATCCCCGCCTTGCGACTATTAACCCGACACCCTTCTCTTCCTCTGCAATGTTCGTCTAGCCACGCGGGCATCTCCCTCCCCTCGTCCTACAGAGGTGCGGCCAATGAGAGCGCGGTTCAGGCACCCGTCGGCGAGTCAACCTAGGGTAAGGAAACAGGCGTCCGGGAGGTGGGGGCTCACCTGGACTGGTTGGCGTGCCTGGCCGACAGGCCTGCCTCGCCACTAGGATCATCGTTTCAATAATTTTTAGTTATTTTTTTTTTAATTTTACTACATGCGTATTTTTCTACGATCATAAATTGTTTTTTGATGCTGTTATTATAGTTGTATAAATTATGGAGGGGAAAAAAAAAAGGCGGCGGATATCTATTCGAAAATCCAAACATTATTTCACAGGATAAATTATTTGTAGCAGTCAGTCACTGTAAATAACAAGGTATTCCGTTAATTTATGTCTTACGGTCAGACAGAGCCAAAAATTAATAATGTTCGCAGGCTTTCGCGGCCATTGTCTGAAGTACCTGCTCCCTGATGATGGCGACAGAACCGTTGGTGAATTATCTGCCCGAGGACACGGCTGCAACCCAGAGCCAAGCTACTTAAAGAGCCAAAAAATAGTTAAAATAACTGTTAAAACCAAGGTGGCGTCTCGTTACGTCCCCTTGTAGGTAATAATGCTTTTGATGAAATAAACTTGGAAACGTATTAACCGAAATTGTCATTCCTTTTTAAAAATATTTAAGTACGTTTAAAAAAAAAATTATTACTATATAAGTTTTGTCTGAGAAATTTGCGCTGCTTGGAAAGAAGAAACGAGGACAGACACTGCGCTCTGAGACACGTCTACGACGCGGGAAGCCTTTTTTTTTTTTTCACAGACGAGAGAGCCAAAACCCGAAGTTCATGCTTTTTTCCCCCGTATCTTTAATGTAGCTATCCTAACCAAATCAACCGTCCACAATGTTTTATAGTATTTATAATGTAGCTAACCTAACCTAATTGACCATTAGTATCATTTTATCAACACCGCCATATTTATATACAATGAACAAAAAAAAATTGGTTGTCTGTGAAGTCGGTTTACGGACGATAGTTTAACGTGACGTCAGAACAAAACATTGATGAAATGATTGCATACTTTCATGAATAAAATTTAATCATTTTTATTTTAATAATAAAAGAATAAATACTTGAAATTATACTACTAATCAGATTTCTAAAATGCAAGAATAATTAATCTTTATTGCCGAAATTGTTGTTGTAATGAGCAATGAAAAACCACGTTAACTTTTCACTTCACTTAATAAACAGTCGACGAAACAGTTCACGTGTAGATGACTTGTAATTAATTTAAAAAAACTGGTGTTTAGCTATAAAGTTTAAATATAATTATGAACAAGTTTTCATATAAATAAACTGTAATCAAATATCTATCATCAGTTGTATGAATCACCTTAATTTTTTAGTCAATTGTAACATAACCTATTATTACTGCACTCGCCGACAGCGTAACGGAACAATGAGCGTAACGGGACACAGCGTAACTGATCAATGAGCGTAACGGGACACAGCGTAACGGAACAATGTGCGCAACGGGACACTTTTTCGTGCGTGCAGCCGGCGTTCATCGATTTATTAGACGTGGTCGCGTCAAAAAAAAAAAAAAACCCGAAGATGCACGATCGGGCGTTCGGCTCTCTCTCGTCTGTGCAAGGAAGGCTTCAAGCTCCGCAGGCGGCGAGGCGGCCGGGAACCGCGCGCAGCGACGCGGTCGATAGCGGTCGATAGCCGCGGCTTGTGGCGCGCGCCTCGGCCGGGGTCGCGCGGGGCGCATGCGTGCCCGCGCAATCAATAACCCTGCGCCGAAAGTGGCGGCGCGCGGCGTGCTTTCCCCCGCGGCCGTCATCCCTGCGATTCACACGGCCTTCTGGACATACCCCGAGTACTCACGTTCGTGCAACTTCGTGATGTGTGGGTTAGCCTTTCTTTTCACAGACGAGAGGAAGCCGTCTTTTCACAGACGAGAGAGCCAAACGACCGATCGTGCATCTTCGGTTTTTTTTTTTTTGTTCATTGTAAATAAACATGTCGGTGTTGATGAAAGGAAAGACCATAAACAAGGCAACGGTATTATTTATTTGTACGCCGCCATATTTTTTCGTTTTGCCGTGTGTCCGTGAATGTTTATTTTGGACAACTCATGATAACTAATGGTCAATTAAGGTTAGGTTAGCTACATTATAAATACTTTGAAACATTGTGGACGGTTGATTTGGTTAGGATGGCTACATTGCAGATACTGTGAAAAAATGTAAACGGTTTCCTAGCCCTGGAAAGCTATATATTAAAAAGTTATTTGCTAAGCAACCATAAAATGATTTTACAGTATTTTTAATGTAGCAATACTTACCGAATATAACCAACCATCCACAATGTTTTAAAGTATTTATAATGTAGCTAACCTATCCTAATCGACAGCAAAATTTAATGCCACACCGGTTTATACAATGAGGTAGAACGGCGTATGACGTATGAGTAAGCTACATCCCAAATAAATACACCTGTTGTACGGTAAAAAAAGCGGGCATGAACTTCGGGGAACTTTGGTTGTGGCTCTCTCGTCTGTGAAATGAAGGCTTCCCATTCGGGTATGTCCAGAAGGACGAGTGAATCGTAGGCTTCCCCATCTAGCATAGCCCGAAGCCCGCGGGTCACTTCCGCTTCTGTGACCACATGACCGTGTACTTAGTTCAGACGTATCTTGAGACACGGCAATATATTTTTTTTTGACGTGATAACGTTTTATAAATCGATGAACGCCAGCTGCACGCACGAAAATTTGTCACGTTCCGCCCGAGCCCCGAGCGTGCGAGAACC
The DNA here is from genome assembly GCF_032445375.1 of Bacillus rossius redtenbacheri. Lineage (NCBI taxonomy): Eukaryota > Metazoa > Arthropoda > Insecta > Phasmatodea > Bacillidae > Bacillus > Bacillus rossius. Next base: position 56,414,857 of record NC_086338.1, read on the forward strand.
GGTCAACCAGCGTGCGAGAAAATCTTCTTATAATATCAAACAGGTTTAGGCGGACTTTTTTTTTAACTAATCGTTCGTGATTATATTTAAACGACTAATTTAAATTAAATTTTGCAAAAAAACTGTAAATAATATTTGAAAATTAAAAAAAAAGTATGCAATTTTTTATCAATGTTTTTCTTATGACGTTATCACGTAAAATTATCGTCCGTAAACCGACTTTAAAGACAACCCCCTTCTTTTGTTTTCAAAATGCAGACGTGTTTCTGATTTAACAGCGAAATAGATATATAGTTAAATTAATATTGCCCAACTTGGGGAGGATGAGAACTTTTTCTGGAACCCACAATATATTTTGCAAGTATGCGCCTTATTAAATTCTTTGTGGTAACGGCACAAATTTTGCTGTCACAGCCACTTAGTGTGGACACTGCAGAAGAATTGTGGTGTCGCCACTTTATATTTGGTAAGATAAATGTTGGCAAAATATTAGTGGGTGCTACGTAATTATTCTTCAGTGCAAGTAAGAAATTAGTGTGAGTTAAATTATTTAATGTCATCTTAAAATTGCAGTTGAAAAATACATTGTGTAACGTTTCGCAAAGACTTCAATAAAACGTGAAATAGTCTTCTCAGTTTTGTCGTTTTTTGAGAATAATCTTTGTCGCTGTCCCTACATCGGCACTGCGGTTAATGTTGAGAGATAATCATTTTAAAATACGCTCACTGCAGGGGAGGAAGTAGAATTGCCGTGTGCTCGATGAGAAATAGTTTGTGAATTCATATCAGGAGAAAATGTGCAATTATGAAGCTTAGGTATGTTAAGTTTGTCATGCCCTTATTTGGGGGGGGGGGGGGGAGGGGTCCGGGTTAGGGAGGGAGACTAAGTGCGTCTCAGGCCGAAGCCCATACGCTCTAATCATGCAGGTTATGAACCATGAGCTAGGAGGGGGATTGGCGCAATGACTAACTCCCCTCACTGACTATACTAGACTTAAGAGGCCGTGTCACAAATTTGCGCTCCTATCTAAATCAATGTTATTTTAAAAGGCAGCTTTTCTCAAAGTCTATAAGAGGTAGGGGCCAGAAATTTTGCCTACTGAAAGTATACAATACGTTTAACATAACCGCGTTTTTCAAATTTAGTTATCATATCATATATTATTTCTGCGATGAAAAAAATATAATCAATATTTTGATTTGTCCAGATACAGTGAAATTTTGCTTATATTTATAATTATTTAGCAAAAACTGAAAAGGCCATTGAAATGTATTGTATATTAACTTCCGATCAGTGTCTTCATGATAATGATGGGTTCAAAAACCTGGTTGTAATCAAGTCTTTAACTATTTCATGACAACATTTATACTTAATAATTTGGAGATAGGCCTTTTCTATCTTAAGCCTCTGAGCTTTTACTATCTGGTCTGGCGACCGACCTGACACTCTTCAACCACCCCAAGGGTCTCCGATTGCACATCCGATAAAAAAAAGCTGTTCGTTCATTTGTTTTTGTGTCACAGACTTCACACATTTATGCCAAGGGAATATTCCGCTGATGTGACGCCATACGAATGTATTATTCGCGACCATACAACTTTTTTGTTTGTCATCGGGAAGAAATGTTCATTTTGAATTGAGCATTTTTAAATGTCAGCGTAGAATATGCTTATCTGCCCATTTTGTTTCTTTCCATAATAATGAGTAAAGTTAACATTGTCATAGAAATTTTATTATATTCGTTTGCCGTCCAAGTAAAACTGTCACACTATATCGCACGTAATTATATATTTTACTAATTTGTTAGCTGTCATTTTATTTAAGTTACAAATAACAGTAATCAAAAACTATTACTTAATAGTCCAGAAAAGAGATTGAGTTATTATTCATTTAATAGGGGTTTAAAATATGGTACTACATACATATTATATATATTATACATATTATATATATTATACATATATTATCTTGTTGTCTTCTTTGTAACTTTACTGGAAGAATGGCATTTGGTATGTTTGTTAACTCACAATGAAAATACTTCAGAAGTACTCAACAGTGAACAACCTAGGCCCTATACTAATTTCATTATGTTCATGGAAATATAATTGAAATTACTAATAATGAACTGTATGTTTCACGTAGAGATATCGTACGAACTGTATGTGGCACAGACCAACATTTGCTAAGGCTCTGAAAATACTTAATTTCAGTTAATGTGTGGAGAATATTGAAAGTTAGAAATAATGATATATATAAAACAATGCAAAGTTATCAGCATAAAAATAGAAGTTATTTTTACGTAGCGCCTATTGGAATGAATATTTTGTGTTGAATTATGTGGCATGATTAATATTCTCTTACGGCATGTGTGTTTTGTTAAAATCTTATAAAACATAACTTACTGTTGAAGGATTTTCATTTATTTTTTTTGTTATGATCTTATTTAAACAAGTTTTAATTATATTACACATGTCTATTTTAAAAGCATTTTAATGTATACTTATAGAATTGTAATAGGCTTTATACAGACTCTCAAAATGCATGTGAGTATCTATAATTATCTACATCACCATTATGGCCGTTTCACAAGATCAAATATTTATTGAATTCAATCAGTTGCATTCATTGTAGGTACATGATTTTCAATTTGTACATTTAAATCAATACAAATTGAAGATGTTATTCAACTAAGCTTATTAACTTATAAGTATTTTGTTTGTCCAGTACATAAAAGTAAAAGATTCTTTATTATTTAAATAATGAGCATCTATAAGCAATAACGTTTTCTAAATATTTACATAAACATAATGAAATCTAATTTTTCAATACTTTATATCTACGATCACATCAACGGCAGTATTATGTAATCAATGAGGTAATGAAATATCTTTAAAAGATATTTTCTCCTCTGTAAAGTAAATTTGTGATACAGCCCTCTTAATGTTAGTCTAGTGAGTTATTTAGTCTTCTAATATGCTACAGCAATATATAAAACTAAGTTTTGTTAGTGTTTTAGTCTTTTGTAATGTTAAAGTGTAATGTAATCAATTCATTTTTTTTTGTAAATTCTTATTCATAAAGATACATATCATAATAAGATAAATAGTAATATTTGTAAATTTAGATTATTTGAAACAACATCGATAAGAGGTTCTCCTACCTCTGTTAAACTGTATGATGGTGCATTGTAAAAAAATTAGGTAGTCTGACTTAAGTGAGATTGTATTTAGATTGTGTGTAATGCATATGCAATATCTAAGCATAATAATTTATGTTATTATCCTTTTAAAACGTTACACTATGAATTTCGTATACTTTTTAATGCCAACTAACATTATTTTTCACGGAATATTACATCCAGATAAAGAATAATTACCACATGTTTGAAGATTAATTGTATTCCGATACATTTAAAGTATTAAAATTTTTAGATACGACTCCTACTACAGTTGTAAATGTGAGATTTCTTGATTCTGAATCCCTGCATCCGCAATTTCCTAGTGAGCCGCCGGTCAGATTGTCATCCTCTCAGATTGTCGAGGAACCAGATACATTTTTCGTCGAGTAATCTGGCGGTATAGTAGCTTTATCACGCGCTGCGGTTACAGTTACTTCGGTTGAATAAGCCACTAAATCTCACTGTTAAAAGAGAGAACTTCTAGACCAGAATATTGGAAATAAAAATTTACTGACACGGCCTCTTAAACTAGATAAGTTGAGCCCAGGTAAAACCTGCATAGACACAAGGAAAACCCTGGGCTCTGACACGCGGGATGCAAAAATTTCGTGCATTAACATCAAGCAGGTTGGTTACGGGAGACAGAAGGATGGATCTGGAAGAAGAGTTGGACAGAGTAGAAAAGAGTCTACCATGCGGGGGGGTTGGGGGCTTGGACATTGCTGTCCGCATTGGTTCGGGTGGCACTGGTTGTTTCGGGGGCGACTTTTAGTCGTTTCCCGCCGGGCTGCCAGCCGGCCCAATTCAAAATGGAACTATTCCATAATTTTTTTGTGGCTTCGGAAGTGAAGCAGGAACATTGCCGAAGGTTCGTGAAGTACAACAATCTGCCACATGTCACCGCGCATTGACGAGCGCAGTTTTATTTATTTATTTATTTATTTATTTATTCATTTTTTATTCTGTAGATCCCATATGGAGGTAAGGACTCCGGGATATAGAACAAGTGAATTTATTTATTTATTAATTTTCTTAGCACCCAATAGACTCAGTTGATGATTAGTGGCTCTCTGAATATAGGGCTTGTCAACATGGTTACAAAATTTATGAAATACATGTGGGTTATGATTACATACACTATTTCTAATATATGTACAATGTATACATTAGCTAGCATGAAAGTTATATTACAAATTTCTAATAATGGATATAATGTTAAACAATTAAAATAAGTATTAATTAGCAGAGCTTGTTGAACATTAGATCAATTAAATCAATCTGTCTATTTCAAGTCCTATTCACATTTGTCACCGTAGTTCACATCATAGTTAAAATTCACTCACTTGTATTATGTTATATACTATGAACTATCTCTACAGACACAATTGAGCTTTACATTCATGCAATTAATACCAATATATACATATATACAAACAAACTGTACAATCACAAAAACTAAATATTTCAGAGTTGAAAGTCCTCAACGTGAAAAAATTAATAATGATTACCTTTACATTCGTATGGGAGTTTCGCAATGTTCAGTTGCTTTTGTGAAACTACCTGTATTTTTTAAATATATATTTCAAATGCAAACCACCTCTAAATTCTTTACTTTATTTGTTATGATACTTACTAATGAACGACAAAATTATATGATAGTAACGAAACAATTCGTCCATAAGTTTGTAGAATTGTTTTAGAAAATTAACCACCCTTTTCCAGCAACTTTACGACAGAAATTTTCTCTCCCGTGTGCCCGCGTATTGAAAACAAGATTGTATTGTTGGGGGGGGGGGGGGGGGGAGAGAGAGAGAGAGAGAGAGAGAGAGAGAGAGAGAGAGAGAGATGGTTTGTTGTTATAACAAAAAAAAATTTGCTAACGAACGTAGTGGGATGAAATTTCGATGAATTATTGATGAGGTGGCCACTGAAGCCTTTTGCAGCGCTATTTCGTGTCGGGGTCGGCGCTGGATGCGTTATGGCGATCCGTGTCTCGTATTGATCACATCCTGAACCTGCAGGACAGGGCTGCTACCACTCCTAGCTGCCTGTTGTGCTGTCTGTGTGTATATTATATGTATATATTTTACATTATAAATAATATATATAATGAAATTATGCCCTTAAACCAAAATAAAAGAATTAAAAGAGAAAGTAGTGGCTAATAATGTTATACAGAATCGAAAAATTTAGGAAAAGAAAATTTCTTCTTGCATAACCCTCGGGGTTTATATCAAGAGGATAAAAGTTAAAAATTAACGCCTATAAAGAATAGGATTTATGTGTGTGTGGTCACGTAACTTAGCGTCAAGCCGAGAAAAGCTGGTAGGCCAGTGAATTATGGTTCTAAATAAAAATATACCAAAATTCAAAAAGTGTCCTGGTTTTAGTGATAGGCATTTTTTTTTAAAAAATGAAACTTCTTTCCTGAGGAGGCCTTCAATTTTCGAGCGTTACGAAAATTCCGATCGCACGAGGGGAATAGGTGACCGTAACATTATAGTGCGGAGAAATGAAGATAAAGGTGTAATGCAAGTGCTTTCAAGACTCTGTACCGGTTGTTTTACGCTTAAAAATTACTCAGAAAACATGCGTTTTAGCCATTTTAACTCTTCAAAAAATACAGTTTAAAAACTTAATCCGAAATCAAAAGTACTTTTCGGCCCTCAGCGAACTTTTGAATGCTTTTCGTAAGCAGACCCCGCTCGGATGTCTCGAGTCGTTATCAAATCGCGTAGTTTCTCTTGAAGGTCTGCACACGGTGTGTGCGCCCGGGCGGGCGGGGGCCTTAATAACAGTTTCTTGTGGTATTTATGATAATGATATATATTTGGCGCCATTGTCAACGCGGCGGTCCCGTCGTCGCAGCGAACATTCCCTCCTCGGCGTGGATTGTCGTTACGTGGGCGGGCCGCGACCTACCTCACGGCGACACCTGCCTCGTGACGTCACCGCGGCGGGGTCGCTGACCTCTTGGGTTGGAGTGGGCGGGGGGGGGGGGGGGGGTCCGCCGCACGCACTGCGTCCTCGCCCGCCGCCAACTCTTCTTATGTTGGCGACACTGGTGTCCGAGCTCGCATTTGCAGGAGCCATGCTACATCCGGGGGAACCCTTCTTTAGTGCCATTGCAAAAGATTCTTCTGGAAACCGTTTGCCAACTAATTTCATTTCATTTCATTTTGTCCAGTAAATATAGTATATTTAATTTGCACATCACCGTATTGGACATGTCTATACAAATATTTTACAATTTATTTACAACAAATAATTAGTTTGCATATTATAAAAACAAATTACAAATTGACATTATAAATATCAAATTTATAACAAATGTATAAAATAACACAAAAGTGCTAATATTCAAAACACATTTTGCTAAAAATTATGATATAATAATCTTATAATCTATGTAAATTTACTGGTAATACTGCAGGAAAAATAATAATTTTGTAATTCTACAATTCATTGCTATGGTTTTATACACACACACACACACACACACACTGATCACACCGATCTCTCACACACACACACACACACTCTCTCTCTCTCTCTCTCTCTCTCTCTCTCTCTCTCTCTCTCTCTCTCTCTCTCTCTCTCTCTCTCTCACTCACACACACTTGAAACAATAATGGATATTTATTGTCACAAATACAAAGATTTTTTGCATTTTTCGGTGATGTTTTTTACAAACTTTTTTTTTAGATATGGAAGTATAGTAGAATATCAATAATTTGACGACTTTATTTTGTTTTGTTATGCTTATTAATGTAGGTACTGAGACAACACACAGCATAAATGCGTAGGTATAAATCCAAACCCAGTATTACTGTGATGTAAATGTATAAATTTACAAATATATGTAACTAGCTGCCCGACCCGGCTTCGCACGGCTATACTAATGGAAAAAAATTAAGCCACATCTCCCATTTACAGTAATGGTAAATAAAACAAAATTCAGTGAAAATTTATTACAATGCTGTATAATGTACCGGAAGAAAATGAATAGCACCGATGGTTTCCCGACTCGTGCACGCAACGTACAACTGATGTACCCGTACTTCACTACGGCAGTCTACAGGCAGATCACTCTTGCGCCGCTCATTATACATGCCCCTCCTTATGGGTACGCCACTGCCGCGCGATGCCCATTGCCATGGAGACGCAGAAGGCATGAACAATGCAAAATCCTGTTCTCATGCAGACAAAGTACCCACTGTTGCCTGGTTTTAACCACCCATGGGATCTAATTTTTGGAAAATGTCATCCTGCGTAACATAAGGTACATTACTGTGAAGTTTTAAGTCTGTAAAATATATATACTTAAGGGCAATTTTTGATATTTAAAGTACCCGCAAAAATTTCAACGGTGATGAGGACTGCACTATCAATGAAATAGTTGTTGCCATAGAGACAAATGAAGCATCAACAAAGCAACAGCCGTTTCCATGGTGATTTCCTACCAAAAACTGGAAATTTTGATATATTACGCCCCCGAAACTGCCCTTGGGATCGGATTTCCGCAGAATCCGTTCTTAGTGAGCGTCTACATCACAAAATGAGTAACTATGCTAAATTTCAAGTCAATCGGGTGTATAGTTTTAGAGATCTCGTGATGAGTGAGTCAATGAGTGGTATTTTATCCCCTTGGGGGTAGAATTAATCAAAATCCTTTCTTAGCGGATGCCTACGTAATAACATTTACCTGCATGCCAAATTTCATCCCGATCCGTCCAGTGGTTTGGGCTGTGCGTTGATAGATCACTATGTCAGTCAGTCAGTCACATTTGAGTTATATATATTTAGATTTATATGATTATTTTAGTTCCATTCTACAGTGTAGGTAGATTTACATGAAAGACTTATTGCAGTCATTACAATGATGTGACTTCCTGGAAATATCTACCTAGATTTTGGTTACATGCTCCCTAGACTCCAAAACCATCTTCAACTTGAATGTTTGAACCTGTATTTGTGTGGTTTGTGGGTATTTCTCACTTTTTATGGCCATAATAAGTCATAGTTTTGCACAAATTACTTTTAGACTTATGCTTAAAAATTAAATAAAAATATTTAAAAAAAATTAAGACTGATAAAACAGTATAAAATAATTTCACCTAGCCCTGTAAAGATTATAACCCCATACAGATTGTCCTAAAAATTTGCGATTGTTGATTTTTAACACCTATGAATTAATTTGTGAGATTTCAAACAAAGAAGTAGGGTGCATGAGATCGTTAATAGTAAGGAATATAGGAAGCAGCTGTTGTTGAGAAAACTCACACAACAGTTCATATAATTTGCAGGGCAGTACAATTGTTAGTGAACTATTCGTGCATCAATTGTCTATTGCGTGCACCCCATGTTTATAGTTAGTTTTTTACCTGTTAGTTCGCTAGTCGCCTTGAGCTTTGCTAAGCGCCGACGGGTTAGCCGAGGAGAAGAATAGGAAGTTGGCTGGAACTTAGTACATGACTGTGTGGTGGTAATTTCACCTAGCTCTGTATGCACTATGTGGGCATCCCACAACACTGCAACGTTTTGCTCTTAGCCTAATCTCGCGAATCCGGGATTTTTCTTGAACGAAACAAATTTGTTACAAATAAACAAACAAACAGACTGAAACGAAAATGAGTTAATGTTGCACTGTCGTTCAGTTCTGAGCTATGTTCAAAGTTTCAAGTCTCTAGCCCGTTGGGAAGTTGTTTAAAATTGTTTGCGAAATAGTTACCGAACGGACAAACACACATAAAGCAAGTTAATAAAAATCTTTTCAAATATAGAAATGGGAAATCTTGGTTGAGGTTAGTTGATGGGCAAAATCAGACCAATGAGGAGGAGAAATGGGGAAGGGTTTTTTGAAAAACTATAAAGTCACTATAAATCCCATTGTAAAAAAAAATGCTGTAACTGTTTCAAGTTATTTGACAAAATAAAATCACTAAGCTGTCAAAAGTATTCAGATGAGGTGAAACGTTACGTTGGGATTTAGAATCCGGATCGCATCAATGCTTGTACGTATGTTGTAGTCCAGTTGAATTCTTACTTATTGTTATCATTCAGTCAAGAATGTGCTAAATATTAAACTAGATGCTCCAATAAGTGGTCAGTTGGGACAGTAATAAGAAGGCTGTATTTAAATTGAGTTTAGTGCAGTTGTTGATAGAAATTACTGTCATAAGTATATTACAGGAATACCAAGTGTTACAAATGGTCTTTAATTATTAATGATTTAGACACCCAGTTACGGAATTACAGTGTGTCATTTTTTTTTGTAACGGAAACAGTGAAACTGAATGACAGCAGAAATAAGGAAGAAGTGAGCTGCAAATATGAATTTCAACTTCAGTGAGCAGTGCTTATGATAAGCATACTTAGGTAACTTTCCTTTTCCACTGTTAATCATAATCACTTATAATATTTATCTTTGAGTAAACTCAAGCCATTTTCTTTATTTGGGGATCTTAGGGAGAGAGTGGTTATGTTATATTTGTAGATTTTTTGGAAATTACAGAGGTTTTGCAAATTCTTCTACTGGTAAATCAGGAGATATGGTGATAGCTTTGGGAAGTGATATTGATGCTGTAGTAAATTAGAGTTCCCGGAAACAAGGAAGTTATGGAACATGGAAATGTCGCAGTCTGAAAAAGAATCATATTTGTTGGTGGGGGGGGGAAGAAATTTTTAATACTCTGCAGTATCATACTGTCTTAAAACCAGCGTGTATTTTAACTACATTTTGATGTACCATTAATAATATGTATTTGATTTTTTCTAACTTTAACTAGGTTAAGGAATATAAATATCCATGTGTTGATTTGAAGCTCGATCAAAAATATCTATAATCATTTGGCTTATCACAATCAATAATGTATCACTTCAAAGTTTTATCAAACAAATTTTTCTTTTTCTTACTAGCAATGTTGGTTACAGTAGGTTTAAATTGTGCAGGAAATTATTTTATAGTAAATTCTGCACGTTATGTATGTTTGTTGAAATGTGTGTTGATAACCGTGTGTATCGTAATAGATCTGTCATCTTGCCAGATATGAGATATATGAGACGGGAGGAAAATGTTGGGAAGAAGGTAAGCTCAAGAGAATTTGTCTGAAGTAAGAGTGTGGGAACCTTTTAAATTATTGACTAACTTCAGTGCCATTGTCGACAGACTGATGAGAAACTATTTGGAAACCTATGTCATAAAACTTTTTATTTAAAGGATTAGGCCCTGCCATCTTGGATTTTTCCATATTTTTGCTGTAATTCTAATTTTGAACTATTTATCCAAATTTTTGGCATGTCAAGGCATAAATCATATTTCCCAGACCTTTTATTTTCTATCTTGTTTACTAACAGGCTCTAGTTATCTAATTGCCACGAGGAAATAAACTTATTTCACGCGGGGGACTAGAACTATCATGATAATCACACCAGTTTACAAGTGTTGGCTTCACATAGTAGCCAAAGCTGAGTCTTATGCTGTATTAAACAAAACAATAATAGCACAAAAGCTCATTTGTAGGTAGACAGAGATAGTTGTCAAAAGGGGACGTGATGATATTCTCATCTTGTTTGCCAAGGGCCAGGTATACATGGCCCCAACAGTGGGGGGGGGGGGGGGGCTGGGTGAACCCCTGGGTCCAGCCCTAGAGTGTAGGTAAGAAATAACCCCGCAATTATAATGTAGCCTATGACTGTAAAATTGTGGTGGGGGGAGGGGGGGGGGGGGGTTATCTTCAATCCTGGTTTCAGGGCCCGGGCCTGTTTATTTTCATCTTAGTGTGTGAAATAAATATACATACTCGCTGTGGTTATTTTAAAGTGAAATAATTTAAGTAAATCTTAGTTTGGACTTATAAAAATAGTAACGATATTTTACCCTGTATTTTTAGGTTAAATAACATTCTAAAAAGAAAGAGTGTAGGTGAGAAGTAACCCTGCAATTATAATGTAGCCTATGACTGTATAATTGTGTGGGGGGCGAGGGTCCTGGGTCCAGGGGGCGAGGGCCGGGTGACCGACGGGTCTGGCCGTTGTTGCAGAGAACCTCCGCTCGTACAACGGGCTGTCTGCGGACCTGTACAAGGCCACGGACTACGACCGGCTGGCCTTGTCGCTGATCTCCCCCCTCCCCAACGAGCAGGACTTTGCCATCAACGTGTGCACGCTGCTGTCCAACGAGGGCCGGCACTCGCTGCGGCTGGACAAGTACCCGCGCCTGGTGGACTTCCTGCTGGCGCACGCCGGGATCTACAGCTACCGTGAGTCCCCGCTGTCCCAGTCGCTCCGGTTCTCCCACGCGATAACGTCTCGTAAATAGGGGCGTGCAATTTTCGCGAGGAAAGATTCCGAGAATAGCTGGGAGTTAAAACACTGCAGTACCGTCTGTGTTTCGTGATTGGTCGAGGTTTCTTTCAGGTATGTCTCTACTGTCAGCACACCGGTCACAGCCAATTCAGCGCGGGAGCAAGCGCGTCCTTATTGGCTCTGTCGAATATGGCAATGGCTTCTCTTGCAGACGGCTACCAATCAAAAGGGAGAAACAGTTGGTGTGGGTGTACCTTATTGCAGTCTGAAGGCCGTTAAGATTTTTTTTCGCGAAGAATACATGCCCCTACTTATAAATCGATGAACGAAGGCTGCACGCACGAAAAATTGTCACCTTCCGCCCGAGCCCCGTAGCGTGCGAGAACCGGGCCAACCACCGTGCGAGAAAGTCTTCTATAATATCAAACAGGTTAAGGCGGGGCTTTTTTTTAACTAATTCGTGATTATATTTTAAACAAATTATTTAAATTAAATTTTGCAAAAACTGTAAGTAATATTTGAAAATTAAAAAAGTATGCAATTTTTCATCAATGTTTTCTTATAACGTTATCACGTAAACTAATTGTCCGTGAACCGAATTTACAGACTAACCCCCCTCCTCCCCCTTTTTTTTCTTCGAGGTTTTAGTTTCAGACATAATTTTTTGTGAATGTGATTTTTCAGTCTTCATTTTTCATAGCATTATTGCTTTAGTGGTAATCTGAATGTCTATGGCCTCCTTCACATTTGTGCCCCTTTCTTGAATGACACATGACATCCCCTGACTATCAAGTCGCTCTGGTTTTTTCCTTGAGATTTTAGTTTCAGACACAAATTTTCTTGAATGAAATTTTTCAGTCTTCATTTAAAATTTTTTGAGGTAATCTAAAAAGTCCATAAAACCAAATCAATAACTGTCATAAATATCCTGAAGGCTTTTTCCATATTAAGACTGAAAATTCCAGTCTAAATACGTGTTGCTTTAAAAACAATTGACGTGTTTAATGGTCAGTAAGGCAGTGTTTATCATAAATAACATGTTAACCAAAAATTATTCAGGTATAAATTTTATGGGGTCCAAATTAACTACAATAAATATATAAAAAATGCACATGCACTGTATTTGCCTAAATAGAAGCCAACCTTAATCGCAAGCCGGCTCTTACGTTTGTCCCTCCACTGGATATAAAAAAAAATTATAAAAAAATTCTTTGTTTACATTAGAATCATTTTCACCCACTCATTCTCGCAGAACCTATTTTGACGTGCTGCTATGTCTACCATACAATTTAGGTCAACGTTGCATTTAGGAAGGAAAATATTTTGAAGAGAAGCATAAACAAGCATATACCAACATAATAAATACATGTGCATAGGGTGAGTTCTATTTAGATACCAAAATATGAAAACTTGTGCTTAATATAGGTACTGAATTTTTCATATTTGAAAGCAGTTGAAATTGTTGAAACACCCTAATTCAGTCACTTTTTGTTTTCTGAGCATGTTGGTTATCCCGCAACCAAATATTCTGTTTACATTTCTCCTCCTCCTCCCCCCCCATCCCCCCCATTCCATTTTTTGATGGAGTAAAAATACTTGTGTACAGTAATTGATTTGACTGCATTATATTAAATAAAGGAGACCCAAGACACTTCGTGAATCAGAGTAAGAAATGAAATTATTGCTGTGTTATGAAAGGTGAAGTATATTTACTCAATTTTGCTTTTAAGTTTGGAATTTTCTTGGTACACTATCCCAGGCAGATTAATATTTTTGTGAGAGGTTTTTATTAATAAAATTCTCAACCTGTATTCTTGTTAATACTGTACATTTAAGCTGAAAATTTTATGTAAATCAAATTCAAATAAAGTTAAAAATATTTTAATCATTTAGTACATACCTGAACATTCCAAAAATAGAATATTTTCCAAGAAAACTTCCATACAATTTTATAAAACACCAAATGTACTTTTTTTGAAATTGTAATATATAATTTTAGGATGACTATACCTGCGGCTAAAAAAATATTTTGTACTTGTACTATACTTTTTAAAAGGATTTAAGACAATAATTAAGTAAATGTTTAAAAAACTACCTATAAAAAGACATACCATCATTTGGGAAGAATATGCAATCATAAGCTTGTTTATCCAACCTACACTGAAACAAACAATGGTATCAGTATTATTTTAGTTGATAATTTACATTGATTTTTTAAATTATTATAGTACACATGTATTAACCATCTTTTACTGCATGTGATTATGTACCATTGACACAAAAACCCTTTTGTTTTAATTATTAAACATCCCTTTGTATTAAACAAATTAATTAGCATAATCACGTCTATGTAATTTGCAGGGACTGAGAAAAAACATTACATCAATGAGAATTTTTGTATTAACGGGATTTTTACTAATAAGGTTTTACTGTAGATTGCTTTGTAATGTGTTTTAAATCTTTTGGGTGGTTTTTAAAATATAATTTAGAAACTAAATAAATTTTGAAGTAATTCGTTATCTCCAATCATACATATGGTAGTCATGTTCAAAGATTTTTCCTTTCAAAAATAATTTCACAGCAAGCATACAATCAGAATATTTTAAAACACTAAAAATAATTGGACCCAATTTGAACCCAATGTCACAGAAGGTAAAATAAACATTTTATACCATCAATTTCTCGGTCAATGCATGTTAAGGTAAGATTTTTTTTTTTTTTCCAGCGGGAATGCGAGAATATTTTGAAGACATCTACTGCAAAGTGAGGCAACACTCTCTCAGGACTTTCTGGACGGATGTGATTGACGATCCAGGTTTGAGCGACTTGATGGACGAGAGTAAGTTCAGCAACAAGAAGAAGAAGAAAGACGGTTCCTCGGTGGACGACGACGACGACGGCGCGAAGGGCGGGGCCGAGAAAGCGGGGGAGAAGTTCCCCGTCTACTGGGCGGACGGCAGCTCGAAGAAGGACGCCGCGGACGAGGTCCTGGGGAAGATCGTGTTGCCGGGGAAGCCCGACAGCAAGGAAGAAGCGCTCGCAGGCGCCAGCGGCTCGGCGGAGGGGACCAAGGCTTGCGGCAAGGTGTGCGGGACGGACGCTGCCACGGGGTCGGACAAGTCGAGTGGCGTGGGGAGTGTCAGCGGGGAGCCATCGGAGCTGGCGGGGGGTCCCGGTGCGACGCGGGAGGGAGCGAGGGAGGCAGCATCGCCGGAGGTGGCGTCCGGCGGTGGAGACGAAGGAAAGGGCGAGGCGGCGTGCGGCGGCCAGAGGACAGAGGAGGCGGAGAGGCTGGAGCGGGAGATGTCGGCGGCGACGGGCGGCTGCAAGTGCGAGGCGGCGGGGGCGGACTACGAGGAGGGGGAGGACGGGCTCCTGCAGGAGCGGCCGGGCCCGGGCAAGAGGCCGCGGCTGACGCTGCTCCCCGGGGACCGCGAGCTGTTCTGCCTGTGGCGGACGCTGGGCACGCAGGACGGCGCGGGCCAGCGCGTGATGCAGGTGGCCTCCATCCTGCGCAACCTGAGCTTCTCGGAGGAGAACGCGGCGACGCTGGGGCGGAGCGGGGCGTTCCTGCGCTTCGCGTTGCTGTGCGCGCGGTCGCGCTGGGGCCCGCTGCGCCAGGCGGGGCTTGACGCGCTGGGCAACGTGGCCCACGAGGTGCGGGTGGAGGACCCCGCCTCCGACCGCTACGGCGGCTGGCTGGTGGCGTCCCTGTCGCTGGGCGTGGCATCGCCCGACCGCTTCGAGGTGCTGTCGTGCCTGGAGGTGCTCAACAAGCTGAGCCAGCGCGAGGAGAACGAGGACGTCATGCTGCGCTGCGTCGACCAGAAGGTGGGTCCCTCGCTCCTCGCCGTCGTTACATGCAGTGCCTGAGAGACTTCATGCTCGTGCAGCTCCCGGACTGCAACACTGCACTCCTCACCGTCGACTGCTGCTACTGTAACATACAGTACCTGAACGACTTCATGCTCATGCAGCTCTTGGACTGCAATACTTCACTGTGTGCCGTAGACCGTGGCCATTCACTTTGTTTGTTAGTCTAGAAATTTAGATTTTAAAAAAAATTATACCGCCCTCGCAAAATGCAAAACTTTCAGGTGAGATATGTAGTGACTGTTGGTAAGCTTGAGAAAGTATGTATAATAAATAAAATAAATGCTACAAACCGTGTCATTGTGAGAGTTACCATAGTTTCCCTGATGTAAAGTTAAAAAGAAGACGTTACTGCAACTTGACGTGCCTTTGAAGATGTTTGAACCAGCATTCATTCTTACGTCAGAGCACAGGCTCCCCATGGTATTCAAACAAATAAAAACCTTATTATTTAAATTGTGTATAATCAGTGGGCCAGTCTTTCAGGTTTGGCAGGCCACATTTAGCCTGCAGGCTGCCAAATTAATAGCCATGATTTAGACTGATTCGTTTTCTTCCATCTCAAAAATGTGCTTCTATTTGCTTATAGAACTGTCAGAATCAATATTTGTAAAGAGTGACATATGCTAAAATATTTCGTATATAGTTGTAACGTGACTCGGTACACATTTTAATGTACTATTCACTAAAGATTGTTTGTTAGTGATAATTTATACCCGAGGTCTCTTATGACGCATTGTAAAACCGAAGGACTCCGTACTCAGTCAACGATGAAATGACTCATGTTTGCCTTGTCGTCTTTGGCCAATGTTTGTGGTCAATGAATTCTTATTAAAATTTCCAAAAGGGTTTCAAAACCTCAAATATGAAATTTAGGTACTTCTTCACTACGTTATTTACTAAGTTTTCAAACCATCATCCAACTGCAACCATGACTGTCGTTGCTGCATTTTTATATCACCCCAGGAGAAAAGCAGCCATGTGATCTAACCAATCGTTAACATTATATTAATTAACAAGATACTTTGCAATATGAATACTCAAATAACCAAGCAAAAATTAAATAAATACCGCTTTCAGCACCATTACCAAATTAAATCTTAAGTAAAGTATGATCAAACAACACATTGCTGCACATGAATATCTATAAAACTGATAAACAGTGTTATCTCTATGTTACCAAAAAAACCTAACCCAGCATTAAATATGAGCATAAACCATTGTAATTATACACATAAATGTTTTATACTTCAGGAGGGCAGGGGCTTGCACCTCTGCAATTGATGTTTAATTAAGTTTCGTTTCTGGGTTTGGTTACAAGTTTTCATTTTTCGTGTACATGCTTGAATGGTGTTTGATGCTAGTCGACTCCTGTCCAACGCTCCTAGCTGCTACTGGGCAGTAGCAGGGACTATGTGTGTCAGCATCTGCCATGTTGGTCCGTGGCCGCAGGTTTACGACCAGGTGTGCCAGTTCCTGACGCTGCACGACATCATGCTGCTGATATACACCCTGGAGTGTCTGTACTCGCTGTCGTCGCTGGGCGAGCGTGCCTGCAACTGCATCGCCCGGGTCCACGGGGCCATCGACACGCTCGTCTCCCTCATCACGGTCGAGGTGAGTGAGCGATCAGGTCCCACTGGAGCACGACATCACGCTGCTGATGTACACCCTGGAGTGTCTGTACTCGCTGTCGTCGCTGGGCGAGCGTGCCTGCAACTGCATCGCCCGGGTCCACGGAGCCATCGACACGCTGGTCTCCCTCATCACGGTCGAGGTGAGTGATCGATCAGGTCTCTCTGGAGCACGACATCACGCTGCTGATGTACACCCTGGAGTGTCTGTACTCGCTGTCGTCGCTGGGCGAGCGTGCCTGCAACTGCATCGCCCGGGTCCATGGGGCCATCGACACGCTCGTCTCCCTCATCACGGTCGAGGTGAGTGATCGATCAGGTCTCTCTGGAGCACGACATCACGCTGCTGATGTACACCCTGGAGTGTCTGTACTCGCTGTCGTCGCTGGGCGAGCATGCCTGCAACTGCATCGCCCGGGTCCACGGGGCCATCGACACGCTGGTCTCCCTCATCACGGTCGAGGTGAGTGATCGATCAGGTCTCTCTGGAGCACGACATCACGCTGCTGATGTACACCCTGGAGTGTCTGTACTCGCTGTCGTCGCTGGGCGAGCGTGCCTGCAACTGCATCGCCCGGGTCCACGGAGCCATCGACACGCTGGTCTCCCTCATCACGGTCGAGGTGAGTGATCGATCAGGTCTCTCTGGAGCACGACATCACGCTGCTGATGTACACCCTGGAGTGTCTGTACTCGCTGTCGTCGCTGGGCGAGCATGCCTGCAACTGCATCGCCCGGGTCCACGGGGCCATCGACACGCTCGTCTCCCTCATCACGGTCGAGGTGAGTGATCGATCAGGTCTCTCTGGAGCACGACATCACGCTGCTGATGTACACCCTGGAGTGTCTGTACTCGCTGTCGTCGCTGGGCGAGCGTGCCTGCAACTGCATCGCCCGGGTCCATGGGGCCATCGACACGCTCGTCTCCCTCATCACGGTCGAGGTGAGTGAGCGATCAGGTCTCTCTGGAGCACGACATCACGCTGCTGATGTACACCCTGGAGTGTCTGTACTCGCTGTTGTCGCTGGGCGAGCGTGCCTGCAACTGCATCGCCCGGGTCCACGGGGCCATCGACACGCTCGTCTCCCTCATCACGGTCGAGGTGAGTGATCGATCAGGTCTCTCTGGAGCACGACATCATGCTGCTGATGTACACCCTGGAGTGTCTGTACTCGCTGTCGTCGCTGGGCGAGCGTGCCTGCAACTGCATCGCCCGGGTCCATGGGGCCATCGACACGCTCGTCTCCCTCATCACGGTCGAGGTGAGTGAGCGATCAGGTCTCTCTGGAGCACGACATCACGCTGCTGATGTACACCCTGGAGTGTCTGTACTCGCTGTTGTCGCTGGGCGAGCGTGCCTGCAACTGCATCGCCCGGGTCCACGGGGCCATCGACACGCTCGTCTCCCTCATCACGGTCGAGGTGAGTGATCGATCAGGTCTCTCTGGAGCACGACATCATGCTGCTGATGTACACCCTGGAGTGTCTGTACTCGCTGTAGTTGAGCGATCAGGTCTCGGCCGGAGTTTTCGCTAGCGGAAAACTTGGCGGACTCGGCCGTGAGTTGGTGGGTACTCGATAGGTGTATGCTCGTTTCTCCGCCACCCGTTCGTTCCACGAATGTTCCGTTCTCATCTCACCACACTGTTTTCCTAGTAAGCCTTATTTAAAATGTTCACTTGTTTAATGTGATGGTGACATGTAGATTTCAAAAGTTGTGTTTGTTGATGTAGCCATTCTTATGCGACCTGAAACACAGCTGTTTATTTCACATCCCAGTTTCATGTTGAACTCCATGTCAGTTGGTGATGGGGCTGAATTTAATGTAATGCAATTTAAGAAGAAAAAACACATAACTTTGCGTTTATTAGTAAACACCCTGATATGGGAGGACGCGACTGTATTGTGACGGTGGTGTGTAGGCGCAGAGCTACGGCCCGCAGGCCTGCATCCTCATGCGGGTGGTGGAGACGGTGTCCGGGGTGCAGTCGGTGGGCACTGGGACGACCACCACGGCCGCCGCGATGACCGGGGGGCCTCCGCCCCCGGCGGTCCTGCCCACGACGGCCCAGCTGCGGCCCAGCGCGCCCGTCACGCCCCAGCGCCAGCCCACGCCCCACAGTGAGTGTCCAGCCCCCTTCACTGACGGAGCTTCCCATCGAATAGATTGAATAAATGAAATGAAGTGAACTTACATGAAAAAGCATCAAAAGAACCCATTATTAACTAAAAAAAAGTGTACTTTAATAAAAATGAATAAATTGAATAAATATAATGAAGTAAAATTACATGAGAAAGCATAAAAAAAAACCATTATTAACTAAAAAAAAGTGTACTTTAATAAAAATGAATAAATTGAATAAATATAATGAAGTAAAATTACATGAAAAAGCATCAGAAGAACCCATTATTAGGGGCATGCAAATTTCGCGAAAATATTTCGAGACTGGATGAAACTTGAAAACACTGTAGCACACCGTCTTGTGTTTTCGTGATCGGGTCGAGTTTCTCCCCAGGTACACGTCGATCGTAACGACACCCGATCACAGTGATTCAGTGCGGAAGCAAACACGCGTCCTGAGTCGCTCGGTCAAACAAGGTGACGACTTCTCTCGCAGACGGCCGCCAATCGCAAGTAAAGAAACCGCATGTGTGGTTATACCTTGTTCCAGTCTAATAAGTGATCAGATATTTTCGCGAAAAGTGCCTGCCCCTACCCATTATTAATGAAAAAAGTGTACTTTAATAAAAACAAATTTCAATGATTAAGTGCTTTAATTGTAACGAAATAAATCAAAAGGAAAGAACTGAAATGTGTCGAAAGGTTACCTAACTGTACATATTAATGTAAAATAACCGAAATAATCTACAACGATACTAATAGAAAAAGAAATACATCCTTATATACCGAAATGAGTCGAAAACCTTAATAAGACTAACAAAATCACATGATACAATACAAATAAATTGAGAAACTTAACGTAGAAGGATACCAGAGTTCTGGCGGAACTAACACAACCTGGTGCATCAACGAAGTAATACATTTTTCAGCAGTTTTCAGTTTTAACTAGATAGACGAGTTTGTAAATTTTTTGGGTCGACTCAAGCCTAGCCGAGTTCAGTTCCAGTAAATGATACCTTTGAGTCGAGTCCACGCTTGATAATTCTTTAGTTGGTAGTAGTCCTTGAAAATCGATCTAAGCTTAAGTAATTTTGAACAATTTTGTTTTTGTTTTAAATGAGTCCCTGGATAGTAAATTGTAAAAGAAAGTGTCTATTCTAGAGGTAGTTTACCTTTTCAACAACTGGTGTGGTTAGGTTAGGTTTGCTTCATTACAAATGTTTGAATGGTTGGTTAGGGTTAGGTTAGCTGCATCAAAAATACTGTAAAATTATTTGAATGGTTATCTAGACTGGTGATTTTAAATTAGCTACCTTTTAAATATGTATTTTGTATTGTTATCATAGTTATTCCAACATCTTAACAAATTTTCTCAGAATTTGACATTATTTTTAATGTACCTAACCTAACAACTTGTTAAAATGGAGAACTACTGCTAAACTACTTGTAGTATCTCAATGTCCTCTTGGAGAACGACTTGAAAACATGGAAAATTAACTCTGGATTACCATTCCTTTTCTTCAAAAAAGAGCAAATGTAGTTAGTGTTAGTATTCGAGGTCGAATCAAATACGAATACCGTGTTTTATCGCATAATTGTCACACATTTTATACTAAAATCAAGTTTGGTAAGTAAGCGTGCGACTTTTATCAGAAAAAAAATTTGTTAGATAAAGTTATTCATAAAAAAAAAATTTACGGAAAGTACGTTTATTTAAATAGTAGATTAAACAAAGCACGCCAAAAAATTTAAATTAATAAGTCATGCAACAAAAACCTTTCTTCTACTTTAAATAGAAAAACATAATCTGTGACGCGAATGCGAGCCCGAACTAACGCATAACTATCGTCGTAGTGCACACTTATCACGAAAGAGTGCGGGCCGTCAAATGCAGTTAACTCGGCGCTGGACAGAGAGCGCGCGCGTTGCATGCATTCGGCGAGTTGATCGATATTCGACTGCGTGTGCGCGCTCTATACTGAAAAGCAACATGAATGATGCCAACTAGCGCTGGCTACATTTTTTTATGAGCGGTACACCGCGGCGAGGCAGACGAACACGTCTCTAAAAAGAAAATTTACACGTCATAGACGACTTCGTATTTCCGTTAATTAAATAAGTATATGGTATTGTCCGAATAAACATTAGATTTCTACTTTAAAATACATATTTTTATACCTACACAAAGCTCTCGGAATCTAATAGCGGGACCAAAAACATCATGTGACGTTTACACGAGAGGTTTTTTTTATCCAAATTGTGACGCCCTAAAATATCGGTGCGAGGATTATGCGATAAAACAGGGTAGTTTGTTCTTTGGCTCGTCGGAGAGTGAGTGTGTTCCGGAGAGCTGAGCTGAGATGTGTGTGTGTGTGTGTGGTGCTGTAGAGATGGTGATAGGCGCGCCGCAGCCGGCGGTGGCGACCCCGGTGGCGATGGGGGCGGGCCACGGCCACCAGGCGGTGACGCAGCAGTACTTCCACCACCACCACCAGCAGCAGCAGCAGCAGCAGCAGCAGCAGCAGCAGCAACAGCAGCAGCAGCAGCACCAGTTTGTGCTGGAGAACGAGCAGTTTGCGCTGGCGTGGCTGCGGTCGGCCTACGAGCCCCACACGGGCTCCCGCCTGGAGCAGGGCGAGGTGTACAAGCAGTACCTGACGGCGTGCGCCAAGGTGGGGCGGCGGGGCGTCATCGCGCCCCTCCACTTCCCCCGCTGCGTCAGGTGAGCTCCTCCTTCCCTCCCCTACTTCCTCCTCCACGCTCGCCGCCCTCTCGCTCCGAGGGCGAGCGACTACACAGCTCCGGTACTAGGCCTCCAGCGAGATGTAGGCGCCAGCAGTGCCGAGGGCACAGCACACTGCCAACTGTCTGGTCGGCTGAGGAGGTGACTATGCTGGGTTGGTGGTCCCAGCCGCTGGTCGTCTCCGAAGCTCCAATACCCTCCCGATCAAACAACAGGGAGTGATCCCTAACAGTTCCGTAGTTTAACCCTTTGAGGCACACAGAAATATATTAAAAATAAATTGGAATCTATTGTGTAACTTTTAGCAGACGTGGCGGAAGGAAAAATTAAAGCAGCCAATGTTGCTTGTTCTTGTTAGGATCGCCAGATAGCAACACAAGGCTTACGCGAGGTATTTCGGCAATACCACTGAAACATTGCGAATAGTAAAATTTTTTCAAAGTGGTATTATAGAAATACCACTACAAAACAAAGGTTTATAAAAGCTCTGGAATGTCTTAAAACAGTACAGGAAGATACTCCCACACTACCCTTCAAGGGCGCACATTGGGAGGGGAACGTTCGTTGAGAATATGCCGGCCGCAAGGTCGGACTATATCTACCTCTCGCTGTTCCTAGGCCGCTGGCCTGTGCCGAAGCTCTGATACCCTCCAAATCAAAGCACGTTGCATTGAAAGTGCATTTAATTGAATAGCAAGACTATAAAAAAAGAACACCAAATTATTTAAATTAATTAGGCATGCGACAAAATCGTAGTTAAACTTAAAAACAGAAAAACTAAGATCGAGAGCCGTAACTAACTTAGTTTTCCCTTAAGTATCAACGTGGTGCTAATGAATAATGGATTTCAACTTTAAATAATTATTTTTTGGAGGAAAAAAAAAAGGCACATCTTACGACAGAAATGGCAGAACTGAAACATTTTACCATACTGAACGCAATCCCTCCCATTCTGTATATTAAAATCTCTGGAATGTTTATCAGAGAACTGGGATGTTACTCCCACCCTACCCGTTTAGGGCGCACATGTGGGAGGGGAATGCGAGAACACCGGCCGTAAGGTCGGAATAATCTGCCACTCGCTGTTACTCATTCACGTCTCTTCCTGGTTGTTGTAGTTGCATTCCCGATTAAACAGTTTTTTTTTTTTTTTAGTTTTTTTACCTACGCGATTTTTAGTTTTTCTCTTCACTCTTACACCTCCTGGTGTGATATCACTCCCATTCCAAAGTTTAGAATGATTAACTAACTATCTGTATCACCATCAATTTTTTTTTCTCTTCTTTATGATTCCAGTACATTATAAAAAGTATCTTGTGTCCCTAGCAATAAGATGACAGGTGTTTTCACTGTTCAGTTTGGTTTGTTTGGCAACCGTGGTTTGTTCTGGTCCCCCGCAGGTCCGTGTTCGGGTCAAACGTGGGGCCGATCCAACAGAAGCCGGCCGGCGGGAGCGTCGGCGGCGCCGGCGGCGGGAACAACGGCTCTGACCAGACGTTGTCCTTCTACGAGGGCATAAAGGTGCGCGCAAACCCGTTCCCCATCGGTGTGCTGCAGGCGTCGGGCATAGCCCCCGCCTCTCCCCAGCCCCCCGCCGCGGCGAGGAAGCAGGCTGCGGCGGCCCCAGTCCCGGTCCCGGTCCCCAAGACCCAGGCCCCTCCCCCCGCCCCCACCCCCGCGCCCGCGGAGCTCGTGCTAGACACGTCCGTGCCCTTGGTGCCCGCCCCGGCGTCCCCCATCCTCAAGGCCCAGCTCAGCGCGCCCCCCAAGCCTAGGGATAGCGCTGCCAAAGGCGATGTTAAGAGCCAGGTATGTTTCTTTTCAGTTCATTCTCTCTTTCTGTTTATCCTTACTTGCATTGTTTTCCGAGTGAAACTTCTTCGAACCACAACCTTTGAATATATATATACTGTATAGAAGTCGCGAGTGGATAGGATTTACTCTACGTTTTTCAGGAGCGTATGATGAGCAGCTTGGGAACTTTACCGCTGCAGGGCGCTGCCGTAACGACCTGTATCGGTCTTAGTTTGTTATTTGCACGTTAGAGCGCAGCACTGTCGCCCGCTGTCATTCCCCCGCACCCCGCTCCCATAATTCACTGCAGCTCAAGGTCGTTCCGCGGGAGGGGGAAGGGGTGTTTGAAGAGTTTGACACTTGTCCGCTAGGGACCACCGCAAGTCGATGCCCTAGAGATGGTGGCGATTGCGGCGGTGAATTAACCAACTACCTCAAAACCATATTAGAAATTTTAACCTGGGCTGGCGACTTCTATACAGTATATATATTCAAAGCCACAACTGACTTATGGCAGCAAACGGAGAAAGCGAAAATCATACGCTCATTCCTGCATACACTTGCATGCTAAATGGGCATGTCGCATGGATGTCGTACATGAACGAATGCGTGTGCAAAATGTATGTGTGAATGTGCGTATTGATGAACATTTAATTAGCAACCAGGTCTTTTCATTTGACATTAAGGGTGAAGGGGAAAATATTTTGTAGTTTTCTTGAGTGATGACAAGAAGTTTCACTTACAACACGTGAGAGTTTCACTCATCATTTTTTTTTAATTTTGCCATTGGTGTCTCTTCAGTTGTACTTTTAAGTTTTGTATAAAAAAATTTTTTTGTGTTGTTCAGTTTTATTTTTGAAGTAATTTTGTTTTGACTGAGTTTAGTTTTCTATTCTCGGTTACATATTGTTCCTTTAAATTATGTCCAGAGCATTAGATTTATTTTTTGACAGTTACTTGAGGTGGTTATTAGAGGAATAACTTGAAATGATTGATTACTGATGGTTAAAAAATGGACTTTGTGTGTTGTGGTGTACTTGTAGATCTCCCAGTTAAACTGCCGGTGGTTAGTTTAAGTAGAGAGATCTACTTTACACTTGTATTCCCAACCTCAGGACTTTGATTTTCAATTGCAGCCAAAAGGCAAGAGACAATTGTAAATGAATATGATATTGCTGGAGGGTAGTTTTTAAAATTACTTCATTTTCTAGCTTTTGGGATGTGGTTTCAATCGTTATCTTTGAATTTATCACAGACGATCACCATTGTAGGTGTACCTTCAGTCATGTGAAATGGTGACTAGTGTCCTGGTGTGGAGTTTTATATTAAAATCAGTTTTATCCAAATAATAAATTGAATTTTAAAAAAACATCAATAAGGGACTTAAAAGCAAAAAAACTTACCAAAACAATCTTTGATCAAAATTCTTTTAAACAATCTCTAACCCATGTACATAAATAAAAATGCCTAAGTGAGACTTTAACGTGTATCGTGTAAAATTTCTGAAAATGGGTTGAGCTGGCTTGGATATTAAACGCCTCACATATTGGTGTTAAAAATATCTCCATTTTTGCATTATCTAGAAGTGTCATGCGAGAGAGAGAGAGTTTTGTACAGTTGGGTTACTTCAGTACTTGCTTGTGGCATTATTACTTCTTGACAAATCATTTTATCTCTCACAGTTGCAAACTTGTGTGGTGTGTGCCAATGTCTATCTTGAATAGAATCGATCAATTTGCCTTGCATTAAAAGCTGTAAATACTCAAAGTTGTTAAATTTTTTGTTTTGGAGAACATTAAGTAAAGAACATACTAAATTGCTTTAGAAAATAAAGGAAATTTAATAAGAGTACGAATGTTTTTAATTTATTATGTGTGATGTTTTTTATTACCTTTTGACATTAAAAATTTTGTTTCTACTTTATATTTTTTACTCTTTTTAATTTTTACATTATAGTTACGCATTTGGCAGTGTGTCTGTCGTGACTAGAAAAAAAAATGATACAATTGTGTATCAATTTCTTTTTTCTGTGTGTGTCACAATATCCTGGAATATGCTCACCTCATTGTATGCATTCATTATTGTGCATGATTGTTTTACCTGTTGTGTTTCACCTTGTTAGAATGGCTTCTATGTCCACACCACCATTTGTGCAGACTTTCCAACTCGACATATTTACTGCCGTGACATTCAAAATTAGCTTGACTTGCAAAATACATAATTAGCTTCATGTGAGCTAGTGAAACTATAATTTTAAGTTTGTAATAAATTGGTTTTTACATTAAATCAGATTTTTTTTTTCTCCTTTGCAACATATGAATGAATATTGTAACACCATCAGTGATTTATTTTAATATTGCAAGGAAATTAATATTCTATTACTGTGTTTTATTGCATAATCATTGCACTGTTATTTTAGAGCATCAAAGTTTGCATAAAAATCGGATGAGGTTTTTGGTCTCACAGTTGGTTTCCAAGTGCTCTGTGGGGGTAATAAACATGACCTTGCCAAAGATCACATAACAAAGCACCGTGCTACAGTAATCAGTTTTCAAGTTGCTATCAGGCAGTTATAATGGGAAAATACACTAATTACAATTATAGTAAATATTGTTTAAGATGTACCCGCACTATATTTCCCGTTCAGTATGTCCAGAGGTTTCAGTCCTGCCATTTTCTTGGTAAGATGTACCTTTCCTCCCTCCCCTCCCCAAAAAAAAAGTATTTTAAAGTTGAAATCCATTATTCATTAGCACTACGTTGGTACTCATGAGAACACCAAGTTAGTTACGGCTCACATTTTCTGTTTTTAAAGTTTAACTATGTTCTTGTTGCATTGACTGATTAATTTAAATAAATTGGTTTTCTTATTTTTAATACCGTGCTTTTTAATTAAAATGCACTTCCAATGCAACGTGCTTTGATTTTTACGGAAATACTACCTCGGCAAAAAAAAAAATTCTTTTCTCGCGTGAAGATCGCAACCCATTCTTTTCAAATTTGACTTTACGGTGAAATGTGTGGTGATTGTGTGATGAAACGCGATACTCGTGCGTCGTGGAAGCGTGTGTCGGGAGTGGCAGGCCTGCACGAGGTGGTGGTGGCGTGTGTGCGTGTGGGGAGAGGGGAGAGGTGACTACGTTGTGCCTGGTGTCTCGCCGGGGGGCGAAGGTGTCGTCCCACCCGCACCTGACGCAGGCCCTGCTGGGCGCGGGCGGCCAGGGGCAGGGCCAGGGCCAGGGCCAGGGCCAGGGCCAGGGGCAGGGGCAGGGCCAGGGGCAGGAGGCGGGCCCCGGCAAGGAGGGGGGGGCGTGCAACAACAGCACCTCCCTCATCAAGAGCCTCCTCGCCACCAAGGTAACCCCGGCCGGGGACAGCCCTCCGCCCACCTCTAGCATGGTGCCTGCGAGTGTGTGTGCCGCCAGTAACAGCTCGCCGCAGGTAATCACCACTAACGACCGCACGTGCGCGGCGAGCCCCTCCCGCCCTCCCGTCGGCCTTCCCGCTACAGCTCGGACCCTCGCGTGTCGTGGAACTAGCGTGTTTGTCCTCAATCTTGGATATTTTTTAGTCTTAGTTTAGTTGGGTGGTAAACGTGTTGATAGCATAACAGAAATAAATACGTTCAACGTAAACGGACTATACACACAACGATAACTTAGTGGTGGTGTGTTCATGGGGAGAGGGGTTAAAATGACATGTGGGATCTTAAATCCAGGACGAAGTTTTCCATTGTTTTTTTTTTATCCCTCATAAAATACAAGATCTGTGTCCACTCAAGATGATTAATACCTTTTGTCACAATTTTTAAAAAAAACGTATGTAGTAGCATCTTTTCTGCTGCCTACCAAGGACGTGGTATACGCGATAACTGGAACTAATATTCATCACGTTAAGGGGGTTAGAGGGAGGGAGTGTCGAACGATAGATCCTGGTCAGGATAATGGCAGGATGCCTTACTTTTGACATAATGGAGATTTTTGTTCCCAGCATATTTATGAAACCTAGAAAATTGCCAGCAATTACCTTTTCAATGCAATTTGGGATTAGTTCATTTTCACTATTGTTTTGTATAGATTACATTATATATAATTACATCTGCAACTATGATAAAATATTCGTGTGAATTCAGAAAAAGAACGATAATTACAATGCCAGTGTTATATTTATGCCATGATTTTGATGGTTATAATGATTTTTAGTCACGTTATGCAATTGGAATAGTGAATGATTGAAAACAGACCTTCATGCCCAATAACTGATAATGTTAACCATCTAAATAAACAGTTATTAAATGGGAACCATATCTGGTATTGGAAAATAAACCATTTTGCTCATACCTAGCTGCATGTAATGCTGGCAAGCAACGTTAACGATTCAGACAGGAAATTCTAGCGGCGGGCACATGAAGGTCTGTGTGATTTACATCCAGAGGTTTTTGTTAATTGGAATGCGAATATTTTATTTATCATCGCTCTGTATTGTTTTTTAAGGATTCTGCGGTAAATTTTGTGTCCAAGTTTTGTGTTATAAGTTTATTTTCAACGTGAAGAACGTTAGAAAACACGAATTTGCTAGATCGGAGGTTTGATGTTTACACATCACTGATAAGTACTGATTCTTTTTCCCTCCCTTCCTTCCTTCCTTCCTCCCTTCCTTCCATCGCTGTGCGCGTGTTATCTTAAGTAATTTCTATCCTAACAATTAAGTTTATGTATTTGTATTGTTATTGCATTGTTTTATACCTAGATTGGGAAATTAAATATGCTATCATTGTCTCAAGTTATTAAGTTTTGTGCAAGTCTGTAGTTTGCAAGTTTTTTTATTACGATTTCTCACATTTCTTAGTTGGTTTTTATTTATACATACATGCATGTAGATTGTGTAGCACTAAAACTAACTTAATTTACCATTTTTGTTGTAGTTACTTTTAAAGTTGTGTTGTAACTTAACAAGCACTGATCAGGGTGTCTACAACCCTGGAAAACCTGGAAAAATCGGGGAATATTGTAATCAGGAAAAAATCAGGGAATTTTTGTTTGGTAGGTTGTAGTTGGCAATACGTTTCTTGTTTATTGATGAGCTCGCATTGACGTAGCATCAAGTGTATATCCCCTCCCGTTTTTTATTTTTGAATGGCAAATAACGAACAGTTCGCACGTCCATTTCATTTTACCATCGGATTCGGAAGTGGCGTCAAATCACGTGATACAAACTGGTTCAAGCTGGTCTGTTATCCTGCTGACGGTACTTGCTGCAGCATGTGCTTCCCGCGTTTGGATAAGACCAAGTGGTTTCAGCTTACTTAACATCAGTGTTCTTGGGGCATACTGCAAGCATTTTTGGGAGCTCTCTCCTCTGTTAACATTCGAAATATTCTGCAGGTATCTATGGATAGCCCCAACGTAAACTGGGCATTTTTGTTTGCTTTGAAGATACATATCACAGACACTTTTGGTGAAGATTTGCCCTCATTGCTAGAAATTGGTAGCTGTGGGCTTCATACGGTCCATGGTGCTTTCAAAACTGGAATTTCTGCTACACAATGGGCCTTTTTTAGTTTTTTGAGGTACAGTTACTATTTGTTTAAGCATGTAGTCTGCAAGGAGGGCAGATTAGATTAGAATAACTGGATCAGAGCTTTTTCCCAAGAAATTTTGTGCAATCAGATGGTTAAAAAATACTGCAGTTGCTGAGCGTGCCATGAAAACGTTACCCCACCCAAATAAATTTGTTAGTGAAGTTTCTATTTCATCTGTCTCTTTCAATGTAGTGAAAAGTGCTCTTGAAGATTATCTTCTAGAAGTAAAATTGACATCCTTCCACTCTTTGGCTTTAGAGCTGGAATTGTTTCTTACAATGTTCCAAAGTGAAGCACCCATGGCACCTTTTCTCATAGACATTTTATTAGCTTTGGCAGGAAAGTTTTTGAAACCAGAGGTACTGAAGAGCTTTAGGGTGAAACACAATGTATCTCGATTGGATGTAGATAACCAGGAAAGTCTATTGACTGCTAACAATATCAAGTTGGGTTATGCAGTACGCCATGCCACCAAGAAAGAGAAAGTACCAGAAAAGCCTGTCCTGTTACTGAAAAATGATGTTAGGACTTGTCTAAAGGTTATGGTAAAAAAACTCCACTGAAGTACAAACTTACCAAGGGAATTTCCTGCTTATGTCCATCTGTGGCTTTATATTCGGGTGTGAGGAAACAGTGTGTGAAGTACTGTTTAGAATGTTGTCTTCAAAACAGGTGGCTATCAGGACAAGAAGCTAATAACATTGAGCGATCATATGAGTTGGTATGTTCCTCGCAAGATTCTGAAGCACTGTTCTCGTCTTTTTCTCGAGAAGACGGGCGCCTTGATCACTTGTGGATGCTCATTCTTAAGGCAGATACAGTAGCTGCCAAAACAGGCTTTCTAAAGTATGTGAGGATGATGTTGGTACTTTCCCATGGAAATGCATCATTGGAAAGAGGATTTTCAGTGAATTATAATCTGCTGACTGAAAACTTGCAGGAAGAAACACTGATTGCACAAAGACAAGTTTACGACTTTATTCAACGTTCTGGAGGTGTAGAGCATGTGGATATCACCAAGTCCATGTTACAGTATGTAAGAATTGTTAGTTGTAGGCATAAGGAAGCCCTGCAAACAAAACAAAACAAAAAGAAAAGGAAGCTACAGTAAAGAAGGCAGAAAAAAGAATAGTTGAAGAGGAGATCAAGGCATTGCATTTGAAGAAGGCTCGAATGTTGGATTTGGCTCGTTCTGAAGCAAGTGCAATAGACGCAAAAGTTGAGTCACTGCGAAATTGATGGGAGCTTCCTTTTACTAATATTTTTGCAAAAGTAAGTGTGTGAAATATTTGTAGCAGAATGTTTTATTTGCCATCAATTGAGTCACTTTGGCCATGTCTGGAAGAAGGTAATTTTTTTATTAATTTAAGTAATTTGAAATACTTTGAAACCCGTCAATGTACTGTTGGTTTTTTTCATTTTCGTGGGATGTCGTAATTGTGTTAAATAAAAACTGGAAAAATTCAGTTTTAGAACTGGAAAAATCAGGGAATTTAATTTACTAAATCTGGTAGACACCCTGACTGATTTTTTAATTTTATGCAATTTAAATTCTCTGTTGGTGTTATTTTTTGCAACAGTAGAAATATTTTGAAGTTTTCAATGCATGAACTATTGGGCCATTTCATATTTTCTGCAGTCAAACCTTCATTCTTTGTTAAGGACCAAATATTGTTACTTATGGTTATGAATGCTTAATAACCATGGATAACTTGTGAATATAGTTAATAAACATGGTTAGACCAAATAATTTATAATGACTCTTTATTGTATTTTATTTCCTCAACTATTTTATAACCGTAACCACTCAAGTTTAGTTTGTGTATATTAAAAAAATAAAATAATCCACATTTTTTCAGATATATTTAGAAAAATATTGTGCAAGGGGGGAGGGGGGGGGGGGTTATGATGCCAAGTTAGCAGTTAGAAATTAATAATTTTGTTGATGGTGTGTGACAGCCGTTTCTCCATAAAAAAAATATGTATTATTAAATGGCATTTTGGATTATCAGAAACATTCTTTCTGGATTTTAAGAACACTTGATTATGAGTAGGGAAATGAAATCAAAAGAAATTTTGCATTGAAATGCATAAAAATTATAAATATTGAAATGAATATTATATATTTGCTGTAACAATTTACAACCATCTCAAATCTCAATAATATTCCTTTAATAATTACACATTTTTAATTTACTAAACCACAAACTGGATACATTTATTAACTTCATTAAACCACAAATTAAAATTTTAAAAATTCCGTAAATTGGAGGCAGGTAAAGTGTCCAAGCATGTCCAAAACGTGATAAAGCCTTTCTTGTTTGTTTGCTTACCTTTGTCGAAATGAATGTCATGAGAGAGTTCACGCAAAGTACGTTCTTCTACTTTACTTTGGTATCTCGCCGAACTTGTTGCGTCCTTAAAATGTGTGCATTGGTGTCGGGATCAACAAATTTCATTCGGTGATTAACCCTAAGGTGATCGTAATTAATTGTTCCTTAACAGACAATTATAGGGCCTAACAATCACCAATAATTATCACTCCCAGCAAAACATTGTTTTTCAGCATCATAGGAGTGTTGCTCTAATGCTATCTTCAGCGGGTAAAACAAGTATTTTATTTGTATCTCTCTCGATTACGTCAAAAACCCACTGTGTGTCTATTACAAACACTTTGTACCGATTTTTCATTTGCATATGTTGACAAAACATTCATATATGTATTTCTCAAGGTAAAACTGCTTACAAGGCATTTTTTGTTTTTATTCAGTTCAGCACACATGCGGTATAGTTAAGAACAGATAGTTTCTTACCATAATACTTTAAATTGACTATTCACTTTTAAAATGCCATGTATCTTATTGAAAATATTTTTTGAAGTTTAATTTCACGTTCCTTACTCGCTTTCCTAAACATTTGTTTGTTCCCCGTTGGCAACGTAACCTTTCGCTTTAACGTTTGAGGATAAGATTCAAAGAGCTACAAAAAAATTCAAATAATGAGTTCCAATTATCATGCAACCTAACACACTCACACATGTCCTGTGAACAGCCACCATGCAGCTTTTTTTGTTTAAACCTGTTAAGAAGAGTGAATTTCACATGTTGGTAATACAGGGTGGCGACCAACCGGGAAAACCAGTCAGGGAATTTTGCCAGCAGGGAAAAGTCATGGAAAAGTCAGGAAATTTTTTAAATAGTCAGGGAAAAAATTAAATCTTGTCTAAAGTTCCTGCTGCAGCATTTTACAGCTTAATATTATTCATAGTCTTTGTTAATTTGTTAATTGTATGTAGTGAATTATTAACTGAAATTCTGAATACTATATTTTATACAAAGTTTGACATTTTAATGAAGCCATTTTTGATGTCGCGGGTCCATGAAAAACTCTGCTGTGTTTGCGTTGCTGATAACAGCTGGCTGGCGTGCACGCGCATGCATTGTATTGCCACCATAGTCATGGTACGTGTACCAAATTATTCTATGCTTACTAGTTTTATAGCTCATAGTACACCGAGATGACCGAAATAGTTTTATTTTTGTTTCTCGTATTATTGGCAACTGTGGTACAAGTACACGAACGTTTTGGGATGAAAACGTGAGTGCTTTTTTTTTGTTGCCAGTCGTGTTGTGTAGTGCTTCTCTACGTTTTACTTTTCAGATGTACTATTTATTTCATTTTGCTGTCCTCTTTGTTTAAACGTTTTGAATAGTGGCGTGTACATGTTTTCAGTATTATTTAGTAAGCTAGTCGGGCTTTGTTCTAAAGATAAAAAGGAGAGAATAGAAGTAGTAGACAAAGATGGGGGGAAAAATGTGCGCGGGATCAGATATGAACGTGTGGGCTTGGGAAGAATATTGCCGTTGCTGAAAGCTAAGAGTAAAGGTGATTAATAAGTTAAAGTGTTTATTCGGTTATATTCAAATTTTTAGCCCATTACTTTTATGGAGTAAAACATTTTTTTTAAAATGAATTCCAATACAGGATAAGAAAAGTGAAAGGTAAATATTAAGAGTAGCTAATCATTAGACTTGCGCATAATAGTTCGCGACCGGGAGCGCTCCTATTAAAAACGTTTACACAAAGAGGACAGCAAAATAAAATAAATAGTACATCTGAAAAGTAAAACGTAGAGAAGCACTACACGACTGGGAACAAAAAAAAAAAGCACACACGTGCGAACTAGGACGCTCTTTTAGTTCGTCCGCTCCCATCTCGAATTCAAAGAAGACAGGTCACAGATAGTTCGTTCGCTTTGCTACCGCTACTGCAGGCGATCTTCTTTGTATGTTATAGTAGTTATTTTTTATAATGATCAGTGTTGTGAACGCCTAGACTATTATCCTTTTTTGGGTTATTATACATCAAATGAGTAAATAAAACAATAATTTACATAATTGGGTAAAATGGCGTATATAACAGTTGTTTTTAATCTTCACTTAACATATAATATAATCTAAAAAAATTAATTTTTAAAAGGATTTATTTTATAGCTAGTTAAAGAAATATTATTTATGAAATGTGTTTATTTTAGTGAATAAAATTCAGTTTTATAAATATACAAATTTTAATTTTTTTTTTTTAAGTTTTAGAAATAATCAACAAAAAATGCGTTTTTATTTACAGGCAACAAAATTACGTACATTATTAAGAAAAAAGACCCATTACTCTTTTAATTTGTTACCTTACAATTAGACATAGAAAAACTAATAAAAACTCTTAAGTAAGATTGTTTGCTAATATTGCTTAAGAATGTGTATGTTCATTAGTACCTATATATAATTCACTAAATATTAGCAAGTTCATCATCACTTAACATACACTATAATCGAAAAATTTTAATTTCTAAAAGCTATTATTGTTTGTCTGATTTTGTTTTGACATATATTTGTGTATGTTATCTGATAAGTTAGTTATAATATGTAAAAATAAGAAGGTTTTACGCTTAAAAAAATTGATGAGATTGTTAGGCATGGTCAGGGAATAAAAATGATTTTCCTGGAAAAGTCAGGGAAAAGTCAGGGAATTTATTCTTTACAGTTTGGTAGCCACCCTGTAATATCGATTGTGCAGTGGAGTCCTTTCTCTTTGGTTGACTGTATTTTCTACGAGTGATGTATCTACACACCTGTGATGTTTTTTCTTCTTTTAGTTTGGTGTGTGTGTCTGTGTAGGTATTGGAAGACATAATAAAGTTAAATGTCATCTGTTCACATTGCTTTCAATGAAAAATTAGTTCCAACAAAACCAATGAACTTGTAACCCCAGCAGCCAATTCAAACATACTTCTTACGAACTGCACAAAACAGCGTCCAATCACGACTTCATCCAGATATTAAATGTAATTTTGTAGTCATGCCCCATTCAAAAATACTTTAAGTGAACTATGTGAAAATGAAAAAGTATTTTCTTCAATTATTATTCCTCATTACAAATTAAAAGTAGGGATAGGCCAGTCAAATCATTAAATACTACCAAATCTTTATTATTTGAAGGATACAAAATTTAAGGAAAACAATTCGAGGAAAAATATTAGAGGAGATAAAGTAAATCCAAAAAATTCAATACCGATAACCGCTGAAATTTATTAGGTCGGTTTTTTCCTTCGTACCTATCCTGTTACCGTTCCCTAAGATATTATACCCTAAACAATTTATAATATAAGTAAAATTACAAAATGTATTGATTCTGGAAACTTAGTTCATAAATAAAACATTTAAAGGTTTAAGTGTTTCAAAACCGTTGTTTATATTTTTCATTCTTTGTACATTATTTCATTTCGGACCTTTGAGACCTAAATTAAAATTGGAGGGGTAGTATATTCAAAGTACTTGGATTTGACCCACCACTAGTTTTAAAGTATCATAAATGTCTGTGAACATAACCTCCAATTACAGTGGCTGTTTACCTTGTACACAGGGTCGCACAATTGCGTACCTGCTCTAGTTCTCAGAGTTCATCCTAACAATCAGGTTTGATTTCAGTACAGTGTGTTCCGCTCATTGACTGCCAGTAGAAATTTCAATTGCACGATCATCACACATAGTTTTAAACATGGGGCAGTTATAAATATAGCACAAACATTCCATTAAAAATAACCATACTTTTCAGTTAATTTATTTGTTACAATATCACAATGTAGATGTACATAATTATTGCAATATAACAAGAATTTTAAAAAAAAGTTTTTTTTATGGAAATGCTGCCGTAGTGTAGGATTACCAAATTTTTCTTGTGCTTGACGTTTTAACTTTTAATTTAATTTTTTTGGTTTTGTGATAGTGCATTATGCAACTAGACAAGTTTAATTAATGCAAGCAGTCTTTTGGGTTGTTTGCTTGCATTGTAATGCATCCAGACTAAAAATTTGGCCTTAACATTGTAACATGAAGGTTGAGTGACTACTATCTAGTGTTTGTATTTGCCTCATTGTGAATGTAACCAAGCAAATAAATTCAAGAGAATGCATTTTTTGTTTGTTTTATAGGTCACTTTATTACAGGCTAATTTTCATCAAATGCAATTGACTAGTTAATTTCAAAAAAATTTTGAGCATGGATGTGGGTAATGTTCATGTTACTTATTAGCAGAATTGTTTTGTTGAATTTGTGAGAGACAAGTTGCTGGCTATGAACTGAGATAAAAATGACTGATACACGGATTAAAAATAATGAATTAGTCTCCAAATTATAAAAAAAAAAATCATGCTGAGACTGTTGTGCCATGCATGGAGTTAATTGATTAATAATCAAATTTTTTGTTTACAAAGGGGAAATAAAACACTTTTTTTTTTTGTTCGTAAAACAGGTGGCTTTCATTAGAAACATCATCACTATGGTAATGCAGAATACAAGTATAAGTAAAAATTGTTGTATCCAACACGTAGTAAAACATTATTTTTTTGATTTCATAATTTTGCCAAAAAAAAATTTATAGTGTTTTTTTTTGTGTGTTTTTAGTATAGAGCAATTAAATAGCTGTCAGATACGTAAGGTAACTGTAGAGGCATGAATTTTTTTATTATTTGAAGCTTAAACGAGTGTTTATGATAAGTAAGAAGGAAGTGAATTAAGTATTTGTATTGACTGGCTGAATGTGTAGAACACTCAAAAGAAGAAAAATGAGGTAGTTGGGCTTTCTCAGAACATACACCTTTTAAATATTTGAGTGAATCCATGTGAGCTACTTTGCAGTCTGTAAATTGTTTACTATTCGTTGCACGTTACACTGTAGTGACAAAAGTTTTAAAAATAACCGGGAAAAAAAAAAACCATAAATAATTTTTACATGTTATAACAAAACAATACAACATACATTTTTATCCACCACGCGTTAATTAGTGAGTGCTCAATAACAATATAGCGATGTTTTCCGTGACTGGCATTATTTTCTTGAAGGAAGAAAAAATATCTGGGCTCAGTAGTTAGCGATTGCAATGTGATTCAACTACTCATTACCCTTAGTATTTATTTGCTTCTCTTCTTTTTTTTCTTCTTTTTTTTAAAAAAAAAAGTCCATCTAGCTCAATTTTCTTCTTTTGAGTGTTGTATTCTACACATTGAGCCAGTCAATACAAATACTTAATTCACTTCCTTCTTACTTATCACACACACTCGTTTCCAAGCTTCAAATAATAAAACAAATTCATGCATCTACATTTACCTTACGCATCTGACAACTATTTAATTGCTTCTGTACTAAAAACACAAAAACAGTATAAAAAAAATAACACTATAAATTTTTTTTGGCAAAATTATGAAATAAAAAATATATATATTTTACTACATGTTGGTTACAACAATTTTTACTTGTACTTGTATCCTGCAGTGTAGTCAGTTGTATTTGCACGGAGGCACGGAAGCAGTAGTGGGGGGAAGCGCAGGGTCGACACGGGCTGTGGGGGGCTGCAGGTGACGCAGCGGCAGCAGCAGCAGAAGCTCCTGCAGCAGCAGCTGCTGTGCCAGGAGACCTGCCCCACCTCCCCGCCCCCTCAGCCGCTGCCGGCCAAGCCCAAGACCATCGTGTGCATCGCCAGCAAGGCTCCCGTCGACCCCCGCAGGCTCGCCAGGATGAACGGGGCCCGCGCGCCCGTCCCCTTGACCGCTCAGGTAGCCTGTGTGCCAGTGTGTCTCTCTCTCTCTCTGTCTCTATGTGTGTCTATCTGTCTCTGTTTTTGTATCTGACTGTTTCTC
The DNA here is from genome assembly GCF_032445375.1 of Bacillus rossius redtenbacheri. Taxonomy (NCBI): domain Eukaryota; kingdom Metazoa; phylum Arthropoda; class Insecta; order Phasmatodea; family Bacillidae; genus Bacillus; species Bacillus rossius. The sequence continues at coordinate 56,452,283 of NC_086338.1, forward strand.
TCTCCCTCTCCCCCTCTGTCTGTGTGTCTCTCTCTCTCTCTGTCTGTCTGTGTGTCTCTCTCTCTCTCTCTGTCTATGTGTCTCTCTCTCTGTCTGTCTCTATGTGTCTCTCTCTCTGTGTATCTCCCTCACTGTCTCTGACTCTTTGTGTGTGTGTCTGGCTCTTTTTCTCTGTCTGTCTCTCTCTCTGTTTGCCTCTATGTGTGTCTCTTTCTCTCTACATGTCTCTCACTTTGTAATTTTTCTCTTTCTCTCTCTGTGTGTTTTTTGTGTGTGTGAGAAGGAGAGACTGACTTTCACTCTCTCTCAATGTGTGTTTCTCTCTGTGTGTCACTTTGTCTCTCTCTCTCTTTATGTGTGTGTGTGTCTCTGTGTGTCACTTTGTCTCTCTCTCTCTTTATGTGTGTGTGTGTCTCTGTCTCAGTGTCTGACTCTCTCTCTCTCTCTCTCTTTGTGTCTATGTGTGTGTATCTATCTCTGTCTTTGTATCTGCCTGTGTGTGTGTGTGAGTATCTGTGTGTCTGGCTCTTTTTCTCTATCTGTCTCTCTCCGTTTATTCGTAAACTATGTCTGCGTTCGCAACAATGTTGTGGTAGGACTAATTATTTTTCCGCCGAAAACACCTGGGTGTTAATCCCAGGGGATCAGATCAGAACCTTCGCAAGTAGAATATGTGACTGATGGTGCTGTGGAGCGTTGGGTCTCCGCAGGGTATTTAAGTTCGCTCCCAACTCTTCAAGTGTCATTTCTTTTTTAACTGATACTTGCACTTTCTCAGGCTGCTCAAAATGGTCAAAGTATGTCTGCTATTTCCATTCCCTCAGTCTACAATAAAATCATTCTTAAAGGTTTCTAATAAGATTTTCCTGTTGATTTATTAAATCACTAAATAAAAACTGTTTGGCCATAGTTATTACGTTCAATTTTTCTTGCCTTAAAAACTTCTTTACAGAAAAATAATTTGGGCATAAAAAAATTTTGTTTGTTAGATTTTAATTTGTTTATTATTTTACGTTAAACTCTTATCTGATTGTGGTTTTCAGCTGGACGCAAGCAAAGAAGCCAATGGGAACGGGATCGCCGGCGCCGTATCGGAAATGGTGACGGTGGTGGTGTCGGATCCCGCCGCTGTGCCGCGCGTCGCGGAGAACCACGCGTCCGTGGGCGTGGGAGGGGGAGCGATGCTGAAGGGACGCAGGGAGCCCCCCCAGCCGCCCCCGCCCCCACTCGCCCCCGCCAGCTCCGGGCCGCCCCGGCTCCCCACGCCCGCGCCCGACGACTCCGACAACTCCCGGGCCTCCAGCAGCCGGGACTGCGGCGGCCTGAACGCGTCCACCGACGACGGGGAGAACTCGCTGACGAGCTTCGAGGGCTTCCTGCTCAACGGGATCCCCAACTCCATCGACATCGACGCGGCGTCCAGCGACAGCTCCTCCAAGGACTCCGCGCGCAGCGGCATCCTGGCAGGCAAGACGCTGCAGATCGGCGGGAAGAGCCTGATGCTGGCGGATCTGCTGGAGAAGAAAGTGGACAGGAAGGAGCCGCCCGTGCTGAACGGCATAGTCGGCAAAGAGCTGCGCATAGGGGATAAAGGTCTGGAGTTGGTGGAGAACCACCTGGAGAAAGTGTTGAAGGAAAGTGTGAACGTTAGCGTGACGATAGAAACCAGCACCGGAGAGATGATAGAGACGACGACCGGAGAAGTGCTGAAGGGAATGTCGGAGGAGGGTTTGATCAGGTTAGCGTGTCCCGTCTCGAACAGTTGCGAGAAGGACGGCGGGGCGGTGTACAAGACGGTGGGGACGGCGACGGACGAGAACATCTCGGGCCCCGGGGACGGCGTGAAGTGTGCGGCCGTGCAGACCCAGACGATGCAGGGCATCAAAAGGCCCGCGGAGATGAGGGAGGTGGGCGTGTCGGATGCCAAGAGACCGCATTTGGAAACCGTGACGGTCAACGGTACCTCTTCGCCCATCCCCGTCCTCTCCCTGCCCGAAGACGCCTCCAAGGAAAGCGACAGGTCCGAGTCGGCCGGCGCGTCCACCTCCGCGGCGAACCTGTACGCGGCGCTCGCGGCGTCGACCATCGAAGACGAGCCGGACATTGAGATGGAGCCCACGCCCCAGCTCCAGCTCGCGGGCAGGCAGGCCGTGTTCCTGGGCCAGGGGATGGACACGGGAGGCCAGCAGCTCATAGTCGCGGCTCCCCGGCAGATCATCGTGTCCCAGGGCCAGCTCTCGTCGCAGAACCAGGTGCTGATATCGGCCGGGGGCCAGCTGACCCTGCAGCAAGGGGCGGGCACGAAGATGAAGCCGCCCGCGAGCCACCAGGCCATGCCCGTGCTGGTGCAGACAGGCGGGGCCCCGCCCCAGCGCTCGCCGCTGATGGCCCCCCAGGGCGCCCAGCTCGTGCAGGCGGGCCAGGTGGTGCTGACCCAGTCGTCGTCGGGGCAGTTCATCCTGTCGCAGACGCCCCCCGGCCAGATGCAGCTGGTGACGGGGGCGTCCCAGGGCAGCCAGTACATCGTGTCCGGGGGGGCGGGCGCGGGGCAGGCCCACTACGTCATGGCGCAGCCGCAGACGGCGCTGGTGCAGGGGCAGTCCCAGACCGTGCTCGTGGCACAGACGTCTCAGCAGCAGGGCACGGGGACCAAGACCATCATCATCCTGCAGCCCCAGGGCTCTGCCTCCGCCGCCCACCACCAGAAGGTCATGGTGACGCCCCAGGGGCAGCAGGTGGTCGTCACGCAAGTTCCTAGACCGTTGCTGCAGGTGACCACCGCACCGCATGGTGCCGAGTAGTCGAGGCCTTTTGTGCATTACAACCCCTCTCCATCTCGTTTCTTGTCTCCAGACATTTACTGTTTACATCCCAGTGCCATTTCTGTGTCGAGGCTCATAGCACACTGCATTTTTTTTAATGCATCATGGCAATAATGACGGAGAACCCTTTTAAATTTTTACCCTTAATATAAAGGTATTTTGAAGAAAAATATAAAAATTATACAAATAACTACTTTTTATTTTTACATATATCTTACAAAATATGATTTTTTTCCCCCATCTGCAATACATCATTTTGTTTAAGTAGGTATAATAATATTTGTAATTATTTCATTAATTTTTGCAGGAATGGCGTCAGAATCTTTATTCTTTCCCCCCCCCCCCCCCTCCCCCGAATATTCAATAGACTCCCAGTTAGCTGAGTGCAGGTTAAACGGTTTGCATGTCAATCGTGTCATATTTCCTTCATAAACCATAAACTCAACAGTGGAGTTCATTGTACTTGACAAGACAAGACTCGACAACTATCTTTTTCCTATAACTTTATACCTATTCGACATGTGCAACGAGCATAAAATCACGTACCATTATTTTGCAAACACTTCACAGCCTAATCTCATTATTCCATTCGCCCAGTTTTGTTACAGTACAGTTACTTTTACATATTTACTCTACCTGTAAAACATTTATTCCGCTATGTACTTTCCAGAACACGAAAAAGATGCCATTACATAATGGCATGCTGTACATCATACATTTGTAGCATAGAAAACAAATATCTTAATATCTTTGACACTGGTAAAAATGGTGGATGGCTTTATTTCCATCTACAAAAAACATTAATATTTCTTTTACAAGAAGATTAATGCAGTTCCTTCCTCCATAAATTCTTGACGTTATTTTTGAAAATATGTATTGCCAATTTTTGAAGTAGGAACATTGGCTTCCAACTAAAAAAATGGTAGAAGAAAAGAAAACTAATACAGAGTTAATTTTCTCTTCATTTACTTTTTTTTTTTATTTTGGTTAGGTTATAGTTTGTGCTCATAATTTTTGTTTTATGTTCTAATGTTGCTAGATTATGCTGCAAATCACATTTTTTTTAAACTGACTGGTTTCTTTTTAAAATAACATATAAAACGTAATTCTGATGGAGAGTCTTTTGACCATAAAAATATATAATTCAAAATTTTTTGTTACTTTTAAACATTTTTTCAAGTCCTTTTCTGAGGGATCGTAATATAAGTAGTTTCCCGTTTTGACTACAGGTTAGGTTAGGTTAGGTTAGGTACATTAAAACTCGCATTGAACTGTGATAGGAACTTCAAATTTAAAACGTACCTATTTTAACCGGAACAGCTGTTCTTACTATGTATTTTATAGTTTTTTTTTTAATTTAGTTAATTTAACCTAACAATCTATTAAAACAAGTTAACAGTATTTTTTTTTATGTATCTAACCTAACCACTCGTTAAAAATGGTAAACTACTGGTAAACTATTTTATGTATCACAGCACACTATTAGAATAAAATATAAAAAATTGAAAACATCTCCAGTAGTTAAACAAGAAAATATCTGAAAATTGTTTTTTTAAAATTGTTTAAAACAAGTTACTATCAATATTTATCGTTATTTAATTCACTAATGCACACAATTCTATTTGACTTCAAAGGCGTTCACAGATACTAAGTTTTCCACAGTCAGGTTGGAATAAAATACTCAATTTTAAAAGTAATCATAAATAGGTTTAAGTAATAGGTAGTTATATTTCACATATTCTCATTACACAAATAACTAACTTGTTGTAGATGTATATAAATTTTAATATAATTCTAACGCTACATTAACATAAAACACGTGGAACATAAAATTATTCTCTGAAAATTTCTGGAATTACTTGAGCTCGATAGATATTTTAATTGCTTGTGGCTCATTAAAAAAAATATATATAAATTATGGACTCAACTCGGTTATTATTACTGAACTCTGCAGCTCAACTCAACCCAGTAGTTTGTAGACACATCCATCTGTAATTTTCATTATCCTGGATTGGTTCTGGTTCTAATTGATAGAGACTGGAAAAATTCGCGCTTTGGATGACCTCTAGGATAGACTCCACAATCCCCTACATACTCGGGCAAATGCCACCTGCTCATTGGTTACAGACTCGTGACACGTGTCAACTGGGACGCTTGCGATTCGATACTTTTTTGGCTAAAGGTTTTTCATTGACTCAAAGTCCTTCAGATAAACTGTGAGCCAATCAGAGAAGCAAAATAAAGGTACAGTTGTTTGGATTCTATCATAACGTGAAATGAATTCGCGAATTTTTCCGGTCTCTACTAATTGATCTAACTTAACGAGATGGTACTAGACTCGTCCATCTGTAATTTTCATTATCCTGGGTTGGCTCGGGTGCTGATTGATCTAACTTAACGAGATGGTACTAGACTCGTCCATCTCTATTATCCTGGATTGGCTTTGGTGCTAATTGATCTAACTTAACGAGATGGTACTAGACTCATCCATCTCTATTATCCTGGATTGGCTCTGGTGCTAATTGATCTAACTTAACGAGATGGTACTAGACTCGTCCATCTCTATTATCCTGGATTGGGTCTGGTGCTGATTGATCTAACTTAATGAGATGGTAATAGACTCGTCCATCTCTATTATCCTGGATTGGGTCTGGTGCTGATTGATCTAACTTAATGAGATGGTACTAGACTCGTCCATCTCTATTATCCTGGATTGGGTCTGGTGCTGATTGATCTAACTTAATGAGATGGTACTAGACTCGTCCATCTCTATTATCCTGGATTGGCTCTGGTGCTGATTGTTCTAACTTAAGAAGGTGGTACTGTATATTAGTTAACTATTGTGTTCTGGGCGTGCTGCAGAACCCGTCTCCGAGCCTACCTCCGCCAGCGCTGGTGCCCACGTCGGGGGCCTCCGCGGTGACGGCCAGCGCCTCGAGCGTCGCCCAGGTGCAGCAGAAGCAGCAGCAGCAGCAGGCCAAGGTGCTGGCGGGGGGCGCGGGGGTCCCGGGAGCCCAGCTGGCCCGGCTGCCCGGGCCCCACGCCGGCCAGATCACGGTGTCGACCGCCGCCGCTGCCACGTCGGTGATCCACCAGGCGCCCCTGGCGCGGCCGGCCGTCCCCGCCCTCATCCAGCCGCGCCCCGCGAGGCCCCCGCCGCCGCCCGCCCCCGTGCCGTCCCCCCAGCGGCCGGCCGTCAAGACCTACCAGAACCCCCGCGCCGTGCAGGCGGAGCGCTCCGTGGCGGTGCAGCACTGCCCCGGGGCCCCGCAGCAGCTGAAGGCCGTCCGTCCGCCCGCGCCGGCGCAGCAGGCGCAGACGAGGCTGCCGGCGCCTGGCACGCCCGCCGACCAGGCCGTGTTCCTGTGCGAGTGGCGCGGCTGCATGCGGTCAGTACAGTAGAACCTCGATGATATGTTCCCGTTTCATACATTTTCCCGTGTCATACGCCGATTAATTTTGGTCCCGCCGAAAGTACTATATTTACAATGGTTTTCTTTCCCGGAACATACACTTATAAAATCAATCATTTCCCGTTTCATACGTTTTTACGAAGCGGAAAAGTCCTAACATTCAAATTTTTTGTTAAATTCCTCCTGATAAACTACGTTTTAATGCTTTTATTTTGAAAATCGTTCATTGTTTACCTTTGCAAACGTAAGAAAATAACTTTATCACACCATAGATATGGAGAGTATCAGGAAGACTGTGCACTTCGCTAGTAGCATCTATGGCAAGCACCAAGCGAGACTAGTGGCGCAAACTAGCAATGATTATGAAAATGGTACACGCGCTTTACCAAGACACGGATCTCATATTTTGTGCATTCATTAATCTTTGAACTGAATATACCCGTTTGTTATTGTTTTCTTATGATCGGATTGTTTTGTATTTTACGTTTCTCAAGTTAAAATTTTTTTGAAAATTGTTCTGTTGCATAAAGTTGTTTGTAAGATGAAACAAACAAGCAAAAATTTCTGATTTTCTTTTTACAATAGCCTATTTTGTTTTATTTCTAATTTAGGCTTTGTGACTTTTCCCCCCCTCCAAGAAAGGACTTCATAATCATAACCTTTTGTAAGGCAACTGTTTCTCATGTCAGCTTTACTTGATTATGGACTGTATTTTACATTTCTGGTTTTTTTATTATATGTATATATAATGATGAATTCATATATTTCATTAATATAATGCAATTATTTACACATTATGTATTTAAGTTTAATCTGACATGCTGGTATGCTAGATTGAAAAAAAAATTATATTATTGCTATTCCCTTTTCATACACTTTCCCGCATCATACACCATTTTTGTGCCCTCCGTTGAAAAGTGTATGATAGGGGTTCTACTGTAGTTCACCTACCTACCGCGTGTTGGGTAGTGGTGTGCGGTTCCCGTACCTTTCCTTCCCCCTGTACCTACTGGGATGCAACTATAGTTGGTTCATTTCCAATTACAAATGGTGGGTTTACAACATCTGACAACAGTGACATTTTATTTCAGTTAACTCAGTAGTTTACCTACCGCATGTTGAGTGGCTTTGGGTCAATGCCTTGAGTATTCCTCCTGTACCTACTGGGATACAAATATAGTTTGTTCATTCCCAATTACAAATACATGGTGGGTTTACAACGTCTGACAATAGCAAAATTTGATTTCAGTTAACCTGAGAGCCATAAAATAAATTAACTTGCATGTGCCTGTGTGTTCTCTTACAAATATGTTTTTATATTTTATACTTGCCTAAAAATGTTGGCTGATTTTTTTTTAATAATAAATAGAGCTACTGAAATTTTATTCTAAGACTTGTAACTTTTGAGATTTCGCTACAGGGGAAGAATTTCCCTGCTTTGATTCCAAAACCTTGGAATTCTGAATCCTTGTTTTCCCATCAAAAATGTAAAGTATAAGGTGTTTTTGAAACTAAATCCGGTTGAAGTTTGGTACGGCAGACTAACCCATGATTCTGGAGGGCTGATGGGGAACTAATAGTGCCTTTTTTTTCTTTATTTCCTGCCCCTTCTTAAATTTTCTGGATCATTTCTGAAAATACTATAATAATCAACCAGATACTTGTATCATATTTGTTTCGTACTTCCAGGCTCAGGCTTATATGCCATGTTGGTTACATTTCACTTTCCTGTCATTACATTATTTTGGGATTAAATCCTTTAATTTTTATTGATAAATCTCTTGTATTTGTATGTTTACTTTTACATTTTGTCACACATGGTTAAAAACTACAGTGACTTGCCTGGTGTTTCGCATCAAGCAAATAAAGGTTAGCAAGCATCTGGTAACAAAATGTTACAAACAAGCAACAGATGTAAAAGAGCTACCATTGTAAATAATACGTAATAATGATAAATAAATTAAAAAATTATTATAGATCCTTAGCTTTAAAAGAGTCAACACATGGCTTTATCTTTATGTGCCAACAGGTATTTATTTTGAGTAATCTGTGGTTTCTGTTACGTTTGGGTCATATGATATGTGCACCCAAAAGAGTAAAGGCTATAGCTTTTTTCCAGTTGGGTCAACAATATGTTGCATCCTTGGAAAGGAGTGAGTTTTCATGTTTTTTTAGGAGTAAGCATTTGAAGTTTGTTTACTTAAAAATTGTTTCCTTTCGTCTGTAAGTCGAGGCCTGGTTTGGGAGAACTCTACAGAACAGGCCAAAATGAATTGTGGTGCAGTGATAAAATTTTTGAGGCCCCCCCCCCCCCTTTTTTTATTATTATTATTAAATCGGTATTTACACGGTGGTCGGTTGATGCGGCAGGAGTTTCTCGTCGGCGAACGAGGTGTACCTGCACGCCTGCGAGGCGCACTGCCCCCTGGGCAGCGAGGAGATCCAGTGTCTGTGGGAGCGCTGCGACGCCATGCGGCGCAAGAGGCTGTCCCTCATGACCCACCTGTACGACCGCCACTGCAACGCCGACGTGAGTGCGCTCTCTCTCTCTCTCTCTCTCGTGGTCCGCTCACCGTGTTTCATCGCATGATCGTCGCACCTTTATTTTAGGGCGTCGAATTTAGGATTAAAAAGCTCTCACGTAAACGTTGAATGATGTTTTTGGTCCCGCTATTAGATTCCGAGCGCTCTGTGTAGTTATTTTTCTCGTGTAAAACAATGTATTTTATATTTTTAATCCATTATTTATTCGGACATTACCACTTACTTATTTAATTAATGGAAATACGAAGTTGTCTGATGTGTGAATTTTCTTTTAATGACTTTTTAAAATGTTATGACCTTTTTTCTGTTTTGTCTGCGTCGCCGCGGTGTACCGCACATAAAAATGTAGCCAGCGCTAGTTGATATCATTCGTGTTTGGTTATGTTAATTCCCGTGTAGAGCGCACGCACGTAGTCAAATATCAATAGCTCGCCGATTGCATGCAACACACGCGCACTCTGTTTAGAGCCTAGTTAACTACATTTGATAGCCCACATTTTTTTTGTGGTCTGTACGACGACAATGGTTATGCGTTAGTTACGGCTCACTTTTGAGTCACGGTTTTCATTTTCCTATTGAAATTTGAACAAAATGTTTTTGTTGCATGACTTATTAATTTAATTTGTTTGGTGTGCTTTTGTATACTCTACTATTTAAATAAACATACTTTCCATTAATAGGTTTTGTTTTTTTAATAACTTTATCTTACAAAAAATGTTGTTTGCATAAAAAAAATCGCACCCCTACTTTTCAAACTTGATTCTAGTATAAAAATGTGCGGAGATTATGCGATAAAACACGGTACTCTGACAAGATTAGAGAAGAATTTCAGAATAAGTGAACATGCGGAACGTGAGTGATTTAACAATTGCGTGCTACTTTCACATCCTTGGTCTGTGCAGTTGCTCAGGGCCGGATTACAGAACTGGCTTGAACCGTGGGATGCGGGATTAAAGGAGTTTTACCTGTACCTCAGTTGAAACCGTTTATTTGTTTAATGAGATGATAGAATAATGTATTGAGAAAATATAATTGATCACCCAATAAATTTAAGTAATAAACTTGTTTCTTATTTGTGATTTAAATTGGTTATTATTTGATTCTGTATTTCTGTACAGCATATTAAAAATGTATTCTCATTTTTTTTTTTTTAACTGCAGGCCCAAAATTTATGGGGGTGAAGATGGAGTAAGATTTGGTTTATCATATAAACTTATCTCCATAGAAAATAAAGCTGGATGTAAGATACGGAGCATGAAAAACTTAAATAATTTATTTTGTATGGTGTATTAACCATTTTTAGTCATTTGACCCCAAAGGTAGTGAAATGGGGGTACATTATTTTAAAAAGTAATAAATTATATATAAAAAAAAATAAGGTGGAGGCAAGAAACTGAGAAAGAAATTGATTACTTAGAATTTTTTCTTTACTTTGATTGAGTAAACTCTGTCTCGTAACAGGTTACTCGGAGTTAACTCAATGTTGTAATCTCCTCTTCATCTTATTTGAGGTGTGCAGTGACAGGTTTTGGGTTGAAATGCGCAGGTGTTGCGCATGATGGCGGTGAGGCGACGACAGCTGTCACAAAGCGGCCGGAGCGAGATCCCTCCCCCACAGCCACCCCCGCCACACCCCGGGTACGCCCCCAACGCTGCGTTCCACGCGATCAAGAGGCATGCGCTGGAGTTCGTCAATCCCAAGGAAATGATGGTGAGTTCCCCTTCTTTTCCCGTACCGCTGCCTCCATCGCTGCTCCCATCGATGCAGACAATTTTCCATGGTGTTACTCTTAGTTTGATTTGGTTTTTCAAACAGTGGATTTCCGTGTTATTTTATTTTTATAAAAGCTGTTATGTTACGTACTCCACCAAAACAGGGGTAAAATTTATATGCTGCATTTTTACTGTAAAACAACAACTCTTAATCAGTTGGTCTAAAACAGATACATTCAGAACAATAAAAATAAATTACCGATGAGCATTTACTGTTTGAAATTGATTCAACGAGGGATGCACAATAAAACATGATTGAATTAAAAAAAAAAATTTGGATCCATGCATTTTAGTTCTTTTTTTTTATATCAGGAAATAACTCACCTTGAATTTCAAACTTTAAATGATTTCTTGAAATAAGTTTTGGTTAAATTCTACTCCATTCCCTTGCTACATGGGCTGTTGACTTGCATTTCGGTGTTACGCAGTGATTTGACAGGCTTTTCGGTTTTATTTCGGTTTCACCGCAATTCACCACATAATCGTGTCCCTGCCCATCATCATCTAAAGATCCAATGCCAAAAGGACTTTAAACCCTAGTTCTTTTTATTTAGTTTACCCAATAGATTAACTGCCCTTTCTTAGTTCTTTTAGTAAGGCTGGTCAGCCTGTATTGACTTTTTTAAGTTTGGTGGTGGTGTAATTTAGAGTAGTTAGTGTTTGTGCTCTGGGAGTACATATCTTACGGTTGCATGGGAGTAACAACTACTTTGCTTCTGGGCTGAGCCATGTCTGCGTGCCAGACTTCTGGACGTACCTTTCGGCAGCCTCCTTCCGGTGTGACTTAAACTGAGGGCATGTTGTGCTGGCACAGGGGCCTGTGATTGGTCCTGCGATCGAGGGAGGGTTCTAGCCAACCGTGGCGAGCTCTGGCCTGCGGCTCGTGTGACTGTTCGTGATTGTGACGAAACAAGGAATTCCAGATGTTACTTCATCGTTAGCCATCCTCTTATGATGTTACTGGGAATTTAATTTACCATTTCTGCGGCTTCTCTGATTAATCTCCCCACACGAGGTCTGTCCGCGTTCGCTTTCCAAGGGGTAACGCGCCCTCTTCACTTCACTAGTTCGGGGGCTGGTGTCGCCGTATTTATGCCCCTCAGCCCCCTTCTGGAATGGTGTCACACCCCTGTGAAGTGTTGCATCGTCAGAGTGGACTTGACATCCAAGGCTCCCAGAACAATGGCGTCCTAGTTACGCCACTCCACACAAGGGAGACTCTGGGAACGTGTTGAACCCTCCAGAGGCTCTGAAGAAGGGGGGTGGGGTGTAGATAGCGAGGAGCCGTTGCTAATCCGATTGGGTGTTGTAACTGGAATGGATGATGCCCCAGCAGGCCTGGCCTTGCGTCTAATATCCTCGTGACAATACTTCCTGTTTTAATTTTTTCAATCCAGAAATTTTTTTCCCCTGTAATAAATCTTTTTCAGTACATTATTCTAGCCCATTGAGCACATGCTAAGTGTGGTTCTGGGGTTGCCGTTCCCGGGGCTGGGAGCGAATTCTCGCTGCATCCGATAAAACTCGGTTCACCGCATCAGCAGAAGTTTTCTCTGTTTCGCTCTACACAAATATTTTCAAAATTTTATTACAAGTTCTCAAAATTGTACCGATAAATGATCCTGCCAGACATTCACTTCATTATCCAACACATTTAAAATCTCTGAGACTTCATTTTGGTCATTTTCGTTGAGGCATAAAATAATTTTTCCAATGTAGTCAGTTAATAACAAGGGAATGGGGGAAAAATATAATTACTTTATCCCCTCCCTTTTTTTTATTTTATTTTCCCACCTTCTCTCCACCCAAATTGGCATCCATGATTTAGTATCTACCGTTTTAAATTATTCTGGATGATGATTATTATTATTATTATTTAAAGCAACATTAACATTCTAAATGTTGGACAAATAAATATTCATGAATACGATTACTAACAAATACATATCTCTGTCTGCTACCATTTCACGATGGTAGTGAAATAACTTTCATTGTCTGTTGTATGTTTCAAGTGCTGAATAAAGTGCTTGTTTACAGTTGTACCTGTGAATGTTTTTATGCCATCATTAATAGTACTGAGTTTTAGCTGCTGAAAGTGGTGCATTTTTAATTGCGTGCATGTTTTTACTTAGGTTAAAGAGCAATGCTTTTTTTTAAGTAGTCTGTTAAGAACAATTTCATCGTGTTGATGTATACTACCGCAATAAATTTAGGAAACTGGGAAAAAGTAATTTCCTTTCTGATGTTCGGTGAAGATAAGTTCTCGTTCTTCCCGAAAAATCGGGATCCCACCAGGCTTTAGTATTAACTGATGTGTCAGAAAGCCGTAAGAAATGGAAAAGTGAATCACTTTGTAAATCTGAAACAATTAATTTTGCCACACAATTCTGAAAAATTTCAATAATTAAATGCGGAACATTTTTGTGACATTTTATGGAGGGAATTTGTAATTGACTAGGTAATTAAGCTATTAAAAAAAAAGTCAAAATGCCAATTGAATGGAATATAAAGAATCAGACTCCAATGGTTTAGGAATCATAGCTGGTAGATTATTTCCCAATAGCAGAACTGCATTTGTGAGTATTTTATTAATAGGAATACCTATTACTGCCAATTTCGATGTGAGATTTTTGAGGTTTTCACCATCTAATCAAGGTTTATTTCTAATATCCAGTTAACTATAAATCTAATTAATCCCGTGTAGTTGTGGTGTATTGCGAGATCCTTCTTGCTCTTCGCTGTCGCGGTGCTGGTCGAAGTGGAAGGCGGCCGATGCGTACTCGCTGTGTTTGTTTGTTCGCTGCAGAAGGCGGTGCCAGCCAGCGTCCAGGCTCGGACTGGCCCGAGCCCGCCCGAGCAGGTAATCCCGGTCTTCTGTGTGTTGCACCGCTTTGTCCGGCTTGTGTGGTTGCATGGTTTGTGTTTTCCTTTGTTGGCTTGGCTCCGCCCACACCCCACCCCCGCCATGCACCGGTAGTGGATGTTGTTGTTGCGACAAGCTTTGGTGTTGTGCCACACGTTTGTGTGTTCGTTTGTTTTTTTGTTCCCACTTCTGTGTAGAATGAATTTTGTGTTTTCAATGTTCACACACACGTAAGCTGTCGTGTGTTAAGTATCCCTCGCACTGAAGTGGAAGAGAGAGGAACCGAAAGTTGCAATGTGGTTTCAACTTTCAACAGATGTGCTTTAACTAAGGGCATGATTTTATGGTTTTATTTCTAGAACAGTTTCTCTTTAGAACAGGAGATTTTTCTGTGTTATTTTTTTGTCATTCATAAAAAAAGTGTATTAATTAACCAATATTTCTTAATACGTATTTCGCCAATACATTCTCATTTTGATTGACCCCAGATGTACTTATACTGTAAAATCATTATTAATAAGCATGTGTAGAACAGAACTATGTACTCAGAAAAATAAAAATAAATCGTAAATTTTTGGGTTTGTTTGAAACATGATTGATCAAACATTATACATAGTTCTTTTTTTTTCCCAATCCATTTCAATAGAAAATTTCTTGCTTAATAAATTACATTCAACGAATTTACCATTATGAAAGATTAAATCTTTGTAATTTGATTTAAGTTTTGTCAAATTTCCTTTTGATTTGATGTTTTTAGTTACATTTCTGTGCTAAAAGGGTGTATAACTTGCATTTTGATGTTACATGTTTATTGACATGCTTTGCGGTGTTATTTCAGTTTTATTGTAATTCACCATATATTGTCCCTAGCCATGGCTATTTTTTATCGTTTAATATAGAAAATTTGTCTTCGTTAAGGCAGCTGTCACACATTAAGAACTCCTCAAGGACTATGACATACTGTATATTGACAGTGTTGTTTCAAATGATGTCATTCCCAAAAATTAATTCAATACTAAGTGCCCATGCTTTATGTACCATGCTTGAACTAAACAAATACTTATATACTTCAAACTGTTGAAGTGTTGAAACCATTATGGCATATTTCAGCTCCTTACTCGACCCCTTTCCGGTCAGACTAGCCATTTGTTTACTGTCCAGCTGTAAGCAAAGTTCGTTAACTCGAAAGGTTGCGTGTGCAGCCCTGTCATAGTTTCGTCAGGGGGCGTTAAGATTCTGAAAGTCGTAGTTAATAAGCTTAACTTATTTTCTTTTGAATTTAGAAGAGTTTTTCAACTTAAAAAAAAATTTTTAAAGAAAAAAAAATACTAAAATTTGCTATGACAGCAGACTTGCAACTTATGATTCATAATCCCTATTTTCGTGTGGTAACACTTGTTCATCCAGTATTAAAACACCGGGGATACTCCGGAAATGTAAATACACGTGTATATGTTTTTATGATGCAGTTTGGAGCTATTGTTTGCTTTGGCTTTAGTTGTTAAAAATTATCATGCAACACTGGTGTGTGTGCGCTGAATACTTCTAAACATCAGTTGTACGTTGTATTCAGATCTTGGCATGTACCTCCATGGCAAAATTTTCTTCTACTTCTTTCCCCCTCTCCTCTTCCTTCAACACACTTATGCTGTAATAGCATTGCAGTTTTAGCACAAATATTAATGCATTCATTACGATAAATTATGTGTCAGCAACAAAAGCCACATGTTTGTAGCTGCTAAACTTAATTACAAATTTTAGCTTTTCGAAAATTTTCATTCTTTTTGTCTAGATTTGAATTTTTTTCTAATTTTCATTGCATGGAAATAAATTATGTGTACGCAACGCATCACGAGAGCAGAATCTTGCATGTCCAGAAGCATGACGGAGCTCAAACTTTCGCTTCTAGTTGGTCGTGTCAGCAATTGTTAGAGTATTAACACGGAGCGATTCCTTGAAGTGGGGGGGGCTGTGACTCTAGTGACCCTTGCAGTTACCCACGTGGGTCGTTGCTTCCTCCCAGGTCTGCAGACGGGAGCGTCCAAGCTGGGGGAAGATGTTACTGTTCTCTGTTGTAACATTTAGCATACTAAATCCAAATTAATTCTACACTATAGTACTATAGAAAGCAGTGAAAAATCCTGAAGGTGCTAGGTGATCCCATTTCAAGTGGTAAATGTTGGTTGTGCGTGACTGAACGCCCCGATCTCTTGCTCGGTCTGAAGTGTTGATTTCCACTCGCGGCCACTTTCAGCATGCAGCTGAAGGCTGCAGAAGCGTGTCAGGTTTTTGAGAGCATCGGGAAAAACTTTCTCTGCAAAAAACGGAAAACTTTAAATGAAATGTCACAAACATATTACGACACCTCTGGTGTGAGTAGTGGCCACAATGAAGTTAATGTTCAGGCAATCTGTGATATATTTTTTTACGAAGCTTTGTTCTTCGTAATCCTTTGCTCATCATTTTTTTTATAACAAAACAATGGGTAATTGTGCACATCATAATCAACACTTAAGATGGGCATTTCATTATTTCGAGGTATTCATTTATGCTCCACTCTGGAACTTAGTCGTGCTTGTAAGAGAAGTGTGCAGAGGAAGCTACCATTACGAATTGACAGGTTAAAACTTCATTCATTTGTATAAAATAATATCTGTTAATGGACATGTAATTGTAACTTTAAAACTAGCTATGTATTATTTACCTAAAAAAATTATCAAAAGTTTTTCAACGAGATATTTAAATAATATATGTGATGGTGCTATGTTTATTGGTGTAGTATTAAATTAATAAATAATATAAGTAAAACAAAATAATTTTAGTAATCTTCTATCTTTGATTGTGAAGTAAATTGAAAAAGTGGTCTTCACGTTTCCGGAAGAGTTTAATTTGCGCTGTTGTTGTTATGTCACAAGTTGTTCATCACTTCATTGTACTTCTCTCTCATTGCAGCACTAGTTTTCACCTTAGAACATTCCATAGTTATGGTTTTTGTCCAATTTTATTTGAGGCTGATCTTCATGTAGGCTGGTGGACTTCTCAAAGTCTTCATAAAAAAAATAACCCATGCAGATATGATGATGAACTTTTGGTTTTGTTTGATATTGATTTTTATTTCATTACTGGTGGCAATTTTTTAAGTTCATCTCTTCACAAGAGTTTTTTGTTGCAACTACTTCAAAGTGAGTTAAAATGCTGTGTAAACAGTATGTCATAAGATAAATTATTATGTAAAAACAGATGTATCTTTTGAGTAAACCAAATATTCAGATGGCTGTTTAGTTTTCCATTTTTTAAATATTAAAGTTTGCCGAGAATGAGACTGAAGAGTTTGGATTGACTGAAATTTTACTATTGGCTGTGGAGGGATAGTAGACAGGATATATGTATGTATATGTATATATATGGCATCAATTGGCTTGCTGCAGTGTGCAAATAAAAAAAATTTCCCCCCTGTATTTTAACTTTCGGGTGAGTATGCATATTAATATTTTTATTTTAAAACAATACTCACGGGGGCCACAGGCTGTACAGTAATTTGTGAACCAAATAGTTCTATAAATTTTGTAATTATTTAAACAATTATCAAGTTGATGTTTATGAATATTATAATTTTTTTTTATTTGGAAAAGAAAGTGTTGCAAAATAAAAATTTTTATTAACCTTAAACTTTCATTATTTATATTTATTGAGTTTATTGACTATCTCACACTTGAAACAGTTAAGTTTTCTGGCACACTTATAATGTTAATGATTTAAAGAAATCAGAATAACACAGTCACATGGATAGTATTTAGTGGCATTGTGAGCTTGTCATGTGTGTGGGGAACACGAAAATGGTGAGAACAAATATTTGTTTTATAATTATACAAGTAATTTTTATGAGAAAGAAGCGTTCAATATCATATCCGAGAAGGCCTGTAATCAATTTGTTGACATGATATTTGCTAGAATAAGAACATAACTTTTATGTGGTACGTGTGTTATTTGTTACAGAAAGAAGTAACATTTGGCATGGGTGCAGAGCAGGTCTTGTTTTTAAATAGTTTTTTTTTTTCTTCTGAAAATGTTATATTGAATTAACTGAAATGATGTGTTCTTCAATTCTAGGATGACAACGAAGGCCCTGTTACCAAAAGCATCCGGCTAACTTCGTCGCTCATCCTGAGAAACCTAGTCATTTATTCCACGAATGGAAGAAGGTATGTATATTTGAATTACAAACTTTTATATATATATATATATATATATATATATATATATATATATATATATATATATATATATATATATATATATATATATAAATCTATAACCACTCAGGTATTTGAGAATGTAAGTATTGTCAAAATTATTTCTCTTGAGCAACTTTATCTTATTTCAATACCATTGATACAACCTTCAGGGACCATTATTTGGTGCTTTGTATGAATGATGAGATTGGTTTTAACTATGATAGTTCTCTGTTCAATAATTTTTTATCTGTAAGTATTAAAATCTGTTAAATATCAACAAGCATCACAACTTAATGTTTACTAAGGAAAATAATTTACGTATTTCTGTGTGAGTTGCATTATTGTCTTGGAAGTTCGAGAATACTTTAATCAAGTAATAGTATTTGTGATGCAAATAAATTACAAATCTTCAGGTAAGTTACAACACAGGAAAAAAATATCACCCTATCTTAATATTTTGTCATTGAAATAAATGTTGGGTTATACCTGCCTGTCAAATACAAAATAAAAATTTAAAAACTACCTACAATGCAGTTCATAATTTTTATATATATATATATATATATATATATATATATATATATATATATATATATATATATATATATATATATATATATATATATTAATTGACTGCGGGAAAAGAAACTAGGCTGAAATTGTGATAACAACCAAAACAGTGAGGACGATGACAACGACTAAGATGACGACAAATGACGACTACTTCATATTCCAAGGGAAAATGTATTTCCTGATATCTGCATCGAGTCGTAATGTTAAATAGGCAATAAAAGGTAACTGTTTCGCATCATCACTAGCACAATCATTAATCCAATTATCGTACTTCTAACTTATCTTACCAGGTACATTTGAAATTGCCAAGTAGTACTTATAAGGCAATTTTTCAAATTTTAGATTTGCCCAACATCATAATCACTTAATACAACCGTGTTTGTTTGAAAATGAAACTTTTTCATATTAATTGGTTTTAAATTGACATTTACATGGAGATGAATTAGTTGTTATTGAGTAATGTACCATTTTATACTTTTATTTGCTTGCAATTTTATATTTGTTGTTATTATTATTATTATTATCAATACCGGTATTTGAGTGCCTGCCAACAGTCTTGACCTTTAATAGGCAGGCACTTACAAATATTACATAAAATAATACATAATTAACACATACCTAGTAGTACACAGAGACAGTCACCAAAAACAGACAACACAAACATAAGATATGATAAAACAAACACATGTCAAAGACAAAAAAAAATAGTTCTAAACAAAAGAAATAGAAACATTAACATTATCACTTTTAAATTAATGTTAACTGATGAAATTACAGATGAGATGTATAATGTTTACATAAAATAGTTATATAACTGCATAAAAATTAGGAGTTCAAATGTCTTTCATTGAGATTATCAACTTTCGAAATAGATCAAATCTCTTTAATCAATTATTACAATGTAAAACATTAAAATTAACATTATCAATTTAAAATAAAGTAAAGGTAATAAAGTAACAACAATATAATTTTATATGGAATAGTTACTTAACTTCATAATATTTAAGACCTCTAATGTCTTTCATTTTTATACTGCCGAAAGATTTTTTTCTTTCTTTCTTTTTCATTTCAAATGATGACAATCCTTTTCGTGTTCCATGTTAAAAAGAAATTTTAATGTTTCCAACTTGGTAACAGTAGGAATAACTACTCATTCTGCAAATGTTCAGGAAACCCATAAATAAATTGATACTGTTTCCAGGTTGATAAACGTTATGATTTTGGCCACATCAGAAGCAACATGTCAAACTGCCGGGTGCCAGCAGTCGTTGAGGCGGGGGTAATGTCTTTCAGATTCCTGCGCAGCTACGAGCCGCACCTGGCGAGCATAGCGCTGAGCAACGTGGAGTCGTCGCGAACGATCGCGCAGGTTCTGTACGACATGAACCAGCAGACGTCCAGCCAGAGGTGACCCTTCTAGGCCTAGCGCCGCGGATCTGCGAGGCGTGATCGACAACGTCCAGACCTGGTTTCCAGCACAGGCAACACATTGTACATTCTCTGTTTTTGTGTGTATTTATTTTATCGACAGAAGACTGCGGACCGTGTTGTACAAAGAAATATCTCCGAGCGGAAAGTTAATTCAGTGTCTCGAAGCTTGCTCTTCTTTTTTTTTTTTCGTGTGAGAACTAATTTCAAACTGGGGAATGTAAAAGAGAATAATTTTTTTGTGATTGGTGGATTTATGTGAAAAAATGACTCTCGAGGTTATTTATACAATTGTAATTAATGAACTTGCTTATTCTCGTCGAGAACTTGTGTATAAAACTTTTGTGTCTCTCTTATCATGTTGTGTTTGTAAGTATTGTATAGGATGTGCTCTTCTCTCCATTCAGACTTTTTTTGACTGGCTTTTGGAGATCTTACTTTCAGTGTCAATTTTAGAGGGTTACTTTCTAGCACTAAAAGTGTTTTGTTACGACTTTTTTAAAGAAAATATTATACAGTTGTTGTTTTTTGCATTGCCTCATAAATTAAATGTGCAATTCTTTTTCAAGTATTTATTAAAGACAAACTGCACTTATGTAAATAGAATGAATCCCATTCTGTTGGGTGGTCTGGAGCATTCTTTGGATGTGGAACTCTGTGTCTTTTAAGAAAACTTGTAGCATAAGTGTTGTAGGAGTACTTAGTTCTCGTGGTTAAGACACCGAAGGAAAAGAATGTGCACATTGTTTTATGGAAATAAACCCAAACATGTTTTGTGAAATTTGAATTTAATCTGCGTCCACTTTGAAAACAAATACATTCAACAAAAAAGTTTTTTTACCAGAGATATTTTGAAGATTCATGAAATGTTAGTTATGCAGCATGATATTTGATAAAGTGTTTCAACCTTTGGCATTAGGTAAATAATGTTATCAAAATGACTTTTTATTTTAAATATTTAAGAGTCCTCAATTTTTTTTTTGTAGTGGAGGATAGTAATCTTCACACATTTTACCAAATAATTTAATAACGAGTATTTTCAATTTTCAGCGGAAACTATATGTGTGACAGTAATTGTAACGTTATCCTATGCCATTCCATGTGTTGGGAGTCTTACAGTTATCTTTGCAGTATTGTGTGTGAAACTTACACTTAACCAGAATCCAAGAGTAAAACACTCTCATCAGTACGATAACCTCAGACTTCTGGAATGAGACGCCAGCAATCATCAGTGTATGGTATCATGGTCTATTTTCTTGTGCTTTTGTCATTCTTTTTGTATGGAAAGTAGCTAAAGTATAGAAAGCACTGTACAATGTTCACATAAAAAGATAATCTGAAATAAATAATTGCATTTATTGATTTGTAATTGATATTTGTATTCACTCTACCATTTATCCCTTCATTTTCATATTTCATTTTTACATAATTTTTGGTATGATGAAAAAAAAAACTGTTAAGCAAAGTTTTTACAGCCTATGTATTTGTTTAATAATCAGGGACTTGCAGTTTGGAAATTTTTTTGTGCATGTGGGCACTTTTTCCTCTTTATATTTTCTGTTGTTAATTTCCAATTCCTTTTATTTCCTTTTAAAAGCAGTTGTGGAAAAATTTAAGTGATCCTAATTTTTATTTACTAATGCCAAGTGAAACCAAACTTTGAAAAAATATATCTCAGGCTTAGCTAAATTACATTTAAAACTCAAGCTATTCTCATAATAAAAAAAAATATATCAGTGCATGGCAGTTGCACGCCATCTATTTTGTCCATCTTCAAAAACGGGAACAGTTCATTTAGTCCAATTCTTTGGGGCCAGAAGCAGATTTGATCTTGACTACAGAGGCATGAAGGAAATTGAACATTTTTTTTAGGGTACTCTAATATTTGAAACACATATATGTAATCATACTAGTGTCTGTCAACGTTATCAATGGATCTAAGAATTAATTAATGGGTTTATGATTGCTGAAATATAAAACATAGCCCTATTGGAAATGTCTGTGCAGATTGTTACAATTCTAACGCTAACACCGGATCCAATCTCAGAGTTTGAGAGCTTGCAGTTGCGAATTACAAGTACATGTGCAAATTTTTGAAAATGTAAGGTAATGTTCACAAAAGTATTGGAAAGTATACACAATCATGCACTGCTGCTGCCATCTGTAACTAACTGGCTGTAAATATTTTTCAATTAAAAACTTTTTTATTTAATTTAATAAAATACCTCACCATTGAGCAATATTTGTTGCATGAGATATGAGGGGTGGCCCAAAAATTACAGGAATCGTGATATTTCTTATCGTGTATTTGTAGCACCACTTTCCGCCGCTAGGGAGCTGTTGCGGGACTTCTGATTCAGTCTGCCAAGTGTCGTCACCCGAAAGTGACGCTTGTGGTATCTTCGGCAGTTGTGTGCACTCGTGACATACAAAAATGGCTGATTCTCTCGAAGTACGTGCGGCTGTGAATTTTTTTTTTACTTGGCAAGAACACAGTGTGGGACTGGCTGTAGTAAAAGGGCAGTGGGGAAGTGTAAGGTGTTGCCAAACAAGCGTGTGCCACTTGATCTCGGGAGGACACACCTGGCAATCTCCTGGTGAAGCAGTCTGAAACCTCTTATTGACCCCGGCCAACTCGTAAGGTGACAGGGGTCGTGTTAAATCTTTCTGAGTATCCCTGTAGTTTTCATGCATTGGCTACTGAAGGGCAAAGCTGCGTCACAGAAGTTGCATTCTGAAGCTTTTCGCCCAGAAAGTGTGCCCAAGTTTGTACATTCGTTGACAGCAAAAATGCAGAGCTGTCTCACCATAAACTGCCAAACATAATTGCACCTTGACCGATTTGACTGGATTACACTTTGAAGCAAGAGTAGAAGTAACAGATAACAAGCTTCTGCGACATGAACAAGCAGGAGGTCGTGTGTTTGATCCCGATTGTCTGCACTGGGTGTGGTCTTCTCCCAAAGTGATTTTCCTCTCCCACTCCAAGCTAATGATGGTGCAGTTTCTTAACAAGGACCAACCCATTCCCTGCTTGTCAAAGTGTTGGCCACTACCTAGGGCTTTTTATTGTAAAAAAGTATGGATCCAAACTGCAGGAATTTGTTCACATAACCTTCTAAGCGGCTATTATTTTTCAAAACTCCGGAATACCCACTCTACTGGCAGGAACTACATAACACCCAAAACTGTCTGGTCATCTGCCCATGCAGTATTGCACGACCAGATCGTCGAGTGAAAGGTCGTGGAAAACGTTCTATCTAATCCGGAAAACTAAGGAAAATTTTAAGAGTTCTGTATACATATCTGAAAGCCAATTAAATTTTCTGTAAAGTTTGATGTCGTACTGCCTGGGCAGTCTCTGAAGTCCAGGTCCAAACCTGTTCGGTGACGCTGGACACTGAAAGAGTGCGTGACTTATGAATGGCTGGCGGCAGTGTTCACCAGTGCCAGCAGCCCCCGACCGTTTCTATGGACGGGTATATGAAGTAGTTAGGAACCAACAGACTCCAAGCGGTCGAGCCGGGGCGGTGCTTCTCCGGGTCCGACGACTGAAGCCGGGGTCACCGGTGATGTACCAAGAGTGGTGGCGCTCGGCTAGTCCATGCGTGCGACGAGTGCATGAGTGTAGCGCTCTCCCTTCGCATGCTAGTGTTTTCGTGCTGCTTAGCGCAAGTCCGGCATATTTAATTCATATTTATAACTATGGGTGTGTGCCGTTGCAGTCTCTCGCATCTGGCTAAGGTCCGGGACGTCGGTGGTGGAGCACAGATAGGTGGAGAGGTCCACCTACCTTCCCCACGCCAAAGGGTCCTTTATTTGCATGCTGCCTCGAGGATGGAAGGAAACATGCTGTTTTTGCCACGTGTGCGACGCCTCGTTATCAGACCCATCTTGTCGCGCTGCGATGTGATCCTCTGTAGTCTTGGCACACCACTCCCGCTCCACGCTCACAGAGTCGCACCTGACCCCGCTCGCGTCTGCTGATACCACGCAACACTCGTCCACGTCAAATCACTCGACACTAATGTTAGAGTTTAAGTTGTTTGAAAATAGAAAAATAAGCCACACGGGGATTGGGGCTTGGCTTGATCTCAGGGGTAGGTTTGGGCCTTAGTGGCGGTGGGAAGGGAATGGCTTGGCTGATATGGTTGTTCTCACCCTGTAGCTACTTCTCCCAGGCGACGCGAGCCAGTGCTCTCGATGGCGTCTCCGCTCGTACTTCAAGCGGACAGCTGCCTTCAGCTCCGCCTCTGGCAACTGCTCCTTCGGCCTCAGCACCCTGATCTGCAGGGTGACGTCTCTCTCGATGTGGGCGTAGTGGTTGTCAGTGCTGCTCCGGTTGTCTGTCCGCACTCTCACCACTTGCTGTGGCACTTACACACACAGACTGCCGAGCCGGTGGGCGCGCAGAGGCGGGCCCTCCCCTCTTCATTGCCAGAGGGGGTGGAATCATGACAGATTCGCTCCACTGTCGCCGTGCAGTATTCCAGGGGACATAGTTGCCGCAGCTTGTAAACAAACGATTGTCACTTGTCTGCACACACACACTGGGCCGCTGCTGACACTCGCACTCGCTCACTCCCGGTGCACACGGACAGAAGGGGCGGTGATTGGCAACAGCTACCTCAGTGATTGAGGAAGGCACAATGGATGTCATCTCTCTCTTAACTCGGGTTGCCAACGTATGGAGAAAGTTACCCGATAACTGGTACCTAACAAAGGGAATAAAAATACTAAGTTTTTCTCATTTTTTTATATGTAATTTCTGCAACCTTTATGAAATCAAGAGACAGATGTCTGCGAACTTAGGAGTGCAGAGAATCGCCCCATTAAAAGATTGGTGACTGCAAATTTTGTAATGGTGGAATGACGATGAGTCACAATATTTTGTAAACAAAATAGAACTTGATTTGAGCTGTAATTTACAAGCTAACAATGGCCCTTTTGACAGAAAGTTAGATATATGAAATAAGTATCATCGTTCTTCCATAATACTGAAGGGAAGTCTCGGAAATATTGTGATATCCTAAATGTCTTATGAGCGATCGATTTTTACCGATAAATGGAAGTGCTGGAACTTGCCCTGTGCGGAAAGTTACTCTTTTCTCTCCTTATCCAACAACTTTTTTTACTATCAATCGCCTTAAGCTAACGACCAGGATACAATCTTTCTATTAATGATAGTAAATTTTTTATTAAAATCTTAACTATTTTAAAGGTCACCTACATCCATTCGTACCAGGAATTTAAACCAAAAACATCTTTCACCGAGTTTGTTCTTTAACCAATTGTATAACAGAATTAGGAGGTGTATAAAAGTGCAGTGTTTGCTTTTGAAACAGTTTATTTTTCTTCATTAGTTCAGGGGTGCCCACAAAGGGGGGGGGGGGGGGGGTAATGATACAGACTGTGTCATTAAAATTTAAGGGGGGGGGGGGGGTTAAAAGACGAGAAAAATGTATATATTATTTACATAATTATAGCTTCTAATGTGAAAATACGTTTCTGGTGCTTTGATAATTGAAAGGGATCTTGTAAATCAAATTGGCAACCCTGCACTTTCCTCAACAAAAGCAGTTATCTGTCGGTTCAGGATGGAAATATTACCTGATATGACCATAATTATTATTATTAAAAAATCAGTTTAAATTAATGCAAAATGTGATAAAATATAATACTAAAAAAGTATATTATAAAATCATTGCGTAAATCATTGAGAAAATAGCATAAATATTTGGGGGAGGGGGGGCATTATTAAGTTAGGGGGGGTGATTCATAGTGTTTGGGGGGTGGGCACCTCTGATTAGTGCAACAACTTGACGCCACTCCCGCTGCCTGTCTAAGTTTTTTAAGTAATTGTTAGTTTGAAAAGTGATCTCAGGGGCAATAACGGGGGTTCGGCCTCGTGGCTGCAGGCAGGAGTGCGTTGCTGTTCGAAATCTACCGGGGCTGTTCAGGTCACCCAGGACGCCTTATAAATAAATGGTAAACTGATTGACATGATACTGCACTTTATTAAGAACCGTTACATACACTGGTCCAAGTACTGGCCGCGTCTGTTGTCTGACCGTCACGGCACGCGAGTCTCTATGCTTAGACGATGCACGCGACCAGGATAGGTGGCAAAATGGTATATGCAAACTCGTGCTGTGGCCGTTATTGACGTGTAAGGAGCGACGGATAGTCGCAGAGTTGCTATGCTGCAACAGCTTATGCAGAGACTGACGTTAAGTAAGACGGCACATACAAATGAATGTTCTAAAGTTATTTGCAATCTATCCTATTACAAAACATTAAAGTCCCGAAAGTACATAGGCCCGGTTAGATAAACATAAAAGTCACAGTCACTTATTAAACAATTATTACGTAGTTAGCTTGCACGTTAAAGGTTGCACATTTAAATAAGATGAAAATTATATACATAAATTAACGAGTTAGAACTCGACACACGAGGCTAGCTAGGAGCCTTTGACGAGAACGAGAATGATTACTTGGCTTCGAAGCCTGAAAACTGCGTAAGACTCATTTACGCTGTCCTTAAACTCTGGACAGGAAAATCAAGTAAAGAGTTGAAAATCTCCCTGTTGGGATTAAATGATTAAGTAACGAGTCGCACGAAATGACGTGCAACTGAGTGGGGTCGGCGCAGAGCTGGTAAAAGGATTTGAAGAACTTACACTATTGCTGAGACTTGGATGTGGCGCGAAATCTGGAGGCTCTGCGTGCACAGAGCAACCGACCCCTGCGAGTCCTCGACGGCAACTGGCGCGAGACCGCCCTGCGGCCTCGCGCCGAGACACGTGAAGCGCGGGAAAACAGCTCCGACCAGTTTTGGACTTGATGACATATTTCACAATATATGATTATTGAACAATTGTACATAATTTCCCTTGAATTAATTATCTTTTAATTGTTATTAATTTGGTTGTTTTTGAGTTAAAAGAATGTTTAGCGCATTGCCACACTCGGCCAGGCGCTGTAATCGACTTGGCGTTCGTCGCGGTGCACTTACACTCACTTGGCGGACATCACGCTCGGGCGTGTTCGATGCACTTAAGAGTAAGTGTTGTGACATAACGGTCTTAGTGGACCAGAGGGAGCACCGGCGGTCGGCGTCATACTAATAAGGTATGTACTGCAACATATAGAGGAATGTGAATGGTACTTTCCCGCCCCTATATCATTCGAGTATATTTTTCATCAAATATTAAAATGGCTGCAGTTAAATAACGAAGAATCACATGTAGTAGTTAAACATCATATTTAAATATGTTTAAGATATTAAGCAGCCATTAAAAATATTGTTTACAATAAATATATATCTATAAAAAAATTCCATTAAATAATAAACATTGCTCTCTTATACCTTTTCATCCACTGGTAAATTTTATTCTTACAATATATTTCTTGGTAAACGTTTACTTTCGTCTTTTTTAATAATACAAATCTTATTAAGAATAATATTTAATGCACACATTATTTTTGTTCAATTTATTTCACACTATTTTGTTTATCTATCTTAAATCAGATTTTCGTTTGTAAAAAAAAAACCTCCCTATAGTTAATATTTTTATATACAGAGTTTTTCTGTTCGAATCACTGTTATTCATTGTATTTTCCAAAAAAATTATAACTTTATTTCAAGCTTTTGTACTCTGAATAGAATCTTTATGTTGGTATTTCATCAAGTTGTGGGAGCAGATCGCTGATTTCAAAACTACTTCTGATAACTACCATTGTGGGAAGGCCCGGCGTAGTTTTTTTTGAACAGTTGGTGTGACTGTGGCCGGCGTACTTTTACGTTCCTTTTTTGGTGAGGAAAGAAACAATGCCGGTAATGCTGATTTGTGTCTTCGTGAATATTTTGTAAATTAGATGTTACTTTACTGGTGTCAATGAAAAAAAAAGATACAATAATGCGTAAACTAATTTCAGTTATGTGAGTACATGTTACGATTTTTAAATTTTGTCTTGTATACGTATTCTTAGTACTTACGCTAACCGCCGATGTGTTACGATTCATATCCATACTCGTCTCTCATTTTATCT
Organism: Bacillus rossius redtenbacheri; assembly: GCF_032445375.1. NCBI lineage: Eukaryota > Metazoa > Arthropoda > Insecta > Phasmatodea > Bacillidae > Bacillus > Bacillus rossius. Next base: position 56,479,986 of record NC_086338.1, read on the forward strand.
TTAAAGGTTTCCGCATCAATTTAGCACCTTACAGCGATTGCAGCACGTTTGCCCTGTAAGAAATTGCTTTTTGCAATTGTAGTTGTCGACATACATTTATGTGAAACCTATATTGAGGTTTTACTGCATAGCGGTACTTATGTAGTTTCTGTTTTCAGTTTTTGTGTGTTGAAATTATTTTCAAAATTTTTACTGTGTGTACATAAAGTAGGGTTTCAGCATTTATGTATATAGACTATGATAACACAATGGTTGAGCCATGATTTTCGTTTGGAAGGGGCTTGACCCAGCTGAGGGCCTTATAGAAATTTAAAATTTGAAAAATTAATATATCTACTTAAAATGGATTAGGTATGTTTAATTGATGAAATTTGTATTGTAGGTACAATGTAGTACTAACAAAGTAGGATAATATCAAGTTTAATTTGAGATTAGTTGGGGTGGACTAAGAAGCTTTTAGGAGGGAGGAGTCCCTTCAACCTCTTAGCCCCCCCCCCCCCCCCCCCCCCTTCTTTCCCTGTATCTACTACTGCCCAACAATGGTGTTTTTTGGGGTGGGGGTGGGGGGATGCTGGAAGTCCGAAATAAAATCTGGTGACGAGACTAAATATCTTGTTACCACTCACCACCTCCGGCTAGCTCAAAATTAGGTGATGAGTGGACATACAGGTTGGTGGCAGGTCACGAAGTAATTCATGTGCAATGTTTGGTTTATTACTTTTTTTTTATTCATATAAAAATCAATATCTTCCTCACAACAGTACACAAAAAAAAATTTAATGTACATCCAGAAAAGAAAAAAACACATAGACTCATTACGAAGTTTATTAGGTGAGCCACAATGACTGACCATACAGCCTTCCTTCCCTTTGTGCGGGCAGTGTCCTGGGCTCGCTGATGTAATTCTCAGCCAATCACGGCGCATAGCAACAGAAACTTCCACGAAATTCTTACTTCTGTTCCCACGATGCAGCAATTTTGTCTCTCTTTCACACTCCAGTTACTGATTCAAACACCTAGCGTGTGAAACAAAGCCTTGGTCGTGGAAATAACGAAGGAGAATTACATCAGCACGCCTTCCCACACAAAGAAGCCAGCAAAAAAAATTACTTGAAAAATAAACTTATGAATTTATTATAAAAATTTAAACATTAAACCCGGTGAATTACGTTCACAATAACTTCTAAAAGGAAAAACTTTACATCATTTGATAATCTAACCTGAAATATGACCAAAATTTATACCAAATTATTATTACTGGATTGCATGGGGAAGGCTGTAATCTGGGTTGTTACAGTCTATATACAATGAGTTATGTTGTACTAATAACTTAAGTTTGATATACAATCCAGACTAATTATTAATGGTAATACGTGTATATTTGATAAGTATTTAAAATAAAAATTGCGCAAAATTTATTTTTAAGTTCTTATATTCACTGAAACTTTTTCCTTAGTGGATGGGGTAGGGGGCACATTGGGGGCACATTTCTCTGTCCCTGCCCTTCAGTGATAATTTTTGCTAGGGAGGGGGCAAGCAGTCTTGTTTGAAAAGTACTGAAATCACTTGGTTCAATAATTAGGCTGTCTTAATTTTGGCAAGTGAGTGTAAACTGACAGCTTACCAGACACAACATTATTATGGTGTTATTGCAGTCATGGAAATAATTAGTTAGTGAAGATTGTTTTTTGTTATTATTTTTCATAATGTGGTAAAATTATTATTATTATAATTTTTTTAATGTTTTCATTTATAGGTATTCTGTTGATCTTGCTTGAGCATGGGCCGTGGATATAGAACAAGTCGGTTACATACATATAATTCATATTACATCTATATAATATATGAGTATGTAAGTCTCTAAACACAATAAAATTTGCTTAAGATTAAATTAACAAAATTTATTCAACCCTTTTGATTTATTGCAGATTACCACCTTTAATACAAGAAGTTTTAATAAATATTACTAAAAGAAAATGGCAAAAAAATGACCTTGGGTTGAAGCTAAGTCTTAATCACATCGGGCAAGTTTACTGTTGCTGGTTAATTATTAAAACAAGTGCGTGTGTAAACGAGTTGGTAACTCGGCGAGTGTTGATTACCCAGGGTGTTAAATAGTTCTCGGTAGTGGTTTATTCATTTAAATCCTTACTGTTCATTTTTTTTTGTTTAAGTTGGATTTGTTTATAACTCAGGGGCCGTGCTGCTGTGGAGTTTCCTTTGAAAAAAACACGTGTAGTCAAATGGCTAATATCATGTGGTTTTTATTGAAGTGAAAACTTCTATAGGAAGGTTTGGATAGGGAGTAAATTCATGTAAGTCGTCATCGACATGGTCACGTGACGTGTTAATTTTTTTATATTTCAAGGATAAAACTTAATTTATTCTATTTTTAAATATTAAAAGTTTTTAATTTTATCTTTATTTTCCAAGGAAATTTTAATGTTATTGTGTGGTACATATTGCGAGTATTGGATATTTTTTACTAGGTAGTCAAGTTGAGGTTATGTTTTTCCTTTTGTTTATTTATTTACGATGTGAATTTCTTCAAATGCCAGGTTATTGATTTAGTAGAGATGATGTTGATTATTTGTAGATTTAAGTTAATAATTTTTTATTCTTTCAATGAAAAAAACTACGTTTGTTCTAGTTTTAAAGTTATTATCGGTAGGGGCAAAACCTATGGGTTCGCGTCACCGACATGCTGATATAATACCAAAATAATTTTCGTGCGTACATTTGACGTAGAAATGATTTATTATTACACATTTAAAAACAAAATTTTAAGTTTTCACTTCTGTTGACTGTCCCCACGACTGACTTTTCGTTAAACACCTTACGTGTTTTGGCCTTTCATCTTACGTGAATTGGCCATTTTCAGATGTGCCTACCTTTTGTGGATTCTCTTGGGTAGTTAGTGCTTGCCTGCTCTTGCACCGAGGAGGGGTAGGGGCTTATACTTGCAGCGTCCAAGTGTTCTTGTTTTGTTCATCTGGTCTGATGTTACGTGCCCACCGCTTAAGCTCTCAGCTGTTGTTGGGCATGTGACAAATAAAAATAAATAAATCTTAAAAAAAATTTCAGAACATAATTTGATAAACAATTTTTCACTTCTCGTCGGTTAGTTTTAACATACGTTTACTAATTTTTCTTTTCTCCGTATTTCTATCCAGTGGCTCGAGCTTCTTGACGTAGTTTATAGAAACAGCAACAATTCTGCATCAAATTTTGAGTCTTATAGTTATCAGTGAAGAGCAAGTTTACTCTCCACAGGTATAACTCACAACAATTTTGCTATCCAGTGGGTAAATTTATGAGCGAGTAATGAGAAACTTCACTCACTGGAGTGGAAAACATGAGAGCAAAGTAAACTGTTAGGATAATTGAGCCATTTCAGTGGTATTTTGAAATGTTGTAAATAAAATAAATAATATCTTTTACATCAATGTTATGGTCATTGCTAGGGCTTGAAAATGTCATAAGAAATAAATGCGAACATGGAACAATTGAAAAAACATTAAATTTTTATAGTGTTTTAATTTTTTAAAATTGTGACTCTTTTATAATCATTGTAGAAGAAATATCAAAAACTATGTTCATTCTACTTTAATAATAACTTTTAAATTTTAAATTTATTGATTACAATACTATGTTCTGAGCAGAAGGCTCCAATTTCTAATTGCCTTGTCCAATTATAACTTGATAGTCTACAACATTTTTTGGTAACAATTTTCCAGTCCCTTAATGTTGACGTCGACCGGGGCTACGCCCTCCCTGAGCCCGATGTGCCTTGCCCCGCCACAGACAACCCCCCCGCTTCTTCCTCCATGAGTCTGCTACACCTCTGTGCCACAGTCCTCTCATGTAATAAAGTTTTTTAAATATAATTGTTAATCTTTATTTTTCTGCAGTCCCCAATGGTTTGTTGCCAGGTAGATATAAGGACGGCACAGCGCCCCACGCGGCCTATCACGGGTCTGCCCTACAGGAGCAAACTATTTTTATATTTTAAATAGAAAATGCATCAATAGTTAAATTGTGTTAACACCTAATAATTTTTGATAAATTAGTACTTGGATTTTAAGAGGGGTAGCTTTGTTAAATATTTTGTAATGTAACTGTAAAACGACCTAACAGTGTTCTAGTCTCTTCCTTTCGCCGCCCCGGGTATAGTGCACCTTCAACACACCTCGTCGACTTCAAAATTCGTACTTATCTGATCCTTTCACATCCACTATTCTTAACATATTCTTAAACCGTTTCATTACTTCTTCGAGACCTACTCCGGGTGGTAGACTGTTTAGTTAATTATTTAAGGTCTCAGTGGACGTTTGAAACAAAGCAACGTGACTTAACTTTGAGGTCAGGCCACGTGGTGTCCTGGTCAGTAACTAAACCAGAATTGAATTGCAGTTGGCGCTTTTTACAGCTTATTACGCAATAATCTTATATATAAAATTCTCGTGTCACAGTTTTCGTTGCCATACTCCTCCGAAACGGCTTGACCGATTTTGATGAAATTTTTTGTGCTTATCCGGTATCTATGAGAATCGGCCAACATCTATTTTTCATCCCCCTAAATGTTAGGGGTAGTCCACCCCTAAATTTTTTCATTCGTCTCTATGGCAACGGCTATTTCATTGTTAGTGCAGTCCTCATCACCGTTGAAATTTTGCAAGTACTTTAAATATCAAAAATTGCCCTTTTTTTTTTCAAGTATATATATTTTACAGACTTGAAACTTCACAGTAATGGTCCTTATGTTACGCAGGATGACATTTTCCGAAAATTAGATCCCATAGCATAGGTGGTTAAAACCAGGCAACAGTGGGTACTTTGTCTGCATGAAAACAGTATTTTGCATTGTTCATGCCTTCTGCATCTCCGTGGCAACGGGCATCGCGCGGCAGTGGCGTACCCACAAGGAGGGGCATGTATAATGAGCGGCGCAAGAGTGATCTGCCTGTAGACTGCCGTAGCGAAGAACGGGTATATCAGTTGTACGTTGCGTGCACGAGTCGGGAAACCATCGGTGCTATTCATTTTTTCTCCGGTACATTATACAGCATTGTAATAAATTTTCAATGAATTTTTTATATTTACCATTACTGTAAATGGGAGATGTGGCATAATTCTTTTTCCATTAGTATAGCCGTGCGAAGCCGGGTCGGGCAGCTAGTAGTTTATATAATTGTTAATCAGCCGTATATCATTCACTGCGAATAAAAACCCTTCTACTCGACTCGAGAATACTTTGTCCGTGCAACCACGTGTCTGCCAACTCGGACGGCGAGGTGTGTGGGACGCCTAGAGGCCCCACTAGAGACCGGCGGTGGTAGGGCATTAGCGTACCAGCTGCTGAGAGCAGGTTATGGAGTAGAGTTTTTAATATCACACGGGGGAAGCGAGCCTAGCACCCACACGGGCCTCGTCACGACCCAGGTTCATGTGTCCAACCACGTCGTGGTGCCCACGGTCACGACCGACATAATTTCGACCTTCCACGTATATTCCCCCTGACATCAAAGTGGTGCTGCTGCTATAAATGCACTGGTTTCCTTAAGTACTAAATGATTTGTTTACTATAATCCAAAATAAGAAAATTTTAATATAAACAAGGTAAGATTTATGTGGTAATGGGTGGTTTGCAATGTTAGCACGTGGTGTCATTTGCAGGATTTATATAAGCTGCTGTTTCTCTAAGCTAGGTAATAAAACGCAATGTCATTATACTACAGTAACGTCCGGTCAATAAGTAAAATAAAAAAAATGATTAAAGTATAATCCATACATACAACTAATCTTTAATGAGAGATCTGTTTAGAATTTGACAGAAATATTTTCTGCTGCCATTTAAGTCAAAAACCTGTGAAATATTAAATTTTAGGTTTTCATTGTATGTGTTATGGCTTCATTGTGGATTATCTCATTTCTAGAGAAGTACAGTAGCTTGTAATTATCTTATAGAGCATACTATAACAACTAAGGTATGGTGATACAAGTGATCAGTAATAAAAAAAAATTGACTCAGCAGTTTTTTTTATTGAAAATATCCTTCCTAAATTTTTCATAATTCTATAGATGGTGATCTTCAAACTTTTATACACTAATTAGATAACCCTGTGTGTTATATTTTGCTTGAAAATGTTCAGTACATCTTGCTGTTAAAAAAAATGGACCTTTTATTTATAAGGAAAAAAATACTGGTAAATACATTTGGTAGTGGGTTTCATGCAAATTAAACTTAAAACTGAATGTAATTTAAATGATGAGTGAATTTTGTAATTTATCCTGGCCACTGCAAGATACGGTTTTATCAGTAAATTTATTTATTTTGTAAGGACACCATGATGTCCATATCTCTTGCTTATGTTATTGAAGGCATATCTTAGTTATTCTAACCCCCAGAAGCAACATGTTTCATTTCCCTGAGTTCTCTTCCAACTAGCCTTGAGAATGTAGTGCATGCTTTTGAAGGAGTTCTACTACCTTTTTGGTGTTATTATTTTCTTGAATGCTACGTCCACCATTATGGCTTAGTTGTTTAAAGATAAATATTGTGAAGCATTTATTAAACATGTAAACTCCACAAATTAGGCACGTATTTAGTCTGATATTTCTATTACATACTAGATGATCATGTCTGAATGTATTCAAACCCTATCATTCTTGATGAGAATTAGTTTCATATTCATATAATTAAAAAAATTAGCTGCTGAGTCACTAGCCTTAACAGTCTGATTGGAGTAAAAGAACTTAGTGGACTTATTGCTATCTTAGCATAAATTTTATGTTTTTGTGCAAACTTAATTTTTTTTTGTAAATATTTTAGTAAATAAGTGGTGTAAAAAATTTTTTTTTCCTTTTAATTCCAGCTAGTTAACGTTCGCTGCAGAAGGGCAGTGGCGGGCTCGTTGCTCTGGATGCTGTCGCGATCGGGTCCCACAGAGGTGGAAATACCCGCCATTGCGTCAACAGCATCTGCGGTCTTCGACCACGGACTACAGCCTGGCCCGCGACGACCACTCGGACGTCCCCTTGTTCGAGCGCATGATCAGGAGCGGTGTGCGTTGCGAGACACTGAAGGCGGGGTGTCGGATGAAGCTGCTCGTGCCGACCGTCCGCCCCCCAGGTCCCAAGTGGACGACCGCGAGTCCGCGACGAGACACGGGGCGCTGACAAGAGCACGGTCATCACACACAACCACCCCGAGCAGATGGTGGACATCCGGGTGTGTATCATGTAATCCTAAAAGATATATCATTCCCACCAATAAATGGAAAGTATTTGAAAGCAAAAAACATGCAAAGTGGTTCAATCCCCTTCCACCCCTCACACGAAATGAAATTCTATGTATGCTCATGCCCATGGTGTTTTAAGGGGTATGCTAGGATAGTCTCTATACTCAATGGCCGACTTCTGCTCCCTTGAACCTGGACTGAGCAATCAGCGTTATCGTCCCTGATGACCTACCTGTTGATAAAGACATTAAATTTAAATTAAAGTTATAAAAAAATACTGGAAAATCTTGTGTTGGTACTTCTTGTGGGGCAGGAAGGAGTGAGAAGGGATGACCCGGAGCGATAAAAACTCGGTGGGGTACTGCACGGCTGCACTGTCTCACAGAACACAGGGCTCTGATGGAATTGATGGGTGGGGGAACTGGCTGCAATGTCCGCTGTGTTTCTAATTGCCTTGGGGGGGGGGGGGGGGGGGGAGTGATCTGTCCTCTGCGGCCCCCTTGCTGGTTCGTTCAGAACCAAGTGTGTGAAGACTGTTGCGAGTGGCAGCGCACGAACGTTCCTGAAGTAATTATGATACATTTTGAAAGAATTGGTGCAATATTGTTTATGATCTGATGTGACAGAAATTATTTGAACACTAAACTATAAAAATAAGTTGAGAAAAGAGTTAAAATTGAAAATGGTTAGAACAGATCCACCTTCAGTTGACAATAATTTATAACTGTGTAGGATATAGCCAGTAAGAAACATGGTGTCTGTATATCACCCATGATACACATTTGTCTCATGTGTTATTAATTTTTGGTGTTTTGTCTAGATATGTCCGAGACTGTAAAATCCAGATAAAACGACACAAATTAGTAACGATTCACTCGCGAACAACTCGATTGGCAGCAAGCGTGCACGATAGCACAACTTACCGCTCTGATGGTTGAACAACAGCTGTTGCTTTGTTGCCGGAAGCTGCAGGGCTACCCTCTTTGGCAGGCAGCCAACTTGAAAAACTTGGCGCTGCTAACAAGCCGCGGAACGGAAAATTCAAAATTCAAATGTTTCAAACACTATACACTAAATTACACACAATATTTACGAGTCCAAACATTTGGTATTAGATAATGTTTTTTTTAAAGTGCAATATTAAACTGTAAAATTAAAAAAAAATCTGTGTTTGTTGTAGCTGCAGTTTTCCTTGCTTCGAGAAGTGCACGCACAGTTGTGAGCACGGTAAATGCGGCCATGGGTGTGGACAGCGATGCACATCTTGTCAGGTAAATGAAACGCAAATGGAATGTTATTAAATGTTGTAAACTTGTAAAGGTTTAGGCAGTAAACACAAGGAGCATAGATATTTGTGTTATTTTAGGCAGTATATGTGTAGTCCACATTCTTAAAAGTCAGGCAAGATGAAATTAATCAGGGAAAGTCAGGAAAAAATTATTTTAAAACCTGGAAAAGTCATGTAAATTCTGCAGCGATAATAATTTGAGGGGGAAATGTCATGCTCTGGTATGCCATCACCCAGACTTTCACATTTTGCATAGTCATACATGCTGTAAAGTGGCGTATGAAAGGTTCTGTTGGAACTAGTACAGCTATTGGATGGTGGAGGCTGGATTGTCATTATTTCTTTCAGAAAATTGTAAAATAAGAATATTATTTTAAAATATCCATCAGGAAAATACGTGACCATAGTCGTGCAATATATATGAGAGAGAGAGAGTAGAGAAGGACAGTCTGTAAATTTTTGTTTTACCATGTATACTATGCATTAAAGCAGAGCAGACATCACAGATATTATATAATTCAGACCAGTGGCGTAGCCAGGATTTGTGTATGGGGGGTGTTAAGAAGCATGCCCCCCCCCCCCTCGTATTAAAAGGGGGGGGGGGTCCGGGGCTCCTCCCCTGGGAAAATTGGGATTTTAAGGTGTAAAATAGTGCTATTTTAGCAGTTTTCGGTACTTAAATTTAAATATTGTAATGGTAAAATTTTTATTAATTTTAATATGGAATTTGTTTGAGTGATGAATAAGAAATTAATTAAATATTTGGTGCTGGGGGGGGGGGGGGGGGTTGGAATCCTATTACCCGCCCCGGTTACGCCCCTGATTCAGATCAACTGTGGTCCTTAATAGCATTATAAAAACATATAGTAGTTTGAATGTGATTTTTTCAACATAAGCTATTGTTCCGCTAGCCTTGCAATATTCACTTATTTGTTCGAGATAGCACTCTGTCTTCTAGCAGCTAACCCAGACTTTTCAATCAAATTCTTTCTCTTCAATTTGACTTTTTTTTTCCCTGTGAAGTGTTATCTGCTGCATTTTAAATGACGGTCTATTTGCAAAGCCTTATTTAAATTTTTTTAATTTTGGGAAGGATTCTTCTAGAAAGCAAAATTGTGTTTTTTTAACAGTCTAATTCAATTTTTTTTTTTTTTTTTTTTTTTTTTTTAAATTATACCTAAATGATGTCCTGAAGGTCAAACTGGTTTTGCTCTTTTCCTTTCCCTCTATCAGAAATCGTTCGATTGTTATTGAAACATCCGTGGCAGCACTAGTTTAAGCGATATACGTCAAATTTTCACGGAAATGTGTCACACCATTATTAACTACCATCTCCTGTGCTTGTCCCCGCAGTGGTGTGCCCGATTCAATATATGTGATTTAAATTTCGACAAATAAGCCTTCCCGTGGATCAGACTGCAAGCGACCGCTGTTCTCTGCTTGCAGGCAGCTGCCCTGCTGACCCTGACGGGCTGGTCACATGACCGCATGGTGACGGTGGCCTCGTGTCGCGTTGTAGTTTCCCGTTTACTCTCACAGAAAAACATGCCTTGATTTACTATTTCAGTTAGTATATTTTTTTAAAATTATGAATAAAGGTTTTATTATTTTATGAAGCATGATAGTAAAATGTGAAGTCCACTTAAGAATAAATCTTTGCATAGTTTAATTATTTAAAATTATTTATTTCAATAACATCAGTATCATGTATTTTACAAGAAATATTTTGTAGATAATTGGGTATATTTTGTAGTGTGGGGTTTTTTTTTTTTTTTTTTTTATTATATAAGATTACTCCTCTGTTTCTCTTTTGAGGTTTAAATTTTCTGTGCATGTTTTTGCATATTGGCTAAATGTATGGTAACAAACAAGTGTAACACTGCTACAATGTGTGGGTACCTACAGAAGCAGTGTAGCAGAGCTTGCGAGCACAGTCACAGTACCCGGCCGTGCCTGCAGCCGTGTAAGAGTCGTCTGTCCTGCGGTGATTCGTGTCCCGTGATCGAGACTTGGCAGTGGGAATCTTGGAAAGCACGGACTTCGAACATGCCAGGTAATACGAAAATGAATCTACCTTGATATTAGCATTTATAAATACTGCTTATAGATATGTTTTTGCGTGTAGCTGTGTCACAACACAGCATTTTGTGTGTGCCTCGCATGATTATCTGAAACTCGAGTACGTTATGTGTGGGAACAGTGTGGCGAGGGAGTTAAATCATCGTTTAATTAATGCTAATAATGTGGGGTAGAACAAAGTGAGTGTACAACAAAGTAACCATCGTGCTGAGATGTCACTGCAGACTTCCTGTGAGTGGTGGAAGGAGTAATGTTACCAGTCTTTCTTAAGATCTAAATACTCTAGTTTTTTTATTAACTGACAAAAGCTTCAATACAAAACCTACAATCATTCTTTGTTGCCTATCGAAATTATTATGAATCAATTGTCATACAATTTATTCATTTTTTGAATGGGATTCCAAACGTTCAAACCCCCCCTGATAACTTCTTAACCACGAGCAGCTCAACTCGACCAAATAATGCGGCTCTAAGAGCTCTCGGTAAGATGCACGTCTCTTTCAGGCCGGTCGTCCTGGGAGCTCGCCAGTGGGACGCATGGCCCACGCATCGTGAAGACGCAGCGATGCAGGACCTGCCACCACGTCGCCATGGCTACCGAGAAGCTGTACCAGCCCAGCTGATGAAGACTCTTGTCTCTGGCAGCATGAAGGTCTTGATCGGTGAGTGACTTCTCTGGTCGACAACTTGTGTTCTAGAGCAGGGCTGTCGTAATACTGCCAAGCCACTGGGCATGCGCGTGGTTCTCTGTAGAGAGACGGGTTGCTTCCATTGAAAAACAAAGTATTCAGTCAAAGGTCTTTCATCTGGCAAATTCGGGACCACAGGCATGCCGATTAGAGATTCTGCTGCATGCCAATGTTTTTAACGAGAATACCAAATGAATAATGTACACATAAAAAAAAATTGTGAAATTGAAACCAGTGAACAAATAAAAAAACCAGCTGTGCAGTAAAACCACGTGGTAGCTGTCAATAGCTGGAATCCACACAAGAGAGTCTAAACGAGAGGGCCTCAATTGGTGCAAGACTTGGAACAATTCACTTTAGAATCAAACTATAGGTCACGTAAAAGTTCTTCTTTCGAGTGAAGAGCTTGTCGCGTTTTTGAGAGTACAGTACAACCCTGTTATAACATTCTCCAAGGGACCAACTTAAAAAGATGTTATAAGCAGGAAAATGTTATAAGCGGGAAATCATAAAATTACATCTTCACTTTGTATAAATTACGTGTGGATTGATTAATTTAAAGAGTATAGGTAAAACAACACAAAATACAGGAGTAATACACTAAGTACAGCAATAGAGTGGAAAATTGGTTAATTTTATTTATAGATAATACCTAATAATATGCTAAAAAAAAAAAAAAAAGTTTTGTACGATACAGTTCAGAGTCGAAACAGAAATATTCAACTCTTTTGCGATCACAACATGCGTTTTGTTGGGGTTCCTGTCCACTAGTTAATAAACTGAATTTTTTCAGCTACAGAATATGATTTTCGTTTATATTTATCATTATCGGCCATCTTAGCCGTACAATAACCTGAATAAAATTTCAATACTGCGTATTTTAATTAAATACGACAGTGACTACAATAAGTAAGTGAAAAAAAATAATTACGGTAAAGGTTAACCATAAACAAAAGCCGTGAATATATCCATAGAACATTTAACCATCTCAAGGTGTTAAACCTTTGAAACAAAAACCAGCACCATAGAATACAGTAGCACTGTTTCCAACCATGTATCAGTGCACAAAATGTGCATCATAAGTATAACTGAACAAGTCATAGGTAGGGCCAATGAAAAATGGTAAATAAAAAAGGCCCATTTCGGTGAATAAAAAGAGTTATTTCGGTGCCAAATTTCGGTGAAAAAAAAATTGTTTAGTTAGAAAAAATAACTATTTCGTCATTATAATTTTATACACATGTATATGTTTGATGGAATAATTGTTTTATTTGGTCGAAATTTATCAAAAACAATGTTTTGAAGTACATTCACATCTAAAATTTAGCACGCTGCATTTGTAATTAAAATTCTCAAGATTATATACAAAAAAATCGTAAACTGATCATAAACGTTAGTGGCTCAAGTCCATTTTGACTACCTATCTCTGAAAATCAGCTATTATATGTTTCCTGCAAACTAGTCCCCACCAAAACACTGTACTTATTCAACATTACAGAGTATTGTTTTTTTTTTTTTTGTTTACTTTTTCACCGCCTCAACTGCGTGTGCGGCATTTGTTCATGTATGTTGGCACTCTTGGCCGGCATTTATTTTCGTGCATTGCCGTGACAACTACGAAAATAAATAGTCGCCTCGGCTAGGACGCCCAAATACAACAATTAACATTTTGAAAGTTATGATTTGATTGGCTAATATGGAAGTGACGCTATTTTTCTGGACTGCGTTTGGCCGATTCAGAGAAAGGAACAAAGATTGAGTTAAGGCCTATCGACGATTGCGTCACCAGACGCATTTGCGGTCGGCAAAATAATGTCATTTTTGCCGTTTTATGGCCTTCTACGTCTCGTAGGAACGTGTGCGACGACGGAGACTGAGTAGGCGTACGTCTGGATGTAATAATTTTCATTCGTGAAATATATGGTTCTAGAGTAACTTGACGCTTAGTTCCAGAACCCGATGCTTTGTTCACCTTGTGCGATGCTCGAAATTTACAGTGTTTTCACACGTGTATTTTATTTTCCAGTCGACTTGCACATTACAGAACTTGCACATCATGATGCCTTTTTCTTTACTGATTACGTAAAATCCTTCAGCTCTTTCGAAAACACGACTTTCGGCATTTTATACGTTTATCCAGTGACCACGGTAATATGACCAAAATGACACAAAAACTTTCAACGGAAAACGATCATAGATGCGGAAGAGAGACATATAGCATCCACTCGGAAATAAAGATGTTAAACTCGACAGACACGCACTCGTGAAAACAAAATCATAGAACATTTCGACACTCGTAACTACCAACGCCATCTGTGATTTGTCCACCAGTAGCTAAAGTGATAATGTTTATTGCCACGCTCTACTCTATGGGTGCTAGAGAAAAACAAAAGCAAAGATGGCGTCTCACATATAACCTCTTGGAATAATAAACGTTTTGTGCAAGTTCCAGAATGATTCAACGTGATTTTTCGCGATAAAAAAGGTTAATTTCGCGCGAATATCGCGATTTCGTCATATTTCGTGAAAAACTACGGATTTCGTGCATCACAGCAAATTTCGTTAAAACAAAATGCAGTATATTAACGTCTTATCACTACCAAGTAAGGTTATTTGTATTACACATCATTAGGGCCAATGAAAAATGGTAAATAAAAAAGGCCCATTTCGGTGAATAAAAAGAGTTATTTCGGTGCAAAATTTCGGTGAAAAAAAAAAATTGTTTAGTTAGAAAAAATAACTATTTCGTCATTATAATTTTATACACATGTATATGTTTGATGGAATAATTGCTTTATTTGGTCAAATTTTATCAAAAACATTGTTTTGAAGTACATGCACATATAAAATTTAGCACGCTGCATTTGTAATTAAAATTCTCAAGATTACATACAAAAAAAATCGGAAACTGATCATAAACGTTAGTGTCTCAAGTCCATTTTGACTACCTATCTCTGAAAATCAGCTATTATATATTTCCTGCAAACTAGTCCCCACCAAAACACTGTACTTATTCAACATTACAGAGTATTGTTTTTTTTATTTGTTTACGTTTTTCACCGCCTCAACTGCGTGTGCGGTATTTGTTCATGTATATGTTGGCACTCTTGGCCGGCATTTATTTTCGTGCATTGCCGTGACAACTACGAAAATAAATAGTCGCCTCGGCTAGGATGCCCATATACAACAATTAGCATTTTGACAGTTATGATTTGATTGGCTAATATGGAAGTGACGCTATTTTTCTGGACTGCGTTTGGCCGATTCAGAGAAAGGAACAAAGATTGAGTTAAGGCCTATCGACGATTGCGTCACCAGACGCATTTGCGGTCGGCAAAATAATGTCATTTTTGCCGTTTTATGGCCTATTACGTCTCGTAGGAACGTATGCGACGACGGAGACTGAGTAGGCGTACGTCTGGATGTAATAATTTTCATTCGTGAAATATATGGTTCTAGAGTAACTTGACGCTTAGTTCCAGTGCGATGCTCGAAATTTACAGTGTTTTCACACGTGTATTTTATTTTCCAATCGACTTGCACATTACAGAACTTGCACATCATGATGCCTTTTTCTTTACTGAACACGTAAAATCCTTTGTCGTCATATTCTTTAGCTCTTTCGAAAACACAACTTTCGGCATTTTATATGTTTATCCAGTGACCATGGTAATATGACCAAAATGACACAAAAACTTTAACGGAAAACGATCATAGATGCGGAAGAGAGACATATTGCATCCACTCGGAAATAAAGAACTTAAACTCGACAGACACACACTCGTGAAAACAAAATCATAGAACATTTCGACACTCGTAACTACCAACGCCATCTGTGATTTGTCCACCAGTAGCTAAGTGATAATGTTTATTGCCACACTCTACTCTATGGGTGCTAGAGAAAAACAAAAGCAAAGATGGCGTCTCACATATAACCTCTTGGAATAATAAACGTTTTGTGCAGGTTCCAGAATGTTTCAACGTGATTTTTCGCGATAAAAAATGTTAATTTCGCGCGAATATCGCGATTTCGTCATATTTCGTGAAAAACTACGGATTTCGCGCATCACAGCAAATTTCGTTAAAACGAAATGCAGTATATTAACGTCTTATCACTACCAAGTAAGGTTATTTGTATTACACTTCATGTGCAAGTGATTTTTTTTAAATTTCGCGATTTCGTCATTAACGAAATTTGACTACCCCTACACATCATGTGCAAGTGATTTTTTTAAAATTTCGCGATTTCGTCATTAACGAAATTTGACTACCCCTAGTCATAGGCTAACGAGTGTGAACAGGACGCCATATTGATAGTTGATCCAGTGCAAGTTATGGAGTGCGTGTGTACCACGTCTATGGTGAACTACACAAATGTAAACATCTGATGTTTGTATATGCGTGCTGTATTTTCTAGCTATGGTTTCGCTATAAATTATGACTTTGAAGGAAGGGATACTGAAAATTGTGGCAGTTATCAAAGCAAATTTGAACGTTAAAGGTGGGAATGTAGAAATTTTAATATTGTTACAGGAGGGAAATTAAAGCATTGTGATAAATGGAGAAATGACGGGACCATGAAATTATGGTGTTATAGGCGGGAAAATGTTAAAAACGGGAATGTTATAACCGGGTTGTACATTGATATAAAATAATAATAATAATTGCTGTGTTATGAAACAAGTGCTGCTCAACGCTGCATGTGAACTGCAGACACCTGTTGGACAGCTTTGCTCTAGAGAATTTGCAGCATACAGCATCATGGTATTGTAATCATGCGTGCAAGCCTGTGATGAGTGTTAATTTGGCTATTTTTGGCAGGTACATTTTAGGATTAATTATGCTCAAGGACATAGGGATTCAATCCTTTATATTTTTTAATTCACAAAATTCAACACTTTTATCAAACATCATTAAAATAGAAAATAATGTTTGTACATTATAGTTTAAGATATCCATGATCAATAAATAGTGGTGTCTATTGGTTGTACGCTATCTTCAGGGTGACAATATCTACAGGGTCTTACATGTCTGTTACTACATGTAGATATATTTTGTATGGGCGTCACTGTAATGAGGCATGATTTCGACAAGTGCTTCTTATAAACAACCTCAACCCTTACTGCTCTGGTCTATCTTGCACATTAGCCACATTTACTCGAAAAACTTACCCTCAGGGTTCCAAGGCATCACCATTCTCGATACCAATATTCATAGACACATGGTAAGGAAGACAAGCAACTTATGGTTAACATCATTTATTCAACAGACTTTACATGCTTCTCTTACAAAAAAAAATTGTGGCTAAAAATATTTTTCTGATGGTAAATACATCCAAATAACCAATAAATCACAACCATAAAACAAAAATGATAGCCAGGGAGCCCAAGGAATAAGTTCCAGACATACCAAAATTGTTGTGTACTTTAATTGAACCATGCTGTTTGGGCACTATCATGGAAATAATCTGAAACAAAAAAAATAATAAGAGATATGAAAATAATAACACAGAAAACTAGACTGTACAAAATGAAACTAAAACATATTATGAAAGGAACTTAACATTGACAAGACAGATTAAATGCAATGCAGGCAACCAACAAACCTGGACATTGCAGCAAACACATAACTTCAACGTTGAAGAAAAACAAGTACTAATTAACACAAAAAACACACTGGAAAATTGTGTGTTTATATTTGTTAGAGCTCCTCTCCTTGCACAGCCAATGGCAGGCATGGGATAGATACCCTGATTGGCCGTGCACAAAGATATGATATTATTGGCTGATGTATTGCTGTGAGAGTTATTGGTTTAAAACTGAGCTCTGTGGTAAATTAGTTTCTATTTTAATTCAATGCTTTGTTAACAGATAATATTGCTATTGCTGATAATGTATGCTGATTCCTTTAAGTTTCCTTTTAATTTGGTGTTCCTCTTATATTAGTGGAGCAGCATTGTCCCAGGCATGTTTGGCAAGAGTATATTTGAGTTTCACCCATCTATATGTTATTTTTGTGCTCCTTATTGCAAGTTGAAAGGGCTCTATCAGTTCCCTATGTACATGCAACCACATTCGCAGTGGATCTCATACCACAGTTCTGACATTGAAAGTTAACTATGGCTGGTTTTACACTAGTAATCATGCTTTTGATAGTGGAATTTGACCTGTGATTGTTTGCCAAATTTCTTACTATTGCCGAGATACTACGAACATGGGGGATAATTAATGTGTCACTTGATTCAGCTGTAGTTTTTTTGTTGAGTGATTTGGTATTTGTTTGATGTCATGTGCTGTTTTATGATATCAGGTGGGTAGCCGTTTATACTTTAAGTGATTTTGTTCATCAGCAACTGATTTCGTGTCTGAACAAATAACTCCAGCTTAGTTGATTGAAGTGTTTATGATGTCAGTTTAGGTTCTTATCGGATGGTTGTAATTGAAATAAAGGTATTGGTCTTTGAGTAGGTTTCCTGTACACCACCTTATACAGGCCAATCCCTTCAATTCAATATTAACCATCCGAAAAGCACCAAAACTGGCATAATATTCACTTCAATTAACCAAGCTGGAGTTATTTGTTCTGATATGAAATCAGTTGCTGATGAACAAAATCACTTAAAGTATGAACGTCTAGCTAATGGCTACCCACCTGACATCATAAAACAGCACATGACATCAAACAAATACCAAATCACTCAACAAAAAAACTACAGCTGAATCAAGTGACACATTAATTATCCCCTATGTTTGCAGTCTCTTGGCAAAAATAAGAAATTTGGCAAACAATCACAGGTCATATGCCACTATCAAAAGCATGATTGAAAGTTGACTATGGCTGATTTTACACTAGTAATGTCCGAACTGTGGTATGAGATCCATTGTGAATGTGGTTGCATGTACATAGAGAACTAATATGGCCCTTTCAACATGCAATAAGAAGTACAAAAAAGCACAATGTTGGTTGAAACTTAATGATCTATTCTTGCCAAACATCTCTTGCACATTTAACCATAGTACACACTTTGTAAAAATGCGTTAAAGATTCTGATCACTTAATCTCCATAACCACGACATTAGAAATAGCACCAACTGACATACTCTTAAGCTTAGATATTAAAAACCTCAATATTGTGCCTGTACTGGGATATAACAGAACCTTGAACGAAAGAACAGAAATACCCATTCCATCACTGATGCGAATTATTCCTCTCTCTGTCAATACAACCTATTTCCAGTTCAAAGACGAATTCCACAAGGATTCCGATGGAATGACAATGGGATCTTCGCTTGCTCCCTTCATTACCAAAATTTTCATGGAGATTTCCGAGCAAGAAGCAGTGAACACAACAAACACTCCACACACTCCACCTAAAATCTGGCTTCGCTATGTTGATGACATGGCCTGCAAAAGTTAGAAGAGTTCCCAATTCCTCAATTTCCTCAGGCCATTTATACGGTTCAAGCTTCAAGGGAAAACTGCAAATTCACCTCTAAACCGTGCAGGCAACCCACACGTACAGGCCACAGACAATAATTGCTAAAACATAGTTATCTATGTCCACAAATATAATAAATTATTATAATAATCCACTATCTTATTCCAATGCTTATTTGACTGATAAAATTGCAATTGCCGGCAATTATAAGCAAACCCTTATATTTGTTGTGCAGCAATTTTACAAAGTGTGTACTATGGTTAAATGTGCAAGAGATGTTTGACAAGAATAGATCATTAAGTTAAACCAACATTATGGTTTTTTGTCCTTCTTATTGCATGTTGAAAGGGCCATATTAGTTCCCTATGTACATGCAACCACATTCACAATGGATCTCATACCACAGTTCGGACATTACTAGTGTAAAATCAGCCATAGTAAACTTTCAATCATGCTTTTGATAGTGGCATATGACCTGTGATTGTTTGCCAAATTTCTTATTATTGCCAAGAGACTGCAAACATAGGGGATAATTAATGTGTCACTTGATTCAGCTGTAGTTTTTTTGTTGAGTGATTTTGTATTTGTTTGATGTCCGGTGCTGTTGATAACAGGTGGGTATCTATTAGCTAGACGTTCATACTTTAGTGATATTGTTCATCAGCAACTGATTTCATATCAGAACAAATAACTCCAGTTTGGTTAATTAAAGTGAGTATTATGCCAGTGATGGTACGTTTCAGATGGTTAAAATTGAATTGAAGGGATTGGCCTGTAGAAGGTAAAACAGCACATGACATCAAACAAATACCAAATCACACGACATCAAACAAATACCAAATCACACAACAAAAAAACTACAGCTGAATCAAGTGACACATTAATTATCCCCCATGTTCGTAGTATCTCGGCAATAGTAAGAAATTTGGCAAACAATCACAGGTCAAATTCCACTATCAAAAGCATAATTACTAGTGTAAAACCAGCCATAGTTAACTTTCAATGTCAGAACTGTGGTATGAGATCCACTGCGAATGTGGTTGCATGTACATAGGGAACTGATAGAGCCCTTTCAACTTGCAATAAGGAGCACAAAAATAACATATAGATGGGTGAAACTCAAATATACTCTTGCCAAACATGCCTGGGACAATGCTGCTCCACTAATATAAGAGGAACACCAAATTAAAAGGAAACTTAAAGGAATCAGCATACATTATCAGCAATAGCAATATTATCTGTTAACAAAGCATTGAATTAAAATAGAAACTAATTTACCACAGAGCTCAGTTTTAAACCAATAACTCTGACAGCAATACATCAGCCAATAATATCATATCTTTGTGCACGGCCAATCAGGGTATCTATCCCATGCCTGCCATTGGCTGTGCAAGGAGAGGAGCTCTAACAAATATAAACACACAATTTTCCAGTGTCCGATACGTCTGTTTTTGCTTAATGACGAGAACAGATGTCAGTTCCCAAAACGTACCAACTGTGTTAATTAGTGCTATCGTCATTGTTTTCTTTAGTACTTGTTTTTCTTCAACGTTGTATTTATGTGTTTGCTGGTTGCCTGCATTTAATCTAACTGTTAGTCATGAAAAAAAAAAACATATGAACTTAGTAGGCTAAGTTCCTGCAAGGGAATTATTATGGTTTCTGATATTTAGAAGTATAACATATTTTTTTGGTATGTGCAGTCCATTATACTTATTTAATTTCATCACAGTCTATTCTGAAAAGCACTGTGAAATTTATACTGTATCAGTATGATAATTAGTTATACACTCCATTTAATTTACTTATCCTAATTAAAGCAGCACTTAAATGCGATTACTATTTTGTAGTTAATTCGTTATTTTGGCGAACTTTAATATTTTGTTGCAGGTTTTGGCAAGTTACAATAATGTTAAGCCACTTGGCCTACCAATTGCAGGCAACCAAAGGAGCCAGAAGGGTGGATCTGGTGAAGAGCTGCCTGAGACAAGATCATTTACCAGGAGGTGTGTTACCTGAATTGGTAGTTGTAGTACGTAAAGAGCAGTTGCTAGCTGAGCTTTTGTGTGGAACACGGCCAGGTTCCAGGGCTCTGGAGCCTCCCGGAGGTACATTGTTGCCTGCAGCACCAGCCGTCAAGGCCAAGCCTTAACTGTGCTGTAACATGTGAAGAGTGTTGAACAGCATTTCAGGATTATTGCCACCTGAGAGGTGAATCCGTCCTGTATTTTTAATTTCTGTCATCAGATCATAAATATTGCATCAGTTCATTAAAAATGTATCATAATGATCTTTAGGTAATGTAGTTACATATGTTCATTAAAATTTTTTGCTGCACCTAGAAAACAATGTATATATGTATGAGTCAATAAAATTCTGTATGCCAAAGGCTAAATAACTTGTGTTTTGAGCTGAACATAATATATTATTTGTTTTTATGTAATATTTAACATGGATTATTGTCCTAAATGTTTTGTAGAGAGAAAAAAATTATTTGGATTAATTTATAATTCGAAACATTATAAGTAATAGCCACATTTGCCCATATCAAACTAGTTATGTATTATATGCAAATTCTTTAATTCCCTAATTTTTCTTTATGACAGGTAAATTTTGAACTTTTTCTGAAGTTCAATATGCAAACATCCTTGATCTCTTGTATACATATTCACTTAGTATAATTAGTGGTTAGACTTCCCTTAAAAGCAGAAAAAAAACTTTTACAGAATCATAATTTCTTAAAATAAATGTCATATCAAGTTTGTCCAAAAATGTCAAGAAAACTGCAGTTTTAATTGTAAGAAACTAATGAACAAGGGTTGTCTAAAAAGTTTCCGACCTCGACATGAAGATGAAAGCTCTCAACAAAAGTTTAGGAATGTGTTTGCTCATGGTTTAGAATGTACTCTCTGAAATTTCAGTCAATTTGAATGTGATTGCATGTGTTTTGGTTCCGCAGTCAATCAAATAATGCTGGAATAAAGCCCATCCATGAACAAGTGTGACCTTTTCCAAGCAGTCACAGCATTAGAAAGTGTGCTATTGATTAGAGCTGGGCCGATGCCGATCCCCGATCGTAATAATCGGCCGATTTTGTTAATTTTGCTGATCATTATGATCGGCAAAATGTAGCCGATTATTTGAGCCGATCATTGGTCTCCTACTGCAAACTTATAACATTGAATAATTACCTATATCTAACAAATTTCCATGTTTGTTTACGGTACTTTTCGGGAAGAAAATTCAATTATTCATCGAAAAATAATAGGATTTAATAATTTAAAACTAACCGCACACGAAAAAAATATACCAAAAAAGTAAACAAATAGCGTATGTTTTATAAACATTGAACAGTTACATACCTAAGTATCAATTTCCACGTATATTTACGGTACTTTCGGTAAAATTATTTTCCATTATACTATTTGCAAAGGTATTTATCATTTACGAACCGAAAACTATGTATTTGTTTACCATTTACGGTTAATATTACCGCAATGGCGAATGGCGACTGTTGTTTAGGTTGGTTATGTGACGCCAGAGATTAGAGTGACGCGCGTCGCGCGACGGAAATCGTACAGATTAATAGCGCTAGTATTCTTGTGGTTAGTCTACCTCTTCGGGAATTCATCTATTTAGTTTTTTCTCGCTAAATATGGCCTATTGAAAGTTTTGTTTAGCGAAATTAATATTCTTACCCTGTTTAGCGGGAAATAGAGCTTCTTTTTCTTTTGTATAAAAACCTGGTTGATGAAGAGTTTTGTTCCCCATTTAGTGGTACAGTAGAACCTTGTTAATCCGTGACGCGCTAATTCGGGAATCGGATAATCCGGGACGATTTAAAAGTGCAGAAAAAAAAGAGAATCTAAAATTGTCAGAGCTTAAAATTTACGTCACGCGGGCCGGTGGCCGGCAAACACTGCAAGCCATCGCGTGGGCCGTCAAACTCTGCTACGCTGTTTGTACCGACCCTTTGTGTCGCCCCCCTTTCAGCTGTCACATTTGTCACTCTTTAAACTTGAGGGGATGTCCTGACTTCTGCTTCCCGTCTCCCGTTTGTTTGAATGATGTTTCACGTGCTGCTGAGTTACTTTCGGCCCGCCAACGCACAGCAGGCGCCTGGCGAGTGACGTGTCTGGCTGGCATTCGGCTGGTCGAATGAAGGGAGGGGGGTGGGGGGCTACCCAATATTTATGTGTGCAAGGTCAGCACGATCTTATCTTTCTCTCTTCGGCTGTTGTAAATGACCGTGAACTAATGGCTAGGCAGTGCCGTATTTTTTTAAGCCGAGACACTAATTCGAAGAAGACCCTTACCGTGAACGGATTATCCGGGTTTATTATTAGTATTATTTTTTTTACAGAATTTCAATTATCCGGGCATCGGCGGGTCCCAATTAACATGAATAATGGGGAGTTTACTATTTTTATCCATATGCTGCCAAGGCGCAGTAAGCCTCGGGAGATGTTACATCACATGACCTTGACCTTAACCCAGCTGCACGCTGGTGTCTAAGAAGCTTGACAAGACCTTCCGGGCTTATAATCGCTAGTCCGTGAAATTCGGTAATCCGTGATTATCTTGGTCCCGACCATTACGAATTAACGAGGTTCTACTGTATTTCGTATTCACAAATTAACTTACAATCGGGAATTATTGAAAGTTTGTTGGCGGCACTGGGGGGAATAAAATTATCATCGCTGACGTCTACTGGCACACACGGATCACAGAATGACGGAGTTGTGATTAGGTTGAAGATTTGGTTTGACCTTATTACATTTTAACGCAGTTAATTGTGTGTACGTGTGTGTGGTGATTTATAAGTAATCATGTCAATGAAAAGTAGTTTTGTCTGGGAATATTTCACCGTTTATAGTGATCCGTCAAAAGCAACGTGTAATCAGAGGTACATGAAAGGCTCTAATCGGCTAAGAAGATCGGCAAGATCGGCAGCAGATGATCGGCATCGGCATGATCGGCAAAATAGGTGATCGGCCCAGCTCTACTATTGATTTGAGGCATTAAAGGGGACTCTAATATTGACCCAAGTCAGAAGTGGCAGTTTGCCAAAACCAAATATGCGCAGAATGAAATAAAAGTAATCTATGTAAGGCATCTGAAAGGAAATACTTAAAATCTGACAGACTAAAATTTAATTACTGTGAGGCAAATTGATTCATTAAACATCACCAGGATGTATTGAACTTGGGCCACTAAAAGCTAAATATTACGAAGTGATGCAGCACATATATACCATAAAAATTATGCTAGGTTAATTAAATCCATACTTTTATTATGATATACAACATTAGGCACATATTAGCCAATATAAAAAATATTTATGATTAAAGGCAAAGAGAAACCAATGCAATGAAAGTCAATGAAAACCACATTACATGCTCAACTGTCCTTACATGTATAAATTTAACCTACACATATTAGCAACAAGGCCCAAGATTATAAATATTAGAAAAATTTTAAAAGGCTTTCTTTGGAGCTGAAATATTCGTGAACAACAATTAAGTTCATCATGATAGGCGTCAATAATAATGACTAAGATTTTCAAATACTTCTTAGTCACAAGACTATTTCTCGCAGAAGTGAGTCTAAAATCATTCACTGTTAGTGTGCATCAAAAACACACTAATGTTTATTTAGCACTAGATATGTCCATTTGGGAAACGCGCAGATGCATTCACACTTGTGTAACTACATCGCAGAACACAACTATTGCCCGACCCAAACTTCTTTGCCAAGCCCAAGGTCAATTTTATGTTCTTAGAAAGTTCACCGAGGCTAGAGATTAGCGAACATAGCTACCTTAAGCAAACTATAGCTTGCAAAACTTTAAGAGAGTCCAAGTCACATCTAAGGCTAAAAAAAAATTACTTGCTGATGTGCAAAGAGATGTGTGTCCAACCATACTGCAGCCAAGTAATTTTTTTTAGAAAAGCCTAACTCTCTTTGATGGCTTCCCAAACATTAAAACAGAAACCAGTTCAAAAGTTGCCCCAGTAACAATCAAAACAGCTCGATCCACAAAATAAGGCACAACCCACAGCATTACTTGCTGTCTGTAATTGCAGCAGCTTGTAACGACAGACCCAAATCACAGCTATCTGAAGCGGGCTGGCGAACAAAACTTAACCAACACAGCCTGATGCCTGGCTGCAAAAGCACGGTGTCGAAGCTTACTTGTTATAATGAAGCGCCTCTGCAGTCCTCGTAAGACGTGAGTGCGACCTCCACTCGTGATGTCAACCGCTCGGCCACAGTAGTCGGAAGTCCCCCGCATGCGGTAACAGCTGCTCTGCCCACCGGTGGCGCCTTGCAGTGGCATGGAAATGAAACACACACCGAGGCCAATACTTTCAGTTCGCTGACAGCCGAGTGGCGAACTTTATTTTTTTACAGAAGTTCCGTTCCACACCAAAAAAAAAATTAAGTTTTAATTATTTATTATTATTAGTTATAAATAATAAATATGTCAAATGAATAAATTAAATTGAACTTACAGACACTACGGCATGGAGCACGCCTCAGTTTGATTCTCCATGTGACCCTGTGTCCCATTCGGTGTGTACCCGGTCCTTGCATCACTCAAAACTTACAATTTCACACTATATCTGTTGGGTTTGTTTTTAATGTAAAACCGAAAACACACCCTGCCCCCAGTAAGGGTAAAACTCACCAACTACAATTAGGTTTCGTGAATTGGATCGCGTCCATTTTGTTCATGCGGGAAATTGCGTGGATACTAATTTATAGACACTGTGTTCAAAGCAAATGGCAATTGTGGGCTTACCCTCAAATTATGATTTTTGTAGTAGCAAATAATTACTAGTTTAAAATTTATACTTTTTTTAAAATCAAATTTTAAATTGGTTCATATTCACTATTTTCCAAGCTTCACAGATGCATGACAGCAGGCTTATTTCTGTTCTTAAAACTTAATGTTAATATTTTGGGGCTTCCCTAAAGATAACATTTTCAACTTACTTACAATACTTAGAAACAAACAGTAGCACTTCTAGTAATTAAAACTTCAAGAGGTAATATATTGAAATTGCTGCTGTTTGAAAAAAACATAAATAAATTCAGATGTGTTACCAAGTGGTCTTGCGTAAGTTGGGTTCTTGGTAGGTAATGGCAGTCTGAAATTACTTCAGGTAGACAACACAAGTTATAATTGGATTTTAATATCCTTTTGGGGCTACATCCGTGAGACAGGTTTCAGTCCAAGTATGTCAAAACACTGTTTCAACACACATGCAGTTGCTTCGGCAAGAAGTATGCGTCCCATGTTCACCTTGACAATTTCACCTGTAACACAAAGTACATAGCAGTACATAGCTAGCAAATAATAAACTTGCACACATAAATTGACAATTTTAAGCTGAAATAACTTTGCCCCTAATTTCTAACACATGATTTGCCCTTTCAAGAAGTTTACCGAACAGTACATATGAAATATGAAGATTTCAATCCTAAAATTGAAGGATTCATAACCAATGGTTTTGTAATCAAACTGGTCGAGGGGAGAAAATCACAGAAAATAAATAAATAACCGATTCAAAATTACAAAAAAAAAACATATTTTCAGAAAGTACAATAAATCCCTTTAAGTTTCTCACGGTACCTAGAAATTTAGACTACTTAACGGAAAATTTATTTAAAAAAAAAGGTAAAATTCTACGTGGTTATTAGTCTAATGCTAAATATTTTACCTTGCTGGGGAAATTTTTCTCAAGTGGAGTTTCTTAGAGGGTTTTACTACACAAAAATAAAAGTGTCTCAACTAGGAAAGACAATAAATGATAAAAGTACTTTGGAATACAGCTACGTAGTACCAAAAACCCTTGTTTCCTTCAGTCTGTTACTAAGGGCCTGGTTACACAGTGGGAGCTGGCCTAGTCGAGTTACTGCAGTGCAGCACTCGCACCGTGAGATCACATCACACGAGTTACTGTCACGTGTGAGTCCGTCAGTAGCTCGCGTCCGAGTTACACCGGGCGAGACGAGTCGAGCTACTGTCATCGTCAGCAGCTCGCACTGTGTAACCTTATTATGCAAGTTCAGAACAAAAAAATTAATAGAAAGTTTGAATATGATTCTACTGTCTATTTTTAAGTTTGGTGAAAGGCGTATTATAATTAAATATGTTTGGTCATGGTCTAAATATCAGGGGGTGCAAGGCATACTAGTGTATAGCAATAATTTCTTAAAAGGTATTTGTGATACAAGTGAGGTTAGGTTACATATTACAAATAGTACTGAGATATGAAAATGATCAGTAAGTTAAGTTAGCTACATTAAAAATCCTGAAATATTGTTTTAACAATTAAAAATTACCAATATAATGTAGCTACCTTATACTAACCAAAAATCCTTACTATTTTTAGTGTTTTAATGACAACCAATTTAATAGTAAATCTAATGTAGGTAACCTAGCCTAAACAATCATTCTCACAATTTTACTATTACAAGTATGTCTCACTATTGGGATCAATACAAATAAATCAGCATGTACATGTGCAGTTGAATGAAAGGCCTAATGGCATAATGTAAAAATTATTTACTAATAACAGTTTCAATATAAAAAGATTTCCAACCTATTTACTACATACACTTTGGTACTAACTCCATGCTACATAATTTACATTCACTGAATTTAGTATACTACAATATTAGGTTTTTGTAATCTGAGTTGAGTTATGATTAAATATGCCAATTAATTTAATGAAGTTTTGTTGCATTTTTGGTGTAATATGGTGTATTTACATGTTTTTTGGTGTTATTTTAGCTTTATCGCAACTCACCATAAAATCATATCCCTAGTTGTAACAATAATTGTGACGGAACTGAGTAACATTTAGAAAAGACAAAGTAAACTTTTTAAAAATATGAAATATTAGCAAATAGGTGTAGGCAACAAGTTGGCATGCAATTTCAAATTTTGGTTTAGCATTCATCAGCATAATTAAACACCTTCCCTTGCTTACCAGACGAGTCCTTCTCCACGCAGTAGCACTTGTCGTAGAACTCAGTAAATGTGGTCGCAATGTCATAAGTCAGTTCACACAGATGGTGCATGCACAGGTCCTTGGTTATTCGCGTTATCACTTCAGGCAAACGCAACAGAACCTGCAACGAACACAATCCTTGAATGACACAAAGAACGTGTATCTACTAATGATTTTCTTTCAACGACTAAACTAAAAAGCACTGCATATTTAGTCAACTGAATTAATTAAATATTTCTTATCCTGTATACGGACTTTCGGTTTCATCGACGATAGCTGAACTTAGTCCAAGTCACGTGATACCGTGTTTTCTCGCATAATCGTCGCACATTTTATTCTAAAATCAAGTTTTGACACCCTAAAATATGGGTGCGACGATTACGACCGTGCGACGATTATGCGATAAAAGATGGTATCCTAGATCTCAATGTATTTTGATTCCGTGCTGTTGCCCCCTTTCAACTGCATTGTAAATGAACTTATTAATGTATGAGAAATGTGCCTGATATTACCTAATCTTGCAAGTTAACATGGTATATATTTCATATGACGTGTTCAATGGCTCAGAGACTGAGGCCTACAGAGCCCACATATTGAATCATCCTTCGTAAACCGTAAAGAGGCCAGGCACTATGGTCATACGCATCGGGGATATTTCAGTCTTCCTCCCAGATGTCATGGCGATGTTAACCAGGGTCTACGTCGGGTCCACGCACCCCTCCAGGACTGACCAACTACGGTTATCAGTAATGTCCCCAACAACCCCCTGAACATGGGGGCTTTCCTGAGATTATTTGCACATGATCTAAGTGGACAATATTCAACTATTAAATTAAATGCGAGAGGTTTCAAAAATCATAACATGCTAGAAACTTAAGAGGCCACTCCAGTGTTTCAGGGCCACTACGCAACCCGCGTTAACCTCAAAGTTTCAATGCCATTTTCATTTTGCCTATAACTAATTAACAAATATAGATTTCGAAATGATGCTTGCTTGATACGTAAGACAACGGTGCTCTTATCAAAGCCCCTTTCATTCAAAAACGTGCATAATTTATGGTTTTATACTAATCTTCACTAATATGTACAAGTGCATTGACTGGGTTTGAACCATAACTTATGCACATTTTCGAAAAAAGGGGCTTTGATAACAGCATAGTTGTCTTACATCGCACCCTGAGTACAAGACTATCGTAACTCAAAAAATTGAGTTTATGAGATATTTTTACCATAAGCAGGAAAATATCATTATCTAGGCACTGCAAGACTATCCAAATATTATATATACTTTTACGGGACTTATGGCAAATAATGTAGTGTTGCACTCTGGAAAACATTCATAAGAATATGTGCAAGACTATGGCATCTGAGTTGTGATAGTATCACACTGATTTTTGAGTTACGATAGTCTTGAACTCAGGGTGCGTCATATCAAACAAGCATCATTTCTAAATCTATATTTGTTAATCAGTTATAAGCAAAATGAAAATAGCATGGAATCTCACGAGGATAACGCGGGTTGCGTAGTGCCCCTGAAACACTGGAGTGACCTCTTGAGTTTCGAGATTCACGGCACCCTCGATGTTGTTCATGCTGCTGCTCCGCCACGACCGGGAGAGGGAACTCACCTTCGCGAGCCTCCACTCCTTGTCGTGCTCCAGAGACACGGGCACGGTGGCGGCGGCGGCGCGCACCTGGTCCGCGGAGAGCCCGGCCGTGCGAGCGATCGAGCGGATGCGCGTGAAGGCGTACAGCAGGTACACGGCCGTGTTGCCCTTGTCGTCCAGCATCTTGTCGAAGGAGAACACGTAGTCGTGCACGCGGTTCTGGGCCAGGTCGGCGTACTTGACGCAGCCGTACGCCACGGCCTCCTGCGCGGCGCGGAGCTCATCTGGGCCCAGCACCTTGTCGCGCTCCTTCTCCCGCAGCTTGTCCAGCGCACGGCGCAGGCCTGCCACCACACACTGCACGCTACCCCCTGCTGCTCGAGGCGTTCACACTCGTGGAGTCCCAGCGTTCTACTCACAAGGGCAACGTACTTACATCATGTGTATAAGATATGTTTTTAAAATTAAAAAAAATGCAACAAAAATATGTACCTCTGTGTATCCTATATATCCAAGGTACATATCGTGGGCGTACAAGGAAAACCTTTTAAAGTCCATATAATGAAATTATGAGAAAAATTGATTTTTATATTCATATGGGTTTGTAAAATATATACGGAACTAAAACATGTTTAATCTAACATAATAATATACTTGACATATAATGTACTTGTCATGAAACACATTAAACTGGACTTTTGTCATATGAATATCTCATGGACTTTGGTGGGTTTTCCTTGTAAGCCCACGATATGTTCTCAATTATGTATCTGTTGGCAACATCGTCTTTGAAAACCAAATAACAAATCTTTCCATTCCTTGCCAATCTGATGTGTCTTCAGTACGTATGTAGTTCTACAATACTGTATTTTAGTTTACCAACCATTCCACAGTGGTACAAAAAAAAAAAGCATTAATCATTTTATATTGCTTACACAGTTGATTTTTTTTACATTCATAGATAGAAATCCACAAAAAACAACTGTTCAAGTGGAAAAGAAATCGGACACAGGTATTTCCACTCTAAACGCTATCTTAGTGAGTTGTGACACAATTTTACAGAAATGTGGTAGTGTTATCTGTAGTCAGAAAATAGAAGTTGGAAGCACTAGGAAGTTGAAGGAAAATTAGTGGCTAGATTAAGATAATTCGAATATCGAATGTACCGATCAGTGGTTTTAACATGAAATTTGTTTCATAGCTTCAAACTCAAATTGATGTTTCCTACTTATAAAGTTTTTGATTTTTCCTTTTGCCCCCTTGAGAAACATTATAACAGGGTTATACTGTACATCCACCACAATTATACTAATTTCCAGCTCATATGAGTACATCAATTTTCTAAACCATCGTTGTAGAGACTCCTTGACTAGAAGATCACCGCCAAAGAAGTCTGTCTGTAAGTTATCGTCACTATTTTAATGTGCAGAGATAGAATTACTTCAAGAAGCCAGAAGTGGGACATAAAATAATTTTTAAGCTCTGGTGATAGAAATATTTTGAGAGAGTGTAATTCGGAAGTAAACTCTCGTCAAAATGACTGATGGACACGCGTTTCAAGGACTTGGTATACTTCTTTGCTGGGAATAGGGTAGTTTGTTTTTTTTGAGATTGGTATACCTAGAGTTTTATTGAATATGCAAAGAGTGTAAGTGCCCAAATAATTTTTTCATGTTGCTTATATATTTTATGGGCATTTTATATAAGTTTTCACTGTAGAGTCATGACATTTATTGTTTTTCTATTGCTTACTTTATTTCTTTTTATGCATTTTATATTTTGATGTTTATCTTTAATAGTTATATTTTAAACTTTATTTGTTTGCTTGTATTTTGTTTGTATTGTTTATATGTTGTCCTTGTATATGTGTGTCGTGCCCCGCCGCTAAAGCCCTCGGCTGTTGGTGGGCATGTTACAACATTAATAAATAAATAAATAAAACATAGTTATGCCATGGTTGACGTGTTACGGCCACGTGCTGAGGAACGCCCCAGTAGCAGACCCCTCCCACACACTCACCCTCGTCCAGAAGCTCTGCCAGCCGGATGGTTTCCCCGGAGCGCGTCTTGAACTTCTTCTTGTCCTCGCCCAGAACCACTCCGAAGACCACGTGGTCGACGCGCACTCTGCTGTCGTCCAGAATACCCAGCTTCTTGGCACAGTTTCGCAGAAGGTCGAAATGCACAGCCTGCAAACACAATTACTACAGTTTTTCACAAGCCACTCATGAAGGCTTACGTTTGTTCTTACATTTATTTCCAAAGCAAAAACTAGACAAGAACTGAGGTAATAATGCAATTAATAATTTATTAGGATCAAATACACACATATATGTATATTTAGTTCAAAAAATAAACAAAGTAGGGGGGGGGGGGGGGTTTTGCTACAAAATAGGCCACCTCCGATTTTACGAATACAATCCGTGGAACTGTGAACCTACGTGAAAACTGAGGTTCTAGTGTACTAAGTACTGCAAGTGTTACAGACTTTTATATTCATACAACTACCGCTACTACCACCATTAAACAGTTAAACACCTTTATAGCAAACTTGAAAAAAAAAAAAACCTTCAATTTTGGAACTAAAAAAATCAGTACTTTAAACTGATCTGTTATTAAATTTAAAACTCATTTCAGAAATCTGAAATGCAAACAATTTAATTAAAAGTAAGGAATACTTTACTGCGGTATTTTGTAATAAAATTAGATAGTATTAAAGTAGACTTTTCACAGTTACATCAATCTGTAGTGTATAAAATAATATGAAATTGAACGGTGACAACCGGTCCCCTGTACGCAGGACCACCTCCGGGTGGCGGCGGAACTCGCCTGGCCGGCATCCGTGACGTAGATGATCCAGTCGGCCTTCTCCTCCTCGATGCGGTACTTGATGGTGGCCAGGTCCGAGGTGTCGTAGGTGAAGCCACCGTCGGACTTGACCAGGATCATGGGGATGGGGTCGCTGGGGCCGCCGAACAGCACCTTCCTGCCGTTCTCGTCCACTTCTATGAAGTCTGGCAAGCAAGCACCGACCGACACTTCTACCACAATCCACTCGCAGCACTAACTTCAACCAGTGACGTAGCTAAGGTGACTGGCGGCCCCTGACCAGAATTGAAAATGGTGCCCCCTCTTGGTTTAAATGAGGAGGAGGGGGGGGTGGTTCAGTAACCGCGAAACCGTCGCGGCGGCGCCCCTGGCAGGGGCCATCCCCGCCACCCGCCTGCTACGCCACTGACTTCAACAGGTACAAATATCATCAACCTTTCACACAAAAAACAAACAGTGTGTGTGTTAACTTCAGATGCACAAAAATAAATTTTTAAGTTCCTAAAAATTACTGGAATATTTAAAAATATATCAACTAATGTTCAACAATCAATGTTTAGCTACACACACACACATATGTGTTTACAGTGAATGCACATTAATAACAAACCAATGCTTGGGAACTCACCACTGTATGTTTTCAAGACGTTGACCATTCTCGTCTGATAAAAAGATTCTCCTTTTTCAGTCAGCGTAACATCAAGTCGTTCGTACAGTTTCTGGAATTCTGAAATCAAACAACAACAAAAAACACACTTACACACAAAGTCTTTATTTCATGATGTGTGTGGTGGTGGTGGTGGTGGTGGTAGTAAAATATTTAAAACTGATCTCCATGACAAATGTTAAGTGTATTTCATCCCAATGCAAAAATCTGTTTTATTTAATACTTCAGTTACAGGGAACATGATATATATTGAACATTATATCATTTTGAGTTCAATATTATTTATTTTTATTTTTACATATTAATGTATTTTATTAGGTACTCCTCACCCTTAACTCCCATGTTTACCAACACTTGACACAACAATTTAATACAAGGCCGCATCTTTTGGTAAAGTGCGGACACCCAAATTATTTAATTGACAGCTACCCAAAAACCAAACTGGTTCACTTTAAAAGATTTTTAACATTCTTAATAGTGTTGGACTGATTTATAAAATATACAGATTCCGATTCCAGTTTCGATTCTAAAATTAAAGGGTCGATTCTTCGAATCTTGATTCCGAATTTTGTTTCTGACGACGTTCAACAGAATAATATACTCAGAAAAAAGATTGTTTATGATATCAAAAATATAATTGCATTACGTTTCCCTTTCTGTGCACAAATTAACATTATATACAGCTTAAATTATTTTTAAAAGAATGTTCATTACCCTTGGTTACTGCTACCTTGAAGTTCTAACACAAATTAGGAATTTTAACCTTGCACACAGCTAGACAAAACACATGCTTAACACTGCCAACAAACACAGATGTGTTAAAGACATAAATTGGAAATAATGTTATAAATTACAAACTTTACAAACCTTACGTTATCACATCAATGTATTTATTGAAAAAAAAAAGGGTTTGTCTTAAAAGAATTTTATTTTCAAGCATATAACTAAATAATGATCTAAAAAAAATCACAGTAGAACCTCGTTTTTACATGTTTCACGGGACCAGGATGAAAAAAAATGAATAAAAAGAGGAAAATGTAAAAAAAAACCTTTTTATCTCACTATGACAGAAACGATAAGAAACAGATATACACCACACTAAATAAAATGTCAGCGCTTACTTTTTAATATATTGACTAGAAATTAATTACCTCACATGGTGGAAACAATAAATCCATCCAGTCTTGCAGTTCTTCACAATCGTTAAAAGAAAATAAATTTTCGGTTCTTGAGTAAGAAATACACGTGCAGGTTGAAGCATCTCAAAATGTCTACTTTTTATGGTAAGATTTTCTTACACAATTTTATTTAGACTTTTAAAAATTGCGTGTTCACATTAAATTAATTTCAGATTTTTATCGGAAACAATTCTGTTACTCCAACACAATTACTTTCAAAACGATTGTTTAAGTTTAGTAACAGAAAAAGTTTCGAACGTTTCAGCAGCAATATTTGAAAATTCAGTGCTGCCATCTGCCTTTTCAAAATATAGCTAATGTAGAACGAGCATCGCTGAACATGCATAAGGACGCCGGATTTACAGCAATTTGGTTATTCTGCTTTTAAAATTATTTTAATATGGCCCAGTAATCCACTGTTATTTTTATAAAATATTATTAAAAACTTATTTCATTAATAATTCTTTTAAGTTTAAAGGGGAGAGATATGACCAACTTAATTTTCGCGTTGTCACCAAAGTTTTAGTTCATGGCCGTATGGTTTACCATGGCAGGTGGCACAAAATAAATTAAGGTTGTTTACAATGGCAAACGTAGCTGCTGTAACCACATAAATAACGTTTAATAAAAAAAATTTACATTACTTTCTTTAAACTTTTATTGTTCTGTTTAAACAATTTTTAAAGTTTACTATTAAAAGCAGTGCTGTTGGAACATAAGTTGTGGGAGCGGGAAAGTAGGTAACGCAATTATACTGTAGGGAAAATGGCGGTGCAAGTAAATAAATACGTTAATCACAGGAATACGTAAAAATTAAGTCCTAATGTAGCTTAAGAATTATATATACGTCCAATTTCTTTATATTTTCTTATGTTGCGTACGAAATGTATTTTGCAAACTTACAAAAACAAAGAAAGAATCGGTTACGGTCGATTCCAAAACCACGATTATGGTGAAATCGATCGATTCCGGAACCGGGATCTATCGATTCCAGAATCAGAATCGACATATCACCAATTATTAATACTCATAGGGGACGCACCACAACGCCGAAATGCCAAATTGACCACAACGCCGACAGCTAGAAAACTGCTGTGTACCACAACGCCGAAATACACTAACGCCGAAAAATGTCATTGCAGGCCTGCCACAAAGGTTAGGTTAGGTTAGACTAGGTAAGGTTAGATTATATTACGCTAGGTTAGGTTAGGTTTGATTGTGGTATTTCGGCGTTAAGGTACATTTAAGAAACACACAAATTCATTCAGTTGTTATTTGGGCGTTGTAGTACACAGCAGTTTCTAGCTGTCTGCATTGTGGTCAATTTTGACATTCGGCGTTGTGGTACGACCCATACTCATAGTAGTCTGCCAGGTAAGGAACAAAGATATCGCATAGAACTAAGTATATCTGTGTACTTTTCAAGGTAAAGTTGATTTTTTATTCAAATAATTAATAACACATTATAGCATTGCTAACAAAGTAACAAATATACTAACCAGATAAACATGAATCCTGCTGTGTAAGTTTCAAAATATTGAAAAAGACACTATTTCAGTATGCCATAAAATAATAAATTTCCAATAGAAAATATTTAAATATCCCTTAAGTATTTACATTTTTTCCTTACTTCAGCACCAATCAACAGTAACGATGTATGGCACAGACGTGACATGCTGTGCGTGGCAACATGGAGCGAGACATCTGGGAAGGCTAAATAAAGGATTTGGAATTGGTACTGAATTTCTAACAATTGGCAGGGATTCAAATCTGAATAAAACCTACCTCAATTCTGAAGCAATCCAACACCCTACGTGCCTTTTTAAATCTCAGATTATAATGTAGAAGTACCTCAAATTTATATAATCAGTTTAAATAAATTATAAAACTTAATTAGGAGTGACACATGAAAACTGTGACACAGAGGTTCTTCTCAGTGAACTAGTTAAGAGATAAGGTAGTGCTGGGTAAAATTAAATAATGAAGCTTTAACAAAAGTACCTAATCTGTCCAGATGGAGCCAGTGTGCATCACTATAATTTTGCAATGTACAAATGTGGGGTAACCTGTACAAGTGGTTCGTATATAAAGTGGCTTAGAGTATCATACCTCGCCATTTGAGGGTAAGGCAAGAAGACAGAAATATTTTTAGGTTTATTCTCATGTTCTGTTTTATTTAATCACACACATGGCCATAGGATGTCCAGTGTGGCAAATTAACCACATATTACCTAGTATTTAATAAGTAAAATTGGTGTTTACCTTTTCAGTGGTCATTCTGTTAAAAACCATTAGTAACATCAAATTACAAAATTGCTGGTCAGCTTACATTCATTATTTAAAAAGAAAAGAAAATACAAAATATACAAACTGACAATTAAACTTTAGGTGCTTATTTTAATCAATAAATTTGAAATTATTTTTGATAAAATAAATTATTCTAGTTAAAACCAGGTTGTCATAGTCCAATGTAATGGAAGATCTTGACTGTACTATCTTGTTTCAAGGATGTCCAGAAATTTTGGACTACATTTTAAATTTCGGTGCGACTAAGCTACTCCCTACCAGCGATTGTTGGGATCAGCTGCTGACATCTTCCGTCTGCGGAACCTTTGAATATATATTCTGTATAGAAGTCGCCAGCCCAGGTTAAAATTTCTAATACGGTTTTGAGGTAGTTGGTTAATTCACCGCCGCAATCGCCACCATCTCTAGGGCATCGACTTGTGGTGGTCCCTAGCGGACAAGTGTCGAACTCTTCAAACACCCCTTCTCCCTCCAGTTGAACGACGTTGAGCTGCAGTGAATGATAGATGAGGGGTGCGGGGGATGACAGCGGGCGACAGTGCTGCGCTCTAACGTGTAAATAACAACTAAGACGATACAGGGCGTTACGGCAGCGCACTGCAGCGGTGAAGTTCCCAAGCTGCTCATTTTACGCTTCTGAAAAACGTAGAGTAAATCCTATCCACTCGCGACTTCTATACAGTATATATATTCAAAGGCGGAACTGAGGAAACGGGTGAAGTAATAACCAGCCCATCTGGTGAGGTGAACGGGACTGGAGACAGAAATTTAATTTTGGGCCAAGAACTGGGACCCACTATGCAAAGAGACAAGAGAGTGCGGACTGGGTTAAATTTGAATTGGGAGGGCCACCATTAAAAACTGCTTTCTTTAAAAATAAAAAAAATCTGAGCCACTTAATGCTCATCAAACAATAGAATAAATAAAAAGGGTAAATCTGTGCCGAGAAATCACTGATGTGTGGCACAAAATAGTAAATAAGATTGACTTAAGCAGTGTTAACACAATGTAAAAGCAATAGAAAGAGTCAGTACTAAAACATAAAAGTGATGAAAATATTTATGTTGGTTATAAAATATGAAGCCAAATTTTTATTCTTACTTTTCATTCCCTTAAAATTTGTATTCTGTACCCTATGAATTGAATTGAGAATATTTTGTAATTCTGAAGGAAAGATTTTTGTCCAAAAAAAAAAATTCAATATTCTAAAATGTTTCACACACCCCACCACCAAACTTCCTGATGACATGTTTTCCAAAGAATCTCTAAGAGGGTTTTTCGATACTTCAAGTAGTTTACAGTTTT
Source organism: Bacillus rossius redtenbacheri (assembly GCF_032445375.1). Lineage (NCBI taxonomy): Eukaryota > Metazoa > Arthropoda > Insecta > Phasmatodea > Bacillidae > Bacillus > Bacillus rossius. The sequence goes on from NC_086338.1 coordinate 56,517,636, forward strand.
AACAAGTAATTACATTATGAACATTGAAAATACTGTGAAATAGTTTGAATGTCTGGTTAGGTTGGGTTAGCTACATTAAAAATACTATGAAATAGTAAGTATGGTTGGTTAGTAATGAATTTACTAAATAAAGCAGTACACCAACTCCTATCTTTTGGCATAAACAGGGCAGAACCTACACAATGTGTACATTTCTAGATGTAACAACTTCAGTAAACACATTGGAACATGTCTTCTCATACCACTATTATTTCTTGACCAAACCTATAAAACGTTAAATGTGAAGAAACAAGAAGATATGTTAATTCAGTATTATTTTTCACAATTTTTGGACATTTTCAGAGAAACTAATTTTTTTTACACAAAGCTTCATGTTTTGTGTCATGTTAAGAAATAAATTAAAAGTTACTGAAAACTGAGTATAAATATCAAATTTGTAGAAGCTTCTTCATGTAAACAAAGCCATCCTGCTTTTTCACTAAATAACCAAAGATATGAAGATACAAGATGTATAAGATTTTGTAGTACACACAGCACAAAGATCAACGTAACCAATTTGTGGCGTTCATTTTAACTGGTTCATATTGACTGGTGGTGTAGAAAAAAAAACCAAATTCAAGATATCAAAATAATTTGTTACTGAAGTTTGTTCCCTGTGTTACATCTCTACAATGTACCGCACAACATTATAAGAAAATGGCGATCAACTCGTGGAAACCGCTGGTTTTGTACCAAAATTTGTGTTTTAACCAATTTTTGTAGATTTTTGCGTGTGTTGTGAATGTACTGTAGTTATTGCAGGATACGGCATTAAAACCACTATTCGCGAAAATGACATGTCCCTATACATTAGATGCGAATTCACAGACATAAGTTCATAGTTGCAAATCAAGCAAGAGAATAAAAAATAAAAAAAATACGGCTGTACCTTTCCTCGACTCATCGCATATCATCTGCCAGGCCTTGATGTGGTCCGGTTCGAAGCTCTGCAGCTTGACTACGCAGTCGTAGGCTCTCTTCTTGAACTCTTCGTCCGAGTCGAACCGACGCTTCGACTCTCTGTAGAACTCCTGCAGGTCCTTGATGGGCGGGGACTCCTTCAGGTAGTTTGGGAACATGTCCTGCAACCCAACACAACAGTCTCGAACACAAGGCCACAGCAAGTATGGCAACACCTCGCATACAAAACAATTTTTAAACCAAAATTATATTTTCAATTACATATTGGAATATTTGGACTGTGTGGGATCCTGAAATTTGGAAAAGTTTCAGAATCACAAATTTTTTTTTCTATTTAGGCAAAGAAAACAAGGATATTTTTTGGGGTCATTTTTGTTGGTGGAGTGCTTATATCCAGCAACATAAATTTATAGAAGACTACAACGATGAAAACAAGTCAAGTCGATAAAAATACATTTAAACTGACCGCCCTACTTAAGGTTCATTTCTTTGTATCTTAATAAATATGTTATCGTTCACAGTTTATCCATAAAAAATATATATTTACTGTCCATACATAAAGTATTTTACAGGAAATATTGCTACATTTAATTGAATTTTTGTTCCAAGGATAGTGTGAGCTGAGAAAATAACTGGCAGACGTCACTACCGGAAATGCTATTTGTTTTACAGAAAATATAAAAAAAAATTTTTTTAATATTTGTAATTTTCTATAATAATGTCTAGAATAAACATTTCAAATAATCTTAACCATACATGCTTACTGTTTTCAAATGTTTGGTGGTAGGATTATTATATACAACCATTTAAGGTTATGATCTGCATACAGTAGTGTCTCGATTACCAGAGCTTCGATAAATCCAGGTTTTGTTATTATCTGAGCTGACTTTAGCGCCATTACCAGCAAAGGCTGTAGCAACATATTCTCGAGGACCGAGAAAATGATAAACATAGTTCATAAAAAAAATAATATCATAAAAAATCATGTCTCTACAAATACCACTGGGCCAACAGAAAAACCCGGATGATTTTCGTATTCTATTCGTATTATCCGAAATTTTGCCTATCTGAAGTTGCAGGGTTATTTTAAGACTGGTATATTAGAGGTGTGAGGCTTATTTGAGTAAATGGCATACTGATGTTTGATAATTAATAGGGACAAGATTATATGGTGAATTGTAATGAAACCAAAAAGCATGTTAAAATACCACGTAATGCTGAAATGCAAGTTAACACAACATATTGCACCAAACTGCAATTTATATCATGGAATTAAGTAGTACTTAACCAAAATTTAATCAAAATCACAAAATAAAAAAGTAATAATTAAATGTTTGAAGTTCAAAGTATGTCGTTATTTCCAGACATAAAAATTGTACCAAATGCAAGGATTAGAAAAAAATTAATTTAATTTGTCTTACTGTGCATCTGTTATCGAATCATTTTTTAAACCACATATGCTCGCTAATTTACTTTTATTGTTCTGAATGTACATATCTGTTTTTGACAGATTTAATACAAAATTTTTTTTTTCGTAAAAATGCAGCACTTAAATGTTTCCATTATTTTGGTGGAGCAAGTCTTTAAAAAAAACAGTTTTTTATGCAATTAAAAACAACATTGGAATGGAATTGGACCAAAAATAAAACCATAAAATCTTGTTTTTAATAATTTTAAGCACTGCTGTAATCCGAACATGCCAGATAACACAGTTCTGATTATTTTTTTTTACTGTGTATCTTTTATTGAATCATTTTTTAGCCACATATGCTCACTAATTTATTTTCATTGTTCTGAATGTGTGTGTTTTTGACAGATTTATTAAAAATTATTTTTTTCTGTAAAAATTCAGCACTTAAATGTTTCCATTATTTTGGTGGAGCAAGTAAAAAACAGTTTTTTTATAAAATTAAAAATTATAATATTGAAATCTTCTGTTTGAAAATGGACTGGACTAAAAATAACACCATAAAATCTTGTTTCTAATAACTACGCCCGGCTGCAGTCCGAACATGCCAGACAACAGAGTTGTGACGGTACCTGCAGGTGAGCGATGAGCATCCCGAACTGCGTCCCCCAGTCGCCGATGTGGTTCACCCGCACCACGTCGTGGCCCAGGAACTCCAGGAGACGACACATGCTCTCCCCGATGATCGTCGACCTGAGACGAGCACGCTCGAACATGACCGAAAGAAAGATTCACATTCCAGCTGACAACCAACACAATAATTTTGTAATAGAAAATACACAAACTCTAGTATTTCGTTAAAAGACTGGTTTATTTGGAATAAAGTTTGTATTTATAAACATTTTTTTTTCTATTTTTAACCCTTTTCTAACAACCAAATCTAGAGTAAATTGTAAATTTAAATTTATTATTTGCAATAACCCAATAAGACACCTATTTTTCATGAAAAATACACGACCATACTAATTAATGTTTCGTGAGATTGGTCAAGTATCTTTAGTGTGACTTAAAAACTGTGTGAAGGTGAATCTAAAACCGAGATCCAATTAAAAATCAACCGGAACCACACGCAATAAATGGGGGGGAGAGAGTGCAACCGACACATCACCGCCACCGGACGCTGGATCCAGGCGGGGCGAGACACCCACCTCAAGTGGCCCACGTGCATCTCCTTGGCCACGTTCGGGGACGAGAAGTCCACGACGACGCGGAGGCGAGTCTCCAGCGCGGGCGGCCGCACGCCGGACAGCAGGACCTCTCTCAGGCACCTGGACACACCCGCCGTCGCTCACTACCCTCTCCCACCACTCGCACACTGTCGCTCCACAGAGAAGCACGTAATGAAACTGTACTGTATTTTGTCGACAGACAATTTGGGCCGCTCACCACTCGCACACAGCAAGGAGATCAGTTGCTCCACAGAGAAGCACGTAATGAAACTGTACTGTATTTTGTCGACAGACAATTTGGGCCGCTCACCACTCGCACACAGCAAGGAGATCAGTTGCTCCACACCGAAGCATGTAATGAAACTGTACTGTATTTTGTCGACAGACAATTTGGGCCGCTCACCACTCGCACACAGCAAGGAGATCAGTTGCTCCACAGAGAAGCACGTAATGAAACTGTACTGTATTTTGTCGACAGACAATTTGGGCCGCTCACCACTCGCACACCGCAAGGAGATCAGTTGCTCCACACCGAAGCATGTAATGAAACTGTACTGTATTTTGTCGACAGACAATTTGGGCCGCTCACCACTCACACACTGCAAGGAGATCAGTTGCTCCACACCGAAGCATGTAATGAAACTGTACTGTGTTTTGTCGACAGACAATTTGGGCCGCTCACCACTCGCACACCGCAAGGAGATCAGTTGCTCCACAGAGAAGCACGTAATGAAACTGTACTGTATTTTGTCGACAGACAATTTGGGCCGCTCACCACTCGCACACCGCAAGGAGATCAGTTGCTCCACACCGAAGCATGTAATGAAACTGTACTGTATTTTGTCGACAGACAATTTGGGCCGCTCACCACTCACACACAGCAAGGAGATCAGTTGCTCCACAGAGAAGCACGTAATGAAACTGTACTGTATTTTGTCGACAGACAATTTGGGCCGCTCACCACTCGCACACCGCAAGGAGATCAGTTGCTCCACACCGAAGCATGTAATGAAACTGTACTGTATTTTGTCGACAGACAATTTGGGCCGCTCACCACTCGCACACAGCAAGGAGATCAGTTGCTCCACAGAGAAGCACGTAATGAAACTGTACTGTATTTTGTCGACAGACAATTTGGGCCGCTCACCACTCGCACACCGCAAGGAGATCAGTTGCTCCACACCGAAGCATGTAATGAAACTGTACTGTATTTTGTCGACAGACAATTTGGGCCGCTCACCACTCACACACTGCAAGGAGATCAGTTGCTCCACACCGAAGCATGTAATGAAACTGTACTGTGTTTTGTCGACAGACAATTTGGGCCGCTCACCACTCGCACACCGCAAGGAGATCAGTTGCTCCACACCGAAGCATGTAATGAAACTGTACTGTATTTTGTCGACAGACAATTTGGGCCGCTCACCACTCACACACTGCAAGGAGATCAGTTGCTCCACACCGAAGCATGTAATGAAACTGTACTGTATTTTGTCGACAGACAATTTGGGCCGCTCACCACTCACACACTGCAAGGAGATCAGTTGCTCCACACCGAAGCATGTAATGAAACTGTACTGTATTTTGTCGACAGACAATTTGGGCCGCTCACCACTCACACACTGCAAGGAGATCAGTTGCTCCACACCGAAGCATGTAATGAAACTGTACTGTATTTTTTATCGACAGACAATTTGGGCCGCTCACCACTCACACACTGCAAGGAGATCAGTTGCTCCACACCGAAGCATGTAATGAAACTGTACTGTATTTTGTCGACAGACAATTTGGGCCGCTCACCACTCACACACTGCAAGGAGATCAGTTGCTCCACACCGAAGCATGTAATGAAACTGTACTGTATTTTGTCGACAGACAATTTGGGCCGCTCACCACTCGCACACCGCAAGGAGATCAGTCGCTCCACAGCGAAGTACGTAATTTTTTAAATTTAATTTTATTTGGAATCTGTCACATGCCCACCAACAGTCGTACACCTTAGTGGCGGGCACTACATGCAATAACAGGAACACAGTTACACAGTTATCACTGCCAGTGTATGGACTCCCACCTACGTCGGTACCATAGGAGGGAAACATCTGCAGATGGCCAGTAAACGAGAGCAAGAACACCACACACTGGCAGTGAAATTGTACTGTATTTTTGTCGATAGACAATTTAATAAGGGTAATTTTTTTTTTATAACACCAGTTATATTTTTTTATTATAAATTACAGCCATTACTCTATGCTTGTGCGTAAAATCTCTGTGGAAACTTCTATGTTAAATACTCCACAGCGAAATAATAATCTTTAGAAGCAAATCAGTTTAATTAATACTTTTTCAAGATACTGTATCTACCTGAAAAATCTCTGTGCACATTTATCTGTAAAATGTTGAAATATTTAGCTGATGCATTAAGAGATTTGTATTTACATACAGATTTTTAACGTAAACATTAAAATACTTTACATTTAATAGTACTACTCTGATGGCAAGAATGAAGTGCTGGAAAAAATAACTGGCAGATGTCAACACTGAAACCGAGAATGTTAATTTTTTTTTGTTTAATGTAAACCTTAAAAGAAAATTTATAATGTTGGATATTCACATAAAGGCAGAAAAAACCATTTAATATAAACTTATGGTCCCAAGTTCTGAATTCAAAAATTTGATGCAAGGCTTATTCTAAAACAAATATTTTTTGTTAGGGTTCGAATATTAGGGGTGCAAGACTTATTCGGGTAAGTACAGTATTTTACGTAGCGCAAGATTTTGAATTTGGTCACACTGAATGCAGCCATCAATGTCTTCTTGTAGTTCCCCATTTTTTTTATTTATTTATGTTTTATCTTCATACACAAGTCAAGCATAGAGACCGGAAAAATTTGCGGATCCATTTCACGATATGACAGGATCCAAACAACTGTACCTTTAAATTGCTTCTCTGATTGGCTCACAGTTTATCTGAAGGACTTTCAGCCAATGAAAAACCTTCAACCAAAAAAGTATCGAATCGCAAGCGTCCCAGATGACAGGTGACACGAGTCGGTAGCTAACGAGCAGGTGGCATTTGCCCGAGGGTGTGTAGGGGATGGTGGAGTCTATCCTGGAGGTCATCCAAAGTGCGAATTTTACCAGTCTCTAGTCATGCAAATCGAGAAACTACTAAGGAACTACTCCATCATTGTCTGGAGTGATTTCAGTAGACCTCGGAATACTGAGAGCAGAACGACTGGATTGGGACTCAAACACCAGAGTCCTCGCTAGGTTGCAACACCAGACGGTGCTGGGATTCGAACCCAGAGATTCCCGTCTCGCTCGGTTGCTCGCCGGGAGATCCCACACTCACTCGACGGCGTAGCCACGGCTGAGGAAGATGTTGATGAAGCCCGGTCCAGCGATCTCCAGCCTCTCCACCAGGCCGGACGGCTCCACGCGGGCCACTATCTCCTCCGCGACGGAGCGCGGGGGCTTCTTGACGCCTGCGGGCCGACCTGTCCGTCAAACTCCCCACCGGCTCGCAGGATACAAGCCAACAAACACTTCAGACATCGCTACAGTGCATACACGATATCTGAACGTCTGGAGATCGACCAACGACAGCCATCTGCACCAAATAGCCTTAACAACGTGTTCAAACTGACAACATTTAGGGCAAAAAGTTTCAAACTTACCTGTTAAAGGATTTATAATTGTTTATATTGACTGGAAGCTTGAACACAATTTATCTTACAGTTCCAGGAATGATACAGGTAAAAAATGGGGTGGGGGGGGAGAGAGAGAGAGAGGAGGAAATAAACCTCGATCCTTTTTGTTTTATGGAAAATTGTAAACTGGATTTCAATACACCTTAACTAGTTGAAATCCTGTGATGCCACTCTGATTTAAACATTCAAATTTATTTTTAATATTTATTTATATATTTTTAATATTTATTTATATACAATACAAAATAGACCTATTGGCAAGAACATTAAAAATTTAAAAATCATGAATATGGACAATCTCAATTATTTGTATTTAATGCTAGAATAATAAACTGACAGGTGTCAACAAACACAAGCTACCAAAAGGCTTTAGGAAATTAAAGTTTCAAGACTTACAACTCTACTGCTATCATTGCAAACATTCACGACTCGTCCTCCAGTTTAGTTCCTTTTCCGTTTTGTTACGTTTAGACACTTTGTATTTGAAAAAAAAAAAACACTTTTTTACTACTAAACATATTCACAATCCATTTTTTTTACCCTCCAGGCTAAGCAGGATTAGTGTTTAGTAAATGCCCTATTTATTTTCACACTGATGTATCTCAAAATCTTGCTACTGAATTTTTATGAAACCACCCAAGGCATGTGCATTGAAATCTGTTGTCAATAAAAATGTAGGGTCACTGCTTGAAGACAAAAAGACTGAATGCGCGCTCACAGCCTAGTTCACAGGCGACAGCATGTGACGTGCACGGCAGTCACACTCGGCACTTCCCTGTTCCTGACCAGGCAAACACAGTAAAACTGCCCGAGGTAGGCAGACCCCTTGGATAGATTTCACTGTATTTCTGTGGAAGGCAAACTCTAAAATTAAAAATGTACCATACATACATGAGGCTTAATGAATGCTTAATGAAACATGAATTTACTAATCGATGCCGCCGGGGATCACACCTAGACCGCCCGGGTGAGAGGCGAGTGATCGAGTGATCGACTGCCCGACCTGTGTACCCCCACCGCAGGGGCAACACGGAACCTTGTGCCTTGAGGAGCTGCGATATCGGCATGGCGGCGTTGCACTGGTAGTCGCAGAAGCTGGAGGTCACGATGGGGCACGGGGCCTCGGGCAGGTCCGGGAACGCCGCCGCGACGGCGCCCGAGAACAGCTCGTGCAAGGTCCGGTGCACGTCTTTCATCCTGCCGTCCGACGCTTGCGGCCTGGCGCGCTGCTCCGACTCCACCGCCTGCGACCGAACACACGGTGGTTCACCGACACAGCCAACATACAGGCACTAGCAACTTCTACAGCCAGGCGGAGCTATCACATCTCTAGTTGTGGAAACAATCTTCTAGATAAGCTGTTAGTTCTTGACGACGGCTTTCTGCCGTGTCGTGAAGGATGAGGATTGGGACCGGGGGAGTTGTATGCCGAGGAACTGTACTAGCATTCGCCAGAGTCGCTGATGGAAGACTCCAGGGGATGCCCAATATCGAGCCCACCACCTTACAAGTGAGAACTAGACATGCCCCAGCACGAGCGAACATGGTCGATTACAGAAGCTCGGATGTCCTTTCCTGTCACGCACATTATCAAACTGTATCAGAACCTCTCAAGTTTACTTTACAGCTGTAACTTACTGAAACGGAAGAAAATAATTTATCTTGCTTAAGTAGTTGTTTTCACATAAAAATTCACAAAAGTGAAGTGTTCCCCCTGAATGAACACAAGGAGCTTAGAAAATAATTAGGATGAGAGAATAACTGTGAACCATTAATCATAATTAGTATTGGATAATGATAAAATACTCAAAAAACTATGATGGATCAGAACTTTACTGCTGCTAACTTTAAAAACAAGCAGTTATACACTTATTCTTAATCAGGCTGGAAAAAAAAAATATCTTCAATTTCTACTCTGGGAAGGCCATCAACAATGCAAATAAGAGTAAGTGTTGTACGCACCCTCTTCAAGATAGCGATTCTGTGCTTCAGCTTCCTGTTCTCCAAGATGAGATCGGTCAAGTCCTCCGCATCGTCGCTGTCGCCCGCTCCGAGGGTCGTGGTCAGTTTCTGGATCTCCTCATGCAGAAGCTTTATCTCTGCCTCCTGTCAGCGAGAACTCGCACATGATCGGCCCTAGAGGTTTCTTGCAAAAACACATCTCAATATCCATCAAAAACCAAATTCACAAACTGAAATTTTTGATACGTTCACAAATTCCCACTCTTAAAAATAAAAAAATAAAAACTAGGTTTAGCGCTGATTCGAGTGCAAATATTACGGTGAAACGTTCTTTCTTCACTAAAACAAATCATTTTCGTCAAAGGTCAGCTTATTCACATAATTCTAGAAGAAGCTATCCCTGAATGCCATATTCAAATAATACCTTAAAAGTATTATAGATCAGCGGTTCCAAATAGATGTTCCACGGAACCCTGGGGTCCCGTGGCATTGTCACAGTGGTTCCGTGAGTCAGGACTAATGCCATATAAAGCAGACACAATTACTGTCAAATAACTTTCTTTGAAGGAGTTGGGGTTCTGCCAAAAGAAAAATCGATCATGGGGCTCCCTGGCCTAAAAAAAATTGGGAACCACTGTGATAGATGACTGACTGACAAAAGAGTGGCCAACCTTCAAAATTTGAGGGCTAACAACAGAAATCTTGATATCCAGCTAGCTAATTTGCATTCAGTACCGTCATTTTAACTACTAGAAACACTGAATCCTTTTCTCCCTGCAATGTCGGTGGAACATAACTACCAGCATCTGATCATATCAGCCAAACCAAAGTTATTTTCATAGATATAGTAGTTTACAGAAATTAAAAATTTAAATTTTACAAGAGTGTTTCCAATTTATTTAGTAGTCGAGTAGTGATTCCCTATCTGCCTAACATGTTTCCCAGTCATTCTCTAAAAGGATGTTGTAACACTTGAAGTAATTTATAAGTAGCATACTGTTTTAACGTGTACGGTTACGTTGTATACATTAAAAATTAAAAAAAATAATCATGAGAATGGTTGATTAGGTAAGCTACATTCAAAATAGTAAATAAATTTGTGAGGATGATTGATTAGGATAAGGCAAGGGATGAAAAACAGTAAACTTTTAACCAAAAAATAAATATTTTAAGTGCCACAACGTCACCTTAAGGAATGATTGAAATAGGCTACGTCAAAAAGTAAACAATTTTTTTTTTTTCAAAAATGAGACATTTCTGCAGAATTTTTAAAAGCCTTTATTTTAAATAATAAAAATAGTATCTTGCTACAACGTGACCATATTCGATGCTTCACGGTCACCTTAGCTTTCACGTTAAATCCAAATAAATAAGTGGGAGGAAAAAAAACTTACCGCTTTCTCTGCTCGTTCTCGGAACTGCAATATTTCTTTATTCATAATATGATAAATGTTGCGTTTTTAGTTTACACTGCGACAACCTAACCTATGTTAGATGAACAATAAATCAAATTCCATAGAAGAGATGATTCATAGAATGTTAACATTTCGATGAACTTCAAACATTTTTTTTAAAAATTATGTTGTCACGTCAAAAAGTTAACTACATTTTTCATAACTCATACCCTAATCATATCACAATATTCTTACTTAAAATATTGGTGTTTAATAAATTGACGGAGACCTTAACAAATGTTGCTGTCACAATTATGATAACACTAAATTCAAAAACATTGATCAAATGGGAGATTGTTTCTTGTGTAACTACTCAGTTATCCTTAATCAGTGATCTTAGATGCTCTCTCTCCCAGACCGCTGATGGGTAATTAAAGTTGTGTGTTATACGATTGTCAAATTAAATTCACGTAATTAATATTACAATATCTAAGTTTCTCAATGTCTTTCTTGAAGTTAGGCCTCAAAATTAATTCGTTATGGGCGCGATACCTACGTGTTTCGTATTAACGAGATGGAGTAACAAACACAGTCATATATTACTTATGTATTTATGCACTCCTAGAATCTTTATCCTTTTGGATAAAGCCCTATTAATATACAATGACACTTAAACAATCCGTTTATTTCATCCTTTTGTGCGGATGCCTATTTCTAAATAGCTATTCTTCAAGATAGTTTTTGACGAAGTCAGATTCCTGTCCATTCATTGATAGGCCATTACATTCCCTTTTAAAACCTTCTTAATTTTAGAACATAGTTTAACAATGCGTGCCACATTTAAAATACGGCTCCTGATTGGTCGAGAACTAATGATAGTTACAAATCTTTTAAATGAAATTAATACATCAATTCCGCGCGCAGCAACAGCACGGGATACAAAATCTTACGTTACATTTAAAATAAAGAAATTTAGTTATAAAATTTTACATTAATAAACAAGGTGTCAAATTAGCAATTTACCGTTTCAAGTTCAATTGTTCCAATAGGGGTCCTTGCAATTGCTAGTTCTCAAACGTTTGTTTCAGTCATAGAGCTTCAATTACATAGATATACATTAACAAATCAAAAGAGTTTTCAAATGATAAAAATATATACAAGACGAAGAAATATAAATTAAAATAAATTATTAACTTAATCTGGGCTGGAAATGTACTCAGTTGCAGTACCTACAAGACGAGTGGCTTCCCAGGCAGTATTTAATGGTTTCATTGATATTATTAACAAAATTTTTCCATAACTTTCAATTGCGATACACCCCCCCCCCCCCCCCCCCCCCCCCCCCGGGGTTTTTCATGCATCAGCCATTGTGTAGCAGCGATGCATTTGACCCGGCAGAGTAACTAGTGTGCCTTGCTTTGTTTGCGATGCATTTGACGCAGCGAAAAGCAGATTAACTCCTTAGCGGCAGTTGCAGTCCACAAAGGTGCACAATATTGCGTGACGCAAATAACTTTGCTTTTTTCAAACTGTATTTTGCAAATATTTTGGTTTTTGGTGGCACAAAATTTTCGCCCCACACTATCAGGCAGACTGTTTTTGTGAGCGCATTCAGTTGAGCGCATTTGCACCACATTCATAAGCATTTTTTTTTACTATCCTACAACATGTTTGGGTGCCGCTGTAGGTACCTTATTATAGCGCATGCATTTTCGTATGCCAGCGCACTTTAGGCTCGGGCGCTTGGCATTGTGTGTGATTTCCAGACACGTTTTCTTTCGCCTACGAATGAACTTCTACGTTCTTCACTTCGTGTTGTAACCTTTTCTTACAGACAGATGATGAATCAAATAGTGTTTGGGCAAAAATGTGTTTTTGAAGAAAAAAACATACACCCAATGCCCCCGGGGGGGGGGGGGGGGGGCAATACGCCTTCCATTTTTTAAAATGCTTTTTCGATGCTTCGATGCTTCGATGCATGTGTTTGCCCAGAGGAGTTGGAACTCTTGGTCTCATTTGTATGTTATCGTCCACACATTTTCCCTAGGACTACACATGCTGTCTGATAGTGGGAAATTACAAGGACTTCATACAAGTATATTGCATTAGAGTTTACCTAAATAATTTTGTTATGGCTTTATTGGCCCTTTTAAATGTAATACTTTTGAACCCATATCACTTTTACAAATACCTGTTATGGTTTATTTAGATCTTACATATTTATACCTAGATTTTTACGTGTGGTGCACCATGTAAGGAAACTTTTGCTCTTACATAAAAAAAAATTTTTTTTTGTCTGTAAAGTCGGTTTACGGACGATAGTTTAACGTGACAACGTCATAACAAAACATTGATGAAATGATTGATCCGGAAGAAAAGGAAATAAAATATTCGGCCTGAGACTGAGCCGTAATAGGTTTTTGTAACCAAACCAGTTAGGCATTAAAAATATTATATTCTTTGAGGAAGAAATTTTTTTTTTCTATCTTTTGTATGATAAAGTCAACCTCTGCATACTTTTATGAATAACATTGAATCATTTTTATTGAATTATCACTATTTTGTATGGATACAAAGTAGTGAAATGAAATGTACAGTTTAATTAATAAATTTACTTTTATTTGCATTCATTAATTCAAATATATTTATTACTTTTGAAATGTTGTGTGTGCCATATTTATTTTTACAAGTACAAAAAAAAATTCCGCAGCTGCCGGGATTCAAACCGACAACCCTTGAATTTAGCGGTGCTGACCGCCAGGCCACGAGGCCATGCTTGATATTTAGTAGTTTCAGATGGTATATTCATGTATATAAAAATTTTGCTCACGGTAGGGGAATAATATTATTTTGTTTTTATAACACAATTTTATAACAAATACGCATCCCAAATACACCAAACTTATTTATAATGTGTTACAATATTTTTTAAAACATTGTGCAAAAGATCCCGGGTGTAATTTGAATTATTATGTGTAACTGTACAACACCATTGTTGGTTCAAAACGTATTTGAATATTCAACATTACTTTTAAATAATCATACCGATTGTGCTGAAAATCGGTGGACAATCGTTAAATTACATAATATTAATAATTCAAACGACGAAAATATGATTGAAAAGTCAAATCGATGGTTGTTCCAATCGAGTGGAAGAGAGATGCCACGCATGCGTACGATGAGCAAACAGGACACATCCGTAGTGGGACACTTTTTCGTGCGTGCAGCCGGCGTTCATCGATTTATTAGACGTCACGTCAAAACATTAGCCCAGTCATGTGTATTGCAACCTTGTACAGTGCTACAGTAAATTACATATCCAAGTTAACTTTCTGCCTTTTCTTTACTTTTCCCAGTAAGGTTTTAACTATCATTTACCCTTCACATAGGCTATCAGCAGGCTTCACTGTGATCCCTGAGCTAGCTTCGTTAGCCTCAATGTCGATGAAACATTAAGCTCAATACGTTTCCGTAAATTTCAATACAGGCAATGAAAGCTGACGATCTGCTGATGGAGCATAAGCGGAATGAAATGGTTTGGTAACCGGAGCACCCCACGAAACCCCACCGAGCATGGCAACATCCACCACGTATCCCACTTGTGAATAAACATGGTTGGACCCCGGCGGGAATCAAAACCCAGAACACGCTGGTAGAAGACAAGTGATCTGAACACTAACCATCGTGGTCCCAAGTCAGTCTGTCTAATGACCACATTGTCGATCAGACTGGACGTAGAATAGCCCTAGGTACCTTTCTTTTGCCCATAATTTATTTTAAACTTGATTTTATAGCACATAATCAGGTAGTGACTGAGTAGAGTATAAAGCAGGGGCGTACACAAGGGGGGGAGGATACATCCCCTACCCCAAAATTCTAAAAAAAAATCTATAAAACTCTAGCTTACCTACTGACAAAAGGAAAGAATTTGCATATGCTCCTGAGTTTGACTTCTTCCAAGATAATATTTGTTCTGGTTCTCTGTTACTTCTTGTAAGAATAGCTGTAGGGCACCCTCCTCGTCAATAAAAAATAATATATTTTTTTATTATTTATATATTTCAGATGGCAAGAACATAATTTCCCCCTCTCCCCCCAATACGTTTAAGAGAACCCTGGACCTGTGATATCACCTGAAATTTATTGATTTCTTTCAGGAAACCTTTCACAAAACATAAAAAAACAATGTTTCCAAAGCTGGTAGCAATTCTCACGGCTCGTGAGGTGTTTGTGTATGGTATTTTTGGCTCAGAGTATAAATGTGTGAGATTTAAGCAGAAAGTAAGCATATTGATAACTACGTATAAACTATAAACAGTAGAATAATTAAATATCAAAAATATTATATAAATTATAAACACTTGACTAGCTTACCTCACATTCAAACTGCTGAACTCAAGTGTAATTAGGTAATGGACAAGAGAAAGTCAACTCAAAATTTATTCTAATTTAATTTCAAGAACATACTGAGAGTACAGAATGAGTATTTTATGTTACAAATTCGCACTAGATACAATTTTCAGATATGTTACAATTTTATTGAACATTTTATAGCCATTTAGTATATCACAAAGGTCGTTCTGTAATGGAAGACTAAATTAACTTTTAAGCTTTAACATTTCCAGTATGACTTACGTATGATGAAAATACATGACATACTCTGTGATAATTTATTGTAAGTAAACTTTACAAATGCCTGCTTTAAGAACTAATGCAGTCAATATTTTATGTTCATAATTCTGCTGAGAGTAGTGATCTTACTAAAACTATTAAAAAAAAAATATTAATGGAAAAATCAATTTGTGAACAAAAAAATGAAAACACTTACCAGGGACCTTTTTACTAGGACATATTTAAATAAAGTTTATGAACTGCACGTTTAGTTTGTTAATATAGCTTCAATTCATGCAAAGTTTTTTCTGATAATTTTTTTCATTAATTCTGTCCGTGTTTCAGTCGATAAAATGCAAACCAATACATGCCTTGAGCGCTCCAACTATATGGTTTGCAGGTAAAAAAAGCAGTAGGTACAATAATTGTGCAGGAATTATTTGAGTTTTTATTCGTAAGCACAAAATGTGTGACCTTCAATTATTATATTAATTTTGAATTTTATCAGTTCAGTATTGGCCAGTAGATACCAATAAACTGATGAACAATTTCATGATAAAGTACAATAGTTATTATAAACGGGATCATGTTCAACACTTTCCCGAGGAACGCAACTTATAATTGCTTATGCCTTAAAATATATTCATAACAATGAACAAGCAGGTTTATGATTTATTAGTGTCCATCTATAGTCTAAACACATATATACATATATGACAATCAACAAGAATATTTATTTAAAAAACAATAACAGCAAGCTTTAAAATGCACAGCTAAAATAACAGCACTAGCATACTCAAAAAAAATTTATAATGAATATGTTTGTAACCATTTTGGGACTTGTACATTCTGCTACATACGTAACAGTTTGTTTCTTTGGTTTAAAGAACAATATGGATGTAGAGAACCATTAAAGTATAATTCAATTCTCAGTTTAACATGAGTCGTGCGACTTATAATGTGAGGGTAAATTTCAAAAACTGTTAAATTTGATGATCATATGAAATGTATATTTCACAGAACATTTTTCTAGATAAAAATGCATTTTTATCTTTCATATTTACACAGGAATTGTTTATTAGTACACATTACTTGTAACACAGTATTCTATGGTTTTGGGGAGTATCTACCTGTTTCAATATGTACAAATATTTGACCACAGTAAAAAACAACAATTATATGGAATCACCATGGCATGCAACAAATTGAAAGTAATTGTGATAATTATGAGTGATTATTACTTGTAAGTTGTTATATCTCCTACAAAGTAATTTTGTTAACTGTTCTTGAAGATTTATTTTGAAATCCAAAACAAGCGGTTAAAAGAAATAACTGTTTGAACATTGAAATACACCTTAGTATAAAGTTTAAAAGAAAGCAATATTTTGGGTGGATAGGTAAATAATAAATATACTTTTTAAAGTATTACAAATTTATAATTAAATGCAAAGTAATTTGAATTTTTTTTTTTTTGTATTTTTACTGATGACTATTCAGGAGTAACTTTTACTTGTAATGAATTACTTTATCTCGTAGAATTGTAACTTATTAACTTATTCTGTACTTTAACGAATAGTAGGGAATAAGCAAGTTACATTAACAAATAAAAAGTGCTGTTGGGGGCTGTGTAGCAACCAGATTGACAAGGGACTTTGAAAATACCGCTTCCCGAATAGAAAACATCTATTCCATTCTGTGTATTACTCTCCTGTTCTTCGAAGACATGCATAATCAATTTCATTTTTGGAATGATGCGCACTGCATGCCTCTTGTTCCAGAGTTCAGGGAAACGAGAAGACTGCACCCATCTGAGCTCTGCTAATTAAAAATATATGTATTTACAGCGTAATGACATTTCTTCGAGGAGTGAATGAGAGACCACGCCATTGGAGAAACGTGACATTTGCTCGAAGATGATGTGTTGATGAGTTCTCATTTTAAAACTAAAACAATACTTTCTTTTTTTAACAAAGTGGAAATTATTATTTAAATTCTTCTTGATAAAAATTTTTTGTTAAATTATTTTAATGTTTCTTAAACTTTAGAACTGTAAAATACATTTAGTTATTCAAAGTCATGTTTTGGTAGATATGACAACATTAACAACTGGATTTTATATACAAATTTGTATACTTCAAATATGTTTCTCTCAGAGAAGAATGTAAGTAACTTGTAACTAGTGTAGTCATACTTTCGTTTGGCACTCTTAATATTCATTTCATCTGGACTTTCAATGGCATAGTTGCTTATCAAAATCAAAAGGGAATGTACCAATTTTTGTGATACAGATAATGATACAGAATATTCTAAAACTAAAAATTTTTCAGAAACAAATTTTTTTATCTTGGTCTGAGAGAGAAAGAGAAGCAGCCAAAGACCTACACTAGATCTGAACCAATTCACAAAATTTTGCCGATATGCTGATACAATTGTTGCCGATTCACCGATTCCGAACCAGAAAGAAACACATTTGGATTAAAATTTACTAACCTACCCTAAATAATTCATTCTAAGAAAAGACTGCAATGCAAATGCAAATGCACATGTATTTTAGATAAAAATGGAACATAACTTTTTTTTTAACTTGTATTTTTAGCTTGTTTTCATTTGTTTGTTGATGACCTGTTGAAACGCTTGCCTCAGCACAAGGTACCAACCCTCCCTCGTGCTAAAAAGGAAAATGTGAGCACAATGTTGAGTCTTAGTTTCATGGAAGACGCTCCAGTTACATATTCATGTTGCTACAACATACCGGAAAGGTGTAGAATGTTGGGGGCCGCCAAGAATAAAATGGCTCAAAACCACCCAGTAATTTAAGTTACACTGTTAAAGCAATGTTGGCGAGATGTCAGGTGCAATATCTCAGCCTGCGCGGTGAACAATTCCCCTCACAATTAACATATAGACATGTGACAACCGATAAAATTGAGAAAAATAACATCCAGAACTACTACTTTCGCTAACAATTTTTTTTTTTATATAGCGGTTTGATTCAAGCACAAAACAAGGAGTTTCAGCGAAATAATCTTTCAGCATGAACATAGATGGAATCTTTGTATTGCCATAGCTGTTCCATCAGAATTCTACATAAACTCCCTTGTAGTGATGGTCATAATTGATTTGTAAATATAATTTTCTATGAATATGAATATATTTGTAGTTATAGGTGTGAAGTCAACAATATTCATATTTAAATGGCTGTATGTGTATTTATTTGCATATCTATAATTGCCTATCAAATAATATGCAAATTTTCAATCGTCATGCACACATTTCTGCTTTCCTTGATGTATTGTTCTTTTTAAAATAAGGACATAACTAGCAGAAGTTAAAATTAAAATTTTGGTGAAGTACTCGTCAACAAAAATTTCAATTCATTATTTTGTAACAGAAAAACTTTCAAATATTTGATTGCCACGTATAACTACGCGATTCCACCTGAATTTGATCAGAAGAATTTATAAAACTGACCTGAATATAAATATGGAAATATGAATATTTTTGATTCATATATTTGTATTCACACCTATAAATATGAATATATCCGTATTTATAAAAGTAATCATTGCGGATACATGCGTATTCATATTCACGAATACAAAAAAGACCATCACTTCTTGTTATGTACCCAATCAAATGAGATAATTCAACATACATCTTTAAGTATAACAGCATTGCTACATTTTCAGTTTGAAGTACATATAGATGAATTATACATGAAATAATTACAATATATGAGAAAATTATTTTTGCTAACAGCAAATACTCAAGAAGCATGATAATATCGATAATGAAAGCTTTTTTGACAGATCATCTCTTCCACATTTCAAGGATTTTTTTTTTTGTTATTACAACATCATACTTCAATGGCACACGCTAAAATGAACCCAAACATTTTTTTTTTCTTCACAGCAGTTTGGAAGCCCTGTTCATCATCCAAAAAAAAAATCCGCTATTTTCCCAAAAAAAAAGTTACGTTAAGTCTAACATCACTTACATTTCATTCCGAAACTGTAAGTTCCCAATGCTGCCACAGGATTTTGCTCGGAGCTTTCTGGCAACCAGCCAAGAACTTCAGCTTAACAACTCGGGCTTGAAGCAGCTGTCTCAGAAAAATAAACTATCGACTACAACAGGAGACTGCTTTTCCCGAGACCCTCTGTCGGCAGGGTTTCCCGTTCTCCCCACCGGCGCCTCGCTCGGACTGCCGACCCGAGGCGGACCGCGTTGACGCTGCTTCGGACGCCGTGCGCGACGCGCGAGACGCGTCTCTTCAGGAGGACAGGGGCAGGCCAAGTCTCGCCAGCACCATCTCCTTCCTCAGGCGAACTATCTCCCAGTAGACGTCGTGAACTGCAACCGGAAGAACATTTCAAAGTCAACCGTTTCTGAACTGCAACCGGAAAACATTTCAAAGTGAACCGTTTCTGATGACCTTCCGCGAGATTGTTAAAACTAATACTGACACGGACCCAGTAACTTTCATGTTACCCTTACCATCAACTTCTCATCAATTGAGCACTATTATAGACATGGTGGAGACATTGTTTTTGGCACAGGTTAATTCTAGTAGTAAAACCATGTCTATCCGGGCTCCATCCGGATCTCCGGATAACAAAAATAAGATTTGCAGACACATTATTTAAAACTGACAAAAAAAATTTTTAAAATGACAATTGAATTCTATATCCATACAAACACGCTAACGATAATGCACTTGGCCATGCTTAATTCAAGCGCCTTACATGTTTGAAACGGAAGAAAGTTGACGAATTCTATGTTGAGAAATGATGTGAAAAGTAATTTTCATATTTTTTTAATGACTTTTAAACAATTTAGGGCATGTATAATGTGTAATTTTGTTACAGAACTTAGTTTATTGTAGCAAATAGTAAATCTGCTTGTTTAAAAATTTTATTTTTCTTATTACACATATTACCTGGATTATCCTGATTTTTGATTGTCCGAATTGCCTTTAGTCCCAGTTAAATCCGGATAAATGAGGTTTGACAGTATTCTTTGAACTATCAATTACAATTTTATTACAGTGATGCAAAATATTAAAAAAAAAAAATAGTGAAAATACCCAAACTTTCCACATGATTTTCAGTTAACTGGAAAAATAGCCAACTGAAAATAAAACCAGCAACTAGGTCATGGTTTTCTAAAACGGTTACATCAGTCGAATGTTTTCATGTACAAAATCCAGGTTTGATCGACCACCGTGGGAACCAAACCACCATCGCACCGTGGTGATCCAGGCCTGGAAGCGGCACAGCACTGGAACTTAACCACGGCAGTGGCCGTCACTCCGAGGGAGTGCGAAGCCTCACCTGAGCTCTTCACGAGGCCCCTCTCGATGTAGCGCAGGTAGTTCAGGAAGTCGCACACCGCCGTTATCTGCAAGCAGTCGACGTGTTTGCATTCTACTGTGAACAAGAAACTGAAGAAAGCTGAGGTCTTGCTATGGTCCGTAATATCCCATACAACAAACTTGCAGGGTGGGGCAGAGAGGGTTAAACAACTTTGTTTCCCTACGAACACGTTTCATCCAGCTATTACCTAGTTCTAGTGCCTCGAAATTAAATGATTTTTGTCTCTCTCTCTCTCACCCCACCCCCCTTTTTTAAAGTATGCTGTCACAAGTAAATATTCATGAAAATACAGATTTCATTACACATTATAAATTAAAAATATGTATCTACATTTGATGGGACTAGCCCTGTTTCTATAAAAAAAAAATGTTTACGAGAGTACGTCATCAACTTGAAAATATACATAGCTTAGGTTCAAGTGCAGCAGGCACTGAAAATACTGCATTGGGTTACCGAATAAGTGTTTTTATACGTTTTTTGCAGTTTCAATACACAAACAAATATGTAAAATATAATGCTATATTAAATTAAAAACTGCTGTTTGTTTTGTACTGATTACAACATTTATTCTAAATGCAGCAAAAAGCTTAATGAATATTGGGAGTTGAAAAGATAAATATAATTTAATATTATAAATGTTTATTAAAAATTCGATTTCTTTTAATATTGTGCAAATGAAAATTATTTTTGATATTATACATAGACACATACTTGTTTGTGTGTGTGTTTATGTAAAATGATAAAAAAAATATTGAGTTTACGACAAATTGAAATTTTCCTTATGTAATACAGTAGAACTTGGATAATTCGAACCTCAAGGGACCAGTCAAAAACTTCGAATTATCCAAAAATTCGAATTAAGGAAGTTCGTAATATAAATAGGGCCAAAACAATAAAAAATCATATTTTCTATTAAAACTCTTTATTGGTTGACATTTTTTGAATAAATACATCGATTAATGCCTAAACGATACATACATATTAAAATGACCTTAAAACTATTGAACTGAAACATAAAAACAACCTATTGTTTTTGAAAAAAAGATGATATTTTGGCCTGTTTTCTCGAATTAAGGCTCTCGGCCATTACAAAAGATTCTAACTTATTCAAAGAGATGAAGTATGAATCACTTACATTAATTCGGCTCTCAAAAAAACGTCTAAGTTCTTTTATGTGATTCATGGCGTCAGCTGCACTCGGCACCGGTTCTTCTTCTACTCCAGCGATCTCTTCTTCCGAACCTTCCCCGTCATCGTCTTGCTTCTCACTGCCGAGCACCTCTGCGATGATTTCGGTGTCAGCGACGTCACCGCACACCGCAACATCTTCATCGACATTGAGAAAGTCTTCGTACGAGATGGTCGGGTCGGCTCCCACATTCTCCCAGCCGTCGACTGCTGCTGGAATGGCTTCCGCTTCAGTGGCTTCCACAGTTTTGTCCTCGGTTTTAACAAAACCTGCCTTTTTAAAACAGTTTTTGATTGTTTCTGGCTTCACTCTGTCCCACGCTTGCTTACACATTCTGGAAGCTTGCAGAATATCGAGCTTTATTTTCAGGGCGTTTCCATCTCCGGACAGTATGTTTTCTACCAGCAAGGTTCTGTAGAAATGTTTCAAATTTTTTATAATCCCTTGGTCCATTGGCTGGACAACAGATGTCATATTGGCTGGGAAAAAAACCACTTTAACACATTTCAACACTGGTATGGTGTTATGCGCAGTACAGTTGTCGATGAAGAGGACCACCTGACGCTTTTCTTTAATAAACTTCTTGTCCAACTTTATTAGCCACTTTGAAAACAGGTCGCCTGTCATCCAAGCGTTTGAGCTGTTAACGTAATCCACCGGTTTCGACTTGACATTCTTAAAACAACGGGGATTAGCCGATTTTCCAATCATCAACAAGGGCAGCTTTTCTGAGCCGTCCATGTTTGCTCCGACTAAAAGCGTCACTCTTTCTTTGCTTAGTTTTCCACCATGACATTTTTCGCTTTTAAATGCCAATGTTTTGTCCGGTGTGCATTTAAAAAAAAGGCCAGTCTCATCAACATTGGAAATATTGTTTGGGTCTCTATCTTGGATCATCTCTTCTAAATCTCGCTTCCACTGGCCGGCTTCTTGCTGGTTCACTGCCCCACTTTCGCCACAGACTGCTTTGAACGTAATTTTATTACGTTCTTTGAAACCATCCAGCCATCCAGTGCTAGCTTTGAAATTTTGTTTGCCCAATTCTTTAGCGAATTGCTCGGCCTTTACCCTTATTAGGGGACCACTCAACGGAATTTTTTTGTCTCTGGCTTGCTTGAACCACTTAAGAACACAATTGTCGACGTCTGGGTTATCTGGTTCTCGTAGTCGTTTTCGGTCTTTATCAAATTCCTCTGCACTGCTGAGAATTTTATCTCTAATCTTCAAGAAAGTGGATAGAGTGTTGGGTGGAATCCCAAAGTCCTTTGCGATTTCCAATTTCTTTTTCACGCCTTTGTCCACTTCCCTAATCGCCGCTACTTTTTCAGCTAGAGTCAAAGTTTTATAAGCACGGGATTTTGTAGACGAGGTCGACGCCATGGTTGCTACTCTCACAGTTCACTCACTAAACGTCACTGTACGTAAAAACTACACGTAATCACACATCAAAAGACAATTTTAAATAAGCTACAGTACACTGTATGTTACAAAACAGACGATACACAGAACGATGCACAGTTGTACAGTACGGAGTGGAGAGGGGTGAGTGTGGGGAGGGGTGACCTTGGAGACACTACTGCTGCGTGTTGTTGCTACGCGCAGGCGGTCGGCACTCGGCACAAGTGTGCGGGAGGGGAAGGGTGAGTCATCACACTACAAGCTACCGCGCATTTGGTCAAACGCTTAACTTTTGCCGAGTATTGTTTGTAAAACGTATTTCCCGATAAATTTACAATTTTTTGAGCCGTAGTTTATAATTTATTCACTAAATTAGACGCACCAAAAATTCGAATTATCCAAAATAAAATTCGAATTATCCACGATTTTTAGCATTGTTTAGATACAAAATGCTAGGGACCAAGAGGAAAATTCGAATTAAAGAAGATTTCGAATTAAAGAAGTTCGAATTATCCAGGTTCCACTGTATTGCTATTTGTATAATATAGGAAATATAAAATCACTCTTTTATTTGATACTAATGAAATCTTTTTAAGGTACTGAAAAGTAAATTTGGTTATTTAAATTGATTTTCAGCTATAAAATTAATATTTACTTACTTTGCAAAGTTAATTAAACAAATTCAAAAAGTAAAAGAATTATCAAAAACTATAGCGCCAATTTTTTGGTGAACAATTCAGATGTACTTCTTATCACACGCAAAAAAAAATTATGGTAATCGAAGCTGAGTGAGTAGAAGAACTATCGTTCGCGGTGGTACAACACAGCGTTGCAGAGTCAGCCAGTCAAAGTGATCAGCGTAATTAAAAATATAATTTCTGTACACAATTTTTTATAGCTAAACTAGTTTCTAATGTAGTGAAGTTTAATAATGTTCGCAGGCTCTCACGGCCATTGTCTGAAGTAGCTTGGCTTCTGGGTTGTAGCCACGTCCTTGGAGAATAATTCACCGACGTTTCGGTCGACATTGCAGTTACCCACTGAGGTTCTTACAAAGTTATCCTGCCCATATATACTCTCGCATGAGGGGAAGGTGCTTCCTGATTGGCTGCAGCTGTGGGCCAATCAGAGCCTTCCTATCTTCTGGTTGGCTGGGCTGTTTTGCCAATCAGGGGCGATCTGTCTGATGTTGGATGTGGAGCTATGTTTTGAGGATTTCTGAAGAGTGGGTTCCATATATATTATTTTTTTCATATTTTTTTTTTTATTATTCAGTGGGTAACTGCTCCCTGATGATGGCGACTGCAATGTCGACCAGAAACGTCGGTGAATTATTCTCCGAGGACGCGGCTGCAACCCAGAAGCCAAGCCTGTTGCGAGATGGCCACTGCTTGGAAGCGGGACTGGGTCGAAGACACTAACCCGGTTGCGGCAGATCTGGGAGATGCAATACCACTGCTCCTGGTCGCCCAGCTTCATGCGGTAGTGGCACTGCCGCGGGGCCTCCAGCAGGGCACACTTCCTGCACACACAGTGCCACAGTGCCACAGTGCCACACCACCGCGTCTCCGGAGCACACAGCGCCCCCAGTGCCACACGAATGTCAAAGG
The DNA here is from genome assembly GCF_032445375.1 of Bacillus rossius redtenbacheri. NCBI lineage: Eukaryota > Metazoa > Arthropoda > Insecta > Phasmatodea > Bacillidae > Bacillus > Bacillus rossius. Next base: position 56,542,482 of record NC_086338.1, read on the forward strand.
GATAGCTTTTATTTGATAACCCAGCCCTCTTAGCCAGAGTGGCCCTGCCGGCCTGGGGCCCCTACGGGGCGTGGATACGGGATACGCCGTGTACGCGAAACAGGAGAGGTGTTAGAGATCCAGCTATGCCCAGATGCTAGGGCTACCCGTCTCAGCTTAGACACCGCCGTCACCCCCTGCCTCACTCAGCTAACCAGACTAGCGGCTGCATCCCAAGCTCTAAAGATGCAGCATAGCTGGCGCTTACCCTGTTCTACCACATCACACTGGGATCCCTCAATCACCCAGTGAACCCGTGGTCCAGTGGAGGCCTATCCAACCTCTACTAGCCCCCCCCCAGTGCCACACCACCTCAACTCCGGAGCACACATGCACACTCCCCCGCCGGAGTCGAGGAAATCAAAGGACGCTTTACTGACTTCTGACTTTTTGAACAGTTCCTGATGAGTAAACATCCTATCTCTCGGTTACACTGCATCTTTTAGGCGTAATTTCGTGAAAACGGAATGGAAATGAGACACAAAGATGGCGGAACCACTTGTGGCAAACATGAACTCGTATATAGTCACTTTCGTAAACATGTGCCAAATGAAACTTTATGTTAGTGAAACTACCCTGGAATATATTTGGTAAACTAAAATATTTATAGTAAAAAACGTAAAAAGTAATCTCAAATTTTTAAAGAAAACTGTAATTACAATGATTATAATACATATTCTCCTTATAATATGCTACCAAGCTTGGTAGTACATTGGTAGTGTGTGTGCTTGATAACCTCAAAGAAACATGGTTCTAATCTCGCCACTGGGAATTTTTTTTTACTCTTTTTAAAAACATAATAATAATATAATATTATGTCATAATAATATTAAATCAGCTCAATAATGTTAAGGTCGGTAAGTCTTTTATCGGAGCTGTGCTGCTCTCTGTGATTATGGTGGCGAGCAACGTTTATTATTCAGGCAGCAAATTATAGCTGCGAGCGCAGAAGTAAGTGTGTGATTTGCATCCAGAAATTTTAGTACGTTCTTGAAAAAAGAATATTTTATTGATCAATATGTTTATCACACTTGGCATTATTTCAAAGAATTCTACTTTAAATTTCATGTCCCGAGTTTCGTTGCAAGTTTATTTGCGACATGACCAACAAAAAATCACATGAATTGGCTCGTTACTGAGGTTAAATGTTTACACATCACTGGTGACTACTGAAAGACTCACATTTATTTTTCTCTGGGGAAACTTCGCTGTGAAGGGCATGAACTTGTGAAAACCATCAGGTAATTATCAACTAATACTTTAGTATCAATGGAGCAGAGACACTACACCACTGACGTAACTAGACTAGTTTCCACCCGGGGCGAGAACTCATTGTGGTGCCCCCCCCCCCCCCCCCCTTTTTTTTTCAAACCAACCAAACCAAAACCTTTCCCAACACCACCTCATGTCGCAACCACAAATTAATCCCACCATTCCAAATAATTTTTGATTCTACTCAGATGACAAAAAAAATTAATTAATTTGTAGTTATTTCATTTCTAATTCCTCACAGGTTGGCTGGTATGTGGAAAAAAAACAGTTTTTACATATTTGACTATATACATGTGTGTATATTTCAATACAAATAATTCAGTTCATCTGCTCTCCAAACATTTTTATTGTGTTCTAACACTGTGATATTCAAGTACATATCTATAGTGATAATCACTCTGCTAGATTAGCACCCCCCCAAATGAGACGCCTGGGGCACAAGCCCCGTCTGCCCCCCCCCCCTAGTTACGTCCCTGCACCACACCAATGGGAGCACGTCACTCACTAAGGTGAAGGTCTTGAATGTCCTCGGGTTTTACGTCACACAACGTTGGACTGGCACCTGAGGTGACGGGGCCTTCAGGGCTAACAGTAGAGACCGGAAAAATTCGCGGTTTCGATGGCCTTCAGGATAGACTGCACACTCCCCTGTACACGCGGGCAAATAACGCAAGTTCATTGGCTGCCGACTTGTAAGTCGTCTCAGCTGGTTTGTCTGTGATTCAATCCTTCTTTGGTTGAGAGGGTTTATAACTGGTTGAGATTCGTCCAGATGAACAGTAAGCCAATACCTAGAGACCTGCAAAATTCGCGGATTCATTCGGTGATAGGCTAGAATTCAAACACATATACCTCTTCGATAATTTTGCCATTGGCTTACTGTTCATCTTGACGAATCTCAACCAATTATAAACCCTCAACCAAAGAAGGATCAAATCATATACAATCCAGCTGAGACGACTTACAAGTCGCCAGCCAATGAACTTGCGTTATTTTGCCCAAGTGCACAGGGGGAATGTGCTGTCTATCCTGAAGGCCATCGAAACCGCGAATTTTTCCGGTCCCTACCAATAGCAAAATCATTATAAAGGTGTATGTATTTGAAGTCTAGCCTATCGCCGAATGAATCCGCGAATTTTTTCCCGGTCTCTACCGTGAGCCGGCCAAGCGGCACCGGGCACGGCCCGCACTCACTTGGGGAACAGGTTCTTGGCCTTGTCACTGACGGCCTCGATGAAGATGTTGCCCGTCTCCACGGCCGAGCCGACCCTCGCCGCCAGCTCCTCGTTGCAGAAGTCCAGGCACGTCGCGATGTCCTCGGCGTAGACGCGCGCAATGAAGGGGTCGCCCTTGTCCATGCTGGGGGCCTGCCGCCACGAGACGAACTCCCGGTGCACCACCGGGTCCACCTGCCACCGTCACGCAACCCGCTCGCAACCGCCGCAACGAGCTTCGAGCTCCGCGGCACTGGCCTCAACACACCTTCACGTCCTCGATGTGCCTCCGTGGTTGAATATTAACCATCACACTCAATGGCGGATCCAAGGGGGGGGGCACCAGGGGCAAGTGCCCCCCCCCCCCCCCCCCCCGAAAAACCAGTTGTTCTTATGCTACATTAATATTGCCGACCAAAATGATTGTTTATGAAACCAATAAAATATTTTAATATAATTAATGAATTTCTTGTAGAATCATAAAATCTGGTGGTTGGATGTTATGTGTAGTGTGAGTAGATTAAATACTTAAAGACATTTTTTCTCTGGCTATTCTGAAATCCTAGAGTGCCCCCTCCGAGGTGAACCTCTGGATCCGCCACTGATCACACTTACAATACTGTGAACCACATTTTTCATGACCGAAAACGCACAGTAAAAACACCCATTCAGCCTTTTCCGCTGGCCAAAAAATAATAATTGAATAAACAAAACTACTGCTTGTGATCAGACTTTGTTGATAAACCTTGAGAGGTTTGTAAATGGCACTAGCATCCAGAGCTCCGTGGTGTTTGGCGGCTCAGCCAGAACCTATCTTGGTACTGAGCATTGGCGTAGATCCCAGGTAGGAGGGAAAGGGGGGGGGGGGTGGGGGTGGCCAAACCAACCTCCCCCCCCCCCCCCCCACCGAATCAAAATGCCCCTTGCTGAAGATGGCTTGCTTGCGCTTGCAAAATCGTAACTGTAAAGTGGGAATGATACAGAGCAGGCATTTTTTTCGAATAAATCTCAACACCTGTTAGACTGCTACTACAAGGTGTACCCGCACCTTGTGTCGGCGAGAGAAGTAGTTGCCTTAGTTGACCGAGCCACTCAGGACGCGTTTGCTTCCGCACTTGAATTACTGTGATTGCTATTCGAATAGAAGACACGTCCGTGAAATAAACTCCCACAATCAAGAACCACGAGACAAGCGCGGCTCCAGAAGGGGGGGCGGCGGGGGCGATAGCCCCTCCCGAGACCAATTTTATTGATTAGTGTATATTTATGTTTACTTAAATATTTAATTTCACATGTTAAACTTTCATCTCACTAACAGTTGCACGGAGCTACTAAGGGTTCTGTATTTGAAACACCTTAATTTGTAAATAATATTCCAAGGCCAATGGCTGACCACTTTCATTTTTTTGCAACAACGACCTTTCTTTGTGCGATAGCCCCTCCCGCCATTGCCACGAGATGCTACCATCTTTGAATATATATACTGTATAGAAGTCACCAGCCCAGGTTAAAATTTCTAATACGGTTTTGAGGTAGTTGGTTAATTCACCGCCACAATCGCCACCATATCTAGGGCATCGACTTGTGGTGGTCCCTAGCGGACAAGTGTCGAACTCATCAAACACCCCTTCCCCCTCCCGTTGAACGACCTTGAGCTGCAGTAAATGATAGGTGGGGGGTTCGGGGGGAATGACAGCGGGTGACAGTGCTGCGCTCTAACGTGTAAATAACAACTAAGACGATACAGGGCGTTACGGCAGCGCACTGCAGCGGTGAAGTTCCCAAGCTGCTCATCATACGCTTCTGAAAAAGTAGAGTAAATCCCATCCACTCGCGACTTCTATACAGTGTGTGTATTCAAAGCTACCGTTCAGCTAGAGCACGCCGCCCCTGGGAAATGTTATCAGAGACCCACCTCGCAGCCGTCCCTGGCCTCCGAGACGACCGGCTCCGGCAGAGACGCCCTCGACTCCTTGACGGGCGACTCGGGCGGGGAGTTCTCGCGGCCGTACTTCAGGTTGAAGTGCGACGGCGAGCGGCGGTGCTTCCTCGTGAACAGACTCACTCCTGCACAAAGCCGCACGAACCTGTCACCATGGCCCTGAACCACTCACTTCTGCGGTAGGCAGTGGCGTAGCCAGGATTTGTGTATGGGGGGTGTTAAGAAGCATGCCCCCCCCCCACCCGTATTAAAGCAGGGGGTCCGGGGGTCCTCCCCCGGGAAAATTTGTATTTTAAGGTGTAAAATAGTGCTATTTTAGCAGTTTTCGGTACTTAAATTTAAATATTGTAATGGTAAAATTTTTATTCATTTTAATATGAAATTTGTTTGAGTGATGAATAAGATATTAATTAAAGATTTGGTGCTAAGGGGGGGGGGGGTTTGAGCCCCTAACCCCCCCCCCCCTGGCTACGCCCCTGGCGGTAGGTACCTTCGTATTTTGGAGAGGGGCCTTATGGGTAGGGACCGGAAAAATTCACTGGTTCAATGACCTGCAGGATGAACTCCCTAGTTCTACGTACACTCGGTCAAATGTCACCCACTCATTGGCTGCTGTCTTGTGAGACGTCCCAGCGTAGCAGCCTGTGATTCGATAAAGCTTTGGTTGGGTGTTTCTCATTGGCCCAGAGTCATCCAGGTGAGTTGTGAGTCAATAGCAGATTCAGCACTCAGGTATAACTATTTGTATTTTAGCCTATCGCGAAATGAATTCGCGAATTTTTCCGGTCTCTACTTATGGGGAGTCTGGGGGTATACAACCCCGCAAGAAGAAAAGTGGGGTTAGGGAGGCTTCCCCCAAAAATTTGAAAAAGATAAACTAAACAAAAAAAAAAAGCCAACCTGGAACTTAAATATTGACAATGATTGTGCTCATTTAGCTTAATATATTTTATATTATTTATTGATACATTATCCTCAGATCAGTTTTATAAATGCTATAGATCAAATTTCTGGTATGATATTATTATACGTGGCAATAAAAACTTTGAAAGTTTTTTTTCCTAATATGAAATCATGGTATTGACCAACACATTAAGTTACAGGATGATAAATAATTAAATTTTCATTTTCCCATTAGTGTACATATTTTTAACAGAACACTAGACAGACAATAATAAATACAGATTAAAAGCACCCGCGCGGGGCCCCGGGCGATTTCCCGGCTCGCCAGCCCTGTAGCCGTCCCTGCAGGGAAGAAATAACAATAGCAAAAAAAACCTGGCTGGGCCCGGGCCCTGGACCCAGGGTTTCACCCAGCCCCACCCTTGTGGGGGCTATGCAACCCCGGTGTTTTTTTCCTCTTCTCCTTGGCATTTACTCAGCTATTGTAAGTCCTAGTTCTCAAATTACTTACCCCTTGCAATCACACTGTCATTTTTATAGATAGCAAGAAAAAAAAATGTTAACCATTTATGTTTGTTTCATGTTTGTCTATTAAAAATTTTATACCTTAAATTCCTTAATAATGTTCGCAGGCTTTCACTGCAATTGTCCGAAGTAGCTTGGCCTCTGGGTTGTAGCAGCGTCCTTGGCGAATAATTAACCAACGTTTCAGGTCGAGATTGCAGTCGCCATCATCAGGGAGAAGTTACCCAATGAATAATAAAAAAATATGGGGAATAAAAACCCACACTTTAGAAATCCTCAAAACATATCTCCACATCCAACATCAGACAGATCGCCCCTGGTTGGCAAAACAACCCCCAGCCAACCAGGAGAAAGGAAGGATCTGATTAGCCCACAGCTGCAGCCAATCAGGAAGCACCTTACACTCAGGCAAGATTATATCTGTGACTGTGGTGTTATGGAAGAGAGGGTTAAGTCAAAAACATATTAATTTAAAGAGAGGTGGAATAAAGTGTAATATTATTTTCACGGTCAAATATTAGTCGTTATATTATTAATTATTGATATTTTATGCCGGCAAAACAAAACTACAAACCATATAAAGTGTCAAAAGGGATATCCTTCAAATAATCCTTGACTTTCTTCCACCTCTCTTAAAATTTGATGTTTTTGACTTAACCGTCTCTTCCATAACACCACAGATATATGGGCAGGATAACTGGTAAAGAACCTCAGCAGGTAACTGCCCCCTGATGACGGCGACTGCAATGTCGACCAGAAAGGTCGGTGAAGGACGCGGCTACTTAACGAGACTCACGTCAGAAAAGGGCAGGGCCTCACCCGTGACGCTGGCGTCGTCCTTGGAGCGGCTGGGGTCGATCTGCGGGTGCAGGTGCGGGTTGGGGCGGCTCGGCGTGGACGTGAGCACCAGCGTCTTGAGGGCGGCCACCTCGGCCAGCAGCACGTCCACCTGCATCTGGCTCTCCTTCAGCGACCTCTCGGCCGCCAGCTGTCGCACGTTCGCCTCGCGCACCATGTTGTGCGCCTCCTGCGACCGCCAATAACACACACACGTCACCAGCGGCCTTCTGCTGTGAATACAGTGGACAAGGCGTCAGCACACACAAGAAGGTTCAAATACATATAACGATGAGTGTACATTCCAGCCCCCCAACTAGGATAGAAGAGATTAGCGGTGAGGTCCTCCAGCTCAGACTCCACCTCCTCCCGGATGGCAACAATGGCAACACTGGCAACACCGCGGGTACCTGGAAGAGGCTGGCGGTGAGGTCCTCCAGCTCGGACTCCACCTCCTCCTGGACGGCAACAATGGCAACACTGGCAACACCGCGGGTACCTGGAAGAGGCTGGCGGTGAGGTCCTCCAGCTCGGACTCCACCTCCTCCTGGACGGCAACAATGGCAACACTGGCAACACCGCGGGTACCTGGAAGAGGCTGGCGGTGAGGTCCTCCCGCTCGGACTCCACCTCCTCCTGGACGGCAACAATGGCAACACTGGCAACACCGCGGGTACCTGGAAGAGGCTGGCGGTGAGGTCCTCCAGCTCGGACTCCACCTCCTCCTGGACGGCAACAATGGCAACACTGGCAACACCGCGGGTACCTGGAAGAGGCTGGCGGTGAGGTCCTCCAGCTCGGACTCCACCTCCTCCTGGACGGCAACAATGGCAACACTGGCAACACCGCGGGTACCTGGAAGAGGCTGGCGGTGAGGTCCTCCAGCTCGGACTCCACCTCCTCCCGGACGGCAACAATGGCAACACTGGCAACACCGCGGGTACCTGGAAGAGGCTGGCGGTGAGGTCCTCCAGCTCGGACTCCACCTCCTCACAGGATGGCAACAATGGCAACACTGGCAACGCCGCGGGTACCTGAAATAGGCTGGCGGTGAGGTCCTCCAGCTCGGACTCCACCTCCACACAGGACGGCAACAATGGCAACACTGGCATTACCGCGGGTACCTGGAAGAGGCTGGCGGTGAGGTCCTCCAGCTCGGACTCCACCTCCTCCCGGACGGCAACAATGGCAACACTGGCATTACCGCGGGTACCTGGAAGAGGCTGGCGGTGAGGTCCTCCAGCACGGACTCCACCTCCTCACAGGACGGCAACAATGGCAACACTGGCAACACCGCGGGTACCTGGAAGAGGCTGACGGTGAGGTCCTCCAGCTCTGACTCCACCTCCTCACAGGATGGCAACAATGGCAACACTGGCAACACCGCGGGTACCTGGAAGAGGCTGGCGGTGAGGTCCTCCAGCTCGGACTCCACTTCCTCACAGGACGGCAACAATGGCAACACTGGCAACACCGCGGGTACCTGGAAGAGGCTGGCGGTGAGGTCCTCCAGCTCTGACTCCACCTCCTCACAGGATGGCAACAATGGCAACACTGGCAACACCGCGGGTACCTGGAAGAGGCTGGCGGTGAGGTCCTCCAGCACGGACTCCACCTCCTCCTGGACGGCAACAATGGCAACACTGGCAACACCGCGGGTACCTGGAAGAGGCTGGCGGTGAGGTCCTCCAGCTCGGACTCCACCTCCTCCTGGACGGCAACAATGGCAACACTGGCAACACCGCGGGTACCTGGAAGAGGCTGGCGGTGAGGTCCTCCAGCTCGGACTCCACCTCCTCCTGGACGGCAACAATGGCAACACTGGCAACACCGCGGGTACCTGGAAGAGGCTGGCGGTGAGGTCCTCCAGCTCGGACTCCACCTCCTCCCGGACGGCAACAATGGCAACACTGGCAACACCGCGGGTACCTGGAAGAGGCTGGCGGTGAGGTCCTCCAGCTCGGACTCCACCTCCTCACAGGATGGCAACAATGGCAACACTGGCAACGCCGCGGGTACCTGAAATAGGCTGGCGGTGAGGTCCTCCAGCTCTGACTCCAACTCCTCACAGGATGGCAACAATGGCAACACTGGCAACACCGCGGGTACCTGGAAGAGGCTGGCGGTGAGGTCCTCCAGCTCGGACTCCACCTCCTCACAGGATGGCAACAATGGCAACACTGGCAACGCCGCGGGTACCTGGAATAGGCTGGCGGTGAGGTCCTCCAGCTCGGACTCCACCTCCTCCCGGACGGCAACAATGGCAACACTGGCATTACCGCGGGTACCTGGAAGAGGCTGGCGGTGAGGTCCTCCAGCACGGACTCCACCTCCTCACAGGACGGCAACAATGGCAACACTGGCAACACCGCGGGTACCTGGAAGAGGCTGGCGGTGAGGTCCTCCAGCTCTGACTCCACCTCTTCACAGGATGGCAACAATGGCAACACTGGCAACACCGCGGGTACCTGGAAGAGGCTGGCGGTGAGGTCCTCCAGCTCGGACTCCACCTCCTCACAGGACGGCAACAATGGCAACACTGGCAACACCGCGGGTACCTGGAAGAGGCTGGCGGTGAGGTCCTCCAGCTCTGACTCCACCTCCTCACAGGATGGCAACAATGGCAACACTGGCAACACCGCGGGTACCTGGAAGAGGCTGGCGGTGAGGTCCTCCAGCTCTGACTCCACCTCCTCACAGGACGGCAACAATGGCAACACTGGCAACACCGCGGGTACCTGGAAGAGGCTGGCGGTGAGGTCCTCCAGCACGGACTCCACCTCCTCACAGGACGGCAACAATGGCAACACTGGCAACACCGCGGGTACCTGGAAGAGGCTGGCGGTGAGGTCCTCCAGCTCTGACTCCACCTCCTCACAGGACGGCAACAATGGCAACACTGGCAACACCGCGGGTACCTGGAAGAGGCTGGCGGTGAGGTCCTCCAGCTCGGACTCCACCTCCTCACAGGATGGCAACAATGGCAACACTGGCAACACCGCGGGTACCTGGAAGAGGCTGGCGGTGAGATCATCCAGCTCGGACTCCACCTCCACACAGGATGGCAACAATGGCAACACTGGCAACTCCGCGGGTACCTGGAAGAGGCTGGCGGTGAGGTCCTCCAGCACGGACTCCACCTCCTCACAGGACGGCAACAATGGCAACACTGGCAACTCCGCGGGTACCTGGAAGAGGCTGGCGGTGAGGTCCTCCAGCACGGACTCCACCTCCTCACAGGACGGCAACAATGGCAACACTGGCAACACCGCGGGTACCTGGAAGAGGCTGGCGGTGAGGTCCTCCAGCTCGGACTCCACCTCCTCCCTGATGCGGCTCAGACGGCTGACCTCCTCGTCTCGCAGTCGCAGCTCGACGCGCGCCTTCTTCAGCTCGTCCTGCAGCCGCGCGAAGGCCTGCTCCTTGACCTCGGCCACGGTGCGGTCCCAGCTGGTCTCCAGGTCCTCCGGCTCCTGCAGACAGCGAGCAAGGCTCCAGAAGGGGGGTGGTGCGGGCGATAGCCCCTCCCGAGTCCAATTTCATTGTTTAGTGTATATTTATGTCAGGGGCGCAACAACTAAATTTCCAAAGGGGGGGCAATATACCTTTTTATAAAGAATCATCGATCCCCCTTCTTGAAGCGGGGGGTCCCTGGTGTCCTCCCCCGAAAAAAAAATTGTATTTCAAGGTGGAAAATGGTGCTATTTAAGCAGTTTTATTATCTAAAAAATTGATTACACAGCACTTTCTTTGCCCGTTTGCCCCAACTTCAAGGTTTCAGAGAGGGGGGGGGGGACAACATACTCTTCCCCCCCCCCCTTGTTGTTGCGCCCCTGATTTATGTTTACTTAATTATTTAATTTCTAATGTTAAACTTTTATCTCATCAAGAGTTGCATGGAGCTACTAAGGTTCTGTATTTGAAACTCTGTAATTTGTAAATAATATTCCAAGGCCAATATCTGACCACTTTCATTTTTTGGTAACTACGACCTTTCTTTGTGCGATAGCCCCTCCCGAAAAGTCATACTGAAGCCGCCATTGAGAGACAGCGAGACAGCGACGTGACAGCAACAGCCAGGGACCTCCATGCACGCACTACATGATCGTACAGTTGCTTGGCTTCTGGGTGGTAGCCACGTACAGGTAGGTTCTCATTTATTATCATAAATCGTTAAACAATTTTTTACAGTTGTATCTCATATCTACTAAGCAAGCAATCACCAAGTATTTAATTTTTTCGTAATAAAGTTACAACTTTGAATTTGAACTTAACTGTGGTGGTTTCTAGCAGTGTGCGCGTCACGGGGGAGAAACTGCCGAGGCTGAGACTCATTTTTAAAGTAGTTCCGGGCTCAGCCGCTAGATAGCAGCTGGAATAATATAGTACCAACATAGCCAAGTTTATTGTGAAAAGTCATGCATCAGCTGTTATCAGACAAACAAACCAGTCAAAAAAAATTATTATTTTTATTTTGGTAGCCACAAATTTTGTGATGTGGCATACTACTCATTTTCATAGAAGGTATTTTTTTTATAAGAATGTTTTTTTTTACAGTTTAATCTCTTATATTAAGCAATTAGTCACCAAAAAGTGACACTATCATAATATTTAGCCGGTGTATAATTATAATTATTATATATTATATATTATATATTATGAAGCTAACAATTTATATATTAACCTACATCCCGTGTTTTGTTTTTTTAGTTAGTTATGGGTCCGCCAAACAGATAGCGTCCAATGTAGCGCAAAGCATAGATATGGCAAATTTATGTAAATTAATATCGCGATTTTACGAGCCAAAGATGGTTGTGTATTGTGAAACAACTAGGTTAACCTAACATTGTTTTAGAGTTTTAGACCATCTTCCGACTCTAGTAAAATCTCATAAAAATCCTTGGATATCACGAAAATAATGTATAAATTAGATTAGATTAGATTAAAACGTATAACTGAGTTAAAGCTAGATCCTGAACCCGAAGAATTCTAAAAAAAATAAAACCCTAGATTCTGGTATCTTTCGGGACCAACGCTAGCTCAATCCAGTAATAAACTTAGATAGTGTGACAAGGTTAGGCCTCTCTCTCAAACTTTATTTGATGGAGAAAATCGGGAAGCATATTTATTCCTTCTAATTTTTTTCTCTCCCACTATGTTGTAAAACATAGTTGGAGACGAAAATTTGATAGGGTGACTTTATGGGCAGGAAGAGAGCCTACAACGCCAAAGAAAGTATCAAATCACCACACCACTCCTTGAACATTGAGCTAGAACTCTCATAACCATGCGTGTACGTTTCTTTGATTTTCCGCTGGGTGGTTGGTAGCGTGAGAAACATACCTGAATGACTTCTGAGAAACAAAAGAAGGCGTGAGACATGTGTTTGCGCGTGCGGAGACCTTGTCGCCGTTGAGCAAAACTAAATTTCTCTAGTTTTCTGACGGGTGGTTCCGTGGTTGGTAACGCGAGAATCATACGTGAAGGACTTCAGAGAAACAAAAGAAAGCATGAGACGTGTGTTTGGTAGCATGGCGGGAAACAGAAGGAGTGTAATCATAGAGTAAGTAAAGGGAGAGGCGCCACTCCCATAGTAATGATCGTTCGCTTAAATTTGTAAACAAAACTCTTGCGATCATACCATTTCTTTGCAACTTGACAACGAAAAAATTACAGCCAAATACAACCTGAGGAAGATTTAGCGCGTGATAGTTGGCATCTTTGTTCACAAGCTTGGTGCAAAAACAGCACATCAATTCTATTAACACAAATTAATAACAACTGGACATGTAATAATAAACTAAAAAGATAGAAACTTGTAATCTATTTTTTCCCGATGTTGGTGAAACACGGTATGATCCAATTTTTAAGGATTCAGTTCGTCGTATCTACTGTCACCCCCCTGAGTGTAATGTGGAATGTACAGGGGCGTAGCCGGGGGGGGGGGGGGGGAAGGGGTTAGGGGTTCAACTCCCCCCCTCCTTAAAAACCAATACTTTAATTAATTTCTTATTCATCACTCAAACAAATTCCATGATAAAATTAATAAAAAATTTTACCACTACAATATTTAAATTTAAGTACCGAAAACTGCTAATATAGCACTATTTTACACCTTAAAATCCAAATTTTCCCGGGGGAGGACCCCCGGACTTTAATACGGGGGGGGGGGGGGGGGGGGGCATGCTTCTTAACACCCCCACATACACAAATCCTGGCTACGCCACTGGGAACGTGCAATGCGCGGGTACCTTGTCGCCGTTGAGCACAACTAAACTTCTCTGGTGTTGTGCCGGGTGGTTGGTAGCGTGGCGGGGAAACAGATGAAGGACGGAATGCGCGGGTACCTTGTCGCCGTTGAGCACAACTAAACTTCTCTGGTGTTGTGCCGGGTGGTTGGTAGCGTGGCGGGGAAACAGATGAAGGACGGAATGCGCGGGTACCTTGTCGCCGTTGAGCACAACTAAACTTCTCTGGTGTTGTGCCGGGTGGTTGGTAGCGTGGCGGGGAAACAGATGAAGGACGGAATGCGCGGGTACCTTGTCGCCGTTGAGCACAACTAAACTTCTCTGGTGTTGTGCCGGGTGGTTGGTAGCGTGGCGGGGAAACAGATGAAGGACGGAATGCGCGGGTACCTTGTCGCCGTTGAGCACAACTAAACTTCTCTGGTGTTGTGCCGGGTGGTTGGTAGCGTGGCGGGGAAACAGATGAAGGACGGAATGCGCGGGTACCTTGTCGCCGTTGAGCACAACTAAACTTCTCTGGTGTTGTGCCGGGTGGTTGGTAGCGTGGCGGGGAAACAGATGAAGGACGGAATGCGCGGGTACCTTGTCGCCGTTGAGCACAACTAAACTTCTCTGGTGTTGTGCCGGGTGGTTGGTAGCGTGGCGGGGAAACAGATGAAGGACGGAATGCGCGGGTACCTTGTCCCCGTTGAGCACAACTAAACTTCTCTGGTGTTGTGCCGGGTGGTTGGTAGCGTGGCGGGGAAACAGATGAAGGACGGAATGCGCGGGTACCTTGTCGCCGTTGAGCACAACTAAACTTCTCTGGTGTTGTGCCGGGTGGTTGGTAGCGTGGCGGGGAAACAGATGAAGGACGGAATGCGCGGGTACCTTGTCGCCGTTGAGCACAACTAAACTTCTCTGGTGTTGTGCCGGGTGGTTGGTAGCGTGGCGGGGAAACAGATGAAGGACGGAATGCGCGGGTACCTTGTCGCCGTTGAGCACAACTAAACTTCTCTGGTGTTGTGCCGGGTGGTTGGTAGCGTGGCGGGGAAACAGATGAAGGACGGAATGCGCGGGTACCTTGTCGCCGTTGAGCACAACTAAACTTCTCTGGTGTTGTGCCGGGTGGTTGGTAGCGTGGCGGGGAAACAGATGAAGGACGGAATGCGCGGGTACCTTGTCGCCGTTGAGCACAACTAAACTTCTCTGGTGTTGTGCCGGGTGGTTGGTAGCGTGGCGGGGAAACAGATGAAGGACGGAATGCGCGGGTACCTTGTCGCCGTTGAGCACAACTAAACTTCTCTGGTGTTGTGCCGGGTGGTTGGTAGCGTGGCGGGGAAACAGATGAAGGACGGAATGCGCGGGTACCTTGTCGCCGTTGAGCACAACTAAACTTCTCTGGTGTTGTGCCGGGTGGTTGGTAGCGTGGCGGGGAAACAGATGAAGGACGGAATGCGCGGGTACCTTGTCGCCGTTGAGCACAACTAAACTTCTCTGGTGTTGTGCCGGGTGGTTGGTAGCGTGGCGGGGAAACAGATGAAGGACGGAATGCGCGGGTACCTTGTCGCCGTTGAGCACAACTAAACTTCTCTGGTGTTGTGCCGGGTGGTTGGTAGCGTGGCGGGGAAACAGACGAAGGACGGAATGCGCGGGTACCTTGTCGCCGTTGAGCACAACTAAACTTCTCTGGTGTTGTGCCGGGTGGTTGGTAGCGTGGCGGGGAAACAGACGAAGGACGGAATGCGCGGGTACCTTGTCGCCGTTGAGCACAACTAAACTTCTCTGGTGTTGTGCCGGGTGGTTGGTAGCGTGGCGGGGAAACAGATGAAGGACGGAATGCGCGGGTACCTTGTCGCCGTTGAGCACAACTAAACTTCTCTGGTGTTGTGCCGGGTGGTTGGTAGCGTGGCGGGGAAACAGAAGAAGGACGGAATGCGCGGGTACCTTGTCGCCGTTGAGCACAACTAAACTTCTCTGGTGTTGTGCCGGGTGGTTGGTAGCGTGGCGGGGAAACAGAAGAAGGACGGAATGCGCGGGTACCTTGTCGCCGTTGAGCACAACTAAACTTCTCTGGTGTTGTGCCGGGTGGTTGGTAGCGTGGCGGGGAAACAGACGAAGGACGGAATGCGCGGGTACCTTGTCGCCGTTGAGCACAACTAAACTTCTCTGGTGTTGTGCCGGGTGGTTGGTAGCGTGGCGGGGAAACAGATGAAGGACGGAATGCGCGGGTACCTTGTCGCCGTTGAGCACAACTAAACTTCTCTGGTGTTGTGCCGGGTGGTTGGTAGCGTGGCGGGGAAACAGAAGAAGGACGGAATGCGCGGGTACCTTGTCGCCGTTGAGCACAACTAAACTTCTCTGGTGTTGTGCCGGGTGGTTGGTAGCGTGGCGGGGAAACAGACGAAGGACGGAATGCGCGGGTACCTTGTCGCCGTTGAGCACAACTAAACTTCTCTGGTGTTGTGCCGGGTGGTTGGTAGCGTGGCGGGGAAACAGATGAAGGACGGAATGCGCGGGTACCTTGTCGCCGTTGAGCACAACTAAACTTCTCTGGTGTTGTGCCGGGTGGTTGGTAGCGTGGCGGGGAAACAGAAGAAGGACGGAATGCGCGGGTACCTTGTCGCCGTTGAGCACAACTAAACTTCTCTGGTGTTGTGCCGGGTGGTTGGTAGCGTGGCGGGGAAACAGATGAAGGACGGAATGCGCGGGTACCTTGTCGCCGTTGAGCACAACTAAACTTCTCTGGTGTTGTGCCGGGTGGTTGGTAGCGTGGCGGGGAAACAGAAGGACGGAATGCGCGGGTACCTTGTCGCCGTTGAGCACAACTAAACTTCTCTGGTGTTGTGCCGGGTGGTTGGTAGCGTGGCGGGGAAACAGATGAAGGACGGAATGCGCGGGTACCTTGTCGCCGTTGAGCACAACTAAACTTCTCTGGTGTTGTGCCGGGTGGTTGGTAGCGTGGCGGGGAAACAGAAGAAGGACGGAATGCGCGGGTACCTTGTCGCCGTTGAGCACAACTAAACTTCTCTGGTGTTGTGCCGGGTGGTTGGTAGCGTGGCGGGGAAACAGACGAAGGACGGAATGCGCGGGTACCTTGTCGCCGTTGAGCACAACTAAACTTCTCTGGTGTTGTGCCGGGTGGTTGGTAGCGTGGCGGGGAAACAGATGAAGGACGGAATGCGCGGGTACCTTGTCGCCGTTGAGCACAACTAAACTTCTCTGGTGTTGTGCCGGGTGGTTGGTAGCGTGGCGGGGAAACAGAAGAAGGACGGAATGCGCGGGTACCTTGTCGCCGTTGAGCACAACTAAACTTCTCTGGTGTTGTGCCGGGTGGTTGGTAGCGTGGCGGGGAAACAGATGAAGGACGGAATGCGCGGGTACCTTGTCGCCGTTGAGCACAACTAAACTTCTCTGGTGTTGTGCCGGGTGGTTGGTAGCGTGGCGGGGAAACAGAAGAAGGACGGAATGCGCGGGTACCTTGTCGCCGTTGAGCACAACTAAACTTCTCTGGTGTTGTGCCGGGTGGTTGGTAGCGTGGCGGGGAAACAGATGAAGGACGGAATGCGCGGGTACCTTGTCGCCGTTGAGCACAACTAAACTTCTCTGGTGTTGTGCCGGGTGGTTGGTAGCGTGGCGGGGAAACAGATGAAGGACGGAATGCGCGGGTACCTTGTCGCCGTTGAGCACAACTAAACTTCTCTGGTGTTGTGCCGGGTGGTTGGTAGCGTGGCGGGGAAACAGAAGAAGGACGGAATGCGCGGGTACCTTGTCGCCGTTGAGCAGGCGGCCGGCGGCAGGCTCGGCCGGCGGCGAGGACGGGACCAGGATGCGGTCCGACAGCCGCGTGCCCACGTGGTTGATGCGCACCGTCTCGAAGCGGGCGCCGCCGCCGCCGCCGTTCAGCGCCGGGAAGTCGGCGGAGCCCAGGTGCGTGCCGCCCAGCGTGGCGATCAGGCTCTTCTTGGGCTCCGCCCCCGGGCCCCCTGTCGCCCTGGGGTCCTCGGTCTGGGGCGCCCCGCCGCCTCCGTTGTCCTCCTCCTCCTCGTCCGTGGAGTGCTGGTGGGCGTTCAGGAAGCCGTTCCTGCGCGGCTCCGCGGCCGCCTCAGTGGCCTTCATGAGGGGCTCATGTCCGCCTGCGACAACACAACCAACCAGACGTCAGCAAACTACATACTCGGCGTGATCTCAAAAAACTAACTTCCATTTAGCACCTTCAAATAACTAGCAGAATTTAAGGACTGGAATGATATTATAAACACGCTTGTGTAAAGTATAAATTCAATAAACTTTTAAAAAAGACGTAAATAAATGCTCAGAATTAAATATTAATAATGTTATCATTTATAATGCAAATAAATTATACGCTTACAGGAACATAACCTAACAAACACTCCAATGAGACTACTAAACCCTCCACAGACACTCCCTGCCAGCGACAATGGAAGCTTACAAGCCACCTGACATAGTTATACAAACGGGAACATAACCTCACTTATATAAATACACTTGAAAAAATGTTATAAACACTTTTTCCATCACTAATATTCACAATGAGTAAAAGTTTTTTTTAATAACATGGACCAGTTTTCAATAACAACCACTAAAGCATAAGATTTAAAAGCTCATACATAATTTTTATACGGATTCAGCTTTTTTTCTTTCCATCCTGTGAAAATTGCGTTGCATGGTGCGCGAGCATAGTAAATATTCACTCATTTTTTTCTTAACGCGCTAAAGAAGTATAACGTCGTGTCAGGCTGACTCTAGATTTTATCACATTCGACGAAAATAGCAATTGTTAATAGAATTTACAGGAAACTTTAAACGTTATGCTATATGCTTAGATCAAGTATATCAGTAGATCATGTATATCAGTTTGGCCATGGTAATGTTCACAGTTTTAGATATTAGATTTTTTTTTTTAATGTGGGGTTTTAAAATTTTTACCTTAAATGATCGAATTTTCAAGAAATATTGAAAGTGGAGGGATAAATAGGCCAACTATAAATATGGTGGAGGTTGGATTTTTCGGAATTGCTTTCAGAAAATTGCAACATAAGTAAATTATTCAATAGCAAATGAGTCAGGAAATTTCGGCCATAGAGTCAGGGAATAGTCGGGGAAATTTGATTACAGATTTCTGTGGCCACCCTGCCCATGCAACAATGGCCATTCTAACACTCGCATGAACGGCCCCAGCTAGTGGCGGCCAGCCCACGGGGGCTGGGGGGTAGGGGGTAGGGGGTAGGGGGGTGACCAGTAGGGCCTGGGAGGGCACGACCCCGAGCCGGCCAATCACGGAGCAGCTGCGGCGGGGATAACAGCCCCACTTACGCCCGGAGTGATTCAATTTCCTGCCGGCTGCGACGGCAGCGCTGACACCCGCGCGCGGGAGACTTCAGCCGCAGCCCTTCTGGGAGGGAGAGAGAGAGAGAGAGAGAGAGAGAGAGAGAGAGAGAGAGAGAGACAGAGAGAGTAGGTCCTCTATGACTGTGAGCACTAGCGTGCCGGGTATCATGCGAGGTTTCATTCAACCGTTGGGATAAACTCCACAGTCACATAGGTAGAGACCGGAAAAATTCGCGGATTTATTCGGCGATAGGTTAAAATGCAGATACATGTACATTTTGGATGATTTCGCTATTGGCTCACTGTTCATCTGGACGAATCTCAACCAATTAAAAACTCTCAACCAAAGAAGGATCAAATCACAGACGAACCAGCCGAGACGACTCACAAGTCGTCAGCCAATGAACTTGCGTTATTTGCCCGAGTGTACAGGGGAATGTGCAGTCTATCCGGAAGGCCATCGAAAACGCGAATTTTTCCGGTCCCTACACATAGGCAGGGAAATGTCCGCACGTTGTGTTCCAACATGTTGAGTCTGCAACGATCCCAATAAATTACAATTATACAGAACAACAGAAAATAATAAAGAGCTAACAAAGACGACGGCGCAATTGACCGTTTCCTAGTTCACGAAAACAGGAAGCATTAATCTGTGTGAAGAGAAAAATTATAGGCCTAAACACAATACTTTTAAAACTGGCTATAATAGCTCCATTTGCTCCAATTGCATTTTGATCGAATTGGTCCCAATCGCTCGAATGGCTTTATTATGACTCTCTATTTTGTTATTCATTGGTGACGATTGTTACATCATTATTTTAAGTTGTATGACGAGAAATCAGTCTTGGTGGGAAATTAGATAACGAAGAAAACAATCAATATTTTTTAAAACAAATAATATATATTTTTTTCACTTGTATACGGATGCAGGTTATACAAGTCATTCATCGAATGTAGCCTACACCTCTTAGTTCATGAATTATAGTTGATGCTTCTTTGGTGATTGATAAATTTTCAACATTTTGCGAAGCAAGTAAAAGTCTTATCCCTCGGCCAAAAATTTTCAGCTGTTTCTACAACGTGGGTCGCACATTCATCAAACAGGACGTACCTTTGGACGTGCTTTCCTAAAGTGTCCATCTTACCTCTTGCCTGACTTAATGAAATTCCTGGTTATTAATAAAAGACAAACTGCTACAAATAGTTTCTTCTGTGAAATAATAATAATAAAGGTTTAGGATCTGATTAATTTTTTCCCCTTTCAGAATTACTACAACTGTAATAATACTGTCAAAATACACTATTTTATGGTCTTAGAAACATTAACAATTATTAAAAAAAAATTGGTTGTCTATAAAGTCGGTTTACGGACGATAGTTTAACGAGACGTCATAACAAAACATTGATGAAATGATTGCATACTTTTATGAATAAAATTGAATCATTTTTATTGAATTATCACTATTTTCTATGGATACAAAGGAGTGAAATGAAATATACAATTTAATTGATAAATTTACTTTTATTTGCACTCATTAATTCAAATATATTTATCACTTTAACGAAGAGATTATTTTAACTATAACTTTTATGCATGTTTGCTATTTAACTTCTTCCAATCTGTGTTATTCTGCTAAGGATAGGACGATGATAGGAAAAGTAGGAAACGAACGGGAGCGTTTCAAGTTTAATGTGCCTCGAAAAAGTCAAATCGATGGTTGTTCCATTCGAGTGGAAGAGAGATAGATGCGGCGAAAGCGTACAATGAGCGTAACGGGACACATCGTAACGGGACCATGTGCGTAACGGGACACTTTTTCGTGCGTGCAGCCGGCGTTTATCGTTTTTTTTAGACGTCACGTCAGTAAAATTCATTATAATTATTAACCTAAGTATACAATGTAATATGTTGAACGTTAACACGCCGGATAGCATGAATGTGGCAACAGCGGCTGCAATTTGCTCTGTGCTGCAATCTAAGCGTGAGACAGACCATAGCGCGGGTGGTACCAGGCTCCCAAGGTCACTCCGTCGCGGGCTGAACCCCGGGGGGGAGGGGGGGGGGTACCACCCCTCAACTCCGCCAAAATAGCGCCGTGCCTTGGCAAGTCGCAACTCAACTGCTGCACGCCGCCTTGGCCGTAGCAATATGAGCCACTGCAGGGCCATGTTGTTGACGGGATCTATAAATAGGGGCATGCAGATTTCGCGAAAAGATTTAGAGACTCGATGAAAGTTTAAAAAAAACTATAGCATCGTCTGTGTTTCGTGATTGGACGAGTTTCTCACAGGTACCTATGGATTGCAACAACACCAATCACAGTGATTCAGTGCGGAAGTAAACGACCAACCTGCTCGTAATTAATGCATGAAATTTTGCATCCCGCATGAAAGTGCCCAGGGTTTTTTTCCCCTCTGTCTATGGAGGTTTTACCTGGGCCCAACTTATCTAGTTATAGTCTAGTATTAAGATAGGGGAGTTAGTCATGGCGCCAATCGCAGCCATGGCTGGCCAATCCCCGAACAAGCACACGATGCATGCTCCCTTGTCTGCATGGCTTAAACCCAGCATGAATAGGCGTAAAGGCTTCGGCCTGGGACGCACCTAGAGTCTTCCCTAACCCAGACCCTCCCAAACAAAATACACTTAGTTTTAGTTAGGTTAGGGAAAAAAAAAATCGCGTCCTGAGTGGCTCGATCAAACAAGGCGACGACTTCTCTCGCAGACGGCCGCCAATCACAAGGAAGAAACCACAGGTGCGGGTATACCTTGTTGCAGTCTAATAAGTGTTCAGATCTTTTCGCGAAAAATGCCTGCCCCTACATATAAAACTAACAGTAAAAACAAGCTCGCTTTGTCGTTAGGAAATAGTGCAAGATCTTTCTTCCAATACAAAGTAAGTACTGTCGTTATAAACAACAGAAAGCTTTACCAGCAATAATCATAATATTGTTAATTTGTAATTTAAGGTGAAAAAAAAAATTTTTTTTTGCTACAAAAAAAAAGAATTTCACGGTGTATATCCTAGGCCTGTTAAGAATTTGTTCGGAAATATAGCATAATAATGTATGGACATAATAAGAGATTATTTTAAGCAGACTAAAGATGTTTCCTATGAGAGTGTGCATATAGAAAATACACTTTCTATGAAAACGTAGTAGGACGTTTAAATATTGTCATTAATAAAACTTTACACTCGTATACACATACATATTTTAAGGACAAGACTAGGAAAATATATTATTGTTAATTCTTAAGTACTTAATCGTGAAGCAAACCACAACATTAATCAAAATAACAAAAGAAAGAACAACACAAAACTAGTAAAAACCACTAAAAAAAAAAATTATACATAGAAGCGACACATACCTACGTATGCTAGTTCCTACGATTCCTCTGGCCATTTCCCAACGTCAATTCCGTTCCTAAATTACAGTGTCGTGGTAATGGAATATTACGCAACGTCAGATGTCGTAACTCGTCAGCTGAGCTGGCGCGAATTACCTTCACGTTGTCTTCTTGGTTTGTCATTTTCAAGCGTATCATTACGTCTATTATCCTCCCCCCCCCCCCCCTCAAGCGCTCCTGGGCAGTCAACAAAGAACAAAAATTTAATTTTTATTAGCAACTAGCTGTGGTATCCAGCTTCGCCAGGGAGGACTAGGATTTGTAACAGAGTAAGTTTTCTTTTTAAAAACTGGTATCTAAATTAATGTTGCGTCCCAATTAATTGTCTTTCGAACCTGACAATAAAAAATATTCTAACCGATGACGTTTCATTTATTTTTTCGCTCGACTCGATTTTGATTGGCCGATCGCATCCAACTTCTTTCAGAACCCGTCCTCCTAATTGCAAAATATATGATAGAAACTCGAGTGATCCAACGTGTCAAAAAAAAAAAAAACACGGCTGCGTTAGCGACGTTTTCGGGTGAACGTCATAACCCTCCAACTTTATTGGAAGGTGTTGGTAGCGAACGTTAGACAGTGCGGCAGGCCTCGTCAGGGGTGTATCTGTGCTAGTGAGGCGAGATGATAAGCGCGACGCTCGCTGGTGCTTCTAGCGCGGTGTCTCCTCTGGACTGGCGCGCAGTCTTCTCCCAGTGCACTGAGCGGCGACCGTAACATTATATCGCGGAGAAATGAAGATAAAGGTGTACTGCAAGTCCCGTAAGTGCTTTCAAGAATTTGTACCGGTTGTATTACGCCAGAAAATTACTCTTAAAACATGTGTTTTAGCCATTTTAACTCTTCTAAAAATTCAGTTTAAAAACTTAATCCAAAATAAAAAGTACTTTTGGGCCCTCAGCGAACTCTTAAATGCTTTTCGTGAGCAGACCCCCACTCGGATATTTGGAGTGGTTTTGAAATCGCGTTATTTCTCCTGAAGCTCAGCGCACCGTGTGTGTGACCGGGTGGGCGGGGGCCTTAATGCGGCAGGGCCTTAACGCGGCCCGGCCCGAAACAGACGCCAGCTCTGGCCCCGCAAATATAGACCCAGCACTGGCACACTGTCCACCGAGCACGCCCCCTCCCCAACCACAACTGACCACTCTACCGCCTGCTTCCAAACACCCAGGGTCAACTGTAGAGACAGGAAAAATTCGCGAATCCTTTTCGTGATGCGCTGGAATTCACATAGTTATACCTTTAAGCTGTTATTGCTAATAGCTCAGTGTTCGTCTTCACGGCTCTACGCCAATGAGTAGGGGCATGCAGATTTCGCGAAAAGATTTTGAGACTCGATGAAAGTAAAAAAAACTGTAGCACAGTCTGTGTTTCGTGATTGGGTGAGTTTCTCCCAGGTACATATCGATTGTAACAACACCAATCACAGCGATTCAGTGCGGAAGTAAACGCGTCCTGAGTGGCTCGGTCAATCAAGACAACGACTTCTCTCGCAGACGGCCGCCAATCACAAGGAAGAAACCACAGGTGCGGGTATACCTTGTTGCAGTCTAATAAGTGTTCAGATCTTTTCGCTATAATGCCTGCCCCTACCAATGAGAAACTCTCAAGTCTCAACCAAAGAAGTATCGAATCACAGGCAAACCAGTAGAGATGACTCACAGGTCAGCAGCCAATGAACTGGCGTTATTTTCCGTAGTACATACAAGACTGTAGGGTCTATCCTGAAGGTCATCGAAACCGCGAATTTTTCCGGTCCCTAGTTAGTCATCTGTACAGCCACGTAGAAACAAACTTTCTGTACTTTTGCGAAAGATTCCTTGGGGAAACCAGTTTCCCCGATATAGTTGATAACACTACAAGAACGAAATTGTAACTTAGTACAAAACTTGACCATTGTTATTTTTGCATATACGAAACACTTTTTTTTGACGTGACGTCTAATAAATCGATGAACGCCGGCTGCACGCACGAAAAAGTGTCCCGTTACGCACATTGTTCCGTTACGCTGTGTTCCGTTACGCTGTCGGCGAGTGCAGTAATAATAGGTTATGTTACAATTGACTAAAAAATTATGGTGATTCATATAATTAATGATAGATATTTGATTAAAGTTTATTGATATGAAAACTTGTTCATAATTATATTTAAACTTTATAGCTAAACACCAGTTTTTAAAATTAATTACAAGTCATCTACGTGAACTGTTTCGTTGACTGTTTATAAAGTGAAGTGAAAAGTTAATGTGGTTTTCGTTGCTTATTACAACAATTTCGGCAATAAAGGTTAATTATTCTTGCACTTTAAAAATCTGATTCCTAGTATAATTTAAAGTATTTATTCTTTTATTATTAAAATAAAAATGATTCAATTTTATTCATAAAAGTATGCAATCATTTCATCAATGTTTTGTTATGACGTCACGTTAAACTATCGTCCGTAAACCGACTTTAGAGGCAACCTTTTTTTTTTTTTTTTTTTAGAAATAACACTTACTAATATTGGCGCATAATTTTGTATTGTAATTAATGTGTCATTCAAAGCAATATGTTTCTTAAACCATGGAAAAGAGAATCGAATGACTGCAAGTGACGGCAGTTGTGGCCGCACGAGACAGCCGAGGCCACCCGGTGCCGTCTGTCCGCTGCGCATGCGCGGTGCAGGCAGGCGGCGCTCTCGCACTTCCACACAGACGTGAAACCATTCCCCCCCCCCCCCCCCACCCATTTTTCCCCCTAATATGGTGGACGTTTGTTTATATTTGTACCAACTGTTCTAGCCTGCTTTTATAAACGTCTGCAGTTAAGCTGTTCGGAAGAAAAATTAATAAAAATATTATTATTTAGTATCTTCATATATTAAAAGTCCAAAAGAATCTTCATAATACAAATGTAATGATATGAGTTGACATTTTGCTCAGATTTAACCTCCAATACAGGTAACAACTGATACGTTTGTAAACAAATGGCCGCTACATTGTCTATTGTTGCGTGTAGTACTCTGAAATCCTCCTACCTTTCTGGCTTCACCCCCTTCTACAAGAATCGGACCTTATGCTCTATCTGTATATTTCTTCTAATCTCTTTTTCCACGCGACAGCGCTTCTGGTGATGGGCAAAAGGATTGAATTGATCGAATCGATCATTTTGAATCATTTACGTGTAATGATTCGTTCAGAAGAGTCGTTCTTTTAGTTCTGAATAACGACAACGGGACCCCGGCATATCTCAAGGTCATAACTGGTTCACCCATTCGAATATGTTCGTTACGTCTAGGCTGCTGGCCTTGTCGCCTGGCCGGTTACCGTAACCTGGTCTACTTGGATGGTTGGAATTCCAGATGTTCAGCTGTTAATATATATATATATATATATATATATATATAAAAGTATAAGCGTGAACATATTTCAAAGATCTCGGAGATGGATTAAGTAAACAAATCCTAGACAACACGCGAATAATAATTGTAACGCGGTAATTGTTGAGACGGCAACCCCGCTCTGATTGGTTATCGTTTGCTCTAGTGAGCACGCATGCCGCGATTACTGATTGCTCTGACTCCCGATGCCATGAGTCAGAGAGTCATTTTTATGAACGAATCAGACTGGACGGTTTTTACATTTCTCGTTCTCTCTGCGTTTCAGAGCGTGGTTACACGGAAGCAGGGTGTCCAGAGTTAGTACTTTCCTACAAGATCTAGTAATTTCATAAGTTTTTTAGTGGTCAAGTACATTTACGCTCAGATCTAGTACTTTTTTATTTAATATAATATTATTACAGTAACTCCAATATGTTTTATTATTAAGCGTAATTATTTTTAAAAACTATGGAATTTATGTGTGTGTGGTGTGATATTTAAGTTCAATCATTGCAATGCCATAATAACTTCCCAAATTGTTAAAACCATAAAGTATTATAATTTAGTACTTTTTTTTTCTTCAAATCTAGTACTTTTTTCTCGCCTAAGTTTGTAAGAAATATTTTTTCCTTGTGGACACCATGCACGGAAGGTGAACAGGTTTATGTGAACACTTGCAAGTGTACGGTCACACTGCAGCTGGTATGAAGTGTGTTCAACTCCAAACCCGACTGTCTGCTGTAATTGAATGAACGAAGTAGCTTGGCTTCTGGGTTGTAGCCGCGTCCTTGGCGAATAATTCACCCACGTATCGGTCGACATTGCAGTCGCCATCATCAGGGAGCAGTTACCTACTGATGGCGACTGCAATGTCGACCTGAAACGTTGGTTGAATTATTCGCCAAGGACGCGGCTACAACCCAGAAGCCAAGCTGCTTCAGACAATTGGCCGTGAAATCCTGCGAACATTATTGAATGAATGTGTTGTGATTCGTATTTATTTGAGCGAGTGTACCTCTGTTATAGCATCACCATCAGCATCAATTAAAAAAAAAAAAAAACAATAGAATACTTACCTGTTGACAATTTTTTTTTGTTTCAGTCAGTAAAATATTACACGAGTTTGTGCCGGGAACATTATCCATCTTGCATTATTCGCAAAGGACTGTTTATGCTCTGAACACTCAGCAGCCAATCAGAAGCTTATGCAGAAGAGATGTTGCACTGAACTTTGCTAACCTGTTTTGGAATTGAATGAGAAATGGCCTTCGAACGAAACCTGCTCAGACTGTGTGTACCGCGCGCAAAAATTTAACTTGTTTAACCTGAAGCCATCTGCTTCTGAACTCGGTGAATTTATGAGGCCAGAAGGAGGGAGGTGGCTAAAACCTGGGCACTGCAGGAGTGGTATGATTTGAAACAGTGCTTAAGGGCTCGTCTAGTTGGGGGTCTGTTTGTGCTAGTGAAGTGGGACGCTCGCTGGTGCTTCTAGCGCGGTGTCTCCTGCAGTCTTCGTCGTCTATGAGTAGAGACCGGAAAAATTCGCGAATCCATTTCGCGATAGGCTAAAATACAAATAGTTATACCTCAGTGCTGCCTCTGTTATTGGCTCACAACTCACCTGGATGAATCTGGGCCAATGAGAAACACCCAACCAAAGCTTTATCGAATCACAGGCTGCTACGTTGGGACGTCTCACAAGACCGCAGCCAATGAGTGGGTGGCATTTGACCGAGTGTACGTAGAACTATGGAGTTCATCATGGAGGTCATTGAACCCGCGGATTTTTCCGGTCCTTATCTATGACCTATGAGGTTTGAGTCGTAACCATAACATTGTATGATTGAGAAATGAAGATAAAGGTGCAATGCGAGTTCCTGGAAGTGCTTTCAAGAATCTCCACCAAGACTTTCATGCCTGAGAATTATTCTGAGAACTCGATTTTTTAGCCGTTCTCCCCCATGGCCCCCACATTCCATTACGGGCCCTGAAACCAGGATCGGAGACAGCCCCCCCCCCCCCCCCCCCCAATTTTTTACAGACACGCGCTACATAATAACTGCATGGTTATTTCTTACCTAGACTTTTTTTTTAGAATGTTATTTAAACCTGGAAATACAGGGCATAATTTTGGTTACTATTTTATAAGTACGAACTAAGCTTTATTTATAAAATATTCAATATTTTTTTTCTAGTTTGTAAAAAAAATTAAAATAGTTAAACATTTAAAAAAATAAACAGCGCTGGGCCCGGGCTCTGGACCCAGGGGTCCACCCAGCCCCCCCCCCCCCCCCCCACCCTTGTGGGGGCCATGGTTCTCTCTCTTCTGGAAATTCAGTTTGATAACGAAACACGGAAACAGAAACATCAATCCGCCCTGAGCGTGTTCATGAACAGATCCCACTCGGATGTTTCGAGCAGTGTCAACATGCATACACACGCGTGATAAAAATTTCCCTGACGCCCCGTGACCGAAATTACAATTCCCCCCCACCCCCCCGGAACACTTTTTTTTTTACGTGTAACATCTTAGCTCTCGTCTGTACGGTACTTATTTGGTGGGAGTAACACAGCGGATGGAACGGAAATGTTTCAACCACGGCGCGAATCAATTATTTACAAAGCCGATGCTGCGAGTCAGATACTGCACGTCTACATTTTCTAATGTGCTCGTGTGGGAAACACCAGATGTTTGCAATGTCTTCAAATGGCGTGTTTTGTTTATTTCCCTCTCCCCCGAAGCTGCGGACTGGAGGGGAGGGGGTGAACCGGGGACGCCGGGACAGAAGCGTCGTCGCCGCCGGAGGTCGCGACCACGCCCTCCTGGCGACGGTGACACTTGTCACCCTCTGTCACACGTGCTCCGCCCTCCCGCGCGGTCGATACCCGGAGCAGCTCTCGCTTGCCCCAGTCCCCCGCCGGACTGCCCGGTCCGAACTGTCTGTCTGGACCTTTGAACACATACACTGTATAGAAGTCGCGAGTGGATAGGATTTACTCTAAGTTTTTCAGGAGCGCATGATGAGCAGCTTGGGAACTTCACCGCTGCATTGTGCTGCCGTAACGCCCTGTATCGTCTTAGTTTTTATGTACACGTTAGAGCGCAGCACTGTCGCCCGCTGTCGTTCCCCGCACCCTCCACCAATCATTCACTGCAGCTCAAGGTCGTTCGACAGGATGGGGAAGGGATGTTTAAAGAGTTCGACACTTATCCGCTAGGGACCACCACAAGTTGATGCCCTAGAGATGGTGGCGATTGCGGCGGTGAATTAACGAAATACCTCAAAACCGTATTAGAAATTTTAACCTGGGCTGGCGACTTCTATAAAGTATATATATTCAAAGGTCTGGACAGAACTGAGGCCTTCCCTCCCTTCCCCCCCCCCCCACACACCATCAGTAGAGACCTGCAAAATTCGCGGGTTCAAAGACCTCCGAGGATAGACTCCAATATCATCTACACACTCGGGCAAATGCCAACTGTTCATTGGCTGCTGACTTGTGAGTCGTCTCGAATGGGTAGCCTTGTGATTCGACACTTCTATGAGGGAGGGTCTCTAATTGCCCCTCATAGATCCAGATTAACAAAGAACCAATGGCAGAAGCAGCACTAAGGTATAATTATTTCAATATTGTAGCATTTCACGAAATGAATCCGCGAATTTTTCAGGTCTCTAACCATCAGGTTTGTGGTTGCTGTTGCTGTTGGACGTATCGTCTCATCGTAGATTATGGAAGAAACAAGGGATGCTTTGATTGATTTAATTAAGGGTGTTGGCTCTTCACCAACAATCTTTGTGACGTGTTGCTACCGCCAATCATCACAGTGAAATACCTGTAGGGTGTTCGTTCTTGTGACACATAATATATACAAGCAAATATTGCTGTTTCGCAAATCGTGATAGACATTGCAAACGTTTGGTGTTTCCCACACCAGCACATTAGAAAATGTAGACGTGCAGTATCTGAATCGCAGCATCGGCTTTGTAAACTTTTGGTTCGCGCCGTGGTTGAAAAATTTCCGTTCCATCCGCTGTGTTACTCCCACCAAATAAATGCCGTTCAGTCAAGAGCTAAGATGTTACACGTAAAAAAAAAGTGTTCGGGGGGGGGGGGGGGGGGAATTGTAATTTCGGTCACGGGACGTCAGGGAAATTTTTATCACGTGTTTACGCATGTAGACGGTTTACAACTGTCGCCACCTCCTGAGCCATTGTCACCACCAGGTAGAGACCGGAAAAAATTCGCGGATTCATTTCACGATATGATAGAATCCAAACAAACTGTACCTTTTATATTGCTTCTCTGATTGGCTCACAGTTTATCTGAAGGACTTTGAGCCAATGAAAAAACCTTCAACCAAAAAAAAAAAAAGTATCGAATCGCAAGCGTCCCACTTGACAGGTGACACGAGTCAGTAGCCAACGAGCAGGTGGCATCTGCCCGAGTGTGTAGTGGGGTTTTGGAGTCTATCCTGGAGGTCATCCAAAGCGCGAATGTTTCCAGTCTCCAGCACCAGGTGACAGCAGACACGACCAGGCCCTGACCTGTATCACAGAGGAACCTTCCCGCCAGCAGCCAGCCGTGTATCGGCGGAAGAGAGAGAAAGTCGTCAGCGCCTCCAAGGCGACAGGATCTTCGCCCAAGCTGGCCTTCGATTGGTCTCCCGGTGTAGGTAGATCGGAAAGGGGGGGGGGGGGGGTTATGCATACCGAGACCTTTAGCCCACAGACACGAGCCCACGAGGCGGTGCCTGGCAGGTGCTCGCGACTCGAACAGCCCCGAAGCCCGAACTGAACCCAAGCATCGTTTCAAATCTCCACGACAGATAGCGCTGCTGTAATCTTGAAAATCTACAGCAAGCGTTTAATACTCACGGTCAGATACTTACTAAGTGAAATGTTTATTACGGAACTTAAAAAAAAAGTACGAATTAAGTGTGTTAGTTTAAATATTACAATTTTTATTTAATATTATAATTTGCTGAATGTGTATTTTTTTTCACGGCAATGTGTTACCACGTGATTGCTTCTATTAATACTGAAGAAAATGAGATTTTTCAGCTGTAATTTAGTTCATTATAAAGAAGAAATGTTTAACAGAAGAGGGATGTACGCTTTCAGCGTACCTTCTGAAAATTTGTTACGCATCCTGGCAATAAATAACTCCACAGGCGTTTATAATTTACAATACTGTACTATGCAACAATGATAGCTATCCAGTGCCTCCGTTCGAACTTGAAAAGCTTTGACAAAAAAACATTTTTTTTGATGTTACGTCTAATAAATCGATGAACACCGGCTGCAATCACAAAAAAGTGTCCCGTTACTCTGTGCCCCGTTACGCTCATTGTACGCTTGCGCCGCATCTATCTCTTCCACTCGATTGGAACAACCATCGATTTGACTTTTTCGAGGCACATTAAACTTTAAATACTCCCACTCGTTTCCTACTTTTCCTATCATCGTCCTATCCTTAACAGAATAACACAGATTGGAAGAAGTTAAATAGCAAACATGTATAAAAGTTATAGCTAAAATAATCTGTTCGTTAAAGTAATAAACATATTTGAATTAATGAGTGCAAATAAAAGTAAATTTATCAATTAAATTGTAGATTTCATTTCACTCCTTCGTATCCATACAAAATAGTGCTAATCCAATATAAATGATTCAATTTTATTCATAAAAGTATGCAATCATTTCATGAATGTTTTGTAATGACGTTGTCACGTTAAACTATCGTCCGTAAACCGACTTTACAGACAACCAATTTTTTTTCTTTACGATACAGTCTACCGTCACGCACTGTCGATGATCACGGTACTTCACTTGTAGATCCGTGAAATTGCACAATGGTCTGCGATTGCATGTGGGTCAGGAGAATAACACCGAGGTTCCTTTTCTTTTAGTCACGGCCTCTGCCCTCGCGCGGGTTTGCGATTGGCTGGAGCTGCCGAGGCCCACCGCGGGGCCGGGTTTACAAACACCACGCAACAACGCAGAAAAAACGCAACGCAAGCATCGCCCTACTTAACTCCCGGCGTTCGGACTTGCGTTTTAGCCTTCCGCTTTCGAAGACTCAGACGTTACGTACCCTAGAAGGCCACAGTGTTATTGTTTTTTTTTTTTAACGCGCTTTTATTAGCTTCACTTGCAACTAACGAAGTGTGCAAACAAATCTTGGAATTAAGTTTTAACCCATTTCTAGAGACCGGAAAAATTCGCGGGTTTAATGATCTGTAGTTATCTTTAAAATATTTGTGCAGTGGGAGTGCATGACTTGATGTAAGTTTTTAGACATACGCCATTGCTAATAACTTTTTCGGTTGAAGAAAAACTAAAATCTAAAATAAATAAAAATACCCAAAAAACACAAAATTAAGCAAACAATTGCTGTTGTCAACAAGGATATGAACACCACAAAATATTCCGTAACAGGAATATGGTCAATATGTTGTCAACAAGGATATGAACACCACAGAATATTCCGTAACAGGAATATGGTTAATATGTTGACCATATTCCTGTTACGGAATATTTTGTGGTGTTCATATCCTTGTTGACAACAGCAATTGTTTGCTTAATTTTGTGTTTTTTTGTCTTTTTTGGGTATTTTTATTTATTTATTTTAGTTTTTAGTTTTCTTCAACAAAAAAAGTTCTTAGCAATGGCGTATGTCCAAAAACTTACATCAAGTCAATGACCTGTAGGATGAACTCCACAGTTCTACGTACACTCGGTCAAATGTCACCCACGCCTTGGCTGCTGTCTTGTGAGACGTTCCAACAACCAGCAAGCAGCCTGTGATTCGATACAGCTTTGGGTTGGGTGTTTCTCATTGGTCCAGAGTCATCCAGGTGAATTGCGAGCCAATAACAGAGGCAGCACTGTGGTATAATAACTATTTGTATTTTAGCCTATCGCGAAATGAACTCGCGAATTTTTCAGGTCTCTACCTATTTCTAATATTGTCGTATCGACAAGTGTGTGTGTTACAATAATTTTGTTCCAGGGAACTGATCTGATGTCGGACGAGAGAGGTGGGGCAGTGGCCCCCGGTGAACCCCCCGACATTGCACTCGTGACGGGGGTCATCCGGAGTGCACGCACTCGCAGAGTTTCAGATCGATACGACAGTTTTGAAGAAGGTTGAAATCGACTATAAAGACATTTTAGTTGGTTAGTTAGTTGGGTTGTTAGAGGACGTCTCTTGATTTCCTTTTCGCATTCGCCCCGAGGTACCCGACTAGCGTGTTTTTTTTTTTGTTTGTTTTAGTTTCTGAAACTATAATTTTAGGGGTTTCCTCCGAGTCAATCACAGGTCAGCCGAATGGTTAAGAGGGCAGGAGTGGCAGTGATATAAGTATTTGGCGGTATTCGAGGATTTGGTTTACCCATTACTAGAGACCGGAAAAAATTCGCGAATTCATTCGGCGATAGGCTAGAATTCAAATGCATATAATTTTTAAATGATTTTTCTATTGGCTCACTGTTCATCTGGACGAATCTCAACCAGTTACAAACCCTCAACCAAAGAAGAATCGAATGACGGACAAACCAGCTGAGACGACTCACAAGTCGGCAGCCAATGAACTTGCGTTATTTGCCCAAGTGTACAGGGGAATGTGCAGTCTATCCTGAAGGCCATCGAAACCGCGAATTTTTCTGGTCCCTTCCCATTACTAAAAAAATATATATAGGCCCCTATATTTTTGTTTGTAGTTTGAAGAGCAGTGCGCAGTAGGGCGCGTCTCTTCGTGACCGGTGTTTGGTGGGCGGGTGAGGAGGGGGGAAGGGTGTTCTTCCTGCTCCCCCCCCCCCCCCAACACTCTGTGGGAGCGAGCTTTGACCCGGACACATTCCAGCGCGCCTGGAGGGGGGAAAGTAGCGCCGCCGGGTGGAAGGGAAGGGGTAGTGACGCGGCATTCCGACCAAGCGCTACTTGCACGGTAGCGACCCAGCGAGTCTCCTCAGCCAGGCAACCACGTGTTAGAGACCGGAAAAAATTCGCGGATTCATTCCACGATATGATAGGATCCGAACGACTGTACCTTTTATATTGCTTCTCCGATTTGGCTCACAGTTTATCTGAAAGGACTTCGAGCCAATGTATAAAACCTTCAACCAAAAAAAAGTATCGAATCGCAATCGTCCCAGTTGACAGGTGTCACGAGTCGGTAACCAATGAGCAGGTGGCATTTGCCCGAGTGTGTAGGGGATTGTGGAGTCTATCCTGGAGGTCATCCAAAGCGCGAATTTTTCCAGTCTCTAGCCATGAGTATAGTCGGGGGAGGGGCAGACCGAGCCTAGACCAGGAGGGGGGGACATGGCGAGCTGGAATAAGGCGCAGCTGTGTTCGGCCTCAGTGTGTGTGTGCTGACCTCGCGCTGACGCACCGCCTGTAAGCCGCCAGATACTTATCTCGGAGGACTGCGGTCTTATCTCCGCCCCGTCAGCGGCGCAACTACTACACGTCACTAGAGTGCGGAGATGTCACAGCAGCGGGAGGACAGACCACGTCAACACTTTTCATTTGAAATTAGTAGAGACTGGAAAAAAATTCGCGCTTTGGATGACCTCTGGGACAGACTCCACCATCCCCTCTACACACTCGGGCAAATGCCACCTGCTCATCGGTTACCGACTCGTGTCACCTGTCAACTGGGACGCTTGCGATTCGGTACTTTTTTTTGGTTGAAGGTTTTTCATTCGCTCGAAGTCCTTCAGATAAACTGTGAGCCAGTCAGAGAAGCGATATAAAGGTACAGTTGTTTGGATCCTATCATATCGTGAAAATCCGCGAATTTTTCCGGTCTCTACTGACGGTCCCCACAAGGGCGGGGCTGGGTGGACCCCTGGGCCCAGCCCCGTTTATTATTAAATCTTTAACTATCATAATTTTTCACAAATTTGAAAAAAAAAATTGAATATTTTATAAATAAAGCTTAGTTTGGACTTATGAAATTGTAGCCATAATTATAGCCTGCATTTTTAGGTTAAATAACTTTCTAAAAAGAGTTTAGGTGAGAAATAACCATGCCATTATAATGTAGCACGTGACTGTACAATTGTGGAGGGGGGTTTTCTGGGTTGTAGCCGTGTCCTTGGCGAATAATTCACCGACGTTTCCGGTCGGCATTGCAGTCGCCATCATCAGGGAGCAGTTACCTACTGAGGTCCTGCATATATATACTCTCGCCTGAGGGGAAGGTGCTTCCTGATTGGCTGCAGCTGTAGGCCAATCAGAGCCTTCTTTTCTTCTGGTTGGCTGGGCTGTTTTGCCAACCAGGGGCGATCTGTCTGATGTTGGATGTGGAGCTATGTTTTGAGGATTTCTAAAGAGTGGGTTCCATATTTTTTTTTTCGTCCATAATTTTTTTATTATTATTCAGTGGGTAACTGCTCCCTGATGATGGCGACTGCAATGTCGACCAGAAACTTCGGTGAATTATCCGCCAAGGACACGGCTACAACCCAGAAACCAAGCCACTTGAGGAAAGCAGTAGTGAAGACATCGGTGCGGGGTCCTGTCAGGGCCAGATTTACTGCCTGTGGGCCCCTAGGCTGAGTCTGCGGTGCGGGCGCACAGGCTACAGCCTAGATAGCCTGCGCGCAAACACGGCCCTGGTCCCTGTAGCCGCCATGTTGGCTGTCGTGGGGGATGATGCAGGGTGCAGTGTGCGCCCGACCTTTGAATATATATACTGTATAGAAGTCGCGAGTGGATAGGATTTACTCTACGTTTTTCAGAAGCATATGATGAGCAGCTTGGGAACTTCACCGCTGCAGTAGGGCGCTGCCGTAACGCCCTGTATCGTCTTAGTTGTTATTTACACGTTAGAGCGCAGCGCTGTCGCCCGCTGTCATCCCCCGCACCCCTCATCTATCATTCACTGCAGCTCAAGGTCGTTCAACGGGAGGGTGGGGAAGGGGTGTTTGAAGAGTTCGACAATTGGCCGCTAGGGACCACCACAAGTCGATGCCCTAGAGATGGTGGCGATTGCGGCGGTGAATTAACCAACTACCTCAAAACCGTATTAGAAATTTTAACCTGGGCTGGCGACTTCTATACAGTATATATATTCAAAGGCCCGACTGACTGTCTGTAGCGCGGCGGCACACGTCTGGTTCGCCCGCCGCTACTAACCCCTGTTGGGTTAGGAGGGGGGTGTAGTAGGGGGGGGGGAGGCGGCCCTGCTGATTGACGGATCGATCCAGTGGGAGGCTGCGCCTGCCCCGGGCCGTTGCCAGGCAACCGCTTTCGTGACGTCACCGCCCCCTCAGCGTTCTTGCCATTTCACTTACCCACAGTCATGGGCGTAGATAACCTCTTGGATGGTTAAGTCAGGAATCAAGAAGCCCCTTCACTGAAGAAGAACCCGCTTGCGCTTGCGAAAGCGTGGACGTGAAACGGGTTCGATGTCAGAACTATGTCTTAACGGAAAAATGTTATGTGTATATTTTAAAGTTTTCTGCTTGCTGCAGGCACATGGGCCAACGCATATGGGCAGTGTGCAACACACAAGCGCTGTATCCAGAGATGGCTAGTGTCAGTTACAAGCCACACGTGCTAAACTCGCGGGCCGTTCCCCCTCCCCCCACCCCTCCAGGAACTTTCAGAAATTGCGAATCATACAGATTTACGTCTCTGCCCACAGCCACATAGGTATTCTTGTCTTGCTGTCGCAAAAGGAAAGGTACGCTAGGATAAATGCGGTAATTGAATAAAACTAGCAAAAATTAGTTAGTTTCTCATTTTTTTTTTCCGGGAGGGTACTTTTACGCACGTATTGATAATATAATTAAAATTTAAAAAAAATTGGTTGTCTGTAAAGTCGGTTTACTGACGATAGTTAAACGTGACAACGTCATAACAAAACATTGATGGAACGATTGCATACTTTTATGAATAAAATTGAATCATTTTTATTGAATTATCACTATTTTGTATGGATAAAAAGAACGAGTAAAACGAAATCTACAATTTAATTGATAAATTTACTTTTATTTGCACTCATTAATTCAAATATGTTTATTACTTTAAACGAAGAGATTATTTTAACTGTAACTTTTATAAATGTTCGCTATTTAACTTCTTCCGACCTGTGTTATTCTGTTAAGGATAGGGCGATGATAGGAAAAAGTGGGAAACGAATGGGAGTGTTTCAAGTTTAATGTGCCTCGAAAAAGTCAAGTTGTTCCGATCGAGTGGAAGAGAGATAGATGCGGCGCAAGCGTACAATGAGCGTAACGGGACATTTTTTTCGTGCGTGCAGCCGGCGTTCATCGATTTATTGGACGTTGTCACGTCGCAAGGCCCGTCACACTGAAGAGCAGATGGGTTTCAGTTACCCCGTGCGTGTGGTCCGCACACGCACCGCCGGCCTGGAAGCGGCGGTATCGACCAATGAGGGTCGGGCAGCGCTCTTCGGCCGTCAACTCGCCGCCTGAGTATTGGAGTGTTCTATGTCCACTTTGTAGGTTTTTTATGCTATGGACACGAAATTAGTATTAGTATTCATTTGTACTATATCCACACACGTCTACGCACGTAAAAATGTTTGTTCTTGATTTAAGACCAATATTATTTTTTGTTCTATGTCATGATATTCATAGTTTTTTTGAACTTTCAAATGCTTGTATCTCAGTTCCGACTTCAATGGACATAGAACACTCCAATTCTCAGGCGACGAAATGTCCGTCGCGAGCAACGAGCCCTGACCACCCTCACGCGGGCGAGCACCGCGGGGCAGTTCCGTCGTGAGGTAGCCTCGGATGCTATCTTTGAAAGATTTGTGCAATGGGAGCGCATGACTTGGTGTAAGTTTTTTTGGACACGCGCCATTGCTGAGCTCACGTGTGTGTGTCTGTACCAGGTCGTACCATGTGCGCGTCTCTGCCTGAGGACGGGAGCGGATAGCAGTTCTCCGAAACGTCGCTTGTTTCTGTTTTGGAAAAAACTATTGTGTTTGTTTCGTCTTTTCGTTTTGTCGTGGTTTTTTTTTGTCTCGTTTCAACTGCTGTGCTGAATTTTTTTTGGGGTTCAATATTTTTGTGCTGTCATCATTTGTGGGTTATTTTTTTCGTTCTCTTCTGTTTTGAAAAAAAAAAAATATTGTGGTTGTTTCGTCTTTTCGTTCTGTCGTGTTTTTTTTTGTCTCGTTTCAATTGTTGTGCTGGATTTTGTTGGGTTCAATTGTTTTGTGCTGTTATCATTATAGGTT
Source organism: Bacillus rossius redtenbacheri (assembly GCF_032445375.1). Taxonomy (NCBI): domain Eukaryota; kingdom Metazoa; phylum Arthropoda; class Insecta; order Phasmatodea; family Bacillidae; genus Bacillus; species Bacillus rossius. Next base: position 56,579,782 of record NC_086338.1, read on the forward strand.
TTTTTTTTTTCGTTCTGTTAGTCCATTTTTCTTTGTTTTTCTTTGTTTGTTGATCATATTCCTGTTAAGGAATATTATGTGGTGTTTATATCCTATTGACAACAGCAATTTTTTGCTTAGTTTTTGATTTTTTGTAGTTTTCCTCTGGAGACATACATGAGCTTGAGCTTAGCAATGGCGTATGTCCAAAAACTTACATCAAGTTAACCTTGATTGGTTGCAGTAATCGCATAAACATCCCCCCCCCCACCCCCACCACAAAGGGTGGGGCTGGGTGGACCCCCTGGGCCCAGCCCTGTTTATTCTTAAATGTCTAACTATTTTAAGTAGTTTTATTATGTAGCCAGTGTCCATGATTCACATCGATCCTAATTTTAATTTTCTGTGACTTTTTCATTTTTTATCTCAGTGTGTGAAATTAATATACACACTAGTTGTGGTTATTTTAAAATAAATAAAGTTTAGTTTGGACTTACAAAATAGTAAATATAATTATACCCTATATTTAGGTTAAGTAAAAAGAGCGTAGGTGAGAAATAACCATGCAGTTATAATGCAGCACGAGGGCGTCTCCGATCCTGGGTCCAGGGCCCGTAGTCGAATGTGGGGGCCATGGTGCGGAAGTAAACGCGTTCTGAGTGGCAACGACTTCTCTCGCAGACGGCCGCCAATCACAAGGAAGAAACCACAAGTGCGGGTACACCTTGCAGCAGTCCGATAAGTGTTCAGATCTTTTCGCGGGAAACACCCGCCCCCTAGTGATGACGTAGAGACCGGAAATATTCGCGGATTCATTTCACGATATGATAGGATCCAAACAACTGTACCTTTATATTGCTTCTCTGATTGGCTTACAGTTTATCTGAAGGACTTTGAGCCAATGTAAAACCTTCAACCAAAAAAGTATCGAATCGCAAGCGTCCCAGTTGACACACGTGTCACGAGTCGGTAACCAATGAGCAGGTGGCATTTGCCTGATATCTAATGTAGGGGATTGTGGAGTCTATCTTAGAGGTCATCCAAAGCGCAAATTTTTCCAGTCTCTAGCTGATGAGTGTTAAGGCCCGTCTACAATAGCAGTGTCCTAAACTGTGTCCGAAGGACACTCGTCGCTGATTGGTCCACGTGACCCTCTGACGTCATGCGTCAAGTGGGCGAAGGTCCGAACCTACCTGGTCCGAAGACATTCGTCGATTTGAACTTCTTGTCCCAACGTGTGTACTTCGGACACAGGAAAAGAACAGAACACTCACGATATTTGAATTTCCGATTCCCGTTTGAAAACGTGGTGTTTGTTTTTGTTATTGAAGGAAATGGAAGGTGTTGTTAGTCACTTATAACTTACATAACTTTCATAAGTTCAATCTCAAACTACAAAGCATCAAAACAATAAACAAAAACATTTGGTTTGGCACATTTACTGCGCTCTGGTGACGACTTTAGAAATCAATACATTTGGACATCGGACATCGCAATTGTGGACAGGGCAGTTTTCGGTGAGACGATGTGACGTCACTCACACTCGGATAAGGACACGGACCACGCACAGGTTCTGACTATTGTAGACGGGCTCTTAAGGCCCTGCTTCAATTGACTTGTCCCATGCAAATGTCCGTTGGACACTACTCACCGATTGGTCCACGTGACCCTGTGATGTCATGTCTCTTGTCCCTTCGTCCCTATCCCACCGTGTCCCATGGAGATGGCGAACTTTTATAATTTTGTCCCTTATTGATGTGTCCCATGCTGGAAGAAAAACTTTAAAAACATGCGAACAAGAAGTAAACAAATATAGATGAAATGGAAAAAAAAAAAAATGTAAATACATAAGCGCGCAGGAAAATAGTAGTGGTGTAGTATACAAAAATAAACAAAGTCAATTTTGTGAATTGTTTGTGAATTGACTACTGTGAAGCTAAAATGAAAATAACTACGTACGAGGTGGACGAGATATTAATAAGTGCTGTTCAATTACGCCCGGAATTGTTCAACATCAAAGACAGAAACTTTAAAAACTATAATTATGCTCGTTGTTTACAAAAATTAATTTTTTCCGGGATTTTGTGGCCTCTCATATAATAAACGGCCACAACACTTCAGAAATATAAGAAAGTAACGTTAAAATGTCTCCCAAAACTACTGCACTCTAGTGGTGGTATTTGAAATGTTTACATTTGGACAACTTGGGACACAACTGTTGTGGCAGCACATTGTCATGAGAGCGTGGGCCAAACTGCCATGACGGACCAAGGGACCAAGGGGACATGGCAATTGTAGCAGGGCCTTTACTGGGACGCAGTCTAGGACGGGCCTGCAGAGTGCTTCTCGACTGTCGGCTACGCACCAGGAGACAACACTAAAAGGGGGGGGGGGGGGGAAGTGACGGGCGGTGGGCCAGACTGGGGAGTGTTATCAGCGGAGGAAGCGGCTGGTTAGCGCACGCCCCGGGGCATGCCGGGAGAAGACACTGGCCGGCAACTCCAAGTCCCCGTCCCCGCCCGAGCTCACACATCACAGTCGCTTCATCCACACTCGGCGCGGGTTCACGTCTCATCGACCAAGTCGTCAATGCTAGTTCACTTGGTCCTAATTCTTTCTGTGTGGCCACCATATTGGGTTTTTCATGCCAATTTTTGATAAATTAAAGCAGCGGACGCGATGGTGAAATGTTCCGTGGAATCCGCCTCTGTTTGCGAGCCATTGCAGAACGGTTCTTAAAGACCGGAGGCGCTAAGGGCGACTCTGGCTCGAGTTTCACACGCTTCTTCGCCTCTACGCGTCTCTATGAGTCTTGCAGCGGTGACCCCATCATTCCATGGCGGGATATTAAAGTTGCACTTTCCTATACCAACTACAATACTGTGTGTTGAAGTTTTTATAACTAAAAATGTCCGTTCTAGCCCGTTTTAGCATTTATTCACTGTTCAAAAAATGTACGTTATAGACGAAAGTTTTGTTTGCCTGAACTATATATTTCTTTGTATATGGAGAAATAAATATATTTTGTCGATTCAAGCAAATATTTTGTAGAAGGAGAGATTTTGTAGATCCAACCGAATGATTTTTTCAACTCAATTGTATATTTGGTTAGTTGTAACAAATCAACTTTGTTACCCAACAAATTTGGTTATGGTAACAAAATATTTTGTTATGGCAAATAAATGCTTGTTTCGCCATATATAAACAAATATTTGTTTGATTTAAACAAACATTTTTCTCTGTGCATGGAACGAACGGAACATTTTTAGAAACAACCAATGACTCTTAAATTATATTCACATTTGACACTTTTAATGAATCTCGAGCTGTTTGGAAATGGCGGGTTAACGCCTGGAGCTTTGCGAAACAGGCCACCATCTTGACAAAGCAACCTGTGGATGAAACACTTTGCCCGTTACTGCATTCGATTCTACGTAAACACAGACTGAACATGGAATAGGTTTTTTTTCCGTGTGTATAATTTATTTGCATTATAAATCATTATTTAATAAATTATTGAAGATTAAAATTTATCTCGATGATTTTACAAAAACGCATAATTGATTTTATACATTTTTTTTTCATATTAATATTGAATACTGAGTATTTATTTTAAAAATTTAATTTGATTGAATGCATACTTTACCAATCTTAATTGTATTATAATTTCAGTCCTTTTGTTGTTTTATTTCTATTAATCATTTGCATGAAAAATTATATTTAGTTTTTTTTTTCATACGCCAAGTAAGTATAACTTCTAAAACGTGCGGGTTTCATACGTGCACGCACTTTTTTTTTTTTTTTTTTTTTTTTTTTTAATATTCCAAGGAAATGTCTGAAGATTGAAGATGCATGTCAGCCGACAGCCCGACGTAATGACTTGGATTCAGAAGTGCCCGCCGCGGGACTGCTGATTTCCCCTCCTCTTTTCCTTCCTTACCCCTCCTGAGTTGGACCTGTCCACGCTGCGCGTGCGCATGTTTAGAAAGATTTTGATTTTTTTTTTCTTTCAGATCATGCAAGGTTATACAGTTGCTTGCCTTGTGTGAAACTAGCGTCGTGAGGGCTTCATCGCTGGTTTCACATGTCTAATTGATAGAGACCTGTAAAATTCGCGATTTCAAATCCCTAAAGGATAGACTCCATGATCCTCTATGCACTCGTGCAAATTACATCTGCTGATCGGTTACCGACTCGTAACACCTGTTGACTGGAATGATCGTGATTCGCTAATTCTTCTGTTGAAAGATTTTTCATTGGCCCAGAGTCCTTCAGATAAACTGTGGCCCAATCACTGAAGCAAAATAATGTCAAAAGTACTTGGATTCTATCCTATCGCGAAATGAATCCGCGAATTGCACAGGTCTCTAATGATTGACAACCAGCACGCCTGAGTACATTTAAGGTACAAGTCTCGACGGGAAGCCTACAACTCACGTAGTTTCGGTTCCCTGCAAGAATTTCCGAAGATTTCCGAAGTTTTGCGTTTTGGTATTAACGCCACTTGAGCCGCTAAATCAGAAGTTCAGGCATGTTGTGACAGACCTAACCTAACCTAACCTAACCCTTCGATTTTTTTTTTAATTTCAATTTTTGAGAGAAATCCGAAGTTGCACGAACGTGGTAGGGAACCGAAACTACGGGAGTTGTAGGCTACCGAGTCTCGACAGCGGCAGCAACAAGCACGTGCAGGATGACGTCACGAGCGAGTGGCGGACTCACGTGCCACGTGCCAAGGTCGACTGGCACAACAGCCCCCGGGCAAGCTCGTCACAATAACCCCCGCCCTTGAAGCGACGAGGAAAGTTCTCCTCCGGGTGGTTTCCCACAGCACCGGCCCGTGCCACGCCGCGACGTCACGCGGTCATGCGCAGAAGTGCCTCGCCCGAGACGAGCAGCGCCGTGCAGCGGCCTGTGTTCGCACTAGCTTCAGGTACACTCAACTAGTACGCATAGGTGAGGGACACCTGTATTTCGCGAATACATTTCGTGTCAATGTGTTTCACAAAACACACTGTAGCTTTTCTCCTGTGGTTATTGGCTGAGGTCGGTGAGAGGTGTCGTCCCGCTCTTGACGGGGCCAATGAGAATGTGGTCACCGTACTGCTGCACCCTCACAATTGCCGTGACTCTTAGAAAAAGCTACAGTGTTTTGTGAAATACCTCGACGTGAAATGAAATCGCGAAATACAGGTGTCCCTACGCATGGGAGAGAAACTCTAATTACCGAGACAGACCTAGTTTCTTGAAGTAGTTATGGGCCCGTCCGCTAGATAGTAGTTTTCATATAATATATTGCTGACATAACTACACTAATTTATTAGGATAAGTAATGTATAAGCTGTTATCAGGCAAACAAACCAGTGAAAATTCACTCTGTTTAGATAGCCACTAATTTTGTGGTGTGTAATACAATGAGTTTTTGCACCTCCTACTCTATTATTACATGACAGTTTATTACAATCGATGTGTACCTGGGAGAAACTCACCCAATCACGAAACACAGACTGTGCTACAGTTGTTTAAACTTTCATCTAGTCTCGAAATCTGTTGGCGAAATCTGCATGCCTCTAACTTAATGTTTTTTCCCAATGTAAAATTCAAACATGAAACGTCTCGTGACCAAACACAAGGTCACGTAGTGTAACCAGAAATGGAGTATGTCCAACATTGACATTTTGGAATCCAACTGCAGACGGAGACTCCCCTGAGGCGCCCCCCCCCCCCCCCCACCAGTAGGGCACGCGGCCCTGCAGAAATACTCCGGCGCCGACCACGTGACGCGCTAGCGCTGGGAGCGGTCCAGCGAGGCGTCTGCGCAGGCGCCGCGACGCCTTGTCGCCGAGATGACGAACCCCCCCCCCCCCTTCCTCTCTCCCGCCACCGCCGCGACTGGCGATGTGCAGCGGATGGAAACAGAACGACAACGAACAGAATGGGGAAAAAATATATATACATCTGTACTTTTACAAGGTAATACTAAGAGACCGGAAAAATTCGCGGATTAATTTCACGATATGATAGAATCCAAACAACTGTACCTTTATATTGCTTCTCTGATTGGCTCACAGAGTTTATCTGAAAGACTTTGAGCCAATGAAAAAACCTTCAACGAAAAAAGTATCGAATCGCAAGCGTCCCACTTAACAGGTGTCACGAGCCAGTAGCCAATGAGCAGGTGGCATTTTTCGGAGTGTGTAGCGGGTTTTGGAGTCTATCCTAGAGCTCATGCAAAGCGCGAATTTTTCCAGCCTCTAGCTAATACTAAAAGTATTATACTGTAACTTTGTACATGTGAAATACTATTCTCGAGATGATACCGAGTGTTTCATGCGGTGATTGGAACGTCCGGACCTCCGGCACTCGGGCCAGACGCCGAGGAGGTCACTAGGGGGGGGGGGGGGGGCAGGTCGCCCCGGGGGCAAGTGGACCACTTGACCCCGAGGGGACCTCCGCCCGGGGTGACCCCGCCGTGTCTCCTGGGGCGCCGCCCCACGAGGTCAGCTCGGCGACCACTCAGCGCTGGTGCTTCTAGCGCGGTGTCTCCTCTGGACCGGCGCGCAGTCTTCTCCCAGTGCATGTGAGCGGTGACCGTGACATTATATGGCGGAGAAATGGAGATAAAAGTTGTAATGCAAGTCCCTCAAGTGCTTTCAAGAATCGGTACCGGGAGTTTCATGTCTGAAAATCACGTTTCTGAAAATCATCCTGAAAAAAAAATGCGTTTTTAGCCCTTTTCTCACTTCTAAAAATAACCGTTTGAAAACTGAACACGGAAACAGAACTACTCATACGCACTCAGAGCATTCTGGCTCGTGAACTGGCGCCAATAATTGGGTTCACGTGGTTTCTTCTGCAGCCCGGGTGGGCGGGGCTTACCTCAAGCAACTGGGCGGGGCTTGCCTCAAGCAACTGGGCGGGGGTTACCTCAAGCAACTGGGCGGGGGTTACCTCAAGCAACTGGGCGGGGGTTACCTCAAGCAACTGGGCGGGGCTTGCCTCAAGCAACTGGGCGGGGGTTACCTCAAGCAACTGGGCGGGGGTTACCTCAAGCAACTGGGCGGGGGTTACCTCAAGCAACTGGGCGGGGGTTACCTCAAGCAACTGGGCGGGGGTTACCTCAAGCAACTGGGCGGGGGTTAACTCAAGCAACTGGGCGGGGGTTACCTCAAGCAACTGGGCGGGGGTTACCTCAAGCAACTGGGCGGGGGTTACCTCAAGCAACTGGGCGGGGGTTACCTCAAGCAACTGGGCGGGGGTTACCTCAAGCAACTGGGCGGGGGTTACCTCAAGCAACTGGGCGGGGGTTACCTCAAGCAACTGGGCGGGGGTTACCTCAAGCAACTGGGCGGGGGTTACCTCAAGCAACTGGGCGGGGGTTACCTCAAGCAACTGGGCGGGGGTTACCTCAAGCAACTGGGCGGGGGTTACCTCAAGCAACTGGGCGGGGGTTACCTCAAGCAACTGGGCGGGGGTTACCTCAAGCAACTGGGCGGGGGTTACCTCAAGCAACTGGGCGGGGGTTACCTCAAGCAACTGGGCGGGGGTTACCTCAAGCAACTGGGCGGGGGTTACCTCAAGCAACTGGGCGGGGGTTACCTCAAGCAACTGGGCGGGGGTTACCTCAAGCAACTGGGCGGGGGTTACCTCAAGCAACTGGGCGGGGGTTACCTCAAGCAACTGGGCGGGGGTTACCTCAAGCAACTGGGCGGGGGTTACCTCAAGCAACTGGGCGGGGGTTACCTCAAGCAACTGGGCGGGGGTTACCTCAAGCAACTGGGCGGGGGTTACCTCAAGCAACTGGGCGGGGGTTACCTCAAGCAGGTGGGCGGGGCTTACCTCAAGCAACTGGGCGGCGCCGGCGGTTACCGCGCGCGTCACAAGAGAAACTTCACGCTCTTGCTGAACAATGAAGTGCACGACATCACACTGGCTGCCATTGGTCCCGGGAAACGGTCCCGCTGAGAGACGGCGTTGCAAGTGGGGCGCGGTGTGTAGGCAGCGTTAACGAAAAAAAAATTGCAACGCTGTAGCGTCGTGCCACTGACGCTTGCCACAGAGTGAGGAGTGGGGCGCTCGATTCGTCCGTCATCGACGCCCCACTCCCGAGAGTCCCACTTTCCGATACGCTCTGGTGTGTCGTCGCCTCGACCTGCCCTCCTATTGGCTGTGAGGAAGTTTCCCTTCAGAAGTTGGATCTGTGTCGGGGTCGGTTTGTATGGTCGCATCGAGAAGTGAGACGAGAATATAACAACAATAACAGAGTCTGAACGACTTGACAGAATTCTATGGGGTGGTTTTGTCGGCTAGGTACCTATGTTCACTATGAAGACCTGAATAAACGAAAATAGTCAATAAAGCGTACAGTTTAAAAAAAAAAACCGCAAACTGTTCTTTCATGAAATAAGGACTTGAAACCAAAAATAAATAAACAAATATGACAAAATATTTGGCTGTTAAATTATAAATTATTAAAATCGCTTAAGAAGGGCTCTCAAAGCTAAACAAATATTATAAACGAAACATATTTAAATTTTAAGCTAATTTTAACTTATTTAAACGTTATATTATGCAATTGTAAAAGAAAATCATTGAAATGTATTTCGTTCTAAAATTTGGTTATCACAGTATTGTTTTTCCCTACCTTAAACCGTTCAAGAGACACCCACAGTATGGTTGGCAATAAAGTTATCACACGTATAACTGATTCCAGATCCAATAGCTTTGTTCATTACTACAGAGTATTTTAATATTCATTGTTCACTGTTTATAATATTTGTAACTTACGAATCTTGATCTTCAGACACTAAGAAACGGTAATTTACGTCAAGGACGTTTTAAAGATACCGGCAGTCTATTTTCGTTAAACAATGTTTTGAACGATACACTTAAAAGTTACGACAGTAACAATAATTACTATCAAATTAAAAAAAAAGTCACTAATGTAACAAGAATAGCAAGGCGGGTTCACAACATGCAAATACATCACTTACCTAAATTAACTTTTTATGCAGTGTTTACAAATTCCCTAAAGAAAAAAAATTTACAAAAACTAATCTTGACTTATGTCTACACACACGTAGCACGTACCACCAATTTGTTTTAAAAACATGAGAGAGTGAAAGATAACCAACGTATATGTATGCTTTTAATGAGAAATAGAGCAATTCTTTTGTTGCTTAGCCATTTCTCACGATATACGCAATAAATACCAGAACGTGATACGCAATAACATACTGCATGGAAGTTTGTCAAAATAAATATGTTTTCGCAAATTTTGTAGTAAGTTTCAAAAAATAACCAAACAACATTACAAATAAAAACAATTTTTAAATTGTTTTAGTACCAAAATAAGTTTTTCTTTTAACTTGCATCAAACAGGTTTTATGGTATGAAGCAAGTTATTCGCAAATTATTATCTGCTATCCAATGATAAATCAATCAAAAATTAATGTACAAAACAATATATTATTTATTCTGCATGCAAAATGTTCCCTATGCATACAACTACGTTTTAGCGTCTGGCAATTTCAATTTTTATACAGGCGAGAACTAAACTTAATTCATTCCGAATAATTATAAACGCGCCATTTCCTCTACGAGTACAGAATCCATTACGAAATTACACCAAAACGTTCTTGGCTCCAAAAAAAAAAAATTGAAATTTGTAAGATGCATGATTTAAAAGCATCTCCCCCCCCCCTTCCCCCTTAAATTTCCCCTCTCATTACAGCGGCAGCAAAATAGCATCAGCTCTCATCTGAAAGTTGATGCGACATGGGTCTACATATAAGATAGCTTAACGAACACATCAGAAATTTAATTGTGAAGATCTCATCAATTCATAGAACACATATCCCTCTGTAGACGCGGTTGCGTCGACTGCACCAGACGACAGAGAAGTAACATAGAGTAGTTCTGAGATGCTCGCTCTCAAAAGTATAAGTAGAGATAGGAAAATTTCGCGGATTCATTCGGCGATAGGCTAGAATTCAAATACATATATCTCTTAGATAATTTTGCTATTGGCTTACTGTTCATCTGGACGAATCTCAGCCAGTTATAAACCCTCTCAACCAAAGAAGGATCGAATCACAGACAAACCAGCTGAGACGACTTACAAGTCAGCAGCCAATGAACTTGCGTTATTTGGCCGAGTGTACAGGAGAATGTGCAGTCTATCCTGAAGGGCATCGAAACCGCGAAATTTTCCGGTCTCTGAGTATAAGGTGACTGTCAACCGACTCACCTTCCAGAGGTGAAGCACAGCTCCGGGGTCGAGGCACTACACCCTGCCCTGCAACAAACAACACTTCATTTGACAACGTCATTCGGACACTCTCCAATCCGGTGTGGTAATATGACAGGAGAATAAAACAGTTCTGATATTTTCAAAAAAATGGTGATACACACACACACACACACACACACACTAATATTATTGAACCTGAAACAGGAGCTTCAACATGGGCCTTAGGTAATCATAAATGAACAAAAAACATAGGCATCTTAACCAAAAAAAAGAAAAAAAAATTATACAATAATAAAAAAATCAATTAAAAATAATTTACTTCAAAAACAAGCTAAATGACAATCTACCAAAATAATTATAAAAATACAAAATAGAAACAAGTATTGGAAGAGAAGAAAATAAAGTATAAAACAAAAAATATATACCAGCCTGAAGAAGAAATATATATTATATATATATAATATATATCACACTTTTTACATTGTTGAACCGTGGGTAAATGGTCCTTTGAATGATTCTTGCAAAGGAGAGGTCTGACGATGGCAACGAATATCAGTCCCCGAAACGTCGCAATCACACCAATCACAGCCACTCAGTGCGGAAGCAAACGCGTCCTGAATGGCCCGGACAAACAAGGGCGATGGCTTCTCTCGCAGACGGCCGCCAATCACAAGGGAACAATATCTAGTTTGAATTTCTTTCAGAAAAATATTAATAAATGTTACCTGGCATTTCAAAATTCTCAAAATTTGTTACGATTTTGACAGCCAAGAAACATGAAAATGTGTTTTTTTGTGATAGAAATGCAAACCGTATCATTAAGTAGCCAGTGGCTTTGCAGTTAAACCTAAAAAACTTTCAGTTCTGCATTAAATTAAAATTCTCATTATTTGTACAAACCAAAAACGTTAAAAGTGTAACTTTGGCAGCTAATTATGCAAAAAAGTATGCGCTGTATATATTTTTCATTTCGTGAATGTTAAACAATTGAAAAAGTCTAAAAGTTGATCAGTGATTAATAGGGACTGTAAAAACTCGTGGTTTCGATGACCCCTAGGATAGATTCCACGATCCTCTATGTACGCGGGAAAATTACACCTGCTCATTGGCTACTGACTCGTGACACCTGCTAAACCGGGATGTTTGTGATTAGATACTTCTTCCGTTGAGGCTCATCCATTGGCTCACAGTCCTTCAGGCAAACTGTGTTCAAATCACCGAAGCGGCAATAAGTTACACACGCACTTGGATTCTAGCCTATCGCGAAATGAAACCGCGAATTTTTCATGTCCCTATTGATTAATATAAATATAGAATCTTGACCTGAAATGGAAGGCACCCGCTTAAGGTACTGTGCCGTTGTGCACTTGTTGTGTGGGCATGCGCCCATTATTGCTTATATATGTTGTTTAATTAAATGCAAACTGGGAGGCTACATTTTTTTATTTATATTGCTTTGCAATACCTAATTGTTTTTAACCTTTTGATTATTTGAAGTATAATGAAATTGTTATTATCTGAAGTATCAATTTGTAAGAAATAATTGCTTTTGTATAAAAATCATTTTTTTGTTAAAATATATTATGTTCTTGTTAAGCTTTGTGGATTTAAAAGAAAAACATATGGACTTCAAAAGACTTTAAACATCATAAATAGAGACCCGTGAATTTCGCGGATTCATTTCGTGTTATGCTAAAATTCAAATAATTATACCTTAGTGCTGCTTCTGTCATTGGTTCACTGTTAATCTGGAGGACTGAGGGCCAATCAGAGACCCTCACTCATAGAAGTGTCGAATCACAGGCCACCCAGTCGAGACGACTCACTAGTCAGCAGCCAATGAACAGTTGGCATTTGCCCGAGTGTTTAGAGGATATTGGAGTCTATCCTGGAGGTTATTGAATCCGCGAAATTCACGGGTCTCTAATCATAAATTAATTTTTCCTTTTGTTCTGTAGTTTTCCCAGTCGGCATATTTCCTCTCTACTCGTTATTTGAAAACAACAAAGCAATGCTATTCAACCTAAGATCCCGGAGTCTTCCGTCGTGATTTAACTTGGTGAGGTATGGTAAACCGAACCAAGAGTAAATCAACGGCTCAGTACTTGCGTCACACCCTTTATCTCCGTTCCTCCGCCAAGCGTTGCGGTCTCCGCTCAAAATGTGATCGTTGTCCCGAGCACTGAGCGCGGACTGCGCGCCAGAACAGAGGCGACACAGACACACCCCTGACGGGGCGGGCCCTCGGAGGAGAATCAACTGCAGGTTGGGAAACTAAGTCCACGGGCTGCGAGCTGAGACCGGCCAGGAACACTGGAGGTATTTGCGGAAGAAGTGGAGCAGAGTCGTAAAGCCCCTGGGCGTCGTAAACGAAGCTCACGGATGGCGTCTGTTCAGGGCGAAACGCCGTAGACAGGTCGATGGAGGGCGGCGGTGGGGCGTCTACTCCCCAGCGTGACGAACCGCGGATGTCCCTCATGACGTCATGAGTAGACCAGTGGAGGACTCGACATCACGTGAAGACATTATGCTATCTGTATGAGAAGCCGCGTCACCTATGGCCACTACTGTAGGCACATATGCCAAGGGACCGGTAAAATTCGCGGTTTCGATGGCCTTCAGGATAGACTGCACATTCCCCTGTACACTCGGGCAAATAACGCAAGTTCATTGGCTGCCGACTTGTAAGTCGTCTCAGCTGGTTTGTCTGTGATTCGATCCTTCTTTGGTTGAGGGTTATAACTGGTTGATTCGTCAATATGAACAGTAAGCCAATAAAAAAAAAAACCTCTAAGAGGTATATGTATTTGAATTCTAGCCCATCGCCGAATGAATCCGCGAATTTTTCCGGTCTCTAGTAATGCAAGTTCTTTGAAAGCAATTTAATTTTTTTAAAAGCCTCCCCTCCCTCCCGAAAAAACATTTCCTGTGTCCGCCACTACTTGTAGAGACCCTGACACATATTTAAAACACGCCCATTATTAAAGGCAGTGATTTTTTCGCGAAAAAATTTCGAGACAATTGTGTCTCGTAATTGGTTGAGTTTCTTTCAGGTGCGTGCCACACGAATCACAGAAATTACGTGCGGAAGCAAACGCGCGTTCTAAATGGCCATGGCCAAATAAGGCAATGGCTTCTCTTAGAAACGGCCACCAATCGCAAGGCAGAAATTACTGCCGCGGAAATACCGTTCCGGTAAAAAAAAAAAACACTGCCTCTACCCATTACACGGCTGAACTGCGTCCTTAATGGACCACGGGCAGTTCTGACATGCCAAGGTCAATAAGCCAATAACAACATTACGAAATGCAAATGAGCCAATCACATGCAGTGGCTGCAGCTAATAGGCTGTAAACACCGATCATTTGTGTACAAGCACGTGGAGTTCATCCTGGTGCCAGGCAATGGTGTTTAGAGACAGGAAAATTTCGCGGTTTCATTTCACTATAGGCTAGAATACAAGCGCTTTTAAATTTTGGCTGGTTCTGTTATTGTCACACATGATTAGGAGGACTATGAGCCAATAAATAACAACCAGCGAAAGAAGTATCTGGTTAGATTGGGATAGCGTTACTTAAAATACTCCATGACCGTGAAATAAATAAATCCTTGCAATAGGGTGTTTTTTTTTCCCCTCAAGCGATCGGCAATCTTCGGATAACTTCGGAACTATTCATATCGTGACTCACCACTACGTCTGCATGATTACATGGTGTGTGAAGCCGTTCTTTTTCCTTCGCTTAATTGTTTGCGCCATATTGGTTATACGCACAAAACATTGGCTGAAGTGTAGTTTTCACAATGTGGGAAGTTTTAAATGACGTAGTTTATTAAAGTTACTGTCTATAACGATGGAGATTCTAAACCATACATACTAACCATCAGTAGAGACCGGAAAAATTCGCAGATTCATTCGGCGATAGGCTAGAATTCAAACACATATACCATCTAGATGATTTTTGCTATTGGCTGACTGTTCATCTGGACGAATCTCAACCAGTTATAAACCCTCTCAACCAAAGAAGGATCGAATCACAAACGAACCAGCTGAGACGACTTACAAGTCAGCAGCCAATGAACTTGCGTTATTTGCCCAAGTGTACAGGGGAATGTGCAGTCTATCCTGAAGGCCATCGAAATCGCGAATTTTTCCTGTCTCTAACCATCAGTGGACTTTGCCAAGCACCGTTTCCGCAATGTTTTGGGCGTATAAAACATGGCGATGTTGAGGTTAAAAACCGACTTCACCCACGTCACTGCAAGCCGACTCCGGACTGCGGCAGGCAACAACCAGACAGCCGGGCGCGCGCTGCAGGGAAAATGGCGCTCGGCGGTTTGTTCCCACAGTCGCCGGGAAGCGAGCGAGCCGCCAAGGAGGAAGCACGCCAAGGAAGAAACACGCGGTCATCAGTTCCGTGCCGCTGCGCGCGCCTGCCATAGAGCAGCGATTACACAGACCTGTCCTTGTTCCCGCGCGCTGGGTTGAAGCCCACATTTCCCAGCGACGTGAGCCACACCCGAGCAGTTCTCCCAACATTGACGATCGCCCTTGACGGTCATAGAGTATTTTAAATAATTCTACCCTCTGTTAACCCTTGTTAGTCTAACAACGGGTCAATGACCTTCAGGATAACTCCACATAGTCTACTTGGGCAAACGCCACCTGTACAATGGCTGCAGACTGGTTTACTTGTCTATAACTGGCCCACAGTCCAAATTAACAATGAACCGATAGCAGAACTGCACAAAGGTACAATTATTTGGATCTCAGCACGCACCGAGATGAATCGGCAATCATTTTTTTTCTCTTCCAATTATCATTAGTCAGAATTTTTTTTTTCGCGGGAAATATCTGCCTCCTAGCTATGAGACAATGGCCAAAGAAAATATGCCGTATTAAATGCTCAAAGTGTACTTTGAAAACGAATGAATTCACTAAGTAGAATCCATTTTCGGGGCGAATCAAGCGAATGCAGTGCGTGATCCTGATTGGCTGCGTTACTTACGGGCGAACTGCTCTCGCCGATAACAGACACTAATAATATAAATTGTTTCAAATATGCACAAAGTGCTTTGAAGCCTAAAAGAAAACAGCCAGAATTTTAAATTAGTAGGGACACGCATTTTTCGCGAAAAAAATATCTGAACGTCCATTGGACTGCAATATTGGTATGCCTGCGCCAGCGAGTTCTTCCTCGTGATTGGCTGCCGTCTGCAAAGAGAAGCAACTCCCTTATTTGATCGAGTCAATCAGGACGCGTTTGCCTTCCGCACTGAATTATTGCTGTGTGTGATGTACATGTATCTGAAAGAAACTTAACCAATTACTAGAGACTAGAAAAATTCGCGCTTTGGATGACCTCTAGGATAGACTCCACAATCCCCTACATACTCAGGCAAATGCCACCTGCTCATTGGCTACCGACTCGTGACACGTGTCAACTAGGACGCTTGCGATACGATACTTTTTTGGTTAAAGGTTTTTCATTGGCTCGAAGTCCTTTCAGATAAACTGTGAGCCAATCAAAGAGGCAATATAAAGGTACAGTTGTTTGGAATCTATCATATCGTGAAATGAATCCGCGAATTTTTCCGGTCTCTACCAATTACGGAACACAGACGGTGCTACAACAGTGTTTTAACTTTCAGCTAGTCACGAAATAAACGAAGAGGTCTTTGTAATCTCAGTTACAGTAGCTGAATCTTCGTAGAAACAAAACGCCGTACTCAGAATTCCTAGTTTTGAGTTTCTTGGTAAACAAGGCAAACACATACGTGGACGAAGCGGGGTGTTTTTGCTGTAGACACAAAAATTGTTTTGAATGTTTCGTTACTACGCCAAGATTGTTATTGTTGGTTAATGCTCAAAGTAAACGAACACAGTACCGGTAAATTCACGAATAGAGCAGTAAATTATCGAAAAATTCTGGATAATTTGCAACCAGCAGTCTCATTGAACTTAAGGTTAACTTTTTTTTTTAAAAGTGAATTTGGCTTCAGTTAATAACATTACAAAAGTTTGTGCACGCCAACACTTTATAACTTCTTGCACTGATGTGCATAACCTTGCTAAGAAAAACATGATCAATAGGGCCATGAAAATTTCGCTAAAAGATCCCGAGAGTAGCTGGAAGTTAAAACACTGTAGCATCGTCTGTGTTTCGTGATTGGGTGAGTTACTTTGAGGTGCATGTCGATGTTACAACAACCAATCACACTAATTCAGTGTGGAAGCAAACTCGTCCTTAGTGGCTCGTGCAAACAAGGCAACGACTTCTCTCGCAGACGGCCGCCAATCACAAGGAAGAAACCGCTGGTGTGGGTATACCTTGTTGCAGTCTAGTAGGCGTTCAGATTTTTTCGCGAAAATTTCCTGCCCCTAATGATCAAATCTCAAGTTTCAATCAGTTGTGTTGCAAGGGAACTTAATCTCCCGATGTGACCGAGTTGTATTGTGTTCTGAAAGAACCGCAGCGAAAGATTGCTCCGGTGTTTTTATTTTATTTTAAAAAAAGCACAGCGAGAAATTTCCCGGAAAACTTTCGCTGGAGTGTTGTTTCACCTGCAGCGCCTGCACGTCTCTCTCGAAACAGCCAATTATTGTGATCAAAGTGAGCACCGCCCTCCCCCGCCAACAGGAGGAAGCTTCGTTCTACCTCGAAAAAAAATAAACAAGACACCAACCACTACACAGGAAAAATATTCCCTGTACTTTTACAGAAGATTCCTTTGGAAACCAGTTGCCAAGGGAAAAAGTTTGAAATACTGTAACTTTGTACAGCACATTACGAAAATTTGCACACAATTAAGTATCTTAACTGATGTTTTATTTAAGCATACATTTTTTTAACCATGGAAAAGTTAATCGTATATTCAATAAGACAATAATTGGTAGAGATCGGAGAAATTCGCGGGTTTATTTCACGATATGTTAGAATAAAAAAAAAACTGTACCTTTATATTGCTTCTCTGATTGGCATACAGTTTATCTGAAGGACTTTGAGCCAATGAAAAACCTTCAACCAAAAAAGTATCGAATCGCAAGCGTCCCACTTAACAGGTGTCACGAGTCAGTAGCCAATGAGCAGGTGGCATTTTCCAGAGTGTGTAGGGGTTTTTGGAGTCTATCCTAGAGGCCATCCAAAGCGCGATTTTTTCCAGTCTCTAATAATTGGACATTATTTTTGTTCTATGATGCTTATTAATGTGCGCAGTTAATACGCTCATCGGCGTATAGGTGATTTTATCTAATACTATTAAACGAGCAATTCTTGTGTCTTTCTTCCATGGAAAAACGCGATTTTACAACAAAAAAAAGTTTTGACGTCGCTTTACAGCTCGTTAGCGCCATCTGTTGTTAGCTTTTAAATTAGATACTCAACTCAAGTTGTAGTTTTTAAATTACCCAACAACAGATGGAACTCGCATCCAATAGCAATACAATTTTATTGTGTTATTGTATTGTTACGAACGTGAGCAAAGCCACGTCACGCGCAGGTGCAGAGCTAGCTGGGCTGCATCACATGCCGCCGTAACATGAGATGTGCTGTGCGCAGGCCCCCCACATCATTCTGTGGGCCCTGTTGCTAGAAGTCATGATGCCCCCCCCCCCTTCTTGTTACTAACAGAGATAATTTTTTTTCCTTTATGTACATTGTTTTAGTTATATATTTTTTTTATTAAAACTAGTTTTAAGTCAGAGTTTCGATTGTCAACGTAAATTTATTTTGAATAATGGCAAATAAATGAGTGTAAGTGTTCTGCACTGTCAACATGGTGTCACGTCAATTAGTGGTGGTTTTCTTACTCACAGTTGTAGATTCAGACACGTTCTGTACGCACAGCATATTCCGAATAATATTACTCTGGTGTGATATTTCATCGGTAACTAAATTTAGGCCTTACTGTTTAACTGTTTTCTATGAATTATTTAAAATTGTCTACTTTTTTGTTTTAGGTTTTTTTTCTTTCCTTCGCAGGCCCTATAGACTAGGGTGACCAAACGTCCCGTAAAAACGGGATTGTCCCGTTTTTTAATGATCGTACACGGGGTCCCGAAAAAGTCTCCCGGGACGCCTAAATGTCCCGTATTTACGTTGGGTTGATGATACACTTTAGTCGCGCCTCTCCTTGGACCGTCTTCCCCTCTTATCGACAGTTGATCTCACCCATTTTAGATACCTTGTTTAATTATGTTTTTAAGTATGTCAGACATACTTATAATAAATAAGTATTCACTGCAAAATTATTGTTTTTATTTATTATACGCCTCACAATTTAAATTAAATTACATATTCATAGGTAAATTGAAAAAGATTTATAGGTCTCAAATTAGCAAAAAAAGAGCATGTTTCAATGATTACGTCTCGATGGAGGCCCCTGGACCCCCCTTTAGCTGGAGGGTATCGCCCCCAAACCCTCCTTGGATGTGTCCCGTTTCTTCAAGTTTATGATTTGGTCACCCTACTATAGACCCATAGGCCCCGTTGCCATAGCAACGGTAGCACCGGCCCTGTGGGGGCCCTGGCTGTGCGCACCTGGCTCGCCGTAAGTGTTTCGTGTAAATTAAATTGAATTCGTTGGTTGTATTCATCATTTTCCAAACGGGGGGCGCGCCCTGCAACCGACTGGTGAACTACACGCGCGGGCGCCGAGATGCCGCGGCGATGACGTCATCCCCGCGGCTGTTTGCGACCGCGTATCGCCGACCCTGGCGAGGCGAGAGGTCTTCTGGGAACTGCAGCTCCGCGGGCCGGGATAAGCCCGGCGCGCGAGGTCACTGCGCAACGAACAAGCGCAGGCTGTGCAGCTCACGGAGCACGCGGCGGGAACGGGTCGTTCGTTACCACAACGCCGAATGTCAAAATTGACCACAACGCCGAAATAACAACTGAATGAATTTGTGTGTGTTTCTTAAATGTACCTTAACGTCGAAATACCACAATCAAACCTAACCTTACCTAACCTAACCTAACTTAGCGTAATATAACCTAACCTAACTTAACCTAGCCTATCCTAGCCTAACCTAGATTGGAGGCAGTGTAGTTGGTGATTGTTAGAGACCTGAAAAATTTCGCGGATTCATTCGGCGATAGGCTAGAATTCAAATACATATACCTTTATAATGATTCTGCTATTGGCTTACTGTTCAACAGGACGAATCTCAACCAATTATAAAACCTCAACCAAAGAAGGATCGAATCACAGACTAACCAGCTGAGACGACTCACAAGTCGGCAGCCAATGAACTTGGCGTTATTTGCCCAAGTGCACAGGGGCATGTGCAGTCTATCCTGAAGGCCATCGCAACCGCGAATTTTTCCGGCCCCTAGTGATTGTACGAGAGTACAGAAAAACAAAGTCTTTAGAAACTGAGGAGTAGACGTGAACACAGGTAGCGTTACGAGAATTCTGTTCCACCACTGCCGCGTCATTTCCACCTCTCCCCTGCCGTCTCCCCATCCGGCCGTTACAACTAGCATACAGCATGTTCCGCTACGTACATATCCCCCTCTCTCCATTTGTTGACTTCCCATTCGACCGCTAGTGTAGGCGCCGCTGACGCACTCTCCTCCTCTACCGGTTCCCCCACCACGCACCTGACTATTCCCCTCATGCGATCGGAATTTCCGGAACGCTCGAAAATTGTAGCCCCATACAGCAAATAAGGTTTCACTTAAAGCATTCATTTTACTATGCGCACTTGTGAGAAAAGGATTTTAAAATGTTTTAAAAGTTAATAAATTCAAAAAAATTATAAGTCAAGAGTTTTCCATCCAGAACTGCGATTCATTATTTTACTTTTAAAAAACGATAAAATTGAAAGGTTTGGCACTGTCACAGTGTTACGGGGGTTATTTCAAGGATAAATCTAAGGTCAAATTCCGTCCAATGCTTTGAATATATATACTGTATAGAAGTCGCGAGTGGATAAGATTTACTCTACGTTTTTCAGAAGCGTAAAATGAGCAGCTTGGGAACTTCAACGCTGCAGTGCGCTGCCGTAACGCCCTGTATCGTCTTGGTTGTTATTTACACGTTAGAGCGCAGCGCTGTCACCCGCTGTCATTCCCCGCACCCTTCATCCATCATTCACTGCAGCTCAACGTCGTTCTAGGGGAGGGGGAAGGGGTGTCTGAAGAGTTCGACACTTGTCCGCTAGGGACCACCACAAGTCGATGCCCTAGAGAGGTGGCGATTGCGGCGGTGAATTAACCAACTACCTCAAAACCGTATTAGAAATTTTAACCTGGGCTGGCGACTTCTATACAGTATATTTATTCAAAGGTACAATGTTTCCGTTAGAACCGCGTGACCCAGCCCAAATGCGGACGGAGTGGGAACGCAAAACCGCCAGCTGCAGTTGGACGCTTGTCGGACAAGTCGTGACATGTTTCAGCCCTGAGATCGTGCTTGTCACATCGTGTCATCCCACAGGCTGTCCTTTAGAGGTGTACAAGTGACGAAAAAAAAAAAATTGGTTGTCTGTAAAGTCGGTTTACGGACGATAGTTTAACGTGACAACGTCATAACAAAACATTGATGAAATGATGGCATACTTTTATGAATGAAATTGGATCACTTTTATTGAATTATCACTATTTTGTGTATGGATACAAAGAAGGAGTGAAATGAAATCTACAATTTAATTGATAAATTTACATTTATTTGCACTCATTAATTCAAATATGTTTATTAATTTAACAAACAGATTATTTTAACTATAACTTTTATACATGTTTGCTATTTAACTTCTTCCAATCTGTGTTATTCTGTTAAGGATAGGACGATGATAGGAAAAGTAGGAAACGAATGGGAGTGTTTCAAGTTTAATGTGCCTCGAAAAAGTCAAATCGATGGTTGTTCCAATCGAGTGGAAGAGAGATAGCATGTCAAAAATTAATAGTTTAAGTTTCTCTTTGGTTTTGTGAACTTTGGTTCGCGAAATCCGCCACAGATGGCAGCACCGTAGTTACACATTTCTGTCCCATGCATGAAATCACTTCTACCAAATGCCGTATACCGACAGCTAAGACGTTACTCATAGATTATAAAAAAATAAAATAGTGAATATTTTTGCGTCTGGAGCGAGCAGGTATACAGTCGGCAGATCGTCGTAATGGCACTAGTTCCGCGCGACGCCAAGGGAATCCGGTCAAACTAGATCCAGCTAACGGGAAACACTCTCGTGTCGGCACAACTGCACTTGCTGAAGCCACTTCAAGGGCTCCGCCTACCCGGGCACACACACGGTGCGCATAGCTTCAGGGAAAACAACGCGATTTCAAAACTACTCAAGATATCCGAGTAGGGTATGTTTACGAGAAGATTTTAAGAATTAGTTGGGGGTGATACGTAGTTTTATTAAGTTTTTTAAACTGTATTTTTAGAAGAGTTAATTTTAAAAAGATTATAAAGGCGTGGATTCAGAATAATTATTACCTATAGTATAACACAACTGGTACAGATTAATGAAGCACTTTAAGGGACTTGCATTATACCTTAACCTTCATTTCTCACCCATACAATGTTACGGTCACCGCTCAGATCTCGAAGTTATCCTGTGACGACGAGAAGACTGCGCGCCAGTCCAGAGGAGACACCGCGCTGGAAGGACATGGCCTAGCCCTTGCTGCAGACTGGCCTCGTGTTTATTAAACACGAGATAAACTGCCCGAGTGCTGGGCGCATGAGCACACCGAACGCCACCATCTCTGGAGAACGCTACATCTCTCACCTACTCGACACTGGCTTCAACAACAACCCCCCCCCCCCCCCCCCCACGCAGTATGTATTTTGAATCGTTCCGAGAAAAAGTTACCAACCTTTTTACCTGTTGTCCTTGGCTGGTGCTCTTTTACCACGCGACCCGGCGACCTGTACGGCTGCACGGCGGACAGGACAGCTGCGGTGACTCCGCGCGCGCGCGCACATAAGTGCTCCACGTCCCAAATCATCACGTGCTCCAGTGCTCCATTGTCCCGGCGGCCTGCTTCCCGCAAACATGGCGGCCTTGGAGCACCCGAGATACTCCTACTCCTGGGAGCGAGTCCTCTCTGCCAGCTGAGCGACCACGAACCAGGTACAGTCCGAGGGGCAGCCTTCTTTTCACAGACGAGAGAGCCAAACGCCCGATCGTTAGAGAGACTGGAAAAATTCGCGCTTTGGATGACCTCCAGGATAGACTCCACCAGCCCCTACACACTCGGGGCAAATGCCACCTGCTCGTTGGCTACTGGCTCGTGACACCTGTATAGTGGGACGCTTGCGATTCGATACTTTTTTTTTTTTTGGTTGAAGGTTTTTTCATTGGCTAAAGTCCTTCAGATAAACTGTGAGCCAATCAGAGATGCAATATAAAGGTACAGTTGTTTGGATTCTATCATAATGTGAAATGAATCCGCGAATTTTTCCGGTCTGTACCCCTAGGTCCAGGGCCATGGCGGGTTCGTGTTTGTTTACACGGGGGACCGGAGACCCCGGTACACGCGCACCGGCCGCCAGGGGTCAAGGTGAGCTGTGGCGCGGGCCAGCTGTGCGGCGCTGCTGGAACCGGTTACCCCCGCCTCGCCGGCCAATCAGAGCCCTGCTCCCGACCGAGCCGGGGACAGCCGCTGCGGCCCCTGGCTGGGCGCCAGGGATTCCTCCGGTGTTCCTTCCTCCCGTGCCCACTTGACGACGTCAACATCCGCGGTTCCACGGGCGTGTAACACCCCCTCCTGCCCCTCTCCTTCACTCTCTGAGGGACCCCCGCTTGAGCTCGCAAAACCGTTACCGTGGAACGGGTTTCATTAACGTAAACACCATGTTTGTATGGGAAACTTACTGGATATTTTTAAGTTTTCTGCCTTTTGCATGCGCATACGCCAACATAAGGGAAGTGCACAGCATAGCAACACCTCATCCAAAGGACTGGAAAAATTCGTGGTTTCGATGACCCCTAGGATAGACTCCACGATCCTCTATGTACGCGGGAAAATTACACCAGCTCATTGGCCACTGACTCGTGACACCTGCTGAACTGGGATGCATGTAGGGTTACCAGACGTCCGGCAAAAGGAGGACATGTTCTCCTTTTTATGTATTTTTTTGCGTCCGGCCGGATTTTCCTTAATTCTCCAAAATGTCCGGCTTTTTTATAAAGTGAGATAATTCCTGCAGTCACACTCTAAGTAAAGCGCGCGGTGCGCACTAATGCGCTGTCCGCAGTCACCCCACTAGTAAGTAGTTCTATGACAGCTTGACAGGTAGCAGCACATGCAGAAGCACGTGTTTTTAATATGCTGTATATGCGTAGTTTGTTTGATTCTTTTTACTGAAACTGTATTAAATGCCAAAACATTGTAAAATATCGTACTCCATTGTAATTAATTCATGGCTTTTAAAAAAAATATATTGTCCTCCTTTTTAGTGAAATGTCCTCCTTTTGCGAGATGAATGTCCTCCTTTTTTGTTATCAGTGTCTGGTAACCCTAGATGCATGTGATTAGATACTTCTTCCGTTGAGGGTCGTCCATTGGCTCACAGTCCTTCAGGCGAACTGTGTTCCAATCACTGAAGCGGCAATAAGTTACACGCACTTGGATTTTAGCCTATCGCGGAATGAAACCGCGAATTTTTCCGGTCTCTACTCATCCAGAGATGACGTGTGTCGGTTAAAAAAAAAAAACGTGCAAGACGCGCGGCCCTACACAATCCTACAGATGTCAAAAGGGGGAAGTGTTTTTCGCGAAAAAAAAATATCCGAACGCCCACTAGACTGAAGTATGACACGACTCCACCAGAGATTTCATTTCTTGTGAATGGCGGCCACCTATGTACCTGTTTGGCCGGGCCACTCAGGACGCGTTAGCTTCCGCGCTGGATGGCTGTGATTGGTGCGCCGACAGTAGACATGTGCCTGGAATAAACACGGCCAACCACGAAACTCAAGACAAAGAAACAATGTAATAAAGTGTTATTTATGTTACAGTATTAGTGTAACGTCATTTAAGAATCAATTATCAAAGACGGATCAATTAGGGGCATGCATTTTAGGTGAAAAGATTTCGAGAACAGCTGGGCGTTAAAGCACCGCAGCATCATCCGTGTATCGTGATTGGTCGAGTTTCTTTCATGTACATTTCTACCATCAGAACACCAATCACAGTAATTCAGTGAGGTAGCAAACTTGTCCTGAGTGGCTCGGTCAAATGACGCAACGGCTTCTGTTGCTGACGCCAGCCAATCACAAGGAAGAAACCGCCGTCGTGGATATAATTTGTTGCAGTCTAAAGGACGTTCAATTTTTTCCGCGAAAAATGCATGCCCCTTGGGATCATGATTGCATCAAAATTTCATTTTAAGACTTTGCGTTTTTCTTGACAAAAAATCTTTTGATTCATTCGGCTCAACGCAGGGCCACGGTGTGTATCCACCGCGCCGCTCTGCCTGCTCTATAGGCTGTCCCACGCTCAGTTAGCAACGCAGGACAACGGTGTGTATCCACAGCGCAGTTCAGCCTGCTCTATAGGCTGTCCCACGCTCAGTTCGCAGCACACGGCAACTAGCTGCGCCACAAGGCAACAATGGCGCCGGCGACTCCACAGCGCCTCGGTCCACACGGCGGAGCGCTATCGCCGGGCGTCGCTGCAGCAGAACGAGGTCACGTGACAACTGCCAACAAGCCATGGAGGCCGACTACCGCGGCGTTACTGCCGAGGGAAGTCTTGACAATAGGGACAGAGAGAAATGTATGGACGTAAGAACTATTTGAAGTTCAGTATTAAAATATTTCTTGCAAAGACCATATAACACAGAGTCTATTGATTATATTATTCCTTTTGTAGTCATTCCCAATAACGAATTCAATACGTTACGCCAAATACGGCACAGGGCAGTCATTATTAACAATTTATACTTTCCACTAATTATGTAGTTTGTTTTACTTGTTCTCGGTCTTATAACAGAACACATTTTAAAACCATAATACGAAATAAGTATTTTCCAGTCAGTGAAACAAATTACATTTGGGCCATGATATTACACCAAGTAAATATTTTGTTGAAAAACATTTGTGGCATAACAACAAATGCAAGAGAGGTATCGAGTTCCAAGTTTTTTAACTAGACGTTGAATGAAAGTAATGACGGGAAAGAATTAATTTGGCGGGTGTGACGTTAAGATAAGGTTTGACAATGTAAAGAACAGTTGAGTCTGGCCTCTGTGAAGGGGTGGAGGGGGGGGGGGGGGATGAAATCGCGAAGTAATCCCGGATCTAGGTCACCCCGCGATCGAGGAGAGGATCTAGGTCGTGCGCTGTTGAGGAGATTCAGTAGATTGCTCTGCTGTCGTGGAGACGTAAACCACAAATAAAAATCCATAAAAAATTGTGTGCATGTACTTATATGTATGTGCGTTAGAAGTTCTACTGGCATGGCATAGTAAAATCTAAATTTAATTTTGAATGCAAATAATTAACCGAAATAAAATAATAAAATGACTGAAGATATATTATCGATACTTTTGGTTAAAAGTATAGATCAAAAATAAAAAAATATTTAATAAATACTCAGTATTAAATATTAATATAAATAAATGTATAAAATTATCTAATTTATGAATGTTTATTACAACTTATTAATTTTAATTTTTTAAGTTATACTTCTTTTGGCGCGTTATGAAAAAATTATGAGAGTGAAATTTTAAGATGTGCGCGCATCACTGTAACACAAAATTAACAGATTGAAGCTACCCGCTTGAAAAAAAGCTACCAACAAAATAGAAATAGAACCTCTATTAGTCGCGCATGTTGGCACGCTCGTCGCCTCTGATCACTGTTTTCATATTTATAATATTTATCCACATGTTTCTAGTTTCTACATTCACAACACGTGTTTCAGTTTCATACAGGTGCGAATTATAAATGTGCTAATAAATTATATTCAGTAGTGATTTAAAGTGAATATTTTGATTAATATTATTTACTATTCGTAAATATTAGTAAAAAAAAATTGTGCCTTTATATTTTTTCAAGTGCTCCAATATAATTCAGGTTAACTATACGTATGTATTATTTATTGATATAAATTAAAAAAAATATTATTTAATATAATTAATACTAAATATTGTTAAATTATTGATGTAAAATATTTATTATTGGTTATTTAATATTTACAAAATAAAGAAATAAATTTAATAAAACATTTAATAAAAAATTTGTGATAAAAATTAAAATCGAACATCAAATTAAAATATTACTTTTTAATATTTATTATTAAATTGAATAAATAATAAATATTTATAAATATATGTGAACAAATTTAATGAAAACTTTTTGATAAAAATATAAATTGAATATTAAATCTATATATTTTCTTTTAAAATATTAAATAAACAATAATAAATATTTAAAATTAAGAATCTTATAATATTTAGTACAAATTATTTCATATATATTTATTATTCTCGAAATTTTATTGATTTAATTTTTCAAATTTAAACTGAACTTTATTCACTGTGTTGACTATCTTTTTCCAGCCCTTTGATTATTTTATTGTAATTAATTATTTGCATGCAATTAAAAACTATTTTTTAATGATGCCAAAGAAGTATAACTTCTCACGCGCGTACATAAGTACACGCACCCATTTTTTTAATTAATAACATAATGTAATATTTTATATTAAATATAAATTATTCACACGCGAACATAACCTAACATATATAAATATACTTGATAAAGTTTATAAACACAATTTCTATCACTAATATTAGCTAGCAGTGGACCAGTATTTAATATCAATCACTAAAGTACAATATTAAAAAGAACATATTATTTTTTTTATATGGATGTAGCTTTTTTTTTTTTTTTTCATCCTGTGAAAATTTCGTTGCGCGCGCGCCTCGTAAAAA
Source organism: Bacillus rossius redtenbacheri (assembly GCF_032445375.1). NCBI lineage: Eukaryota > Metazoa > Arthropoda > Insecta > Phasmatodea > Bacillidae > Bacillus > Bacillus rossius. Next base: position 56,606,906 of record NC_086338.1, read on the forward strand.
TAAATTTTCCTCAATTTTTTTCATAACGCGCGTAAAGAAGCACGACTTGAAAAACCTTGGCTGTCCAATGAGGAGGCCACTGCATGTCGAGTTAACACCGTGATCCTGTTAGCACGGCCTTAGGTGGCCTCTGGTAGCCGCCCAGAGCACGTGTCGAGGTCAGCACTTCCAGCCAATCCTCGTATAACAAGATGGTGCCCTACCCCACTGGTGTGGGCAACAGACCCCCCACATCATTATGTGGGCCCCGTTGTTAGAAGTCTTGATGCCCCCCCCCCCCCCCCCCCTTATTTGCTAACAGAGATAAAAAAAAATGTTTTTTCCTTTAAGTATATTGTATTTAGTTTTTTTTTTTCACAATCATTTTTAAAACACATTAAAACTAGTTTTAAGTCAGTGTTTCGATTGTCAACGTGAATTGATTTTGAATAATGGCAAATAAATGAGTGTAAGTGTTCTGCACTGTCAACATGGTGTCACGTCAATTGGTGGTGGTTTTCTTACTCACAGTTGTAGATTCAGATACGTCCTGTACGCACAGCACATTCCGAATAATATTACTGTGGTGTGATATTTCATCGGTAACTAAATTTAGGCCTTACTGTTTAATTTTTTTCAATGATTTATTTAAAATTGTCTACTTTTTTTGTTTTAAGTTTTTTTTTCTTTCCTTCGCAGGCCCCCTAGACCCATGGTCCCCGTTGCCATAGCAACGGTAGCACCGGCCATGTGGGGGCCCTGGAAGCAAAGCCTCCGGATCAACTATATAATTCATTTACATGCACGCACGATTACAACGGCGTCTGGAGTCACAAGGAGGTACCACTTCAAGGCACGAAGATATTTTATCGTTAGCCTCCAGACCCCCACCTACCCACACACATTGCATGCTTCTGAAAAGAAAACAAAAATAATACTGCTCAATATATCGGAGTGATGACTGGTTTCGAAAACATTTAAGAATTCGATAATTGGGGATGAGTATGGGCATGCATTTTCCCCGAAAAGATTATGAGACTAGCAGAAAGGTAAAACAATGTAACATCGTGTGTGTTTCGTAATTGGGTGTGTTTGATGGAAACCAAAAATAATTGAATTTTTTTGGGGGGAATAGCGCTGCCAAGCAAAGAACTTGTCAGGCCTTACCATGAAGGACTTAGACTACGACTGGGTCAAGGTCATGGGCCAGTACGACCATAACGGCAGCGATCTCCAGAACACAAGCCAACTTCAATGACTAAGGGCGCGGTTACACGGGACCCTGAACTACTTCAGGTGAACATGTTTAAGTAAACACGTTTACAAACGCGAAAGTGTGCGGTTACACGGTAGTTGCTGAAAAGTGAGTTTAGCTCTAAAACCGATTGTCTACTGTCAACGAATGACTGTGTTGTTGATCTCTATTTTTTAATTGCATCCAGAAAACGCGGGATTTTCTCTCTTGTTTATACAGCATTATCAGCAGAAATGAAATGTGTTTACATATTGCTCAATATTTTTTTACAAATCGGGAATTCAAACATGCACAGTAAAATTTTTAAACTTATTTTTTATTATTTTTTGAGCGAGAGTACCTATCTCAGTTTTAAGAAAATTAAGGTCAGGATAAATTAAAACATATGTATAATTATCTGTTGGTTTTTTTGTTGCATTCGGTAAAATATTACTCGAACTTGCGCCAGAAACACTTTCCATCTAGAATTTCTGCAAAAGACTGTTTATATTCTAACCAGCCAATCAGAGGCTAATGTAGAAGATATGTTGATCTGAACTACTTTGCCAACCTGTTTAAGTTAAATGAGAAATGGCCTCGAACGAAACATGTTCAGACTGTGTGTAACCGCACTCAACAGCTGAACATGTTCACCTGAAGTAGTTCAGACTCCCGTGTAACCGCGCCCTTAGGCCATGTTTGAATTAAAGAACGTAGTTTTGTAGGTACTTGTGACCATGCATACTTCACTTATCCCTGTGGCGCACTTGACGTATCCAGACGGGTTTGGCCTCTTCAAAAAAAGTTTGTTTACATTGTTTTCAACAGATTAATTATTTCTTCTGCAAAAACAATGTTTAACTGAATTTAGTAATTGTTAACACTTAATTAGTGTCGAGCGTATTTACAATTTTGATCTGTGGTTAGTAGTTACGATCGGTATGTATGTGATTGTTTGTTGAAACTTATTTATAAACATTTTTTTTAACTTTATTGATATGTCACAAATACAATGAAAAATACTTTACAAATGTCCGTTTCTTTAACTTGAAGTACCGCTACGCGTGAAGTACGCATATTCATTTACTTGGCATTTCGATGACGGTTCTAGTGATGACAGTTCTAGGGACAAGTATATTGCCTTGGTACGGTTGGAATTTGTAGCAAATCTTCCATGGATTAAAATGGCAAGGTCACGGCCTCAGTTTGAAGATAAATGATTACACAACGGCCAACGTGGAAACACTGCTCGAGAGGTTTCTTTATTCATTAGCCTTTCACATGACACGACTATGCATAGCGGCTCGGATGCTGGATGCTCAGGATGTATTCGAACCCACGACCCCAGCCACAAAGGTTAACGGCAAACGAACACAGCCAAAGAGGATCCTATTGTGGAAGAACACAGGTTCGCTGTCTTGCGTTAGTGCGAGCTAGAAGAGACATCGCGGTATGTACATCTGGGACTGAAAGCGTCATTCTCAGACCTCTTCTTCACACGTGTGCTAAAATAAACTTCTGCCCAACAAGTGTGACGTCACGAGATTTGGCGATATGCGGAGTACAGAATAAAAATAATAACAATTAGCAGTATTGAAAACCGAGCTAAATTACAATAAAATTAAATACGGCAGCGGCGTAGGGTCAAAGAAGTTGGTGGATGGGGGGGGGGGGGGGGGGGGGGGGGGGAGAGAGAATTCGCAAAAAGTTTGAAGCAAAGTTAGTAGGTAACTTCATTAGCTAATCAACATGTTGACGTTATTAACGGACTAAAAATATTGACAGATAACTTATGTGTTCGTTTGTAAAGACGTAACAATTTCTCAGGTTGTCACTTAGGTCTTTCACACCTGTCGGAATGTTAGTATTTAATGCACTGACAAATCCACACTGCACGGTACCGTACACATTAAATAAATGTTTATTCCAGCGGTAAACAAATAACTTATGAAACTATTATAATATGAAAAAATTACACTGATGCAAGGCTCCAAAAGAACTGAACTCTTAACTTTCACTGCACAGCGTTTTTTTTTTTTTTTTTTTTTTTTAATATGTACTTACGTCTGCAAGTCGAGCTGACGCGATGGTTGACCCTATTTCCATGTGTCGTGGAATTGGATCTAAGAGTTCCGAAACGAATTCATGTACGACGACGCATCACACAATTTTCTCGTGCAGACAAACTGTGACAAAGTGACAACCGCTATCACACACACACGAATACACGCACGGACGCAAACGTACTGTGCGGCAAGCTCTTGGCAAACTGAACACTTGTGCAGTTTGCGAGGGTATTGTTTGGCAAGTGGTGCTGCTCTCTGTGGGGTATTCGGAAACTTTCACCGACGCGCCGTCACGCCTGTTCCGTGGCCGGCGGCCCGCTCGGACCTGGAGCGAGCGTAGTGCTGTTCACGCAGGTCCCCGCGGAATACACACTATATTAAACTTCTTCGAAAAATGAATGACCAGTGTGTTTACATAAGAATAATAATCCCCCCTCCCCTTTTTTTACATACTTACACAATCACAAAAATTTGTTTTCAGGGGAAATTATTAATTCTCTCAAAAGCAAGCTAGTCTGTGGGTGCAACGTGCATTTTTTGGATTATCTATATCACAATTTTTTTTTTACAATTAATGACAAATAAAAAAAATAATAGTTAAAAAAGGATTTATGCTACCAGAGAAAAAAAAACGATCAAATATTATAGATACCTATCTCAAACTATCTACCCAAAGATTAATAATTTTTTGCTTTCATATTACTGTTATGTTAATTTTTTTTGCAGGAAGAATAATAAATTTTTGGAAGTAACCTTTCCAAAGATCTCGAGAAATGGTTTTATTCAGTAGAGAAGTACGGAAATTTATTTTTTTGTGTATGCAGTGTAGAATAAAAATGAAAAACATAGTTTTCTCAAGTTTTATTTAGTATAATTAATTCCAGGAACATATAAATTAAAATGAAAGTTAAACTGAAAGAAAATAGGCTGAAATGTAAATTGACCCTATTAATGTGTCGAGGATGTGTTAGTTGATTTTATCTACATTCTCTCTTTATTACAAGTTTGTCTGTTGTCGCATGTATTTTTTTCCAAAAATAATATTTTAAGACTAGCTGTGTGTTTAAACAACTGTAACATAAATCTGTTTCACGACTGGTTGAGTTACTTTCAGGTATACATGTCTACCGTCAGCACACAAATCAGTCGTGAAGTGCAGTAGATGGCCCGGCCAAATAAGGCAATGGCTTCCCTCGCAGGCTGTCACCAATTACAAGGAAGAAACCACTGGAGTCCAATGGGCATTCAGATTTTTTCCATGGAAAATACCCATCCGTATTCATCCATCACAAAGGGGACTTCGCAACATGAATAGTTGGACTGGATGTTATTTCCAGGCAAAATTTTTTTAGTTTGGTCACATTAAGTTGAGGACAAGGGTTATTTTCGATAACTAATCTCCAAGAGTTTTGCGCAGTGGCGTAGCCAGCATTTGTGTATGGGGGGTGTTAAGAAGCATGCACAACCCCCCCCCCCCCCCCCCCTCTGTTTTAAAACGGGGGGGCCCGGGGGTCCTCCCCCGGGAAAATTTGGATTTTAAGGTGTAAAATAGTGCTATTTTAGCAGTTTTCGGTTAAATTTAAATATTGTAATGGTGAAAATTTTATTAATATTAATATGAAATTTGTTTGAGTGATGGATAAGAAATTAATTAAAGATTTGGTGCTAGGTGCTAATCCCCCCCCCCCCCCCCCCGGCTCACCAGAAGCTGCTCCCCAGGTTACGTTCACCGACGGTCGTCGGACAAATGCCACGCTTCGTACCCTCTCGTGCAATCAAAAATTAAGGACTTTTTAAGCATCCCTTTACTTCATCGCCTTCACCGCCATCAAGAGGCAGAAAACTGTTCGCAATATATCAAAACCCACCAAGAAAATAACAATGTTAAGCAGTTAATACATAAAAAAAATTTTCCTTGGTTTATTCAATTCTTACTGTCCCTTATTGTTATTATCTCTGGAACACACATTTAACCCAAGCACGGCATCTAGCCAAAATTTGAAGCCCTTAACATTTAATTAGATCACTTTTGGTTATATTAATAAAGTTTTATAAAACAAAATGTAAGACTACCAAAGAGAGATATATATATATATATATATATATATATATATATATATATATATATATATATATATATATATATATATATATATATATATATATATATATATATATATATATATATATATATATATATAAAAGATATATATTTGCATGAAATTCAGTTACTACGAAGACTGAACACTATATTTATATGAACAATAAAAGATGATATAAAATAAGAGTATAAAATTTTTATTGAACAACTATGATTGATAGAAAAATACAGTTTATGATACAACAAAATGCTTTTTTTCAGCATACAATCAGATAGAAATCACAACATAAACACAAGTCATTCAAAATGAACCAACATTGCTTTTCATTTAAGGAATGTAAATGTATAAAATAACTTTTAACACTTAAAAATTGGACGGATATTGTTTCACAATTTCACAAAGCACATCAATGTCATCAAAATTTTAAATAAAAAATTTCCATGCAAAAACATACAAATACAGTTTGAACATTTGCATGGCAACAACAGAGGTTTAATTGTCACACGATCAAACCAAGCAGCACTTGTGAAGAAAAATGCATTAGATGTATGGGAAATAAAGTTTTAAGTAAATTGTGATTAAAATATGCACATTCAATAATTTCATAATAATAAAAAGAAATTGAGAATTTTGTAGTCAAAAGAATAAAACTGAATGCACCTTAATAATTTTGCATAACAGCATTTTTCTTTCTTTCAAAACTCATGTCATAGCAAAGACAATATTCACAACCATGATATCTCCCATATTTATAGTGACTTGCGAAAGCCGAAAACCTAAAGGCAAGTGAAAAAGTTGATAGACTTAAATGTAGAGAGTATGGAAGGGGTAGTAAGGACCACGTATCAAAGTACAACAGACACGTAACTGCCCAATGCCCCTAAAGATACACACAATTAGAGCATGTGACAGAAAATAAGCTGAAAAAAGTCAAAGACAACATATTACTAGTGATGGCTCATATCAAACCCTCACAGTTAGTATTTTATAATGAAAGTAGTTTATACTGAACTGACAATAAAAGCAAGGCAGCTTATAAAGATCAGAAAATAAATAGTTAATTTAATTGTAATTCAGGGTGTTAACAATATCTGGTTAACCAATTTCAGGAATTTTTCAGGAAATTTTAATAAACCTATTTATAACATTTTATAGCATAGAGTTACTGTTTATATTTTATATATAATATGTAGAACCAAGATTTTATAGTTTTATTTTTATTCCAATTCCATTTTTAAAATTGAGGAATTTCAGGATGGTTGTTATTTTTATAAAAGCTGTATTGGTAATTCTTACTCCACCAAATTAATGGCAAAATTTATGTGCTGCATTTTTACGATAAAACAATTTTAACAAATACGTCTAAACCAGATACATTCAGAATAAAACAAATTATTTTAGTTTGTTTGATCAATGCACTTTGGTACAAGTTTTTGTCCAGAAATAACGACATTCCTTGAATTTCAAACATTAAGAGATAACTTTTTCTATGATTTGAATTGAGCTTTGATTAAATGCTCCTTAATTCCATGATACAACTTGCACTTCGATGTTATATGGTGTTTTGATATGCTTCACGGTGTTATTTTGATTTTATCACAATTAACCATATAGTAATTTTGTTTCTAATAATATGTGAAATGAAATATAATACAATACCAAATAAATGTTCAATACGTTTTTGTGAGTTAATAAACTTTGTTAATCCTGTAATTATATTAAATATGAATTTATACGAGATTATCTGTTGGCATATCTTAAAAATTACTAATTACTAATTTTATAGTTTTCAAAAAATTACCAGACAGTTATATTACAAACAACTATGACAGCATTGAGTATAATTATATGGTGAGCATTGGACATTAATAATTTCAAATCTTCTACATATAACTATTACAGAAATTACAAGCTCATAAGTATAAACAATTAAAATGGTTCCCACTAACAAACTTGATTAAAAAAAAATACAGTACATCTCAAATAGATTATAACACAAACACTTGAGTTTTACATTTGTAACAAGGATGACAATGGACGGAAAACGATAGAGATTCTTATCAGATCACAGAAAACTTGAGTACAATGTGCTCTCAGTGCATGTGAAAAATGCACTTGAGTACGCATCAAATCCTGAGGCAGTTGCATTAAGTATGTATGTGCTTGAGTGTACATACAGAGTGATGCTGAAAGATGTTTATTGCAGGATGAGTAAACAAAATCTTTTTTTTTGCCGCAAAATTCAAATTCTCACAATGCTAAGTCCTGTAATAAAAGCCTTCTTTTTAACATGTAAAATGTTAAAAAGTGCAAGACTGTGTAAGTGTTGTATATTCTGAACCGTAAACGATTTCCAGAACCGGGAATTTCAGCACTGGTCAGCAACGCAACAGAGAATTCCATTCCTTTCGGTACTAGGTATTTTTTTTTTTAATATCAGTGGTGCAGCAGTTTGTGATTGAAGTAGTAATAGTTAGTTCTGAATGATTAAACAAGTTTCAGTGACCAAAAGTAAAAAGATAAAACATTTGTGACAAAGAAATAACCTACTAACGTGAACAAATCACTTTATTCTCAGTCTTACTGTCAATCTTTAACTTTGGAAAGAAAAAAAAAATTGTGTTAAATCATGGAAAATCATAGACTTATTAACTTGAAATAACATTTCTTCTTTTCAGTAACTTGAAAGCAATGATATCGTTATTTAAATAACTCTGGTTGGATTGGACCACCACAGGCACACCAATTGCTGAGAAGCTCAGACCACCCCCCTCACCCCCCGCATGTTTGCCTCACCAGACAGCAGCAAGCTAGAATAACCTTAGCGGGCAATAAAAACTAAATTCTATGCTGTCGATGAAGAGTCCTGAAAGTACCCAAAGAACCAGAATTTGATTTTAAATTCCTGGTTGTTTACTACATCACAAGTACCGGGAATTCCCGATCCTGAAATACTGGGATATCCCGGTTCTGAACCCTATTGTACAGACATATTACTTTTCCATTAAGTCTATTTTATAACTAAATATGTGATTGGGGGTTTCTTTAATTAAGACGTTATATATTGTCTGCAAAACTTTTATATAAATACCAAGAAAAACATACATGTAAGCATTATGAATCAGAATCCTAAAACAGCTAATCGTTCTACTAAATCATACCACAATATTTATAATAATCACATTCCAACACTAATGGGCTAATGGCCTATGATACAGTGAATATAGGCAGTCAAATATATGTCTATGTGGACAAAATTAACCCTTAACTGTTAAGTATAAATATATAATAATTATTATGCTATTAATAATCATCAGAAAATACTATGTACTAATACTGTGCAGACCACATAATGCTACCATTGTGAAAAAACTAAAAATATTGACCAAAGATCCAGTGTTTTTAACATGCTGCTTTTGGTGTGAACTGTCTACCAGTGTATGAACTTTAAACATATGGAGTCAACAGCAGAAATGATTAAATTGCAAAATCTATACCACTGTGCATGCAGTATAGTTACACAAAAGATTACACATTATATTTAATTACAGCATTTATAATGTACAGAAAATGTATTAGATTAATTCACGTACGAATGCATTTTCACCAATAACTTCATAAATATATTTATATGTGGTTCCACTACAAAACCAGGAATGTAATGACGTACTAAGGCACAACTTTTGTATCGTACAAGCAGCAATATCACACCACCTGAATCACTTCACTGGTTGAGGATTGTTCAACTCACTGACCCTGTGTTTGTATTCTCCAGAATCTTTCCCTGACTACCTCTAATGGAGAACTAATGCACACCAGGCACATTAAGGCTAGGCTTCACAAACTATGTTAAAATTTAAAAATTTTATAAATCTATACGAGTTCATTACTATTTATTAAACTAAAACTATTATTATTATTATTATTAAAATGGTAAATTGATGCCTTTAAAACCATAAAATTCTTGTGCAAGTAATATCTAATACAACAAATTCTTCTCTTTCTTCAATTGACATATTTTTTTTTTTACCACGAATTCAACTAAACAATAATGGTCCATTCTAAGGCAGACTGTTGCTGAAATGTCCTCAGACTGATTGGGGGAATTCAACCAACAAAGACACTCTTCAGAGCCACAAGACTTCGCTGCGTTGCAACAAGCATTCACCTCACGAGCTACGCTGCACTTGGACAGCGACGCTGAACTGTGCACTAGTCATTCACTTCACACACGAAGGCACAGGCTAAATGCAGAACTGTCACAAAATTTTCTTCTAGGGTCACCTATCCGCACGTCACCCCAACGAGGTCAGAGTAGACTAACAGGTCCACGACACTGCGACTACTCGCCGAGCCCACTTACATGTTTTTAACCATCGGCTTTCGTAACAGCAAGGAGGTTAGCGATCTATCATTCATTAGCATATTGAACAACAACAATGGTTTGAAAGTTTACCTAAATCCAGTATGATATTAATATGTAGAAGAAGAAACCATTAAAAAAATAAATAAATAAAAAAAAAACCACATTACTAACTTAATACATTAACTGCCTAGCTATTTTCTTTTGCACCATACAAAATTGTATTGCAGTGTATTTTAAAGAAAGCTTTCTCGAACCCATTCAAACATGACCCTATTAGTTTACTTGACTTCACTTACCTGTTAAAAATTTCAGGTAAGATTTTAATACAACATCTAAATGTAAGCTCGGGTTGAAGCGGGTTTGCGATGCGCTCACAGCACGCCGCGGCCCAAGAGGACGGCGAGGGCGGCCGTGAGAAGCGTGCCCGCGACGGACAGCCGGACGGAGGCCACCCCCGCGTGGCAGTCCACGATCCTGCGCGCGCGCATGAAGTCCCCGCCGAGGTACGCCCCGTACGAGCGCTGCTCCGGCGCGACGATCTCCAGCTTCTGGGTGGCATCTTGGAAGATGAGGTCGCTGTACGGCGGCACCGAGTAGAACATGCTGAAACTGAGAGCGCGACGCGGCTGTCGATACGACGCATGCCTTTCCCTGAACCGCCTGTCCGTGTGCCGCGACACTTCCCCGAAATACATACTGCGACATCGCCATTTCGTGGACGTACAAGGAAAACCCTTTTAAGTCCATATAATGAGATTATGAGAAAAAATTGATTTTTAAATATTCACATGGGTTTGTAAAATATTGTAAAAAAATATATACGGTACTGAAACATGTTCAATCAAACATAATAATATACTTGTCATGAAACACATTAAACTGGACTTTCGTCATATGAACATCTCATGGACTTAGGTGGGTTTTCCTTGTACGCCCACGAATTTTACAAAAATCTTTTTCGGCTCAGCGGAAGTACTGTCATGTTATTCCTTTCGGCTCTGCCTACAAACGCAATAAGATTTCGAAATTCATACTTCTGCACATTTGATCAAAAAAAAAAGGGCCATACTTTATCATCACCAAATTTCAACCTTTGCAGGAAGAGTTTTGGTAGTACCAAAAATTGTTTCAAACAATAGTTTTGGATAATATTTAAAAGTATAACAATACTTCAAACAGATTTTATTCTGTGCTTACTAAAAGAGTTGTGGATTTTTTTTTGTCCTTTGACCTCTACTTTTTCTGCCCTTAAGCTAAAAAAAATTAGTATTATCAAAAACCTTCCAAACATTAGTTTTCAGTCAATACTCTTAGGAGGTATATTAACTTTGAAAGAATGTATTATTTGTCACATTAAGAGAATTAAAGTGATTTTTTTTTGTGTGCAAAATATTACATAAATTTGGTTTATATTGTGAATCCAAGAAATTTCATGGAATAATCTTAACTTGGGCATTGTAGTGAATTTTGCATAAAATAATTATGAATAATTAACCTATTGATACCATTACCACAGTCATTTTTATTTACTTAAAAAAAAAATCCATAAGTTACTAAAAATTTTGTGATTCTGTCTCATTAATTAGGTTTTATTACCTCCATAATTATCAGTAGTCGAATGACATGTTTCCTGTCTCCGCACACACACACACGCTTGTAATGAAACACAGGCTACCGATGAGGTGCCTCGATGAAGCGTCTTACCTGAACTCGTCAGGATCTTTGCGCCCGTACAACTGCTGAGCGTACGTGAACAGGTTGATGTACGCGTTCATTTCCGTCAGATTGTACGCGTAGCCTCCTCTCGTGACGATGGCGTTGGCCTTCACCTTGCCCAGGCTGCAGCGCTTGTACTCGTGCACGGTCGCGCGCGTTCCTGAACATCGACGTCGGGAAACACTCGTGCGTTACCCGATAATTTTTTTAATCCAAAATAAAATTCTACAGGATAAAGGAATACAAAAGGATGGTTTATAATGTGAAACAACAACAAAAACTAAGGCGAAACAAAATACACCTTAAAATTCAGGCAATTGACCTGAACCTCCTGCACATAAAGACTCGATTAAAGTTATATCATTCTTGATTCTCATTATACAAGTAACCAACAAAAGTGATACAAATGTTCAATCTTTGCACTTTATTAAACGTGACTACAAACCACAATCAGCTCTTTTTTCAGTTAAACTTTTTTCAATGTGTAACATGACATCTGGTAAAATCTTAGATAGTATTATAGTTTATGATCTTCATAAAAACTTAAGTTCAAGAAAATAGTCAGAAATGTACAAACTTAAAACTCAATTAATTTATCAGGTTCGTTTACATTTAGTGTTGCTTGCAACTAAAGGGTTCAACCCAATCAAAATTTATTGAACTGTTTGAGTTATCATGTGCATTTTAATTTACAGTGTCTACTAGGGGTTTTTGAAGATGTATCGTGAGAGAACTAAGTGAGTTAGCTGCATGCAGTTTGAAAGCAAATTAATTACCGTCTTTTCTCGCATAATCGTCGCAGATTTTATTCTAAAATCAAGTTTTAAAAGTAGGGGTGCGACCATTGTGCGGAAAAATTTTTTTTGTTAGGTAAAGTTATTCTTAAAAAGAAATCCCGTTCATGGAAAGTACGTTAAATTAAAAAAAGGCGGAGTATACAAGAGCACGCCAAACAATCTATATTAATAATTCCTTAAACAAAAACCTTTCTTCAACTTTAAATAGAAAAACCAAAACTCTAACGCGAACGCGTGAACTAACGTGTCGTAGCGTACACACTTGCCACGAAAGAATGCGGGCTATCAAATGTAGTTAACTCGGCACCTGACAGAGAGCGCGCGCATTGGATCCAATCGGCGAGATATCGATATTCGACTACGTGCGCGCGCTCTATACGGGAAGCAACATAACCAAACATGAATGATGCGCTGGCTACCTTTTTGTAAGCGGCACGCCGCGGTAACGCAGACAATCAGATAAAGGAAATACAGTTTAAAAAGTCTTTTAAAGAACATTTAAACGTCAGACAACTTTGTATTTCCGTTAATTAAATAAATAAGTGGTAATGACCGAAATTAAATTTTGGATTATACCTACACCGCGGCGACGCAGACGATCAGATAAAGGAAATAACTTTTAAAAATGTCTTTGTAAGAAAATTTACACGCCAAACAAGTCGTATTTTGCCGTTAATTTATTAAGTATGTGGTAATGAACGAATAAATATTATATTTCTACTTTAAAATACATCTTTTATATGGAAAAGATACCTACACAAAGCATTCTGCATCTACTAGCGGGACCAAAAACATCAAGCGACGTTTACGCGAGAAGTTTTTTTATCCCAATTTTGACAGCCTAAAATATGGTTGCGACGATTACGCGCGTGCGACGCTTCTGTGATAAAACACGGTAAAGTAAAACTTTAGAAGTGTTTTTTTCCCACCAACGGATGGCACATAAGTTGCCGTCTTTATTCGTCTCAGTCAATTGTTTGTGAAATGGCGACAGTTGCACCTCAGAAAAGTTATCAGTTGCCAGTTAGTATGGAAGTGTTATGCCCAAGGCCTTTATTTAAATGTATTGTATAAAAGTGCCAGTCAAATATGCTCTTTCCAAAAAAAAGTGTGTAGGTCAATCAAAACAATTTGTTTTCCCGACCGGTGAAGTGGGTGTGCGTTGACTACCACTCCGTACATCATGTTACTTCGAGGGACGGATGTAACTCATAAGCTATAACCCGGCAACTTAGTAATTGACCTTGGACATTTCCGTTCCGCGCAGCTCCTCCCTCCCTAACTCCCACCCCTCCTTCCCTTCCGAATCGTCTGCAGGTAGGGGAGGGCCACTCCTTTCTCAAGGACAATATTCACTCCTCTTCGTGATGTGACAAAGGTATTCCCACTAACGCAACACCGCATCGTGTAAACCCGACCCGCGGGGCACTATCTAAGGGAGCGACGTACGTAGTCAGCGCACAACTGGCAACTGGTCCCCTCCCCTCCAAACCACTACGCTGGAATCACACGTGACCGCCGCCTGACACTGGGGTCTGCACATGTCGAAAACAAAAGTTTAATAGTTTTTTTATGGACTGATTGTCAAAGCCTAAAAATAATAATAATAATAATATGGCATATAGTTTTGGATTAACCGTATGTAACCTTCATCTTCCAACTCTTAATTTAAAAAAAAAATTCTTAAATCAATAAAAATTAGGTTTTTTCCAAAAACCCTGACAACCTTAGGTTTATGTTGTTTTGGGAAAATCCTAGTTTTTGTTGATTTATGAATGCTATACTAAAAATAAAGAAAGTTAAGACGAAGACGACATACGAACTTTTAAAACAAAAATGTTCACAAAATTTCCGTGTTTTTGGCACATGGGGGTCGGCACGGACTATAAGAGCCGTGGCGAGGGGAAGTTACCGTCGGGGCAGAGCAGCTCGTAGTCGTCGGTGAGCGTGTTGCGGGCCCACCACTCCCGCCGCTTGCCGTCCGTGTTCTCCATCACGGTCGTGTGCTTCACGAACGCCACGTGCCCGCCGCCTTCCACCAGGCACCGGAACGCTCCTGAAACAAAGAGTCCGACCCCACTGACGGATCCCGGAACGGCCAGACACAGTTAAGACACGGGCTTACTGGTCGATTGCTGCCGCCTTAAGGGAGGGAAGAGTGAAACCAAAAGATGCCATCTTGGTTTCAAAATAATATTTGCCACAAAATTTTACTGATATTCAATATTTGGTTTTGTTAAAACAGGGTACCCTGTTTTATCGCATAATCGTTGCACCAACATTTTAGGGCGTTAAAATTTTGATAAAGAAACTCACTATAGTGTACAATATTATCCAACACAAATGTATTATATATATATAGTTCAGAATACCATTATTATCACATGTTTGCATCTATTTGTTTATAATTAAAGAAAAACTTAAATTTTTTTATTTTTGTAGAATTTGTGGATACGAAAATTCTGGAGTGCATGTCAAGCCTGCTACGGGAAGTGACCCGAGGCAAGCTGAGAAGAGGGAGCAGTGACAGAACACTCTTGATACGGAAAACGAGTGCACTTTGAAAAAAAAATACACTGGCCGGCGGCCACGTCCTCCGTTGTTAACTCGTGGAAAACCAAGATGGTTCAATCCCACCCGGAAGGAGAATCAGACTACTGCATCTCCGTGCCCCAGCGCTCAAAGTTTTCTAGTAAAATACGACATTCGAGCTGGGCTTCGACAGCCATGTTACAATTTTTTCTACATTTCGCTGAATGAAAAGTTTTATGAACAAATATTTCGGAATGCGACTCTCTAAGCACTTTTGCACCCTGTGATGGAATCTGACAAAATAAACTTCTAGTGTGGGAACACAACTTAACTTGGAAAGTCTAGCCAGTTTTTATCAGAAAATTCCTGAGAAAGCCTGCAATCTACTTGATAAACATGCCCGACGTTTTACAAACAGCAGGCAACGTGTAGCATGAAACTGCTGCAGAGCACGAAATGCAGTGTCTACGCTGCGGGACGCGAAGACGGCAGGGCGGGGGCAGCTGACCCGTGTAGCCGTAGAAGTCCTCGGAGGCATCGCGCCGGCAGTAGCGGTAGCTGGGGCCGTGGCACAGGTGGCACATGTTCTCGTACGGGATGTCCGTGTTGTACTCGGAGCTGAGCGCGCCGGGCACGCAGGACTTGGTGAAGTACTCGGCCGCGGCGCGGACCGAGTTGCAGCCGTAGCTCCGGATCCAGCCGTTGGAGATGAGGTAGGCCATGGGGATGATCCAGCCGGCGGCTGTGTTGATGCCCGTGTGGCAGGTGTATTTGCCTGCCCACAACAAGCACCGGGCCGGGTCACGGACAACACTACCCCTTTCCACCAACCACTGAGGGAATGTCCTTTATCCACCACCTATGATTAACAGTCTGTAATATTCACAGAACACAGAGGAACCTCTTAATAACGTACCTCGCTTCAAAGTATGTATTTCCACACTCCAACAAGATGTTCCACATTAAGTAACAGTTCAGTATAATAAACTGTCATGAACCAAAACTGTGGATTATTTGAGGAACGTTGTAATGAAATGTCGCTGCACACGTTTGCTTCATTAAAAAAATATCTAAATTAAAAATTTTTTTTCTGGGCTGGATAAAAATAATACATGTGAAACTCATGAGAAGCTTTTCTCAGGACTGTAAATTTAAGCTTATTGACCAGAAAACACTTCCGGAAAGTGTTATATTACATCAAGTTTTTAGGTTAAGTGCAAATCTGTTTACGATTATCAGCAAGAAAACTCATGTTGGAACACTTTAAAAGGATTTCAGCTTACCATTTACGCAAAACTTCAGTGTTGTGATTTTTTTTAAACTTTTTAACACCTCTGAGAACAGAGAGGGAATACGATTAGTGCAAGATGATTATCACTAACTGACATATCTACAGCGATTTGAATTTCTGAAATGTAGGATAGCGTGAATCCCAAGTTGTCGGGTCACGATTAAATAGCATTGCCTAGCATCGTGTGAAAAAAAATTCTGTCGTGAGGAAACTGGGGATGCAATTCAGGTAAACACAACAAGTGTTGCTGCCAGGACTTCTCTGTCGGCTACTGGCGATCCGGGAGCAGTCACCCTTCAGGTAGGTGATCTCCGTGGACGGATCCTCCTCCTTCGCCACGGCCACGACGTAGTACTCCGGGGTCTCCAGGTTGTACACCTCCGAGATGAACGGCACCAGGTCGTACTGCAAGCCCGCCGTGTACACGTCTCCCGCGTCGAACACTGCCACGTCCGCGTCGCTGCGGGCAGGGAACAACAGCGTGGGTGAGCGACGGTTGATGCATTAGACAAATTTAGTTGGAATGAAAAGGATCTAGCAGCATACGAAGAAAGAGTTTTGAATGTACAGAAAGAAGAGGTTATTTGGGCTCAACGCCTTGATGATGCTACAGAAAAAGGCATCCAAATCGAACATGAAAAAGGCAGAGCGGAAGGTACCCACTTGCAAGCTCCTGACTTGATCTAAGCTTCAGGACACACGCCACTGCTAAGCATGGCGTACGTCCAAGAGCTTACATCAAGTCATGCACACCCATTGCACAGATCTTTCAAAGATAATTACAAGCTCCTGCCAATCCCTTCTGTTTTTAATTAATATTAGGCCTGTGCAAAGCTTCGACTAAGCGAATCAATTAAAACTCGTCTTCGCCAGGAAATTTGACACTAACTTTATATGAAGCTTCAGTTGTGATGAAAAAGCTTCATGTCTGATTTGAAGTCAGGCATTTTTTTAAAAATGTTTAAAACATGTGTTGTATACGTTTTGCACAAAAAAAAGTTGGGTTTTTAAAAAAAAAATCAAATGGGCACTCAGGTTTGCTTTTATGAATGCTCAATATTAATATCATGCATAGTTAGTTTAAATTTTTTTATTGAATTGTTTTAAGTATAGGGCCAATTGGTTTAGCACTTAAAACTGAATATTAAATTATTAATGACTGTCAACTATTTTAAAAATTATAATTTAAACCTACAATAAAACTTTTAAGTATAGGGCCAATTGGTTTAGCACTTAAAACTGAATATTAAATTATTAATGACTGTCAAATATTTTAAAAATTATAATTCAAACCAACAATAAAACTTTTGTTTCCTTCAAATTTCATAGGAGTACAAAAAAAAATGTATGCAAAAATATGCAAAATAGTACAGTAAAATTAAAAAAGAGAGAAAGATACGTAGAACAATAAATATTTTTTTTTTGTGATTAGAATTAAGTTTTGATTAAATGCTGCTTAATTCCATGCCTTACTTGCATTTTGGTGCTGTATGGTGCAGTATTAACTTACATTTCGATGTTACACATTATATTACCATGCTTCTAGGTGTTATTTTGGTTTTATCGAAATTCACCATGTAAAAATCTTGTCCCTAATTATCGGGTATTGGGACGTGACTAACATAAATATTTAAAATAGCAATAAAATGATACAGTATGTGTCTCAAATATGCTTTCATGTAAAGTTCTCAAGTTTCATGTGAATGTCATAAAATTATATCCACAATAAAATATCAACTGCACAAATAGAATTATTTTTTCCTGAAACTATTATCCTTATGAATATTACATACGAAAAGTAATAACCTAATAACAAATCATAGAAAAATGTTGAGTGTTGATGCTGCAAAACATTTCTCTATAATTCTAAAAACTGAAGGTGGGTATTGAACTGGTAGTACTATTATAGTATAATTAAAAAATAATCAAGGACATGTATATAAAGTACTTATTTTGTGTCACTATTATCAGTTACCAGTTAGTTAAGCTTGGAGGACAAAAAAAAAAAAAAAAATTGTAGTTCTGATTAATCCACTAAAAAATATTTTTTATTTTTTTTTTGCACTACTCAACTTGACATCAAAATATGCTACTCATGCTCAACTAGGTGAGAGTATAACTTGATTCACTCACCCATTCTTGATGGCTTGCATGCAGTGGATTTGACTGTGTCCTTTATAACATATCATTTCTGGCTTCAGCAACTGAGCTTTAAGAGCAATCTGAAAAATAAAATAAAATAAAATTTAGGCATCTTCATGAAGTTCCAGTGAAAACAATTCAGGGAAACATGCTTTAGTAAACAGTAAACAGGTGAAAATATAAAGAAGATGCAAATGCAAAAGATGATCAAAAAGAATTTGATGTTGATGTATTATTATTATTATTATTATTATTATTATTAAGAATTGTTATAGTAGTAGTGTAGTTATTAATTTTTTTCATCCTACATTTTGAAATAATTCAAAACAGTTTCCAGTGAGAAAATTACTTTTTTTTTTTTGTTGCGACCCATTAAAATGTATTTAAGAATGCAAAATATACATTCCCTGGTGCGTATTTTGATGATTTACAATATGCAATAATTCTTTGTTCATACAATAAAGTTTCAAATTCGTATGATGATATATGGAAACAGCGCACAAAGAAACAGTAGGCACAAACGGCAGTCGGCGTGTGTTAGAAAGAGAGAGAAAGTGCCAAATTACTTCCACACCGCAATCTAAGCGTGGGATGCTACATAGTGATGAGTCAGTTCCCAATTTTCTCTAAAACAAATCTCAAATCCCAAAGAGTACATCGAATATACCCCTCGAATCCGAATCTATGTCTCAAAGATCAAAAATATAATTACGTATACACTAGAAATTAAAAAAAATTCGAACTATGGTGTTGAAACATTCAATCCTTTATATGCACATTTCACAAACTAAGTTTCAAGCATAAATACGTATGTATTGTAATTTTATTTTTATAATACAAGTCAAAAGTACATCAACGCAAGGAAGAGTAACGGGATACGCATGAAGAAAAATTTTTGAACAGAAAACTTCAGGGGGTATAAGTGTTGAATTTTTTAGTTTTCCTTATTTCCTCTATAAAATTTTTTCTTAAAAAAGTTTTCGAATAGTTAATTTTTTGAATACTAAGTATTTGACGGTCCTTGAGGATGCGATTGCGCCGTCCCTAAACAACGCAGTTTAAGCTGCGAGAGGTTGGTGCCGGCACCCGGCGAGACGCGCTCACCCTCATCTTGATGCACTTCTCCATCTCGGGGTCGGAGGTCACGCACAGGGTCATCCGGCCCACGGGGCAGCGACGCACGTCCAGGATCAGGTCCAGCGAGGCCCCCAGGTAGCCGGAGAACGTCTGGCGGCCCTCGTCCAGGGACAGGAGCCCCGTGGCCACGTCCTGGGAAGCGGCCACGCCAAGGGTTTGCATTTCCGAGTGCCGTGAAGCCTTTGCACATCAGCTCAGTGTAGATAACATACTGATGGCCCTGATGAAAATATCCCGAGCTTACTTCCACTTGTGTCGGTGAACAGCAGAGATGCTCAAGTCACCATGTTTCATCGCACAGTCGTCGCACGCACATAAGTCGCATCGTTATTTTAGTATGTAAAAATTTGGAGAAAACAAAATCTCGCATAAACGTTGCATGATGTTTTTGGTCCCGCTGTTAAGATTCCCAGCGCTTTGTGTAGGTAGTTTTTCCGTATGAAACAATGTATTTTTAAGTCGAAATCGAATATTTATTCGGATATTCCAGCTTACTTAATTTAAACAACAGAAATACGTAGTTTGTGTAAAATTTTCTTTCGAAAGACGTTTTCAAACATTATAACCTTTATCTGTTCGTCTTCGTCGTCGCTGTGTACAATTTATAAAAAGTCTTTGAAATAAAATTTACACATCAAGACAACTTTAAAATACATCATCAAAGGGTATAAAAAAATAGCAGACTTCTTCTTTGTCTTTTTGATAGGTAGTGTGGGAACTGTAGTGACAGTAAAAAAAAAAAAAAAAAAAAAAAAAAAAATCGGGGGGGGGGGGGGGGGGGGGAGAGTGGGTCGACCCACACCCTCCCGTAGTAAACAGAGAAAGAAGAACAAAGGATCGACACCAGTGATGTATTTCTAAAGCGACAAATAAGCTGAGCCAGGAACACAAAAACTTTCGCTCGTATAGTATATCCGTGGATCTCTCATTCGAGGGCGACCCCTTCAGGTCGATTTATCTGCCCCCCAAATTTAAAGGTGCAACGCACACGCAGGGACGGAACCCTTCCGCAGGGAAGTACGGCTAACAGTTCCGCCAACAGCGCTAGCTAAAATCCGAGTGCCCTGTTCCGGACGGCCACGAGCCGGGCCAACGCACCTGGACCAGCAGGTTGTGCCTGAGGCCGTACTTGGGGGACGACTCGAACAGCCGGAAGGACTCGTACGTTGGGGGGTTCTGCGGCGAGTTGGGCTGAGCGTACGACTGTTCGCTGCCGTTGTACGGGCTGTAAGGGTCGCGCGGCCTGGGGGACGTCCTGAAGTTGGGGAAGGTGGCCTGGCCGTACAGCTGGACTGCTTTCTGAAACAGGAACAAACATCGAAGATGTAGGACCTAAAATATTTCTTAGTACTTATTTCATCAAAATAGTCTCGTTTTGACTAACGCAGTCATGATGCTCATATACAACAAAATCATTAGTAATAACAATAATCATGTCTAGAACAGAAATACTCTGAAAAATGTATCTGCAATTTTTGTGTCTTTGAAAAATGTAACGACATCATTTATGTGAAAACATGTTACTAACTACAAGAGATGAAAGATCAAACAATGTAACATTAATTTTGTTCCTATTTAGTTTTTAGTCATAATTTTTGGTTCAAAATTATACTTAAATAAATTACATCCAATGTGTTTACCATAGTAAAATACGTATTAAATCTTTGTAGTTTGAGTTAAGATTTGTTAGAATGCTTATTGTTTTCATATTTTTAGTCACATTTTGGTACCAAATGATGTATTAACGTGCATTTGGTGTTACCGTATATGGTGTATTGACACGCTTTTCGGTGTTTTTTTCTTCGGTTTTATCGTAGTTCACTTTATAATATTGTCTCTATTAATGAGATATTTTAATATTGTCTCCTAAACTGGTTACAAGTTCTGTGAAAAGTTTTAATTAATACAAAATTGATACAAGTGTAAGGTGAGCTAATTATTAACAAGTTTAAAAAAAAAAAAAAAAGAACCATTTAAGTTTGTACAGTAACATTTGGAATGAGAATTTCGGAAAGACATTTTCCTGTTGTTAATCATCAAAAGCATCATCCAATAAGATTAAATTTTTTTTGTTAGTAAGATGTCGTAATTGAAAGGCACCAACTTGGTTTCCAACTGCTTTGGTCAACAACTATTTTATATCATATATCATTTAATATTAAAAATTTGTGCTCTCCTGAGCATAACACGTAACTTTATGGACTGCTTTGCTATTAATAATGCCTTATTATTTTTTTTACCTTTCAGTTAGTCTTACGTTTTGTCCACTGTGTATCTGCATTTGCACTGTGCCTATCTTTAAAGTTAACTTGCTCAATTGTTGACAGGCAGGTTAAAAATAAATAAATAAATAAATAAATAAATAGTGTCTGACTGCTACAAATACATAGTATCTCCAGTGAAATGGTATTCAGCACTGAATTATTATTATTTTTTTTTTCAGAATAACTACATCTGTTATAGTACTGTAGATAGTCGACACTAATTTAAGGTATTAAAAAAAGCAATAGTAATACAGTAGAATCCCGCCGATGCGACCCCCCTCTGATGCATCCATTCCGTTTATACGACCGTTTTTTGAGAAACCGTGAAAAATTTGAGCAGAGAAAGTCGAAAATTTGAGTAAAATCGTCTGAAAAACAAGTCTGTTACACTTTGTTGGGCGCTGTGTGTTCACATTTATCTTGGTGAGCGCTGTACTGTAAGCAGGCAGGCATACAAAAGACTGCTAAAAATAGATACCACCCCTCTAGAATGTCCACGCTAGCCAATACCAGTAATCTGCACGCATCACCTGATAGCATCTACGCGTGCGTCTATTGCCGTCCCGGTCCCGTGCCTTTGTCTTGCGACTGGTTAGTGTGATCTTGCCAGCTGCATCTCAGGTGTCACTGGCCACACAAAGCTGTGTTCACTGTGTTAACAACGTCGCCAGGTGTTTGGTTCTCGGCTATTTTTCTATACCATCGCTGACTTCGCACATGCGCAGATAAACAAAAAAAAAAGTGTGGAATTATGCTATACACCTCGGACTCGCATACCCCGAATAATGGGTTCCGAGAAATACTCACGCTAATTAAATTCACGTCACGCGAGTTCGGCTATGCTAGCCGGGTGGTGGTTATTTTCGTTCAAAACATGGTGAAGGAACTTGTGTGGATCAGGTAGAAAACATTCGGCTATAAACGAAAGATATAAGAACAATGCTATCCTGAAATGCTGTGACATGTTTTTGGAGTAGATAATCACAGCGACAGACCGACAGGATGCGCTCGCGCCCTTGCCGTCAGCGATGTTTATCTTGACAGCTCAAGCAATTATCTTTTCCTCGTCCCTTCACAGCGTAAAAAAAAAGAAGAAAAAACACGTTCAAATGCAGATGGAAAAGTAACTGTGCAGTAAAATAAATATATTTACGGCCCTGCTAAATTTTTCTATTCAATACAATTCTAGGTATTAGTGATTTTTCAGCAGAAACTGCTGTGTGACTAATAAACAAATTGAATCATAATAACTTATAAAGTATTTATTAACGGCGAAGGACAGTTGTATAAGCCCATAAAAATATTTATTTTACAGAGAATGGACTGTACAACCTGGCTTTTGCCGCAAGTGGTGTGGGAGGGGAGGATGATGCTGACAGTTTCTCACGTAGAAGGTTGAAATAAGGGAGGGAATGTGTTGAAATGTTAGTTGTTAAAAAAAAAGGGGGGGGGGGTGTTCTTAGATGGTTTTGTGGCTCTGGGAGGGATGAGCCTTGAAGAATTAGCAGCAGGGGATGGGAGAGGTAAGCGTCACGTCATGTATGATAAGCCGCCGCTACCGCCAGCCTGGCCGGATGAGTTTCTTACGCTCTCGCAGAAGCTACCACAGCGGCTTTTCGTGCGGACGGGTAAGATAACATGACAGCTGAGACAGCTTTTTGTGCGATAGTGGACGCGCCGAGCTCGGCTAGACACTGCCCGAGCGGCATTCACGTGCATGTATCCGACGATGTGATGCGGTGACACCCCAAATTCTCTATTGCGATCATTCTGTTTATAAGACCGTTTTTCCGGAAACCGTGAGGGGTCGCATCAGCGGGATTCTACTGTATATGTATAAAATTGTTATGATTAAAGACAGTATAAGACATAAATTTTTTTCTTTTAACAAAGCCGGGTAGAATCAGCCTGGCAGTGTTACTCCGTGCTGCAGTATAAGCATGAGGCAGACTACGGTCCGGGCCGAGTGACTGGGACCGACCTCCAGGAACCGCTGGTAGCGCCGCCTGTCCTCCACCGTCATGGCTGACGAGGTGACGATGGCGTGCGGTGGCACGGCCCCCCAGTTGCAGTTGAAGTAGTCCTCCACCGGCCGCCGGGTCCCGTCGCGACAGAGCAGCTCAAAGTCCGCGCTGGTCACCCCACCTGGGCAACGCCACGCGGAACCCACTCATTATAGTCGCAGAAAATAGGCAGAGCTCACAGGAGTCACAGACTATAGGTAGAGCTCATAGGAGTCACAGACAATAGGTACAGTTCATAAGTCGTAGACTATAGGTAGAGACAGGTGTTTTTCGCGATGCGCAAAATCGCGAAATATTAACGAAATTAATATACATAAACTTAAAAATGCAAAATTATCAATTATTTAGAGGAATCACGAAAAAAATTACGAAAAACACACTGAAAATAGCTAATTGTCCGTATTTTGATGACTCGATAACAGCAGTCGATTATAATCAATTGTTAATGACTTTCAATAGTCTAGGAAGTCGTATTCGTGTCGCACTATCGCCTCGCCAGTCGCCACTCGCCATAGTTTGTTAAAATGGCATGGATGTAATCATACGTTTTTTTCTCTGTTTCTTTCGTAAAACGTTGATTTTAAAATGGTTGTGACAGTTTTTGACAGGGTGGCGGAGTTTGCGAGCGAAGGATTTAATGTCTTTGACAAAGTGCAAAAAATTCTCGTGTGCAAGTACTGCAACGTTAGAATAGTGTGGCAACGGAACGACACGTGCTTGAAACACATAAAAAACAGTGCCTCGCATAACAAAAACAAGGAAAGTCAACAATCCGGTGCAAAAAGGCAAAATTCACTGGAATCAGACTTGTTGACGGCAAAAAAAGCAAAATTTTACAAGAATAAGTTCATTATGTCAACAACTCAAGCTTTTATCGAAGCGAACATACTGATTGAAAAACTCGATGACCCGAAACTTCGTCAATGGATGCACAAGTACATTGCCGGTAGGTGCTAAAGCATACGATATTTTAACAGTTTTGTGCATTCTTAAGCAGATAAACAGAATGTTACGATAATAAATTTTGTTAGGCCTACCTACTCTTGAAATATTCATATAGCTGCGAGTCATGTTTTTTACAGCACTTATTGGAAAAAGTTGATATAACCTAGCCACAGGTAAAAATAGACGTAACTTATTTGTTTTTTGGTTAGGACGTGAGCTTTTTTTTGTCAGTAATTTTTTTAAAACAGTTTCCAGTACTGTGCTTTGTAACATGTTTAGGCCTAGTAAATACAATATGCATTTTTTAAAACCTGAACAACGCAGACAAACTGTGTAGTTCTACTCTTAAATGACATATTAAACAAATTCACATTGAACTTATATTTATAAACCTCATATTGCAGTTTTAAAATCAACTAAATTTTTGACGAAACTACTGATAAAATAGCGAAAAATATACTGAAATCATCTCGTAAAAAGTAACGAAATTGTGCAAATTTTTTCACCGAAAACACCTGTCTTTAGTAGTTAGAGCTCACAAGTGTCAGAGACTATAGGTAGAGCTCAAAGGAGTCACAGACTATAGGTACAGTTCATAAGTCTTAGACTATAGGTAGAGCCCACAAGTGTCACAGACTATAGGTAGAGCTCATAGGAGTCACAGACTATAGGTACAGTTCATAAGTCTTAGACTATAGGTAGGGCCAATGAAAAATGGTAAATAAAAAAGGCCCTTTTCGGTGAATAAAAAGAGTTATTTCGGAGCAAAATTTCGGTGAAAAAAAAAATTGTTTAGTTAGAAAAAATAACTATTTCGTCATTATAATTTTATACACATGTATATGTTTGATGGAATAATTGCTTTATTTGGTCAAATTTTATCAAAAACATTGTTTTGAAGTACATGCACATCTAAAATTTAGCACGCTGCATTTGTAATTAAAATTCTCAAGATTACATACAAAAAAAATCGGAAACTGATCAGAAACGTTAGTGTCTCAAGTCCATTTTGACTATCTCTGAAAATCAGCTATTATATATTTCCTGCAAACTAGTCCCCACCAAAACACTGTACTTATTCAACATTACAGAGTATTGTTTTTTTTATTTGTTTACGTTTTTCACCGCCTCAACTGCGTGTGCGGCATTTGTTCATGTATATGTTGGCACTCTTGGCCGGCATTTATTTTCGTGCATTGCCGTGACAACTACGAAAATAAATAGTCGCCTCGGCTAGGACGCCCATATACAACAATTAGCATTTTGACAGTTATGATTTAATTGGCTAATATGGAAGTGACGCTATTTTTCTGGACTGCGTTTGGACGATTCAGAGAAAGGAACAAAGATTGAGTTAAGGCCTATCGACGATTGCGTCACCAGACGCATTTGCGGTCGGCAAAATAATGTAATTTTTGCCGTTTTATGGCCTATTACGTCTCGTAGGAACGTATGCGACGACGGAGACTGAGTAGGCGTACGTCTGGATGTAATAATTTTCATTCGTGAAATATATGGTTCTAGAGTAACTTGACGCTTAGTTCCAGTGCGATGCTCGAAATTTACAGTGTTTTTCACACGTGTATTTTATTTTCCAATCGACTTGCACATTACAGAACTTGCACATCATGATGCCTTTTTCTTTACTGAACACGTAAAATCCTTTGTCGTCATATTCTTTAGCTCTTTCGAAAACACAACTTTCGGCATTTTATATGTTTATCCAGTGACCATGGTAATATGACCAAAATAACACAAAAACTTTAACGGAAAACGATCATAGATGCGGAAGAGAGACATATTGCATCCACTCGGAAATAAAGAACTTAAACTCGACAGACACACACTCGTGAAAACAAAATCATAGAACATTTCGACACTCGTAACTACCAACGCCATCTGTGATTTGTCCACCAGTAGCTAAGTGATAATGTTTATTGCTACACTCTACTCTATGGGTGCTAGAGAAAAAGAAAAGCAAAGATGGCGTCTCACATATAACCACTTGGAATAATAAACGTTTTGTGCAGGTTCCAGAATGTTTCAACGTGATTTTTCGCGATAAAAAATGTTAATTTCGCGCGAATATCGCGATTTCGTCATATTTCGTGAAAAACTACGGATTTCGCGCATCACAGCAAATTTCGTTAAAACGAAATGCAGTATATTAACGTCTTATCACTACCAAGTAAGGTTATTTGTATTACACTTCATGTGCAAGTGATTTTTTTTAAATTTCGCGATTTCGTCATTAACGAAATTTGACTACCCCTAACTATAGGTAGAGCCCACAAGTGTCACAGACTATAGGTAGAGCTCATAGGAGTCACAGACTATAGGTAGAGCTCATAGGAGTCACAGACTATAGGTACAGTTCATAAGTCGTAGACTATAGGTAGAGCCCACAAGTGTCACAGACTATAGGTAGAGCTCATAGGAGTCACAGACTATAGGTACAGTTCATAAGTCTTAGACTATAGGTAGAGCCCACAAGTGTCACAGACTATAGGTAGAGCTCATAGGAGTCACAGACTATAGGTACAGTTCATAAGTCTTAGACTATAGGTAGAGCCCACAAGTGTCACAGACTATAGGTAGAGCTCATAGGAGTCACAGACTATAGGTACAGTTCATAAGTCGTAGACTATAGGTAGAGCTCACAAGTGTCAGAGACTATAGGTAGAGCTCACAAGTGTCATAGACTATAGGTAGAGCTCATAGGAGTCACAGACTATAGGTACAGTTCATAAGTCGTAGACTATAGGTAGAGCTTATACAAGTCAACACACTATAGACAAGACTTACAGGCAGAGCTCGTAAGAATCGGACAACAGGTAAAACTCACACGAGTTACACACTACACATAGAGCTGGGTGCAGTCAGGCCGATGTGGGGCCAGTAACAGGTAGTTTCGCAGAGATGATGTGTAGTCGCTGAGAGACCAGCGGGCCACGAGCCTCACCTGGTCATGCGGCGGGCACTAGCGACCGAGGTCCTATGTTCCGAGTCTCTGCCAGAGCAGCGAGCACCCAGCGACCCGTCCGTGCACAGGGCAGAAAGTTTGAAGCGAACGAAAGGCATTACTTAAAGGTCGAGGGCGAGAATCATGAACTCGCAGCCCAATCCAATCCCGACTCCTGGCCTAACCTTTCCCTTCCAGTGGGAGCACCGGTGGTGTCAGAAAAATCAGGATGTCCCCCCAGAGAATAGTCCCTCGCAACGTTGAGCGCTGGTACGTACTGAAGTCGACGCTGGTGGCCGTCATCTCCTGGACGGTGGTGTGCTTGAGGAACGCCACGTCGCCCGCCTCCAGCAGGCAGCGGAAGGCCCCCTCGAAGCCGGCGTACGGGTCCGCCTGCGTGCAGCGGCCGCCCGGGATCTTCCCGATGCACAGCTTGCACAGCTTGTCCGAGTTGTCGCCTGCGACAGGGAAACAGACGTCGTCGGTGCCGGTTCCCCTCGTGTATGGTGTTCACACAGTTCGAATCGTAAAACCATCCCCCAAGCCCGAGGGCTGAACACCAGGACAAGGCATCGGTTGCCCCTGAGGCCCGGCCCGGAGCACCAGGAGGCTGCCTGCTGCCTGCTGCCTGCAGGTTTCGAGGTAATTTTATATTTTGAAGAGACACTGTGTAGCTTTGTCGCAAGTAATTAATTCATGTACGGCCACTTACTGAAATTTAATGCGTTTGAGAAAAGGTTGGAAGTTAAAATTAAATTTGTGGGGAGGTCAGATTTTGCAATTCGGCGGGAGTTTTGCTTGACATAATAGCCGAGCAGTTGTCTCTACTTGAACTGCAAGGACTTGCAGAAGGCCAGTGTGAAATCAGCCACGAACAGTAAAGACCTGGTTTTACATTGCTTTACATCTTGTGAAGGGATTTTTGTGCGCTTCGGTTACTGTGATGTGTTAGTTCATCTCCGCCCTTGTCCGCGGCTAGCCGTGTCCCCCTCAGTGGCTCAAATGTATTTCATTGGACACAATGTTCTGTGTGTTTGGAAGGAATTTTTTTAAGTGTATTAAATTTGAAGAACTGTTTTTAAGAATATTTTTCTTTTCTACTTGCCATAATTTTTTCATGTGGATTATAAATTCAATGATATTTAGAAAAATTTTCATCCAACTTTCTGCAGTGTCCAACGTAAAATTCATACGAGTGTTTTCATGACATCGTAATCATATCAGATTGCCTTGGCCAATATAAAATGGTATGTTACAAAGTTATGTCTCAATTTTTCCCTACTACCGGATGCCAGTTAAATTACTTACAATCCATACGAGATCTCTCATTCAAAAACTTTCATCAAATAAAATAAGCCATATGAAAAGTCAAGTCTAATTGTTATGGTAGCATCAAAGTCATATAGCCAAGTCTTCAAACACACATATTGTACTAAATCAAGTTAACAGGGTTGGTACAGTTAGATGTTTGATTTAGTTTATTGTATCCATCCATAATTAGGTTAGGTTTGCACAAAGATATTGGACAAGTCATGTTAAAAAACTACAGTAATAAACAAAATATCAATACAAACAGATATTACTTATAGTTTTACATTTTCTGAAACCACCGCTGGTTTAATAGAGAGTATGGCCAGTCGATAATCTCTACACTTCTACATTAGGCACAGAACAAAATTTACAATTACGTTTTTGTGTTCTGATATTGATTATGACTGAGGACAAGCTTATACTGTGATTTGCAATAAAACAAAAGTACCACCACAAAGCATTTCAATACAACATGTAACACTGATCGATATGCTAGTTAACACACCATTTAGCACCAAAATGCAACTTAAAACATGAACTCAACCTGCAATTTGACAAAACTTTACTCATATCTATTTGACAAATTTTATCTTTCATTCTGGTAAATATATTGATTGAAATTTATTCATCATGAATTTTGCACCAAAACGTAAGAGCTAAATGGATAGGAAATATTAATATTATGTTGTTTGATCTTACATCTCAACAAGTTTTTACATTTATGACATGAGCCATTTTTTGAAACACTTAAAAATTTGCCAATTTGTTTTTATTTATTATTTTTTGGAGTAGTTCTGTTCTGGACACGCTCATTAATAATGATTTTATTGTAAAAGTGCCTCATGTGTCAGTAAAAATGAGACCATTTTAGTGGGAAATGTATCTTAGTTTCATATTTGTTGATTAATGCCCTATTTTTATGAACAGACAATGTATAAAAAAAACAAAAACAATAACACCGAAATCTCCTGTTTTGAAAACAAAATTGACCTACCAATAAAAACAAAATCTTGTCTCTAATTATAACACAAATATTCATTCACAGGATAAAAAAAAAGCAAATTATGTTGTGTTACATTAGCTCTTTACAGATCTGCAGGTCAACTCGAGAAGCACATTCACGATGAATGTCGAGGCAGCTTGTCATGAAGCTATGGAGCTGATAGCCGACACCCAACACTCACCTAGAGGATTGTACTTGTCTATCAGGGAGTTGACGGCACAACTTTCAGCGAAGAAGTTTATGGTCGACTTCACGTGATTGTTGCAATCTTTCACCTCCATGGCGCCATCTTTCATCAGCTGCAGGGGGAAGAAAAAAAAAAAGTTAAGCACGAAATTTACCAAAAAAAAAATATACTGCCAATTCATCTACATATTTATTTATTGTCACACGTTAACTAAGGTGTAAAGTCAACCATTCAAAAGAGATTAGCTAGAAAACATTTTTACCTACATTTAGATTTCCCAGAACCAAAAATAAAAAATACTGTCAATTCATTTACATATTTATTTATTGTCACATGTTAACTAAGGTATAAAGTCAACCATTCAAAAGAGATTAACCAGAAAACATTTTTACCTAATTTTAGATTTACCAGAAATGATTTTTAAACTGCCAACTCATTAGTACCGTACTCATTTCACTGTGATCCTCACAACCAGTGCCGTATCCGGGATTCTGTGAAGGAGAGGGTCCAGCATTGCCGACAGATCATTTTTTTATGACTGAGTGTTTTAGTAATTTAATTTTAAAAGAACATTAATTATCATAAGTATATTATACAATGTTTTATACACAGAAATTTAAGAAATGATTTTTCTTGAAAAAAGAAAACAGAACATAGGTATTATATTAAGGTTGTTATTTGATTATTTTTAATATTTGGTTCTCAAGGCAAATATATGATGATTTTGTTAAAGCAAATAATAAATAAAAGTATTAACGTTAATAAATACGTAAAACACACACTCCAGGTTTGCATTAAAGACATGCTTATGTTAAAACCTGTGCAAGTCGGCATTGAGTGTAGACAACGTGGAAACATAATTCCTGCAGCTTCTGTGTACGAGGCAAGTCAAGCCAATAGTGGAGAGGAAATACGTATTGTATTCCACTAATGAGAACAATATCCTCCCAAAACAATCTCTCTGTAACATCACGTAGCTAAACTGCTGTAATTTTCTTATTGAATCCTGGGAGGGAGGGGTCCGGACCCACAGGACTCCACCTGGCTAATATGTTCCTGTCGCAACTTGGACAAACTTTCGAGACTTGAAGCAATCAGATAAAGACAGTTACTTACCGTATGGACAGGGATGACCCAGCCTGCCAAGGTCCCCACGCCGGAGAAGCACGCTTTCTTCCCGCGCAAATCCCTCAACGAGTGTATGTTGCTGACGTTGGCAGATTTCCTGAGCACGGCGACCGAGTAGTAATACCTCTGGTTATCTGAAACAGTACAAACGTAATTCTTTAAAATCAACAAACACTAGTAAAAATTTCAGGCGACCCTTTACAGTCATCCAGAAACAATTATTTAAGGTGAATGGTAGCATTCTCAATTTCCCAATTACGACAAAGATAGGTCCCTCAATCATTAAAAGCTACTTTTCTTCTTTGAAGGTATGTTAAGAGGGATTAGGTACATAATAACTGCCAGAGACATAAAATATTTGCGATAACATTTGGAGACAGTATGGAAAGCTAATGTTTGTTTGCTTGAACGTCCCTGGTCACTGGATCACTGGCTATTCGATGCATCCTGAAGCAAACACCTGCGTAAACATCAGATCAAATTACGTACGACAGAGACGAGGTGAGATGTGGCAGCAACCAATGACGATGATTAGAAACCGGAATAAACTCGATACAATGAAATATATACTAAGATCCGTGGACAGTTCATTGCCTGCTACGGAGTACAGTATGATTGGGTCATATGATTCTTGCAATGCAGTGATCAGTTTCTTGTCCTTCAGGACATGTTGAATTACCCATGACCCAAAGAGAACATTGTCTAAATGTAAATGGTCCACATTCTAACGTGGCTTCAAAAAAATAACGCGAAAGTTGCAGGTGTCTTGTGACGATGCATGCGACTGCATTAGAAATGATGTAACCTCAGACCTTAGGCTACACACGGCTGCCACTTTTAAATCTTAAATCTTTGGTGATTGATATGGTAGCAAATTTTTTTAGAAAAGAAAAAATAACAGTAATTAATTATCAAAGAAGGAATTACATAAACATGAACATTGATACATCTCGACAATTTCTTGCCACAATGTTATTGATTATTATAAACAATTCTCCTAGTCCTGCTCTACTCTCAATGGCTGCTGCACCATGCGTCATGCACACGACCATCCTACGTGCTATTGTGAGGCGGTAGGTTGGAAAACGAGGCAGTCGAAGTCTGTGCACACGACACTACTGTTGAGCGCTACCGCCCGTCGAAGCCCAGACGAGCCAGGGACGCCCTACCGTTGTACAGCTCCTGCATGATGGGCACCAGGCTGTGGTACCGTCCTCCCACGAACACTTCCCCCGCGTCGAGGCTCGTCACGTGCGCGATCTCGTTGTCCAGGTGCGTCATGCACTCTTCCTTGCTGGCGGCCTGCCCCCAACACACAGACATCACGTCTCGGTCAACACCAGCTGCACCAGCTTCACAGACTTCCGTACCCAGCTTACGATCTAAACCACTTCTGGCCACGATTTCACGAGCGCACACATTTACACAAGTGAAATCAACTTACAATACAAGTACATGTTGTGTTTTTTTTTCTCACAATTTCTTTCAAAATTCATTACAATATTAATTAATCGCTAGTTAACCGTATCAGAGTTATTTAATTTGACTGAATATGTATGCGTATAAGACTGGTATTTTAAAGAAAGAAGAGAAATATGAAGTTTTCAATATCTGCTCCTATGGAAAAATATGAAAAGGATCGAGCTTAAAATCTCATCGACATTAGCGACAATAAGTGGTGATGACATGCTCAAGAATGGAGCAACGACAGAATGATTGGTGGAGGAATGGGAGCACCTGAGAAAAACCCACCAGTTAACGACACTGTCTGTAATTTAATAAAGCATGTAAGAAATATTTTACTTTGGAAAGAAAAATCTGGCATGAGAATTTTGGAAATATTTTTTTCTTGTTTATTTCGTCAAGAGCAACATCTGAAGATATGTAACTGAAAGATTAAATCTTGGTTTCTAAAGTATTTGTCAACTATTTTTAATAACATTTAAGTAATGCTAGAAATTTTGGATCTGTTTGAGCATAGCACATAATTTAAAGGAATGCCTTGTTATTAATAGTGACAACTGCTACAAATAGTTTCTCCTGTGAAATAATATTTGATATAAATTGTAAATTTAACCCAGCTAAATACTCCTCTTAAATTAAATTAATTAGTAAATTGTAGACAAAGGGTAAAAAAAAAGGAAGTAAATAAATTTATCATTTAAAAAAAATAATTCCTGTTCCATGGGAAAAATCTCTGACTGTACTGTGAATCATCATCCTGTAAGAAATACCCATTCTATGGAAAATCATTTTCCTGTGGGGAAGTAGCTACCCTTTCTGTGGTTAAGTCCCAGTCAGAAGTGCTGGTCTTCAGTTCTTAGATGTTACAACTTTCCTGGTTCAACATGAGTGTCAGAAAGTGAAATGTTGTATGGCTTTCATTTGAACATGCTGAGAACCAAAATAACTATTAAAAAAAGCTGGTTTGAACAAAAAAAAAATGGTTGGGTTTTAAAAAAAAATGTTCCCCCCCCCCCCCTAACCCTGGTTGAAACCTTTTTCAGCTACAGCGAAACAATAGTCACCGATCAATAAATATGCCGGGCATTTCTGAAGGTGATTCAGTTTAAGAAGTAGTTGAAACTTCACCTGCAGACACTGCAGTCGCATCTCAGCGGATCCGAACAGGGCAAAATCCCTCTCGATGGCTTGGGAGAAGTTGCCGCACTTCCACTGCTCCTCCCGGCCGATCGTGCACCACACCACAGACTCCGACTGCTGGAGCACGGACATCTGGCCTGCGAACAAGACCAGCGGTGCACTTGCACGGCCGTTACCGTTAATCACCGATTAAGCTGAAAAGTGTGTTTCTTGAAGTGAAACTTATTTGAGCACGATGAGAGTAAAATTTCAAGGATGAATTTTAACGTAACATTTTCGTGAAAAAATTGTTGCGAAAAGGGCAGAGCTACTATTTTAACCAGTTGGAGTAATGTAGTCTCGTTGCCACGTAGACTTGTGTTCAGGAAACTTTGTAGTCCTGTAGCCTCGCAGACACCTAGCCTTGTGTGTTTTTTTTTGGAACCTTCGTAGTCCTGTATCCTCACAGTCTCGTTACCTTGTAGACACGTAGTCGCGTAGTCATGTTGCCTTGGAGCCATGTAGACTTGTAGCTATGTAACCAAGTAGCCTTGTAATCTTATAAAAAGGTACTTGGCCAAACAGATATAAAGAGAGGACTATGTCATAAACATTGCAGGGCTTGTTTTCGTTCCTTTTGTGCAAAAAATTTGCCCCTGCCAAAAAAAAAAAAAAAAAAACAGTGTGTGATAGATGAACGAAAGAATAAGGCAGAAAGTGTGTGCATATGCTTGTTTTAGAAAATATATACAGGTATCCTATAGTCAGTTGTGAATGCCTTGAATTTTATATTTGCTATCAGCGTACTTGCATTCCTTTTTGTTCAACCAGAAGCGTAGAGTGCAATGTTGAGACAGTCTCTTAATATCCTGTATATATAGCGCTACCTGTTATGAATTTCGTATTTCGTTCAGAGATTTGGTGTGTTCCAAATGGGAGAATTGTTGGAAGGGTTAAGTTAACTATAGTAAAAATACTTTAAATTAATGTAACTGATTATGTAATGTAAGCTAAATTAAAAATATTAAACGGCACTATTCGAGACAAACAGTACTCAAAACTATGTGTTTTAAGACTATTTATTTTTTCAGATGAACACCTAGGTACTCTTAAAAAGAGTGTGATATTGTGAGAATGGTTGGTTGGGAATGTAATCTATAAACGCATAATCAAATTTAGAAATTTTTTTTTCCCGAGTATATAGAGGAACGTCTGTAGTGTTTAAAATTCGGAATTTTATGTTTTTAATCACGGAAAAGCGATGAATTTAGAAATTTACCAATGTAGCTAACCTACCCAATAGTGCACAATATTTTAGAGCATTTTATGCCGTTAACTTAACACAAACCATTCTCACGATATTACAGCCACTCGTTAAACGGTAAACTATTGGTAAACTACTTGTAATACAATGGCCTCTTAAAAAATTATTCGAAAACATTTCGGGAATTTAAAATTTTTTGGGAATATTGTTTTTACAGAAAAAAATAGTCTCCTACAGAACCATCCGAATATTATAATTAAGCCGAGTCAGTTTGTAAACTGCACTGCTGCACTTAAAATTTATGTTGGTTATGCAAATAGATAATGAGATCACTTACCACGACATAACGAATAACATAATTGTACCAAAAACAGTTTATGATAACTTAATAAAGACATTTTTAAAACACGGTTAACTGTAACCAAACTTTAATAGTAATCAAGAGAATACAACACCGCTTAATCAATGTAAATCCAACTATGAATCACCAACCACTCCCATGTTTAATAATAAAAATTGAAAACAGAAAAACAACCAACCGACGCCCTGACAGGGCTGACAACGAATGACAATAAAAAGTTGACATTGACCCTCAAAACAGAAAATATTGAGGAATCATGTTCGGTTCGTTCGAATGTTTCAGTGATATGATGTATTTGCTAGACCTGTTAAGTTAGGGGGAAAAGTACTCAAAATATATCAAACTATTTGGTAAATTTTTAAGTAAAAATGCCTAGGACATGAAGTTCTTTAGGTGTATACGCAAATATTTTGTAAGTCTTATGAAAACGTACATCGCACTTATTAAAGCCCAACCATAGTTTACTAATTATAATAATTTTAGGAAAAAATGGATACAACATTGCAAGCAAACTAATAATTTAAATTTACAACTTAAATATTTTTCTTCTTAACTTTAACTTTTAGTATCCTCTTTGTAATCGGACTTCCTCGCAGTGGAAAGGGATCCTGCCTGCAGTTCACTCTTCTCACCCCTTGACGTGTCCCGGTACCGGGGCTGGTGCTGGAGAGGCTGTATTCTGGGCTGGATGCCGCGGCGTCCACAGGTCCAGAGTAGTATCCCTGATGTTCTTGGCCACACACCTTGTTCCCCTTAGGGTGTTTCTTGCCAGCCCTCTTGCTGGGCAGGAGGAGGGGAGGGTAGTGCAGAAACAGGTCGAGAGGGGCGAAGAGGGGGGAGGGGTGGGAGCTCTAGAGCGAGCACCCGAGGGCCGCTCCAGAGGAAGGAGGGAGGAAAGAGAGTCTAGAGCGAGCACCCGAGGGCCGCTCCAGAGGAAGGAGGGAGGAAAGAGAGTCTAGAGCGAGCACCCGAGGGCCGCTCCAGAGGAAGGAGGGAGGAAAGAGAGTCTAGAGCGAGCACCCGAGGGCCGCTCCAGAGGAAGGAGGGAGGAAAGAGAGTCTATAGCGAGCACCCGAGGGCCGCTCCAGAGGAAGGAGGGAGGAAAGAGAGTCTAGAGCGAGCACCCGAGGGCCGCTCCAGAGGAAGGAGGGAGGAAAGAGCTTCTAGAGCGAGCACCCGAGGGCCGCTCCAGAGGAAGGAGGGAGGAAAGAGAGTCTATAGCGAGCACCCGAGGGCCGCTCCAGAGGAAGGAGGGAGGAAAGAGAGTCTAGAGCGAGCACCCGAGGGCCGCTCCAGAGGAAGGAGGGAGGAAAGAGAGTCTAGAGCGAGCACCCGAGGGCCGCTCCAGAGGAAGGAGGGAGGAAAGAGAGTCTATAGCGAGCACCCGAGGGCCGCTCCAGAGGAAGGAGGGAGGAAAGAGAGTCTATAGCGAGCACCCGAGGGCCGCTCCAGAGGAAGGAGGGAGGAAAGAGAGTCTAGAGCGAGCACCCGAGGGCCGCTCCAGAGGAAGGAGGGAGGAAAGAGAGTCTAGAGCGAGCACCCGAGGGCCGCTCCAGAGGAAGGAGGGAGGAAAGAGAGTCTAGAGCGAGCACCCGAGGGCCGCTCCAGAGGAAGGAGGGAGGAAAGAGAGTCTATAGCGAGCACCCGAGGGCCGCTCCAGAGGAAGGAGGGAGGAAAGAGAGTCTAGAGCGAGCACCCGAGGGCCGCTCCAGAGGAAGGAGGGAGGAAAGAGAGTCTATAGCGAGCACCC
This sequence comes from Bacillus rossius redtenbacheri, assembly GCF_032445375.1. NCBI lineage: Eukaryota > Metazoa > Arthropoda > Insecta > Phasmatodea > Bacillidae > Bacillus > Bacillus rossius. The sequence goes on from NC_086338.1 coordinate 56,644,050, forward strand.
GAGGGCCGCTCCAGAGGAAGGAGGGAGGAAAGAGAGTCTAGAGCGAGCACCCGAGGGCCGCTCCAGAGGAAGGAGGGAGGAAAGAGAGTCTAGAGCGAGCACCCGAGGGCCGCTCCAGAGGAAGGAGGGAGGAAAGAGAGTCTAGAGCGAGCACCCGAGGGCCGCTCCAGAGGAAGGAGGGAGGAAAGAGAGTCTATAGCGAGCACCCGAGGGCCGCTCCAGAGGAAGGAGGGAGGAAAGAGAGTCTAGAGCGAGCACCCGAGGGCCGCTCCAGAGGAAGGAGGGAGGAAAGAGAGTCTATAGCGAGCACCCGAGGGCCGCTCCAGAGGAAGGAGGGAGGAAAGAGAGTCTAGAGCGAGCACCCGAGGGCCGCTCCAGAGGAAGGAGGGAGGAAAGAGAGTCTATAGCGAGCACCCGAGGGCCGCTCCAGAGGAAGGAGGGAGGAAAGAGAGTCTAGAGCGAGCACCCGAGGGCCGCTCCAGAGGAAGGAGGGAGGAAAGAGAGTCTAGAGCGAGCACCCGAGGGCCGCTCCAGAGGAAGGAGGGAGGAAAGAGAGTCTAGAGCGAGCACCCGAGGGCCGCTCCAGAGGAAGGAGGGAGGAAAGAGAGTCTAGAGCGAGCACCCGAGGGCCGCTCCAGAGGAAGGAGGGAGGAAAGAGAGTCTAGAGCGAGCACCCGAGGGCCGCTCCAGAGGAAGGAGGGAGGAAAGAGAGTCTAGAGCGAGCACCCGAGGGCCGCTCCAGAGGAAGGAGGGAGGAAAGAGAGTCTAGAGCGAGCACCCGAGGGCCGCTCCAGAGGAAGGAGGGAGGAAAGAGCTTCTAGAGCGAGCACCCGAGGGCCGCTCCAGAGGAAGGAGGGAGGAAAGAGAGTCTAGAGCGAGCACCCGAGGGCCGCTCCAGAGGAAGGAGGGAGGAAAGAGAGTCTAGAGCGAGCACCCGAGGGCCGCTCCAGAGGAAGGAGGGAGGAAAGAGAGTCTAGAGCGAGCACCCGAGGGCCGCTCCAGAGGAAGGAGGGAGGAAAGAGAGTCTAGAGCGAGCACCCGAGGGCCGCTCCAGAGGAAGGAGGGAGGAAAGAGCTTCTAGAGCGAGCACCCGAGGGCCGCTCCAGAGGAAGGAGGGAGGAAAGAGCTTCTAGAGCGAGCACCCGAGGGCCGCTCCAGAGGAAGGAGGGAGGAAAGAGAGTCTAGAGCGAGCACCCGAGGGCCGCTCCAGAGGAAGGAGGGAGGAAAGAGAGTCTAGAGCGAGCACCCGAGGGCCGCTCCAGAGGAAGGAGGGAGGAAAGAGCTTCTAGAGCGAGCACCCGAGGGCCGCTCCAGAGGAAGGAGGGAGGAAAGAGAGTCTAGAGCGAGCACCCGAGGGCCGCTCCAGAGGAAGGAGGGAGGAAAGAGAGTCTAGAGCGAGCACCCGAGGGCCGCTCCAGAGGAAGGAGGGAGGAAAGAGCTTCTAGAGCGAGCACCCGAGGGCCGCTCCAGAGGAAGGAGGGAGGAAAGAGAGTCTAGAGCGAGCACCCGAGGGCCGCTCCAGAGGAAGGAGGGAGGAAAGAGAGTCTAGAGCGAGCACCCGAGGGCCGCTCCAGAGGAAGGAGGGAGGAAAGAGCTTCTAGAGCGAGCACCCGAGGGCCGCTCCAGAGGAAGGAGGGAGGAAAGAGAGTCTAGAGCGAGCACCCGAGGGCCGCTCCAGAGGAAGGAGGGAGGAAAGAGAGTCTAGAGCGAGCACCCGAGGGCCGCTCCAGAGGAAGGAGGGAGGAAAGAGCTTCTAGAGCGAGCACCCGAGGGCCGCTCCAGAGGAAGGAGGGAGGAAAGAGAGTCTAGAGCGAGCACCCGAGGGCCGCTCCAGAGGAAGGAGGGAGGAAAGAGCTTCTAGAGCGAGCACCCGAGGGCCGCTCCAGAGGAAGGAGGGAGGAAAGAGAGTCTAGAGCGAGCACCCGAGGGCCGCTCCAGAGGAAGGAGGGAGGAAAGAGAGTCTAGAGCGAGCACCCGAGGGCCGCTCCAGAGGAAGGAGGGATGAAAGAGAGTCTAGAGCGAGCACCCGAGGGCCGCTCCAGAGGAAGGAGGGAGGAAAGAGCTTCTAGAGCGAGCACCCGAGGGCCGCTCCAGAGGAAGGAGGGAGGAAAGAGAGTCTAGAGCGAGCACCCGAGGGCCGCTCCAGAGGAAGGAGGGAGGAAAGAGCTTCTAGAGCGAGCACCCGAGGGCCGCTCCAGAGGAAGGAGGGAGGAAAGAGAGTCTAGAGCGAGCACCCGAGGGCCGCTCCAGAGGAAGGAGGGAGGAAAGAGCTTCTAGAGCGAGCACCCGAGGGCCGCTCCAGAGGAAGGAGGGAGGAAGGAGAGTCTAGAGCGAGCACCCGAGGGCCGCTCCAGAGGAAGGAGGGAGGAAGGAGAGTCTAGAGCGAGCACCCGAGGGCCGCTCCAGAGGAAGGAGGGAGGAAAGAGAATCTAGAGCGAGCACCCGAGGGCCGCTCCAGAGGAAGGAGGGAGGAAAGAGCTTCTAGAGCGAGCACCCGAGGGCCGCTCCAGAGGAAGGAGGGAGGAAAGAGAGTCTAGAGCGAGCACCCGAGGGCCGCTCCAGAGGAAGGAGGGAGGAAAGAGAGTCTAGAGCGAGCACCCGAGGGCCGCTCCAGAGGAAGGAGGGAGGAAAGAGAGTCTAGAGCGAGCACCCGAGGGCCGCTCCAGAGGAAGGAGGGAGGAAAGAGCTTCTAGAGCGAGCACCCGAGGGCCGCTCCAGAGGAAGGAGGGAGGAAAGAGAGTCTAGAGCGAGCACCCGAGGGCCGCTCCAGAGGAAGGAGGGAGGAAAGAGCTTCTAGAGCGAGCACCCGAGGGCCGCTCCAGAGGAAGGAGGGAGGAAAGAGAGTCTAGAGCGAGCACCCGAGGGCCGCTCCAGAGGAAGGAGGGAGGAAAGAGCTTCTAGAGCGAGCACCCGAGGGCCGCTCCAGAGGAAGGAGGGAGGAAAGAGAGTCTAGAGCGAGCACCCGAGGGCCGCTCCAGAGGAAGGAGGGAGGAAAGAGCTTCTAGAGCGAGCACCCGAGGGCCGCTCCAGAGGAAGGAGGGAGGAAAGAGAGTCTAGAGCGAGCACCCGAGGGCCGCTCCAGAGGAAGGAGGGAGGAAAGAGCTTCTAGAGCGAGCACCCGAGGGCCGCTCCAGAGGAAGGAGGGAGGAAAGAGAGTCTAGAGCGAGCACCCGAGGGCCGCTCCAGAGGAAGGAGGGAGGAAAGAGCTTCTAGAGCGAGCACCCGAGGGCCGCTCCAGAGGAAGGAGGGAGGAAAGAGAGTCTAGAGCGAGCACCCGAGGGCCGCTCCAGAGGAAGGAGGGAGGAAAGAGCTTCTAGAGCGAGCACCCGAGGGCCGCTCCAGAGGAAGGAGGGAGGAAAGAGAGTCTAGAGCGAGCACCCGAGGGCCGCTCCAGAGGAAGGAGGGAGGAAAGAGCTTCTAGAGCGAGCACCCGAGGGCCGCTCCAGAGGAAGGAGGGAGGAAAGAGAGTCTAGAGCGAGCACCCGAGGGCCGCTCCAGAGGAAGGAGGGAGGAAAGAGAGTCTAGAGCGAGCACCCGAGGGCCGCTCCAGAGGAAGGAGGGAGGAAAGAGCTTCTAGAGCGAGCACCCGAGGGCCGCTCCAGAGGAAGGAGGGAGGAAAGAGCTTCTAGAGCGAGCACCCGAGGGCCGCTCCAGAGGAAGGAGGGAGGAAAGAGAGTCTAGAGCGAGCACCCGAGGGCCGCTCCAGAGGAAGGAGGGAGGAAAGAGAGTCTAGAGCGAGCACCCGAGGGCCGCTCCAGAGGAAGGAGGGAGGAAAGAGCTTCTAGAGCGAGCACCCGAGGGCCGCTCCAGAGGAAGGAGGGAGGAACGAGAGTCTAGAGCGAGCACCCGAGGGCCGCTCCAGAGGAAGGAGGGAGGAAAGAGCTTCTAGAGCGAGCACCCGAGGGCCGCTCCAGAGGAAGGAGGGAGGAAAGAGAGTCTAGAGCGAGCACCCGAGGGCCGCTCCAGAGGAAGGAGGGAGGAAAGAGCTTCTAGAGCGAGCACCCGAGGGCCGCTCCAGAGGAAGGAGGGAGGAAAGAGAGTCTAGAGCGAGCACCCGAGGGCCGCTCCAGAGGAAGGAGGGAGGAAGGAGCTTCTAGAGCGAGCACCCGAGGGCCGCTCCAGAGGAAGGAGGGAGGAAGGAGAGTCTAGAGCGAGCACCCGAGGGCCGCTCCAGAGGAAGGAGGGAGGAAGGAGAGTCTAGAGCGAGCACCCGAGGGCCGCTCCAGAGGAAGGAGGGAGGAAGGAGAATCTAGAGCGAGCACCCGAGGGCCGCTCCAGAGGAAGGAGGGAGGAAAGAGCTTCTAGAGCGAGCACCCGAGGGCCGCTCCAGAGGAAGGAGGGAGGAAAGAGCTTCTAGAGCGAGCACCCGAGGGCCGCTCCAGAGGAAGGAGGGAGGAAAGAGAGTCTAGAGCGAGCACCCGAGGGCCGCTCCAGAGGAAGGAGGGAGGAAAGAGAGTCTAGAGCGAGCACCCGAGGGCCGCTCCAGAGGAAGGAGGGAGGAAAGAGAGTCTAGAGCGAGCACCCGAGGGCCGCTCCAGAGGAAGGAGGGAGGAAAGAGCTTCTAGAGCGAGCACCCGAGGGCCGCTCCAGAGGAAGGAGGGAGGAAAGAGAGTCTAGAGCGAGCACCCGAGGGCCGCTCCAGAGGAAGGAGGGAGGAAAGAGCTTCTAGAGCGAGCACCCGAGGGCCGCTCCAGAGGAAGGAGGGAGGAAAGAGAGTCTAGAGCGAGCACCCGAGGGCCGCTCCAGAGGAAGGAGGGAGGAAAGAGCTTCTAGAGCGAGCACCCGAGGGCCGCTCCAGAGGAAGGAGGGAGGAAAGAGAGTCTAGAGCGAGCACCCGAGGGCCGCTCCAGAGGAAGGAGGGAGGAAAGAGCTTCTAGAGCGAGCACCCGAGGGCCGCTCCAGAGGAAGGAGGGAGGAAAGAGAGTCTAGAGCGAGCACCCGAGGGCCGCTCCAGAGGAAGGAGGGAGGAAAGAGCTTCTAGAGCGAGCACCCGAGGGCCGCTCCAGAGGAAGGAGGGAGGAAAGAGAGTCTAGAGCGAGCACCCGAGGGCCGCTCCAGAGGAAGGAGGGAGGAAAGAGCTTCTAGAGCGAGCACCCGAGGGCCGCTCCAGAGGAAGGAGGGAGGAAAGAGAGTCTAGAGCGAGCACCCGAGGGCCGCTCCAGAGGAAGGAGGGAGGAAAGAGCTTCTAGAGCGAGCACCCGAGGGCCGCTCCAGAGGAAGGAGGGAGGAAAGAGAGTCTAGAGCGAGCACCCGAGGGCCGCTCCAGAGGAAGGAGGGAGGAAAGAGCTTCTAGAGCGAGCACCCGAGGGCCGCTCCAGAGGAAGGAGGGAGGAAAGAGAGTCTAGAGCGAGCACCCGAGGGCCGCTCCAGAGGAAGGAGGGAGGAAAGAGCTTCTAGAGCGAGCACCCGAGGGCCGCTCCAGAGGAAGGAGGGAGGAAAGAGAGTCTAGAGCGAGCACCCGAGGGCCGCTCCAGAGGAAGGAGGGAGGAAAGAGCTTCTAGAGCGAGCACCCGAGGGCCGCTCCAGAGGAAGGAGGGAGGAAAGAGAGTCTAGAGCGAGCACCCGAGGGCCGCTCCAGAGGAAGGAGGGAGGAAAGAGAGTCTAGAGCGAGCACCCGAGGGCCGCTCCAGAGGAAGGAGGGAGGAAAGAGCTTCTAGAGCGAGCACCCGAGGGCCGCTCCAGAGGAAGGAGGGAGGAAAGAGCTTCTAGAGCGAGCACCCGAGGGCCGCTCCAGAGGAAGGAGGGAGGAAAGAGAGTCTAGAGCGAGCACCCGAGGGCCGCTCCAGAGGAAGGAGGGAGGAAAGAGAGTCTAGAGCGAGCACCCGAGGGCCGCTCCAGAGGAAGGAGGGAGGAAAGAGCTTCTAGAGCGAGCACCCGAGGGCCGCTCCAGAGGAAGGAGGGAGGAACGAGAGTCTAGAGCGAGCACCCGAGGGCCGCTCCAGAGGAAGGAGGGAGGAAGGAGCTTCTAGAGCGAGCACCCGAGGGCCGCTCCAGAGGAAGGAGGGAGGAAGGAGAGTCTAGAGCGAGCACCCGAGGGCCGCTCCAGAGGAAGGAGGGAGGAACGAGCTTCTAGAGCGAGCACCCGAGGGCCGCTCCAGAGGAAGGAGGGAGGAAGGAGAGTCTAGAGCGAGCACCCGAGGGCCGCTCCAGAGGAAGGAGGGAGGAAAGAGCTTCTAGAGCGAGCACCCGAGGGCCGCTCCAGAGGAAGGAGGGAGGAAAGAGAGTCTAGAGCGAGCACCCGAGGGACGCTCCAGAGGAAGGAGGGAGGAAAGAGAGTCTAGAGCGAGCACCCGAGGGCCGCTCCAGAGGAAGGAGGGAGGAAAGAGCTTCTAGAGCGAGCACCCGAGGGCCGCTCCAGAGGAAGGAGGGAGGAAAGAGAGTCTAGAGCGAGCACCCGAGGGCCGCTCCAGAGGAAGGAGGGAGGAAAGAGCTTCTAGAGCGAGCACCCGAGGGCCGCTCCAGAGGAAGGAGGGAGGAAAGAGCTTCTAGAGCGAGCACCCGAGGGCCGCTCCAGAGGAAGGAGGGAGGAAAGAGCTTCTAGAGCGAGCACCCGAGGGCCGCTCCAGAGGAAGGAGGGAGGAAAGAGAGTCTAGAGCGAGCACCCGAGGGCCGCTCCAGAGGAAGGAGGGAGGAAAGAGCTTCTAGAGCGAGCACCCGAGGGCCGCTCCAGAGGAAGGAGGGAGGAAAGAGCTTCTAGAGCGAGCACCCGAGGGCCGCTCCAGAGGAAGGAGGGAGGAAAGAGCTTCTAGAGCGAGCACCCGAGGGCCGCTCCAGAGGAAGGAGGGAGGAAAGAGAGTCTAGAGCGAGCACCCGAGGGCCGCTCCAGAGGAAGGAGGGAGGAAAGAGCTTCTAGAGCGAGCACCCGAGGGCCGCTCCAGAGGAAGGAGGGAGGAAAGAGCTTCTAGAGCGAGCACCCGAGGGCCGCTCCAGAGGAAGGAGGGAGGAAAGAGCTTCTAGAGCGAGCACCCGAGGGCCGCTCCAGAGGAAGGAGGGAGGAAAGAGCTTCTAGAGCGAGCACCCGAGGGCCGCTCCAGAGGAAGGAGGGAGGAAAGAGAGTCTAGAGCGAGCACCCGAGGGCCGCTCCAGAGGAAGGAGGGAGGAAAGAGCTTCTAGAGCGAGCACCCGAGGGCCGCTCCAGAGGAAGGAGGGAGGAAAGAGAGTCTAGAGCGAGCACCCGAGGGCCGCTCCAGAGGAAGGAGGGAGGAAAGAGCTTCTAGAGCGAGCACCCGAGGGCCGCTCCAGAGGAAGGAGGGAGGAAAGAGCTTCTAGAGCGAGCACCCGAGGGCCGCTCCAGAGGAAGGAGGGAGGAAAGAGCTTCTAGAGCGAGCACCCGAGGGCCGCTCCAGAGGAAGGAGGGAGGAAAGAGAGTCTAGAGCGAGCACCCGAGGGCCGCTCCAGAGGAAGGAGGGAGGAAAGAGCTTCTAGAGCGAGCACCCGAGGGCCGCTCCAGAGGAAGGAGGGAGGAAAGAGAGTCTAGAGCGAGCACCCGAGGGCCGTTCCAGAGGAAGGAGGGAGGAGAGTCTAGAGCGAGCACCCGAGGGCCGCTCCAGAGGAAGGAGGGAGGAAAGAGAGTCTAGAGCGAGCACTCGAGGGCCGCTCCAGAGGAAGGAGGGAGGAAAGAGCTTCTAGAGCGAGCACCCGAGGGCCGCTCCAGAGGAAGGAGGGAGGAAAGAGAGTCTAGAGCGAGCACCCGAGGGCCGTTCCAGAGGAAGGAGGGAGGAGAGTCTAGAGCGAGCACCCGAGGGCCGCTCCAGAGGAAGGAGGGAGGAAAGAGAGTCTAGAGCGAGCACTCGAGGGCCGCTCCAGAGGAAGGAGGGAGGAAAGAGCTTCTAGAGCGAGCACCCGAGGGCCGCTCCAGAGGAAGGAGGGAGGAAAGAGAGTCTAGAGCGAGCACCCGAGGGCCGTTCCAGAGGAAGGAGGGAGGAGAGTCTAGAGCGAGCACCCGAGGGCCGCTCCAGAGGAAGGAGGGAGGAGAGTCTAGAGCGAGCACCCGAAGGCCGCTCCAGAGGAAGGAGGGAGGAGAGTCTAGAGCGAGCACCCGAGGGCCGCTCCAGAGGAAAGAGGGAGGAGAGTCTAGAGCGAGCACCCGAAGGCCACTCCAGAGGGAGGAAGGAAAGAGCTTCTAGAGCGAGCACCCGAAGGCCGCTCCAGAGGGAGGAAGAGAGCTGAGAGCAAGAGATGGATTAAATAACTTTTCCTCTGTATCCAATTTCACCAAGTTATATTTGCCAAATACTTGGAGAGGAGCTCTGGCTAGGCACAATTTGTACCGAGCTTATATAGATCTCCTCCCTACAATGATCACTGACAGAGCGACATATCTTTCCCCAATACAGAAAAACAGGCCATCCTGTGCCCTCCCCAGGAATTCACACACTAGGATATTATTTACTTATAACATATATAGCACTGACACACATGTTATATTATATAGTCCTTAATAAATCCATATGCACTGCTATAAACGTTCAAAAGGATGCGTGCTGCCATCTATGTTATGTTTGCGGCACCACTCGTAGCCTATATCCCATGGCTGGTGTAGAGAAGTCTGTTGGGATACAGCTTTCCTTGTGAAGCGGCCATGTTGGTTGCAGAGAGAGGAGGCCGAGGTCAAATATAGGACACAACACCCTTTAAACGAAGCTGACTAATATATTAGGAACAAAATTGAACTATCTGTCAGATACAGAAGCATGAATCGAAATCTAAAGACACTGGTTCAAATTACTCTAACATCGGTATTCCAAGACACAATATTCCTAGTGCACAATAGGACAAGGCTAGTCCCTTATTAGTAAACAATCAATTTTGGTGTCCTATGGCTGGTATTCCAAGATATAAAAATTAGGGAAATGGTGCTGAAAATACTAAACTTGTATTCTAACCGTATTCCTAGTGCACGATAGGACATGGCCAGTCCCTTATTTTTAGGCAACGAATTTTTGTGTCCTACCCATTGCCGTTCTATCGCTCAAATTATGCGCATGCGCAGAGCTCAATTTTTTTGTTGGTTTTATCCAAATGGCTGAACCGCATCTGGCACCATAAACTCGTAACTCGTATGTAGTCATATTTTTTATAATTGGGGAATGTACCAAGTGTGTTGGTGTGCCAAATGAAACTTTATGGTAGCGAAACTATCCTGGAATACATTTTATAGACTTTTAATGGTCACAAAGACAAATAATAACAACCTTAAAAGTAAAATTATAATTCGCGTGGTAGTGCTGCTATCTGTGGGATGTATGGCGTGGTAAATATATCGATGGTTGCTCATGTCTGCTAGAAGGCATTGAAATCAGTTTCTAGCCTCGTCCAGGGCGCAGTTTATTAAAACGGTTGCTTCTTCGTTAACCTAACAGGAATGGGATTTGGACATGTTCTGAAATATGGTCTGCGAGTAAGGTTACAGTTGTATCCCAACAAGGTAGTGCTTATATGCCACCTTACCCGAATGTCTTGGAATACCACCCTAAGACACAATTTTAAATTCCTAAGACAGAGACGAGAGAAGAAGGCCAATCACTTGGCCTGTAAACATGTGTATAGAGGCTAGAGAGACAAAGAGGTAACATTGCAAGGCTCAAATATTAATTCAAAAAGGGCAATACATTCGTTTTATTAATGTATTATGCAATGTTAAGTTACAATCATACTAAAGACAAACATAGGTAATTCTTAAGTCATTCAAGAATACAAGTAACACGATACATTCTTAAGTCAAAAATCTTAAAAAATAAAACTCAAATTAGGTGCACTGGGTTCTATTTATGACATCAGGCGGATATCGACACATCGGCGGCGCGGGCCGTTCGACACTACACTTTCAGTGTCGCACTGCACATACGGGCATGTTCGTTGCACCTGTACCTGTAAGGCGTCGATGGGACTTAATGGCCTGTTCGACCAGAGGGAGCACTGGTGGTCGGCTTTAGCAAGATGCGCACAGCTAACCACATCAACGAAAGGTTTAGCTGAACTGCTGTGAGGCATTTGCAGTCTCGGTATACAGACATGGTATTTTTTTTTCTATCTTTTCTGAGACTTACACTTTCATAATAAAATTCCTGTGGGGTCTCACATATCTACACCATACTGCTATAAATAATTCACTAATTCAATAAAAATTGTGTTTTCCCAAAAACCACAGAAATACATAGGAATAGTTAATCCAAATTTGTATACCATATAATTTCATGCATTCAGTACGCGACATTTAAAAATTGGGTCCTTGTACTTATGTTCACGTGTTGGTAGTTATTTTTATGTGGGAAAATAAATAACTTTAATTTTGCATGCAAATAATTAATAGACATAAAATAATAAAAGGGCTGGAGTGATATAAATACGGTCAGTGAAATAAAAATGCAAACAAATGTAAAATATAAATCAACAATAACTTTCAATATTAATATAAACACATGCATAATATTAATTATTTAATTTATTAAAAATCGAGATAAATTTATTTGTGATATCTACCTTCTTCACAAGGCAGATAACAAAATCTCAACACCCAATAGGTTCCAAAAATAATTAAATTCAAACTAACTCCAAAAAATTCAAAATATTTCTGCATTAACCTAGCCAAAGTGTTAAGGTAAAAAAAAAAATATATTAGACAACTTATCAACGTGCTGTATCGAAGTGGGAATTTCGTGAAATCAAAGTCGATTTTCACTATCATGATTTACCAAAATTATTTTACTAAATATTTCTTTTAAAAAAGGCATACAAATGTATATGCTGCAAAAAATATAATATGGCAACAAAGATCAAATTACAATTCATGACCAAACATGCAACTATAATTTAAAATTATGAAATAATTACAATAATAATATTATTAAAATATATATAAAAATTTATAATACATTAAATTAAATTTAGTTGAAACATTACTGAACTGCCAGCTCGCATTAATAAAAATTTACAACTAAAAAAACTCTTAAAAATTAATACATTCCAGATTATATCGTTTATAAAGTTTATAATGCAACATCCTGCACCAATTTAAGGAGAGCGTGAATCAATTAGAAAAACGCATTTAAAATCATTTTAAACCTTCCAAAAAGTTTTGTTTTTTACCAAGTCATTCCTGTCGCAAGCACAAAATAATATAGCTACTTACTCGTATAATTTATGGGTCAAATTATGGTGACGTAAAAATTGCTCGCGGATAGCTTCGTAAATTAATCCACAGAAGTTCTTATTGAATACATATATTTTTACTAGTCTATACAATACAATAACTACAAAATTGCCAGACTAGTTATACAAATTATATTTCACTGTTATGAAATTACATAATTCATGCTGAATGAACAACATAAGAACACATAAATTTGTTCGTTACCGATGTTAGATGTTACTGCACGTGTCAATGACACACGAAACTACAGTAAACTCGTGGAATAACATCATGTCAGTGTACTCGTAAAATTTGTTATGACGTCACAAACGTTCGCACGAGCACCAGCAAAAATCAGATCAACGTACTATTAGTTATCGTTGAACGAGGCACTCGTTAGCTATAGCTAGAAGGCATTTAAATTTTATACCAATAAAATCGAGTGTTAAGGGGGGTGCCTTCCCTTTCAGATCATGATTTCATGTTTAAATTAATCACTGATCAAATTTTAAACTTTTTCCAGTGTTTAACTTTCACGAAAAAAAAAATGTATATATACAGCGCATACGTTTTGCATAATTAGCTGCCAAAATAACATTTTTAACGTTTTTGGGTTGTAAAAATAAGTAGAATTTAATTTATTGCAAAACTGAAACTTTTTAGGTTTAACTGCAATGCCACTGGATACTTCATGATATGGTTTGCATTCTATCATAAAAATTAATTTCATGTTTCTTCGTTGTCAAAATCGTAACAAATTTGAGAATTTTGAAATTCCAGGTAAAATTAATTAAATTTTTTGAAAGATATTGCTGAATAGTTTCACAAACATATTTCCCAATTATATATTTTTTCATCCGCATATATTCTTGATCAATTCCGATTACAGTTGGAATATCATTTACTAAATATTAAAGAGTTGTTGAGATAAACTACTACTTTGGGGAACATCTAATACCATGAAATTGCATTTGCAAATTTGACTGCAAAGCATCTATTTGTAAGATAATTAAAACATTTTCATACACATAATACTGTGTGTGTTAAAGACGATATGTTTAGGGAATAAAATTCAATTGCCTATAAATATTTTTTTTTTTCGTCAAAAACGTCTAAAATACTACGTAACAAATGTGTTGGTCAATAGTTTGTAACTAAAAAATTTAACTGTCAATAATACTTCAAGAAAATATGTACCGATAAATGGTTGAACACATAACACTCATTGACTAATACACACTTAACTCAAATATTTTATGTACAAAAGCAAAAAAAAGTTTGTTTGAGCTTTATTTATAACATGGTGGAATGATAATGCTACCGTTACTAAAAACTAACAAAAAAAAATATTTTTACAAAACTCCGTTCCCCCGGAGAAACCCCCGGAATGGCCACCGCATGGGGAGCCCAAGAAAAGAAACGGGCTCCCCATTTGGAAGCCACCTGGTAGGTTTTTTTCTGTTCCACCCACCGTTTCTTTTGGTAGCCTGACTTGTTGCAAGGGATTGTATTCCTACCAGAGAAAATGCCACCATTTCATCTGGGCAATCCGCCTTGGAGGAGCCGGGGCGCGAACCCGGGTCCTACAAGTCACAAGGCAGGCGCTCTACCCCAGAACCAGAGTGGTAGAGCGAATACTTGCAGCCTTATTAACACTAACATGATGTTATTACACGAGTTTACTGTAGTTTCGTGTGTCATGAACACGTGCAGTAACATCTAACCTCAGTAACAAACAAATTTATGTGTTCTTATGTTGTTCATTCAGCATGTATTATGTAATTTCATAACAGTGAAATATAATTTGTATAACTAGTCTGGTAATTTTGTAGTTGATTTTCTGTAAATAAACTTAGTCCCGCAGTACAATAATTATATAGACTAGTAAAAAATATATGTAAAGAGCTTGCACTGTTGATGGTAAAACTATTTTGAAATAATTTTTAGATATTAAAAGAGTGTGTTTAGTTAAAATATGTGTGTGCTTACAAGCATGAAGTTATTGTATAACATTTTATTTATTTGGTTTTAAAGCCAAAGAAAAGTTAACCTTGTTATTTCAATATTGGCTTTTTTTTTACCATGTTTAATATGCGCAGCTAATATTGGAAAGCTATTCAAAAAACTGTTTGCAAAAAGGTATTTTCAAAATCTTAAATTAAGTACTAAATCATTGATAGTGTTGGAGATGTCAAATTAAAAGATATATTTCATACTGACATCGCCGGAATTTTAGGTAATGATAGTACTGACCTTAAATCGATCAGTTTATGAAGACTAATAATTTAGATGACACTAGTTTTGTGTGATTTGCTTACTTATTAAGAAATATTCACATTATTTGAATACAATTATATTTTATTGGAACTTACAGTACCTACTCCTGAGTACAGAATTCTCGGTAATAGCTTACATTAGGGTTAGGCAGGAGCATAAATGTTTTATTTCATACAATGAAACCCTCAGAAAATTAATTAAATAATCGGGATTATTAAACATGAACTAATTTGAGTACACAAATATAGATAGTTTTTATTTAATATTTTTGCACATCGCAATTTAATTATTTGTAATTTTAATTATAACAAAAATTGGATTTAGGTGTTTTTATTTTCGATGTATAATTTTTCTACGTGTAATAGTATAAAACATGTATTATGTTTTAACTTTTACAGTATCAAAAGTTCATTTAATGGTTGTGTATGTTTATTTTCGTCCAAAAAAATATCCTACGACAAGAGATTTCACTTTTCTTATAATTTTGTTGTTTTAAATTATTAATTTAAATTATTCAGTTCAACAACTTAAGTAGCTATAATAATTTCGTTATGAAATTAAATTCTCCATACATACTACACTTGATATTGTGAGATTATTACGAAATAATATATAATCTTATTTTTATTACAATTTTTGCAAACGTACATGTTTAAAATACCAAATAAATACTTTAATTTTATTTTTTGACGTGACAACGTCTAATAAATCGACGAACGCCGGTTGCACGCACGAAAAAAGTGTCCCATTACGCACATTGTCCCGTTACGCTGTGTCCCGTTACGCTCATTGTATGCTTGCGCCGCATCTATATCTCTTCCACTCGACTGGAACAACCATCGATTTGACTTTTTCGAGGCACATTAAACTTGAAACACTCCCATTCGTTTCCTACTTTTCCTAACATCGTCCTATCCTTAACAGAATAACACAGATTGGAAGAAGTTAAATAGCAAACATGTATAAAAGTTATAGTTAAAAATCTGTTCGTTAAAGTAATAAACATATTTGAATTAATGAGAGCAAATAAAAGTAAATTTATCAATTATTTGTTGATTTAATTTCACTCCTTCTTTGTATCCATACAAAATAGTGATAATTCAATAAACATGATTCAATTTTATTCATAAAAGTATGCAATCATTTCATCAATGTTTTGTTATGACGTTGTCATGTTTAACTATCGTCTGTAAACGGACTTTACATACAACCATTTTTTAATGGTTCTTGCAGTTGTGGAGATTGGTTATATATATAATTTAGGACATACACCATTTCTGATTATAATGTATGTCCTAAGAAACCTCAATAACAGACAAGAAAGATAAATGTGCAAACATACAGAAAACAAGCGAAACTAAGGGAACATCAAAACATTTAAAACAAACAGAAAATTAAATTACGTTGAAAGAATTGGTAAAAAAATTATTTTAGCACAGGCGGACACAGTGGTCTAACAACGATGAGACATTAGCAACAAGAACAGTAAATAAAGACGAGAAAATTTTTTTGACAACTCACAGAATTTATTTCTCAGTACTTTTACAAAAGATTCTATTGGAAAAGACAAGGAATAGTTTGCAATACTACTTAAAAGAAAGATATTATAACTTTGTACACCACATAGCTTTGGTTAATTTATCACATCTGAAATACGGTTTATCGAGGTATAACCACTGAGTATGTATTACAAAAATTGGCTAATACTTATATACTTCAATTGATGCGTACATTCGGCAAAAAAAAAAAATTTAAACCATGGAAAAGATAATCGATCAAATATTCAACAATTTGGCTTTCTTGTTTTACCGAGCTTAATATGCGCAGTTAATACTGGAAAGCTATTCAAACAAGGGTTTACAAATAACTTTTAAATATTGGAGGTACTGGGGCAACACAAAACATAAATGATAGTCTACCTAAATATTTTGTAGTGATACATTTATTTTCATGTAAATGTACAAATTAAAAAAAATATCTAAGTTTTTATGAAAATTTCTGTTCCATTTACAAAGAAAATTTACGGTGCACAACGGCAAACAGAATAACGCAACGATGAAACTTAACAGATAAGAATTGAAAACACAACGACTATACAGAGACACAGTGATGTGACAAAACAGAGACGACAGCACGGACGAACACCGCAAGCCACAGTTGAGCGACAAAACAGATATTTTGAAAACCACAACGATGATAGCTCAGACTAACACAGTATATTATGTTTCCTAAACCAACAGTTGCGAACGTTTCGGGAGAGAGATCTATTCCTTTCCTAAGGCACAAACAGGCTGAGGTTTATCATGACATATGATAATGAGTAATAGTGTAGTCCGAAACTACATCCTGAATTAATTTACCTATTATTTAAAATGATTTTGTCAGTTGAAATTTTATTCAATGTACTACACTGTTTTTTAAACAATTTGTGTTTTGTTTGTTTTATGTGTATATTTGTTTACACTTCTATTAACAAGGCACAGGTATAAGTGCAGAGAAGCTTACTCAAAGGAGGAGCTTGTTTCTGTAACAATAAGTGTCAAATAGCGGTAAAAAAAAAGGGGGGGGGGGGTAGGCTTGCCAGATTTATTAAGACAAAGAATTTTATTTTACAAAAATTACAATTGCAGGAATTAAAAAAAAAAACACATAAGGGATCGTCAACTAGCCTAAAAATGAATTTTCAAGCATTATCTTTGTAAAATAGTTTCCAGAGGAGGGACTGGCTTCTGCCCTCCCCTTCCACAAATACTGTCTACACGCATGGTAAATGTGTAAACAAAATCATATGTAGTTACACGCACTAGTACACGATATACTCAAAAAATGTTAATTTTTGTTTTATGCTGCACGCGTATCATAAATATTCATCCTCATTTTTTTTTTTTCATAAAGCACCTAAAGAAGTATAACCTAACCTAATTTATATAAATACCATAAAAAAGTTTATGAACACAATTTCCATAATTAATATTCACAATAAATAAATAAATATATTTTTAATGAAATGGACCAGTATACAATACCAGTCACTAAAGTATAAGGTTTAAAAGCACATACATAATTTTAAGTTTTACGTAACATTTTTATTTGTATGTGGCCTTTTTTTTTTATCCTGTGAAAATTTCGTTTCATGGTGCACGCGCATCGTCAAAATTCACTCTAATCGTTTTTTTTATAAGGCTCTTAAAAGAAGTATAGCTTAGAAATTTTGCATTTTAAGTTCGTATTACTTGAAATTCCACGTACTAATTGAAACTTAAGTGCAAACAAGCTTCTACACTTACACAAACTACCAGTCAGGCCCCCCACATCATCATGTGGGCTCCGTTGCAGAAGTAATGCCCCCCCCCCCTTTATTTTCTAACAGAGATAAAAAAAATATTTTTTTTCCCTTTATGTACATTGTTTTAGTTATATTTTTTAAAACCTTTTCACAATTATTTTTAAAACACATTAAAACTAGTTTTAAGTCAGTGTTTCGATTGTAAACGTGAATTTATTTTCAATAATGGCAAATAAATGAGTGTAAGTGTTCTGCACTGTCAACATGGTGTCACGTCAATTGGTGGTGGTTTTGTTACTCACAGTTGTAGATTCAGACACGTTCTGTACGCACAGCACATTCCGAATGATATTACTCTGGTGTAATATTTCATCGGTAACTAAATTTAGGCCTTACTGTTTAATTGCTTTCTATGATTTATTTAAAATTGTCTAGGTACTTTTTTTGTTTTAAGTTTTTTTTTTTCTTTCCTTTCCTTCGCAGGCCCCCTAGACCCATGGGCCCCGTTGCCATAGCAACGGTAGCACCGGCCATGTTGGGGCCCTGCCACCAGTTAGCTGATGCGACTGGCTGACAGCTTATCTGCCGCGCCGACACAACGGACAGATGGATCGGCGGCGGAGGCTGGCCTTGGGATCAATCTACGAGCGGCGTGACGCAGCAGACAGCCTCTGGCCGCAGCAACGCCCCAGCTGCGGCTAGCAGTCCACGCCATCTGCTCTCGGGGAAGAGTTCGGTCGGAAAGTGAGTACAACCATCGACACCATTCCTCTGCCTTACGACGATTCCTTTAGTATTCCCCAACAGATAGGATCAGTAATTTTTTTTTTTTTTCAATCTTCTCGGCATTGATTACATACGTTTTTCTTTTAGCTTCCTTAGAATCCACCTTCCTTCTTCATAAACAGACATGTACATATAGACATGGTTGTCTTTGACCGCAACCATGGAGTAAAAAAAAAATTAATTAAATGAATCACATGCACAATTTGTAAGATAATTATGCATCGTAACGGTACAGCCTCGACTGCCGTTTGCCTTGAACATGTAGGTACTCAGAGGCGTACACACCAATCCATAATATTGCCCGAGATCGAGTTTCCTATGACTCGCTCATTGCACTTCATTTTAAGCACCCCACGCTATTGCAGTATCACTTTGACCAAGGGCCGGAGTGTTATGTGGTATAATTTAACAAAGGGGCCTGACGTGTTTCTTAAGAGGGATCAGGCCTCGCTATTTTGCATTTTCAAATATTTTGATAACCAATAACTGCTGAATGTTTTTTGTCTGACGTGGAATAGGGCTTAGCTTTGGCTACAAGTTGAAGTCGACACTTGTGAACTGGTGTGATTATCATCATGTCAGTTGTACTAGCCAGTATGAAATAATAAGTTATTAGCAATTAGATAATTAGACCTGTTAGTAATTATGTGGTTGCAACAAGGTAAAGAGTGTCTGGGGGTTATGATTTATGACTTGACATGTCAAAGAAATTTATATAAATTGATCAAAATTACAATTATAAAAAAAAGATTGAAAAATTTCAAGATGGCAGGGCCTAATCCACCCTAAGATTTAATCTGAAGTGTAATGCTAGTTTGACTACGTTTTGGTGTTCGGCAGGGAGGAAAGAAATATCTCCCACGAGTTGTATCGGCTAATTGGTGTGTTGTAGTGACGTGAAGTCTTAGTCAGTGGTTCCCAAACCCTGGGGGTTCCTTGAGTCAGGACGAATGTCATACAAAGAAGGCACAATTATTGTCAAATATAGCTGCCTTTGAAGGAGTTGAGGTTCCGCCAAAACAAAAATTGATCATGGGGCGCCCTGGCCTTATATATATATATATATATATATATATATATATATATATATATATATATATATCGGGAACCACTGGTCTAAGCTAATACCTACAGACTTACCTACGTTCTTTAAATGATTCATGTAAATGGTAAATTTGATTTAAGACAAATTTTTGGGCATACACCATTGCAGTTTTGCACTGTTTCTCATTGAAAAATTCCGAAAAAAAAAAATATATATATAAATGTGATTTCAAAATAACTTAGATATCCGATTGGGGTCTGCTTATGGAAAGCATTTAAGAGTTCGATGAGGGCCTAAAAGTACTTTTGATTTCGGATTAAGTTTTTAAATTTTATTTTTAGAAGAGTTAAAATGGCTAAAAGGTGTGTTTTCAGAGTAATTTTCAGGCGTAAAACAACTGGTACGGATTCTTGAAAGCAGTAGACCTTTGTCTTCATTCCTCGCTATATAATGTTTTGGTCATCGTTCAGATTTACCAGTTGTCCTGTGCACGACGAGAAGACAGCGCGCCAGTCCAGAGGAGACACCGCGCTAGAAGCACCAGCGAACGTCGCGCTTATTATCCCGCCTCATCGACACAGACACACACCTATGATTAGACATGTGCTTTAAGGATATATTACCTGCCATTAAGTATAGTATATGCTCGGCTACAAAGTTCTAAACGCGACTGTACTGTCCCAAATGACTTCCCTCTTCCTCCTCCATCCCTGCAAAAAACCAACACACACACTTCCCGAGCCTACCTGAAGTAATTCCTGGAACTGAACTGAAAGCTGCAAAGCGAAGGAGGATAGAATTGTATCCCCTGGGAAAAAGTACTTTTCATATGGTGGTGGTAGTGTAGCTGGGTAGAAACTGGAAAGATACCCTTTCCGATTTCTTAAAATATTTCGGTTTTAATGAAAATATACACTGGAAAGGTATCTCCTCGGAAAGGGTACATTTCAGGATTTTCGGTACAATGACACAGCAGAAAATAAACTGGAAAGGTAGCCTTTCCGATTTCTTAAAATGCATATTATTTTCCGCTTTTAAATCGTGAAAGTTATCCCCTCTAACCTAACCTAACCCAACCATTACGAAGGGATACATTTCCAGTCCATATTCGCATTAAAACTAAAACATTTTAAGAAATCGGAAAGGGCACCTTTCCAGTTTCTACCCAGCTACACTACCGCCACCAAAAGTATGAAAAGTGCCCTTCCCAAGGGTACACAATTCAACTCCCCCAGCAAAGACCGAGAAACAGAACCAGTTATCACATATTTGATGAAGATTCGTTAACCTTGCATCGACGAACCCTCTGCAAAATTCAACGTCATCTGTTCGCATTGCAGGTCCCGCACGAGGCAAAGGCACGGGACGATGGCCATGCTGTTCGGCTCCTTGGCGGCCGATGCCGTGGGTGTCCTCGCGCTGATTGTTGCCGTGCTGTACGTCTACTTCAGCCACGTCCACAAGCACTGGCAGCGCCGGGGGGTTCACTTCGTGGACCCGACCCCGCTCGTCGGGAACCTGGGCGGCGTGCTTCTGCAGAGGGAGAGCCTGGTGGACCTGGTCAGCAGGATCTACAGCCAGGGCGCCGGCCACCCGGCCGTCGGCTTCTTCGTGTTCCACCGGCCCGTGCTGATGGCGCGCGACCTGGGCGTGGTGCGCGGCGTGCTGGCCAAGAACTCCCACCTCTTCCTCGACCGGTTCTTCATTCTGCCGGAGAGGTTCGACCCCTTGTTCGCCAAGAGCCTCGTCGCGGCCAAGGGCAAGAAGTGGAAGCACCTGAGGATAAAGATGACCCCGACCTTCACCTCGGGCAAGATCAAGATGATGCTGCAGCTCGTAGACGCCTGCAGCAAAGGTCTGCTTGCGCACATAGACCAGGAGGTATCGGCAGGTAACTAACAACTTGTGTTTGCGAACCAAACCTCGCATTCGTGAGAGAGGGCAGTAGCGGTTCTAGACTTCATGGGGACGTGGGCTATTTACTTTTATGGACACCCGCCACCGGAAAATTTGAAGAAGAAAAACTGTCAAACTACATTAATAATCCAACAACGATGATTCTGTTAATTTATTTTAGGATATTTTGATATTCTTTCTTGATAGATTATCCTCAGACCAGTTTTATAAATGCCCAAGATCAAAATTTCCTGTAGAATCGCATAATTATATGTGGCAATAAAATAATTTATTATTTTTATTTTCTAATACGAAATCATGAAGTGAAATACGCACATTAAGTTAAAAGATAATACAAATTTAATTTTCATTTTTCACTTTAATGACCATATTTTGTACAGAACACTAGACAAACAAGCCGCCAAGTTTATCCAAGGTGGTTGAGTGGTGCATGTGGGGGGGGGGGGAGAGAGGGTGGAAGCAGAGTGGTTGCAAACCCTCATTAGTCATTAACACATTTTGCAACTCATATAATGGTATTTTCAAAAACCTGTAAACATTAAAAAAAAAATGGATTCAATACCAACAGCCTGTGACTTCACAGGGGAGACCATTTGTAGTGGCCATTCACTATTAACTTCAGATAATTTCCGTTAATTTGACGAAGCAAAATTTGGAAAATAAATGGGTTTAAATTGTTATGGTCTAAAAACTGTTGAAACCATGACGACATACTTTGGATCTTAACCCCTCCCCCCTCCACAAACCAGTGTTATGTCTTATGTGGCTGTTGTAATGTAGTCAAAAGGGACACTTATTCCTCTGAAACAATTGGCTCCCCTCACTGCCCCGTGCATCGCTTCACCTCCCAACCATCACTTACTGCCTCGATGAGCGCAACTCTTCAGAGTTAGCTGGTGGTGGCTGAGGCATTATGCTGAAGCGCGAGGGTCGTGGGTTTGAGTCCCACAGTCTGGCAGTACAAAGACCTGTGAGAACAGAGTTAGTGCCCAAGTGTAGTGGATCCCACTGTCATCAGGAGCGTCTGGTACTAGCCTGGAAAGCTAGGAGAGTTCTGGATAGAACCTCCACTGGACCACGGGTTCACTGGGTGATTGAGGGGTCCCAGTGTGATGTGATAGAATGGGGTAGGCACCAGCAATGCTGATAACGTCTAAGGGCTTAGGACGCAGCCAACTGACAAGTTAGCTGAGTGTGGTGGGGGGTGAAGGTTGTTTCTAAGTTGGGATGGGTAGCCTTGGCCTTTGGTCATGGCTGGATTTTTAACTCATCTCCTGCTTCTCGTATATGGCATAATCCGTATCCATGCCTGTGGGGGCCCCAGGCCGGAAAGGCTAACGCTAAGAGGGCTGGGTCAACAAAACGAAAGGGGGAGAAATCCCTTAAGTACTGTACTGTACTGTCATCAGGAGTGTGGACGTGTAAGCAGCATCATTGCTCCGGCACCAGCCTGGAGAGCCAATAAAAACTGGATAGGACCTCAGCCGGCTCACGGGCTCTCTGGGTGATCCGAGGAGTCCCAGAGATGTGTCAGGCCCGGGACAGACACCTCTACTGCCTGCTGGAGAGTCATAGCCAGCAGGGAAGCTATTGGTTGCTGAACGAGCAACGTGTGGGGTGGTGTCGACGCTAGGATGGGTCTCGTCACCCTCTTTAACATAGCCCTTCCCCAACACCTCTGGATTGTGTTGAACAGGCGTACCATTTTCCCTATGGCTCTAGGAAGATCGTGCAGAAGGACTCAGCCCACACCAGGGAGTATATGCCAGTAAATCTGCATCTAAAGCAATTGCAGGTCCTTTAAGGTTGAACATGGAATATCTGACATCAGGATAATCAAAGGCACAAAAAAAAACACACACAGTGTGCAAAGCTTAAGGAGCTTAAGGAGAAACCGCACGATTTGAAAACTGTTGAAGATATCGGAGTGTATCTGTGTGCGAAAAGCTTTATAGAATATGTTGAGGGCGGTTAAGTAACCAGTTCAGTTTCGATTTTTCCTTTTTAATCTGTATTTATCTTTATGACAGTAAAAATGGCTAGAACGTGTATTCAGAGTTAATATTTAGGCACGTAACATCTGGTTGAAATTCCTGAAAGCTTTCAAAGTCCTTGCATTACACCTTTGTCTTTATTTCTCTGCAATATAATGTTATTGTTACCGCTAATATCTCATAGTTGTCTTATGTACCACGAGAAAACTGCGCGCCAGTCTACAGCATTGCGCTTAGAGGCGATGCCGCGCTAGAAACACAAGCATGATTCGCACTTATCATCCTGCCTCGCTGACACTAGCACACCCCTGACTAGGCGATCCCCTTAAGTCCTTGTAGGTAATACTGCAGCGTGAAGTACAATCAACAAACATTACACTTTACTGACAGTGGTACCTACCACATTCTGCCTTGATTTCTGTGAAGTTTCATTTTTTATGTGAAAGTTAATAGTATTTTTATTCTCACTAGTTCATTAAACACATACATGTTCCTGACACACGATTTCTGTTTATGTTCTCAGGAAAGTCTATCGCGGTTAAAAACGCGATGTCGAGATACACCATGGACGCCATCGCGTCTTGCTCCTTAGGCTTGAACACCAAAGCCCTGGAAGATTCCAACAGTGTATTCATCACGAAGATGAAGCTTGTATTCGAACCCAGTGGCCTTAAGATGCTTTTCTTAACGCTTCTAGTCTTCTTCCCGTGGCTGCAGAAGTTAGTGGGCGCTAAGACTTTGGACAGCGGCCTCAACGACCTCGTCCGGAGGACGTTCTGGGACGTGGTGGACCACCGGAGGGCCAGTGGGATTGTCCGAAAGGACTTCGTGGACCTCCTGATGCAGCTCCGACAGGACGGGGAAGTGCGCGCAGAAGACGAGAAGGACCAGGAGGAGATCAAGCAGGACAGCAGATACATGAACGTGGAAGTCACAAAAACCGCCGGCTCTGATATCAGTAAGTGCATATTCTATATAAATACACATATAAAGATGTGTACAGAATACTAAGTCAGCAAGTCTTACAATTTTAAACACTTAAAAAAACCACAAATACACATTTATAAATTATTGCACAATTTATTGTTATGGTCTTTATTGTTGGTTTCTTTCCTTTTGAAAACAATTTTTTTTTGATAATAAGCATGAGTTTGTAACTCTGACTTTCCGGAAGTGAGGTTAGGGTTGCGATCATTTCTTGTTGTGCATGGGTGGTCCAGCCCTGGATGACGATGACATCGTCGCCCAAGCCTTCATCTTCATAGCGGCCGGCTACGAAACATCTTCCAGCACCATGACCTTCGCCTTGTACGAGCTGGCCTTGAACCTGTCCGTCCAGGACAGGCTGCGGCTGGAGATAGAAGACGTCCTTGAGAAGCATGGCTCCAAGGTCACGTACGACGCCTTGTCCGAGATGAGCTACCTGGACATGGTGGTCGCAGGTGAGGAATGCCTCACATACAAACACAGGTTTCCTTGCACCACGGTAACGACTGCAATAATAAGCTATCCATGATCAGACACCTTAACGAAATGAGCTTTGCGTGCCTTTTGAGGCACTAGCCATGCGGTACGTGAAGTCCAATAATCTTAGGAAATGTTCTTAAAGCAATGACCTGTTGTCAGTTGAGTTTTGGTGTGATTGTGTTCAAGGCATCAAATATTAACGAGGAAAAATGCTGCAGTTGTGAATCATTGGAGTTTCTTAAAGGGGTAACAGTGAAACATTATCGTAAATATAGATAAAACCACTTATTGAATTACTTTGTCTCTTCGTAATCATTGCGGTGAGGCGATCGAACCACTCGTTGCTCTCCAGTGTGATCTGAGCTCGATTCGTGGTGTGTCCCTGCTCTGGATTTTCTCTTAATTCTGAAGTATAAGACGTGGCGGACGTTGCTGTGAGGCTGATCTGGAAACTTCGACTCTCGAACAGGGCAGCCAACTCTGCCAAAAGAAGATTCGTTTTAATCTTCAAAGTTAGTTAGAAAATAATGAGTTATTTGCGAAGCTATCTTGACCGACATTGTATTAATCATTCTCCAATCAAATATATTAGTTACCTTAGAATTTTAATTTTAAATGAATTTACCTCTACATTTATATAATGTGCTAGTTATGAGTATGTACGTACTTATTAAATACAAACGACACCACATTAGTAGAACGAATAATTGTGAAGCTAGCCAGGGTGGGTCATAATTGTATATGTTACAGGTAATGCTAGAAGAAGAAGTAAACCTAGGTTTAGCCGGGTTAGAAAAATAAAATGATTGATAACTTTAGCTCATTTATACCTTAACTAACTTAACCAATCTAACCTATCCTAACCTTTAATCTAACCTAACCAAAACGACGCAGAACCTAACATTACCCAGCCAGCTTTGGGAAGACATGGTTAAATGCCAAATTAAAATTTATTTTGGTGATTATTCGGACTTTACCCTACAAATGTGGATAATGCTAAGTTAACCCGGGTAAACATAGGTTTACTTCTTCTTCTATCATATATATATATATATATATATATATATATATATATATATATATATATATTGCGGTACAGTATAACTTATGTAGTCTCATCTAAACACTTTTTTTAGAGACGTTGCGGAAGTACCCACCGATATTTTTCTTGGAGAGGAAGTGCACCGCGGACTGCACCCTAGAAGGCACTGATGTCACGATAGAGAAGGGGGCAGCGGTCGTCATACCCACGTATGCCATCCACTACGACCCTCGTTTCTACCCTGACCCCGAGACATTCGAACCCGAGAGATTCACCGCCGAAAACAAAGGGAAACGACCGCCTTTTTCTTATCTGCCCTTCGGAGAAGGATCAAGGAAATGCATAGGTAAGTAGCGGCAATGGTATGCCCGAATGATGTGATGCTGGTAATATTACCTTCAAAACCCTTCTGCAATAGTCCAAAAATGGTCGGCGGTCCGTTTTCTTGTTCTAATGTAGTGACATCACAGTGTCGCACAGAAAACTGCCCTGTCTACAGACTTACTTCCCCACCACTAAAGTATAGGTATATTACTTCAGCCAGTATGATGTCACGTCCGCCATCTTGTGTTCGTCTGCTGGGGGCTGCCATCTTGAATTATGTCATGGCGACAATTATGTTTCTGTCTGCTGGAGGCCACCATGTTGGATCATGTCAAGGACACCATCTTGTGTTTCTCTGCTGGAGGCTGCCATCTTGGATGATGTCAAGGTCGCCATATTGTTTTCGTCTGCTAGAGATTGCTGCCTTCATATTAGTTTATTGTCCACCCACTAGAGTGCAGTGGTAATATGTATTACCAGACAGTCAATTTCTGTCACATCCACCATATTGTCGGCCATCTTAAAAATATGTAATTATTTTAAATATATATTCCCAAAATCATCAACTAAACCAGCTTATTGATTTGATCGATTCCCATCCTTCATTTGATTCTTGCTTGATAAAAATTGTTTATTTTAGGTAAAAACAATTGTTATAAAATATAGGTAAAACTCATAAAAGAGACTTCAATTCCTCATTTATCAGTCTCCTGTAAGCCGATGATGACATATTGAACGCATTATTGAAATTAGTTTAGATTTAATTTCTTATATATATATTTATTTGAATCCATAATGGCTGCTCCATAAGTGAAATGATAGTGCATGAGGAATCTAAGAGGTGGAAGATTTTAGAATCCTAAATGGCGTTTATGATTCCAATCAGTGGCGGATGCAGAGGTTGACCTCGGAGGCGGCACTCTAGGAGATCAGAGTAGCCAGAGAAAAAATGTCTTAAAATTACTAAATTTGTATTTAATCTACTCACACTACACATAAAATCCAACCAACAGATTTTAATGTTTCTACAAGAAATTCATTAATTATATTAAAATATTTTATTGGTTTCAGAAACAATAATTTTTGTCGGCAATATTAATGTAACAGACAACTGTTTTTTTTTGGAGGGGGCACTTGCCCCTGGTGGCCCCCCCCCCCCCCCCCCCCGTTATGGATCCGCCACTGCTTCCAATATGGTTGTCTGGAATGTTCCATAATCCAATATGGTAATCAAAAACTATTTTTCTTTGGTGTTAAATTTCATTCGGGGTATCATATTTTAGTCAAGGTGTCACATTTCAAGGTCATCGGAGGTCAAGGTCAAAGTCCGGTCACTTTGTTGGCTTGTCTGCGCAAGAATCTTAAAAAGACCGTTGATGATGCTGTGGCCATAACGGCAAACAATATCCGTGCATATCGCAAATCTCGCTATGGTTTCCTATGAATTTTATTAACAATAGACTTGTAATTGTCTTCCTGTCAGGGTCAACCCAAGTATTAAAAAAATCTCTAAACAAAACCGGGGCCCCGGAGATTCCCCTCCCCCCCCCCCCCCCCCCCCGCACTTTTTTGACGTGATAACGTCTTATAAATCGATGAACACCGGCTGCACGCACGAAAAATTGTCACGTTCCGCCTGAGCCGAGCGTGCAAGAACCGGCCAACTACCGTGCGAGAAAATCTTCTATAATATCAAACAGGTTAAGGCGGGCTTTTCAACTAATTGCTCGTGATTATATTTAAACAAGTTATTTAAATTAAAATTGCAAAAACTGTAAATAATATTTAAAAATTAAATAGTATGCAATGTTTCATCAATGTTTTCTTATGACGTTATCACGTAAAATTATCGTCCGTAAACCGACTTTACAGACAACCCCTTTTTTTCCTTCAATATTTTACTTCTTGAATCGTAGAGAAGGCTCTACTAAACACGTGTTTTAAGATTGCAGTATTTTCTGTCATTCATTTTATGAATGAAACATGCCAATTTCACTGCATGTTCAAGGATTTCAGTGTCTTATTAGAATAGATACACAGGAAGATAAAGTTTATTAACTCCCACTTAACGGTCCCTGCAAATGTGAATTGTAATGTGAAATAATTTAAAAGTAAGTGATTTCTTCTGTCTTTCCATCTCCAGGAATGCGGTTCGCCTTTCTGCAGATGAAGATTGGCCTCGTCCACCTGCTGAAGACATACCAGGTCACACCCTGCGAGCGCACTCCGAGTTACCCTCTGGAAATGAAGCTAAACAACGACGTGTTGACTCCAAGAGAGGACATAGTTCTATCTTTCACAAAGGCGATATAAGTTTCCATTGAACAAAACGCCAAGTAATGTTATATCTGTATTACAAGTTTTCTTACCCTTTAGGTTTAGAGATACTCATCTTGTGCGATGTCATGATGATTGTTGGTTGTAAATGGTCTTTTGGACGCAATGTGTTTATATGAAGCTAAACAACGATTTGTTAACTCCAACACTCCAAGAAAGGACATATTCCTATCTTTCACAAATACGATATAAGTTTCAACTGCAAATGTATCGCAAGTTTTGTTATCCTTCACGCAAAGGGATTCTCAGCTTGTGTGATGTCATGATGCTTGATTGTTATAAACGGCCTTATTTGACGCAATGTGTCTGTACTGTCCTTTGCAGTGGTGCGTGGAACTTAAACAGAGAGATTTTATTTTTGTGCAGTTGGCGACACTTTTTTTTTTTTTTTTTTTTTTTAAGTTTTACTAATTGCCGCGTGGGTGCGCATTACTGGCGCCTTGTTAAAGCCATGGATTTTATTACGCAGCCACTCCGTCGGCACATAAATTGTAACCCACTCAGGCCATGGCTCGTAGCAGACAGACACTCCCCAGAGAACCATGTCAACAGCCCAGGGCGCCACAGGTACCAACCTCAACCCACCAAAAAGGAAAACAAAAGACATACGCTGACACCGCGTACCGAAAACTGCCGATCAGAGCTTGAAGTGCGCACGAGTCCCTTTAGATCCTGACAACTGGAAACACGCCCATGCTCCTAGATCCACAGACACCATATTTGAGTTTACGTCTCGCGCCACCACACAGCTAACGGTAAGTAACACCATGCCGGTACACAAAAACAAGTGCCACCAAATGTGACGTGACAGACGTTACAGTTTAATACATAATTAATATTGTACCCACCAATGTCAAACATTCCTTGATTGCATGACACGATAATAAAGAAGTACAGTTATAGTTCTAGTCGATTACAGCTCGGGGCGGCAATCGATCCCTCGGCGGTGTCGGCCGATCGTGGCGTTGCACCAAGCTGCACTTTTGGCGCACTGAACCCGTTCGGGCCACCACGTCACTCCGTGCACACGCCAGTGCGAAGCAGCGAGATGCCATAACGGCCTGTGCACCAAAGTGTGTCGTCAAATTTTCGGTGAACATTTTAAACAGAGTATTAATCGTAAGAGATCTCTTCAGAAAAAAGTATCTGGTAATTAAAGATACCCAGAAAAAAATATATATAGATTCAGCCGTGTTATATTCATATACTGGCTGGCATTTCCAGGTGAATAAGTTATCACAGCCAAATAACCTTTGAAGGAAAAAAAATCCTGTTTTTCCTTCGAGTTTGTTCTTTGATATAGAAGAGAATATAAACTAAATGCTGTCTGGTGAAATTTACCATATACATAAATACAGTCTTGAAACAGTTTCAAATAAGTGTACACTTCAACAGTGATCTAATTCCAGCACTGATAGACAGCAAATAGATTAAGGTATATGATTGTAATCGAGAACTTGAATTAAGTAATTTAGTATTCTAAAAGAACTCAATTAACACAGTAAAGTAGGTGGGTTAGGTAGCACAGGTTTTCATTAATGTTATATATTAACAAATATAGATTCTTATTGCCAGAGGAATGTTTGTTTATTTTGAGCCGAAAATCAGTAATTTAATGGCTCAATTTTTCAACTTTTATTTATTAAAATATTTTTGCTTTCCCATAAGCTAGAGTACCTCATCAAAATTTATTTTCTCATCTATACCACCCAGGGCTATACATATTAAAACTTTACTAGTGGGTTTTAGAGAGTCTCAACGTCTCAGCAGAGACATGCAGACGCTTACACGCAGCGTAGGCTAGCCGAGTCAATTTTATCTCACCGGCATGCAGGAACAGGCATGATAACTCTCCCTGCCTGACGTGCCTTCCGCCTTGTTTCTCACGCAGGGGTACCTGCCTCGTCAGGCGAGCCTAGCTCGCTTTCCCAGGCTCGAGGCCCTGGCGAGCAGAGCGGATGTGCTGGTCTTCCCCGCCACCCCTGGCCCTCTTAGGTTTTCTGCTATGCTTCCAGGAACCATGACCGAGGCAAGACCATGCCCCTTCCCTCGTCAACCCCTCCTCTCCTTTAGGAACAAGCCACGCCTATGCTTGCGCTCCACGCACGAGGCTTGTGCGCGATCTCTCGAGCACAACCGAAACTAAGCATGCTAATGTCTGTTTCTCCCGCCAGGGAACACCACCTTCCAATCCCCCTTTGCCTTAGACGGCATACAGCAACGCCACCGCTCGGTGCGCTATCTCATGGCGCCTGTCCCAACTAAAGATGGCGCTCATAGAGAGTTTTATATTTTTCTTGTGGCACAAGCCCTGACCAATCCCAAGGTACTTTTCCTCCCATGGCCCGCTTAGCTCCGCCCACTCTGTTTCTCTCTCCCCCCCCCCCTCCCCCTTTTCGGTTTTGAGCCCATGCAGGAACTAAGGGACTCTCTCAAGTAGAGAGAGTCGACAATCTACTGTGGTACAGGGAGCATCCTACATCTGCCGCGCTACTTCTATCGCGACCGCGTCTCTCCTACTAAGAAGTCGGACATCAAAGAATATAGGATGTAGTCGCGACGACCAGGGGAAAATCCCCTTACAACTTTAAGTTTAAACATCATATTAGTGTTAGTGTTTTTCTGGCGAATTAAGTGCGTGCAACCGCGCTAGTGGACGTCTACCATCATGGATAGATAGTACCACCGACCTACCCCACAATTTGGTGAGTAGAGATTTTAGTACCCTTTTGATTTCCTGTTTTCTTGAGCCCTTTGTGGCCGAGAACTTTCCCACTGGCCATAACCACTTAATAACGCTGTGCGAACTTTTGTTTTCACAGTGGGGTTTTCCATCCCCAGTGATGGGTAGACAACCACATCTACCCGCACTGAGTTCCTGATTTCGGCCATCTAAATTCCATGCATCGTGCTGTCAACTTTAGTCCGCTATCCGCCCCGTCACGCCGTTCGGATGTCAGCACTTCGCATGCAGCTAAGTCTATGTTTGGAAGACACAATGTAAGAAATCTTAAAGTTTTAAATTCTCTACGAACAATTTGCGAACTATTCAACTACCAATTAAAGAAAAAGGTATAAAATATAGTAATGAAAAGTACTTGTCAATCCAAATAATGAAAAATTGTTTATTTTTGATTTTATTACTCTGAAACCTTGTTTGTGCAACTTGCTTTAAAATAAATGTAATCTGTAAAGTAATTATCAAAGTATCCGCGGCCGGCCTGCGCGTGTTAAAATTCAATTCTATTATAATTTAATGTACTAAACTTTGAGTTTACTGAACCTGTGGATTTTGATAAAAATATATATTGTCACTAGTTTGTAAGTCATTAAAGTGGTGACCAAAAGTATTAACTACCATACCTATTATGAAAAATCTGGCTTGTTCAAAATAAAATAAGTGAACCATTAAAATAATCTAGAAGTAACCAGATTTAATTGTTTTATTTATATTTTTATAGATTACGATCCACCTTAACACCCACCAACCTTTTGGGGTGTTAACACCTAAATTTCTTTGTATTTTACCTGTGTTCCGCCTCTGTTCACTGTTCATATGTCTTCTTGACGTATGCCATGGCCCGTACGTTTCTAGGCCTTTTTTTTTTTTTTTTTTTTTTAAGTACCTACTAAGTCTACAGGAACACAGGTTAATTACAATTTCTAAAGCATTGGAGTGCTTTATTAATAACTTCATAACAGAATTTGTACTTGCATGCAAACGGGATATATTATTTTTCTTTTTTGTAGTTTTACAAAGAAAATCCCTGAGACTCATTTGCCAACAGCATCACTTGTTAAACAGCAAAATTACAAATGGTACAAAGCTCTGCCTTTAAGTTTTACAAGATATAATATTATTAATTAATTTTCCAAGGACTATCCTTGTAAAAATACAAATATCTTTTTGCAGTTCAGAGATCTATGGTAACGCTAAAAATCTTAGCTGCGATGATCAATGTATGTGGAAAAAAAACTGTCTTCCAAACACAATTATCACTCCATGGGAAATGTACGAAAGAATATAACCGATTTGGCATCTACACTTAAAATAAGTTTTGGTATTTCATATTCTTCTGAGCAAAATACAAGTTTCCATGTTTCAGACAAGAAGATGTTGTCTATTACTTGGTTCCAGTACATGTCCCCGCAAATATCATGGCCGGTGAGGATCAGGTACTGAAGGTATGGATGTTCGAACCAAGAGTTTATCAGGGTGATGTTCTTCCAGGACAGAACATTGTCTGTTCCCGGAGCACAGCCGTGAGTTCTAGGCCTGCTCATATCCAAGACGAGAAGATGTGGCAAGTTGTGGAAATGTCGGCCAGAGAGAGAGTGGACACAGCTTCTTGCTAGGTCCATAAAGGCAAGCCTTGCAGAGTTCTTGAATGCATCTGTGCTGAACTCGTGTACATTTGTCTGAACTATACCCAAATACACAAGCGATGGCAAATAAAATAAATCGTCTACAATTACATTCTTCAGTGGATTATAACTGAGATTAAATGTTTCCAAACTCTTTAAAATAAGTGCACTTGAGGTGCTTATTATAATATCATTATGGTCCAGCTTGATTATTTTCAAAGATATGGGCAAAGAAGTTGCATCAAAAGTTTTGAGTCTGTTATTTGAAAGGAAGAGATACTCTAGTGCTATTAGGTCTTGAAATGTGTATTTTTCTATAAATTCTATGCGGTTTCTATCCAACCTTATATAATATAAGCGTGTTAGATTTTTTAATAGACTCGCATTTACTACAACTAGTTCGTTGTCGTTCAATTGTAGTATTCTTAGATCTATTGTGTTATTAAAAGTGCCATTATTAATTTGATGAATTGAATTATAAGAGGCTGTGATATTCTTTAAGAATGTATTATGTTTAAACATGGAATTGTCCAAAAATTCTAAAGCATTGTTTGACAAATCTATTTCTTCAATGCTTTGTTTTCTCCGAGGTGCTGATTCAATGTCAGTAACATTGATATCTAATTCTTGGCTGTTACCTAATCCATATACATGGATGCAAGTGTTCTTGTTTTCATTTAACGAACGTGTTTCACCTACAACTGTAATATTATTATTGTTTAAAAATACCCTTCTTAAGTTATAAAATATTCTAAAAATGTTTGAGTCTATTACCACTATTCTGTTGTTACTAATATCAAGAGATTCCAGCAACATTGAATTTTGAAACATTGCAGCAGAAATACAAGATATTTTGTTATGAGACACATTGAGAAACTTTAGTTGTTGCATGTCGGAAAACATAGAGGTATGAAGAACCTTGATCGAGTTAACCGAAAGATCAACATATTTAACAGTTGTCAAATTTCTAAAAGTATCATGACCCAGAATTTGAATGCCATTATCCGGAAAAAGAATTATTTCGATGCCATCAATACCTCTGAAAATGTTGCCTGTAAGAACAGGTAAATAATTACCTTCCAGAACAATAATTTTCAAATAATTTGAACATAAAAATGAGCTATTAAAAAGTTCGCTTAAATTAAATCCAACCAAATGCAATGAATTGAGTACACAATTTTTTTTTAGAATTTCAGTTTTTAATATGTTCTTATGATCTAATTTTTTTGTGTTTTCACGCTGTGCAATGAACTAAGAATGGAAAGTTTTTGAAAAGTAGCATCATGAAGATTGTCCAAGTTATCAAAGTCAATTGAAATCATTTCTAAAAGCAGTGTTTCTGCAAACACATTCGCATCGTAAGAAGATATACACTGTTACCATGGAGCGTGAGAATTTTCAGCTTACTCAAGTGTTTGAAAACACCTGGTTTTAGACTGGTTAAATTATTATTATCGAGATGAAGAGCCTTTAAACTGGTCAAAGGATTAAAAACTTGATCCGACAAATCGTTTAACCAATTGTGTGACAAATCCAAAAGTACTACTTCATAAAATAACTTAAAGTACTCATCATCGACATTTTTTACAGAATTGTGCGAGAACAACATGCAATGAAAATTCGACTTTAATTCTGGCAGGACGGTAAAAGAATAATACGAACAGTCTTGTATGTTGGGACAAGAAATATGCATCTTAAATTTAATAATATTGTATATTTGTAATATGCTAAACGCATAGCATTCACATTCAAAACTACAAAATCCACTTGTATTATAGGAAGAACTTTCTTCCAAACCTTGTGTAATATTATCATTGTCTGTAGAATCTATAATGCCCACTCTGCTCCTTTCCTCAATACTAATCGAACTGCTCGTGTTTCTTAGCATTCGTGTATTTGTATTAAAATATTCAGTCATATGTCCTTCACAAATAACAGCGACACGCTTTATAGGGTTGAATACAGCGTTCAGCAACTGTTTTGTATAAAACTCACAAACACCACACCCTATAACACTTAAAATTTTTAAAAGATGTAGTTCTAACATTTCATTGATGAGTGTTAAGTTCTTCCAATTCAAGTTAGTTCCATCTAGGTTTATAATAGTAAAAAACCTTTCTTTTCTGAAAAAAGGCACCTCAAGATTAAGGTCATAGTTGCCTGCAAACGAAATGTTAGCAAGCTCTAATGAATGAAACATTTTAGTATCACTATATTTTATGGTTCTGATATTATTATAGGAAAAATCGAGTGAATGAAAAGCTTTATTTGCAATACCATTATCCAAATTGTTAAAGCATAGATTTTTCGTTCCTATATTGACCTGACATAAATCTGTATCCATGTCGAGTAGTACTATATTATTATGACTTTTAAATGAAACAGGTAGAGCGCTCAGGTACAACCACTCAAGACGATTGAAAGAGATATGAACTTCGCTCATTTTAATCAAGTCCAAGAATGTGTATTTTGATAGTTCCCATATCAAGTTATTACTTAAGTCAACATAATGCAGGTTCAAATTATTTGAAAATATTGCTGGACTTAAAAGTTTTATCTGATTGTTTGATGCTTTAAAAATTTGTAAAAGCGGCAGCTGCTCAAAAATTTCCTGCTCGATGCATTCCAATCGATTGTGGTTCACTAAGAATTTTTGCAAGTTGCTAAGGTTCTTGAAGAGCTCGGGACTAAGTCTTGATATCGAGTTATTGTTCAGCCACAGGATGTTCAAGCTCAGGAGGCCGTCAAAAGTCTCGGATTGAAGGTCAACGATGTGATTATTAGATATGAAGAGCCACTTTAAATACTGCAAGTTTAATATGAGTATGATTACTAATTGTAAGTCTATTTTACAATTAGAAAATGTTACTACCTAATAACTGGACCTGTGATAATAAGAATTAAACTTACGAATTTTTTAGGCTATAATTAATGTTACAAATGTTAAAGTTTTATTTGATGTTTACCAAAATTAATTTTTTTTTTTTTTTTTTTTTTTTTTTTTACTGATTCATCTCGCCAAAAATGGACTCGATTATAATTTTATTCTGAGAAGTCTCGAAGTCCCGGGACGTAACGGGACTTTGATCGTGGTTTGTTTCGTGTCCCGGTACTTTGATCGTGGTTTGTCTCGTGTCCCGGTACTTTGATCGTGGTTTGTCTCGTGTCCCGGTACTTTGATCGTTATTTTTCTCGTGTCCCGGTACTTTGATCGTGGTTTGTCTCGTGTCCCGGTACTTTGATCGTGGTTTGTCTCGTGTCACGGGACTTTGATCGTGGTTTGTCTCGTGTCCCGGTACTTTGATCGTGGTTTGTCTCGTGTCACGGGACTTTGATCGTGGTTTGTCTCCTGCCACCGTACTTTGAGACTTCGAGACTTCCCAAACAGTAGTCATGGATTTGCACTTTTTTTTTTCAATATACGATTATTTAAATTGCATTGTGCCTAAAATACTTCACTTGGATTATTATTATTATTATTTAAATTGCACAATGTGCAGAAGTGTAACTACCAAGCATCTAAGTGCCTAAAACCATTACTCGAAATTCGGTTTAGTGAATTTGTTTGAACTCGATAACACGATTGAAGAATGTAGAGGATTCTCGAATAACACTTTTCAGTAAAACAGTTTAAGTGGGTAGTTGAAGTAGCCCAGATTTTCATGAAGGATGTGTATTTTCGGATTTTTTTATTGATAACAAATTAGTGACATTTTTTAACAATTTCAAAACTGCTTATAGATTCAAAAGCACATTCTTGGTGCCACATTATATTTAGGTATATATACACACACCCATACTTATTTTGCAAAGATTGGCCCTTAACACCATCAACAAAGATAATAATATAGCATTACCAGTATGTATAAGTCGTGCTTAAAAATAAACGTCCGTCTGAACTTAAAAAATTTCCCGGCGGTTCGGCTTCTTCTGAGCAAACGACGATTTTCCACGTTTCAGACAAGAAGACGTCGTCTATCACTTGGTTCCAGTCCTTGCATATGTCATGGCCGGTGAGGATCAGGTGCTGAAGGTACGGATGCTCGAACCAAGAGTTTATCAGGGTGATGTTCTTCCAGCTCAGAACATTGTCTGTTCCCGGAGCACAGCCGTGAGTTCTAGGCCTGCTCATGTCCAGGACGAGAAGTTTCCGCAAGTTGTGGAAATGGCGGCCCGACAGAGAGTGGACACAGCTTGCTGTCAGATTAAGAATCGTCAGGCGTGTGGTGTTCTTGAATGCATCTGCGCTGAACTCGTGTACGTTTGTGTTCTGTAACTGCAAATTATTAAGCGATGGCAAAGACAACAATTCGTTTGCAACCGCATTCGTCAGTGGATTATAACCGAAAAAAATTGTTTCCAAAAACCTGTTTTCAAGAGGACGTGAGATATTTATTGTAATGTAATTATTTCTCAGTGCTATCAATTTCAAAAACCCGGGAAAATAAGTCAGGTCAAATGTTTTGAGTCTGTTGTGTGAAAGATAAAGGTACTCCAATGACTTAAGGCTAGTGAATGCACCGTGTTCTATATATTCTAGACGATTCCTATGCAATGCTAAAAATTGTAAGCGAGTTAGATTTTTGAATAGACTCTTACTTATTACAACTAGTTCATTGCTGTCCAATTCTAATTTTTCAAGCTCTCTGGTATTTTTAAAAGTATCATTGTGAATTTGACGAATTCTATTATAAGATGCTCTGATGCGCTTTACGAATCGATTATTATTAAACATGGTATCGTCAATAATTTGAAAAGCATTATTTGAAATACTTATTACCTCAATGTTTGGTTTTCTCTGTGTCATATACTCAGAATCAGTGACATTAATATTTAATTTAAGGATGGTACCTAATCTATCTATGTGTAGGCATATTTTCTTGCATTCGTTTAACGAATATGTTCCACCTCCAATCGTAATGTTATTACTGTTTAAAAATAAAACCCTTAAATGATTAAGCATACTAAAAATACTCGGGTCAATCCCCGCAATATCATTGTAGCTAAGGTCGAGAATTCTTAGCATCGTTAAGTTTTGAAACATTGCCGTAGAAACACAGGATATTTTATTATGAGCTAATTTGAGGTTACTGAGTTGCTGCAGGCCTGAAAACACACATCTAGGAAGAACCTTAATCGAGTTATACGAAAGATCCATTAGTGAGATTTTTGTCAAGTTTCTAAAAGCATAATTTCCAAGACTCTGAATGTCGTTATTAGGCAACAAAATATTTACCAAGTCACCATGACCCCTAAAGATGTCGTCAGTAAGAACAGGTAAATAATTACCTTCAAGGTACAAGTGTTTCAAAGATTTTGAACACAAGACTGATCCATTAAAACTTCCGCTTAAGTTAAATCCAACAGCACTCAATGATTGAACTGCACAAAGGTTTTTTAAAAATGCGGCATTGACAATGTTCTTCGGACCTGCTTTAATCGTGTTTTCACGCATGATCAAGTACCTTAGATACGAAAGGTTTTGAAAAGTAACATCATGAAGATTTTCCAAGTTAGCAAAGTCAATTGACATAAAGTTTAGACGCGATGCATTACTAAAAGCATGCGCATTGTAAGAAGATATACTATTACCATGGAGAGTGAGCCTTTCAAGGTTCCTCAGATGTTTAAAAAGGACTGGATTTAGACTAGTAAGATTGTTATTATCGAGGTAGAGAACCTCTAAACTAATCAAAGGATTGAATACTTCATCCGGTAAGTCAATTAACAAATTATAAGACAAATCCAAAATTCTTGTCTTATAAAATAACTTAAAGTACTTATCTTCAATCCTTTTGATATTATTGTGCGAAAAAAAAATGCAAGAAAAATTCGATTCTATGACTGGTAGAGCGGTAAATGAATAATAAGAACAGTCTAGCGTGTAGGCACATGAATGTTGAAACCGAAATGCGTCTAATTTTTTCAGTTTAACAGAGCTATTCTCATAGCATTCACATTCAAAACTACACAAAATACTTGCGTTATAGGAAGCACCGTCTTCTAGACATTTTGTAATATTAACATTTTCGGTAGAATTTAAAAAGCCCGCCTCATTCCTGTGCTCAATTATGTACGACCCACCTGTGTTCTTAAGCATTTCTGTGTTTGTTAATAAGTCTTTACTCATATGTCTATCACATATAACATTGATACGCTTGTTAGGGTTAAAAATAGATGACAGCACATGTTTTGTATAAGATTCACAAACACCAGAGCCTACGACACTTAGTATTTTTAAATACGGTAGTTCCAACATCTCATTGATGAGTGTAAAATTCTTCCAATTCAGGTTAGTTCTATCTAAATTTAGATATATTATAAACCTTTCTTTTCTAAAAAACGACACCTCTAGATTAAGGTCATAGTTGCCTGCAAAAGAAATGTTAGCAAGCTCTAATGAATGAAAAAATTTAGTATCACTATATTTTATGGTTCTGATATTGTTATGGGAGAAATTAATGTAATGAAATTTTTGTTTTCCTTTTAAAATATTATCAATAGAGGAAAAGCATGGTTTTTTTACTCCTATCTGGTTCAGGCATATACCTGTATCCATGTCGAGCATTTTAATTTTATTATGACTTTTGAATGAAACAGGTAGATAGCTCAGATACAACCATTCGAAACGATTGAAGGAGAAATCAATTTCAATCATTTTTATCAAGTCCAAGAATGTGTATTTTGATAGTTTCCATACCAAGTTATGACTGAAGTCGACATATTCCAGGTTCAAATTATTGGAAAATATCGCTGGACTTAAAAGTTTTATCTGATTGTTTGATGCTTTTAAAGTTTTTAAATGCAGCAACTGCTCAAAAATTTCTTGTGCGATGCACTGCAATCGATTGCGGTCCACATTGAAGTATTTCAAGTTGCTAAGGTTCTTGAAGAGCTCGGGACTAAGTCTAGATATGGAGTTGTTGTTCAGGAACAGAGAGCGCAAGCTCAGGAGGCCGTCAAACGTCTCGGGTTGAAAGTCAACGATGTGATTATTGGATATGTAGAGCGACCGTAAATAGTGAAGGTTTTTGAAGACTTCAGGGTGTATGAACTTGATATTGTTTCCTGAAACGTCAATGTAAACCAAAAACCTGTTACTGCTGAATATGTGTGATGGGAGATCCTCGATTTTATTGTTTCCGAGATCAATTGTCGACAGAAACACCATATCTGTGAAAGAATAAAGTGAAATTTTTTTAATAGTGTTATAAGAGAAATCTAGGTATGTCATGTTTGGAAACCGGCTACACCACTGAGAAATGTTGTGGGTCAGGCCACAGTCGTTTGTTATAAGTTGGTCAGTTAATCCCGTGAGCTGATTGAAGCTGAGGCTCAACTTGGTGATGTTCCCAGGTAGGTCTGGTGGTACTTCCTGTAGAGACAGCCTATCACATGTAACGACGATGTCGTCACTCTCTCTGGTCACATTGCAGCCATGTCGTATCTGAGCAAGAACGTGCGGCTGAAGAAATACAAACGAGAGTATGACGAGTAGCATTTCTAAGCCTGGAAAAATACAAAACAAAAACACAAATGTCAAATCGACATCTCAAGTGACAGCTGATAACACATAACTTATTTTTATTCATAAAATATAGCATCTTTTTTCTGAGAAAATGAGACTTAATTCGATAAATCTTGGAATGTAAGCGAAAAACCAGTGTGTAATGTTTTTAATAATTGTGTTTTCATTTAAGATCCACGGTTGGTGATTATTCCTTTGATGCAACAATTTTTAGAGTCTTACATGAAATCTGCCATGTGCATTGACGTATTTCAAATGTTTTTCATCGTACGAAGTGTCACAAAAAGACAACGGGACACCCAAGTGTTTGTTCCAAAACTATCGGGTCCCAAATAGGCGCTACGTAAGGAGTCATGCCGACTAGTTGTTGCGAACAACCACCGCTCCGGTTCGGCGCCAAATGCACTGAAGGAATGAGTGATTGAGTGATTGAGTGAATGCCGAGCAGCATAACAACCTGCCTAGAAGGGGGGACTTTCCAGCACCTCCTCTTGCCAGGTTATTGTCACACTGCACAGTGTCTACCGTACTTTCTGCATACAATCACTCTTCAAACACGTTCCAAAGGACCTCTCTTAAAAGACCCACTCTGTACTGTTTGTAACTTGGGCGTCCCACCATTCTAAAACTTAATTTGTCTAAAACTGTGCGGGGGTAAACATTTTCTTCACGGGCCCATTTCACCAACAGAATTTTCTAACTTTATCTAGTTAAGTTAATGTATCAAGGCATCTTACGTCAAACCATCACACACATTTAAGTCATAATACGTGCAGTTCACATTTACAGGTTTGGCCAAGGTAATATTCACAGTCTACTCTTTTTTTTATTGTGGCATTTAAAAAAAAAAAATAGTCAGCCATCGGACTGTCAACAGAAGTGAAAACTTAAAACTTTGTATTTAAATGTGTAATATGTCATCATTTCTACATCAAATGTACGTAAGAAAATGATTTTGGTATTATATCAGTACGATGTCAGTT
Organism: Bacillus rossius redtenbacheri; assembly: GCF_032445375.1. Taxonomy (NCBI): domain Eukaryota; kingdom Metazoa; phylum Arthropoda; class Insecta; order Phasmatodea; family Bacillidae; genus Bacillus; species Bacillus rossius. The sequence continues at coordinate 56,684,532 of NC_086338.1, forward strand.
TGATATCATTTATCCAAACATCATTTTGTGGTCACAACGGATGTCTGTGGTACGTATGTAAAAATTACGTAAAAATTATTTTCCTAGCTGTGACTTACCACTGATGTCAGACCTAGGTCATGTATTCACATGGTCAATTTAACTTCACTTACTGCTACTACAGAATGTCGGTGATGTGAACTCAAAAGATTTTTACCCATCCAAAAAAGAGTCCAAGCCGCACATGATACAGTCGAGTATACCTATAACTTGTATTAGTGTATATATGCATATACATGTACACAGGCCGCTGCGATTCGCCAGTCTGGCGCAACATGTCACTAGCATGTCGGTGACGCGAACCCATAAGTTTTGCCCCTACCAAAAAAAGCTCAACGCGGCTAAAGAAGTTTTCACTTTTAAAAGATTGCTCTTAAGTAATAGGTAGGGGGTCAGACAAAAATTACCCCCCCCCCTCCCCCCCGCCAAAGTAACATAGTTTCCCCTCGACGGACCAGCGAGGAGGGGGAACAGTCGTGAAGACAGCATGTTCCTGTGTGAGAAGCCACATCGCCTACGGCTACTAATGTAGCTGTAGGCCCACGTGTCAGTGCGTTAGTGTAATTACAGTAATGTAAGATTTTTTTAGATACACGTTTTCAAAATTTAACTTTTTTATTTATTTTTAATTACACACACATTTTCCTTTCCCCATCCGATATATATATATATATATATATGTTTTAGTTTCATTCAATATATATATATATATATATATATATATATATATATATATTCTCCCGTGTCCACCATTATGGTCTGTGAAGAAGAACAATAAGTACAGCAAGAAGTAAAAGAACAAGAACAAGAACATGGAGAGCGGAAGACTACACACCTCGTGGAAGCAGCGATCAGGATGGTCGCTAGTCCTCGCAGCTGCCTCGCTGAGAGTCGCGGCTGGATCTGGCCGGCTGGAGACAGTGACAGAGCGAGGATAGTCTCCAAGGCTGCACGGACTGCTTGGGGCTAGCGCGCCGGGAGGGGGAAAACCAGTGTTGCCAAGTCGCCAGCCCGGCACAGTGGCGGAATGAAAGAAAAAAAACTGCGCCGTCGTAATTGTTCTGGCTATTGTACAAAATGCCGATTCCGGGAATGTTTGACGTTTATCCACCGCGTCGGTTATACCTCAAGTCATACATCAAGGGAACATTTCGTACACTTTTGTCCACGTTATTTTTCGATAATTTTTCTCACGTGGCCATTTTTTGTATATTAACTATATAGTGTTTGCTTGATTAGATTTTAAGCCTTTTTTTTCATACTACCTTCACAAATTTTAATGATGAAATATTGATAGATGGTTAGATACAATGCTGTTGATGAAATAATAAAAAAATTATTGGTTAAGAAAAATGGGACACAAAAATTTAATGGTACGCGTATTAATGTGTGTTCAGCTTGTAGTCGAGCGCTTCAGCCTGTAGTAAAGTCGCTTCAGCCTGTAGCATAGTTGCTTCAGTATGTAGTACAATTTCTTCAGCCTATAGTATAGTTGCTTCAGTCTGTAGAACAGTTGCATCAGTCTGTAGCATAGTTGCTTCAGTCTGTAGTACAACTGCTTCAGTCTGTTTCCGAGTAGTCGGTTTCTTGGTGACTTCTCTATATGTATTTTTATTTTGCTATACAGCCAAAGTACAGTCACATAAATAGGAGATGTTATTCATTTTTGTGGCTACCTGTTTCAAGTCACATGAATCAACTTTAGTGTTCGTGTCATTTATGGCTGCAACCCGCTTCAAGCTTATATTGTCTCCCTATGCCTTTTCGTTTTGTAATTCCACTATTCTTTTTACACCGGTATTCATCTTGCTGGCATTAACATCTACTTACTCGCATTTAGATAGCATATATAATCACATTAAATACATAATTTTAAACATATATAACCCCTTGTGGAACCTACTCGCTCACCGATACCAATTCTAATACATCCAGAAGAATTAGAACTTGAATTCTGATCGACTCATAAACTCTGTCCATAAACGAAATTAATTCAAAAATTTGAAATTTTCAATTTTCAACCTATGGTCGAAATAAAATTTGCGTCGCATCTACAAAGTCGTTGCAGAACGTTTTTCGGAGGTCTACCGTGGCAAAACGATAAGAACTATGAAAATACTGAATGCTCCACAATATCGAAGTTGGCTACGTCTTAAATTTCTGTTCTCTAACTTATTTCTAACCTACATCGGTTATACCTCAAACAGGGCCAAATTTTAGATAAAGGAAAAACGTTCGTGCCTTTTTGATGTTATACTTCTTTAGGCGCTTTATGAAAAAATGATCAGAGTGAAATTTTAAGATGCGCGCGCATCACTGTAACACAAAATTAACAGGTTGAAGCTGCCCGCTAAAGCGCTCATTAAGTCTCGAAAAAAAAGCTACCAAATAAATAGAAATATAACTTATAACCTCTATTAATCGCGCATGTTTGCACGCTCATCGCCTCTGATCACTGTTTTCATATTTATAATAATTATTTATCCACATGTTTATAGTTTCTACATTCACAACACGTGTTTTAGTTTCATTCAAGTGCGAAATATATTCGTGCTAATAAGTTATATTCAGTAGTGATATAAATTGAATATTTATTGATTAATAATATTTACTATTCGTAAATATTAGTCAAAAAAATTATGTTTTTATGCTTTTTCATGTACTCTAATATAATTGAGATTAACTATCTGTATGTTTTATTTATTGATATAAATTAAAATATTATTATTTAATATAATTAATTCTAAATATTAAATTATTAACGTTAAATATTTATAATTGGTTATTTAATATTTACAAAATAAAGAAATAAATTTAATAAAACATTTAATCAAAAATTTGTAAAAAATTTAAAATCGTACATCAAATTAAAATATTAATTTTTAAAATTCATTATTAAATTGAATAAATAATAAATATTTATAAAAATTAATGAACAAATTTAATGATAACTTTTTGATAAAAATAAAAATTGTGAATATTAAATTAAGAAAATAAAATATATTTAAAAAATGAATAAGCTTAAATTTAATTTTTGAATTTATTAATAAATTTATATATTTTCTTTATAAATATTAATAATCAATAATAAATATTTAAAATTAAAATCATATAATATTTAGTACTAATTATGTCATATATTTGATATTCTCTAAATTATATTTATTTAATTATTCAAATTTAAAATGAACTTTATTCACTGTGTTGACTATATTTTTCCAGCCCTTAATTATTATTTTATTATAATTTAATATTTGCATGCAATTAAAAACATTTTTTAATGATGCCAAAGAAGTATAACTTCTCACGCGCGTACATAATTACACGCACCCATTTTTTATTTTCATTTGAGTCTTCGTTATGTTCCTAACTTAAAGGTAATCCACAGTCATCAAACTCAGCAGGCATATCAACATTAAAAGACCAACAATCTTATCTCCATGACGATTTGTGAAACTATTAAACCACGTTACACTGGCGCAACAATTTTGGCAAAATATGTTGCCAACACATATTGCAAACCAAAAAGCGAAATAACAACTATAAATGTTGACTCTATTCATTGTTATACTTCAAACTTGCTGTCAACATAGTGATCAGCAATCCGTTGTGCTTAAAGTTCCACTTGGTAAGATTGCGTGCAGTACAGGCCTACCAACCTGCCACTTATTCTTCAGTATTAAATCGAGTCCATAAAGTGTATTTACGTTAATAGAAATACCGTTTGTATTTGCTTATATTTCTTCCATTGTTGTTAATCACTAACTCAAAATCTGAACTAGATACCGTAAAACGGGGTGACTCGAGACAGTGGGGTGACATGAGACAAAGTGTATAGTGTTTTTAAAATAATTACACAATTTATAAAGTTTCTTTATAATGGGAAATTTTATATCTGCATGAATCAGAATGAAATAAGTTTTTTCTTAGTGGGAAATGTTTCAGGTTAGTAGTTCATGTTGGTCCTACTGTTACTGTCTAAACAAAGAACAATATAGATTGTTTTTCTGTATACCTGAAAATTTGTGATTGAGTGTGGATAAATAATTAATGTGCACCAAAAATATTAGCTGGTAAGTATAGTTGCATCTTACACTAACAATTTACCAAGTACAAAAGGTTTCTTTAATAGCCATATTTTTTCGATAGTTATAAACATAAATCTGTGTCTAACTTGGGGTGACTTGATACATTGCAGGAAATGCCAAGGACATACAAGAGAAGGCCAGATGCAAAGCCCTATGGGAGTGGTCATCTTGAAAACTTGAATGCAGCACTAGAGGAGATAAGAAAAGGTAGTTTAAGCATTCGTGCTTCAGCTGAAAAGTACAGCATTGACAAAATGAAATTGTTCAGAGTCTTACATGGTAGGAATGGTAAAAACATTGGTGGCCAAACTGTGTTGTCCAAAGAAAGATGCTTCAAAAATAACATGCCAGGGATTGACTGGGCGAATTCTTTTCTCAGTCGTCATAAGGTACTGTCACGGAGGCTGGCTGACAACATACAACATTGCAGGGCTGCAGTTTCACCAGAAATTGTGAACATATATTTTGACAATTTCCAAGATGCCTTAGAGGGGGTAAAACCAGCATCCCTTATAAACTATGACGAGACTAACCTATCTGATGAACAATGCAGAAAGAAGGTGGTGGTTAAAAGAGGTTGCAAACATCCAGATTTGATTTTAAATTCATCCAAAGCATTCACATCAATAATGATGGCATGTGCTGCTAATGGAACTCTTCTGCCTCCCTTTGTAATTTACCGATCACTTCATTTGTGAGACACTTGGACAACCAATGGTCCTAAGGGAGCTCGTTACGAAAACACAAAATCGGGATGGATTGATCAGAAGACCTTTGAGGAATGGTTTTCCTCCATAGCTCTTCCTTACCTCAAAAAGCAAGATGCACCTTGTGCTATGATTGGAGATAATCTATCATCACACATTTCTCAGTATGTAATAACAAAGTGTGCTGAAAATGACATTAGGTTCATTTGCTTGCCAAAAACTCAACACACCTTTCCCAGCCATTGGATGTTTCATTTTTTATACCATTCAAACGCCATTGGCGAGAACTCCTGTTTGAGTGGAAATTAAAGGGCAACAGAGTAGCAGTTCCAAAAGATAAATTTCCTTCAATGTTGAAGAAGTTGTTGGACAAAATATGTGAAACTACACCTCAAAAAAGTAGGTTTTGAGAAATGTGGGATAGTTCCTCTGAATCGCCAGAAAGTGTTGGACCAAATTCCTTCCTACACTAGTTCAGGAAACAGTACACCTAATTCCGAATTGGAGAAATCCCTTGTCAGTCTGCTGAAAACCATGAGATATGGTAATGAAAGTAAGAACGGCTCGAATAAGGGCCCCAAAAAAAAAAAGAACAGATTAGATGTACAGCCAGGTAGAAGTGTCACCATCTTAGAAAATCAAGATGTACCTCCAGAAGAGGTTGACTGTAATGACATCAACATAAATCATCAACAATCTAGTGACAGTGAAATTAGTTCAAGTGGTGCAAATCGTGATGTTGCAACTCGGGGACAAGAATTTCACCGTGTAAGTTACCAGGACATCACACATGGGGATTATCTTGTGATAGAAATGTCAGCAACAAAAAGGAAAAATTGCGGAATGAAGAAATTGTTTGTAGCCGTGGTGACAAGTATCAGTGTAACCTACACAAGAAGTAAAAGAACTGTTGAGGTAAAATTTATGAGAAAATACAAAACCAACTCAGACACATTTGTGTGGCCTAATGTTGAGGATTGTAGTGTATGAGTGTTTTGAATCATCTGCATGTTGAATAATGTAAAATAAATAATGTAAATTTGTATCTCAGTGTAAATACATTAAAGAAAACAACAAAACATTAAAAAAATTAGTTTTATTGTATATTTTAAAGTATACCTACTTTGTGTTTTATACACAGGAAGTCAGTACCTACTTCACTACTTTGAAATGTTTTTCATGCATCAAGTCACCCCTGGAACTGTTTAACTTGATACAACGCTACGAATTGAAGTCTGTATCAAGTCATCCCAACTCATGGGGTGATTTGATACAAGCTTATTTTAAGGAAAAATCTATATAAGATATTTCTTAATCAAAATGAGTTTTGTACATTGAATATATCAACTGAAGACTCAATTTTTTAAGTGATAACTTTGATTGTAGTGCAATTGTGTTAAGAGCTGGAAGTGATGAAAGTTAAAAAATGTACCAAGTCACCCCATTTTACGGTATTGTGAAATTCTTAAACCTACCTATTTAGATACGCAATGAATTTCGGCCAAAATACTTTCGGCGACTCTAGAGAGTACGAGCCCAAAATCTACTTTGACGTCTACATGAATGGACATCCGCCCGATCGAAATGCCGAACTTAGATTTAAAGCACATAATATGTTTTCTCCATACTCATTGTACAGTTAGAAGAATAATTTTAAAAAGGCATGCTTATGTTGAATGTGGCAATGTGCTTGCCAAATTGATTACTCTGTCAATTCAGACCATACAAAAAATTATCAATCTGTGCACAAATCTATACATAAAACTCCATGTGGCAAGGACTTTGCCCTTTCACATGTATGTTTAGGGGCAATATCTAGGGCATATTTGGAGAACGAAGCACCCCCCAGGTCAAGTTTAGGAACGAATTTGAAGGCCAAACACCTAACGGTCCGCGAATTTTAATAGCGAAGTCTCAATGCCTAGACGTTTGGGAGCGAAATACTTCCGAGAGAATTTTGAGACTGGAGTCCTCAATAGGGAGTTGCAGCTTCCCCAAGGGGAGGTTTCGGAACCAAGCTCCCTCGTGTCGTGTTTGGGGGGGGGGGGGATGAAAGTCTTGGATGAAGCCCTTATCTGAGAGTGTAGCCCTCCTAGGGGAAGTTCAGGGACAAAAGCTGTTATAGTATCCTCTTTGGGGGCGAAGTACCCCAAGGAAGGGATGTTTGAGGTCAAATCCCACAAACGAGTGAACCTATATTTAAAAAAAGTAAAAAAAAAAAAAAGGCTACTTTAAAAATTTCAACATATATTATACTCATCAAAAAATTAAAACGTTTAAACTGTACATTCGCAATTAAAAAGGAAACTTTAATCCAAGATGTTAATAGCTTACTCAAATACTGTTTGTAGCAAAATCTGCTTAATAATTCTCGAGAAGTTTTCATATTCAACAATTTAGGCTAAAGCTCGTCAAATGTCGTACAGTCGTGAATTGTACAGACAATTATTGTTGCCAACTGAAAAAAAAAAGTAGAATACCTTTATGTGGGCAGATCCTTTTGAATTATTTGCTAGAAGCTTCAAGTGACGAGATCTTCTCAATAAAACTTTGCAGTTGCGAATATAGAAGCTGGAATACATTTTATGAGGCGGGGGTGGGGGTAAGCCGTGATTATAATCTCAAAAATTTCCCCTGTTTTCCCGTGAAAACATAATTTTATCCAGTAAAGGTTGGTGTCAGTAATGTTCCATGCCAATTATCGCATTTCTCGGGTAAGTGGGAGACGTTTTATTACCTGCAACACCGCTTCCGGCGACATCCGAGACTGAAAGAGGGTTGTCTGGTAGGTCCACGACACAGCGACACGAACTCACTTCACCTAACGCCAAAAACGCAACTGACAATAACATGGTTGCTACAGGCGCGGGACGGGACGGGGGGGGGGGGGGGGGGGGGGGGGGGGGGGGGGGGCTATCTTTCCCCCGCAAAGGAAAACCTCGACTTCCCGCTCGTCCGTTGCATCAGTTCTAAAATAAAATAAAAAACTTAGTGTCCTTGGACGTAGCCAATGGCGTTTCCAGACTGGTTCCCAACCGGGCTGCAACGAAAGGGAACGCGACTCGTCTTGCCGGCACCGCGGGTCGCTGCAGGGTTCAGCGAGCAGGAAACGTGGCTGACGTTGCCAGTGTTGCTCCTGTTCCCCCTCCCGCTCGTTCAGTCTGTCGATGATCCATTCTCATCTCGTCATCCCTCGTCGCCTACCCGTCCTTGCGCTCCTACCGCCGCCGCCATAACCCATCCCACTGGCGCGAGGCGAGGCGAGATTAGATTAACAATGTTCTGCCCTAAAATAGTTCTAGTGAAATTTCATGATTGTGTGTTTGATGTGTAATTGCTATAAAATAATTTGCACTTGCCTATGATGCTTCTATGATGCAAAAGTGCACTTGATATTTAGTCTTATTCTTGAACTAGCTAGTAACCTACAGCTTTGCTCACACAAGGAATAGACACAACTTTCATGTGTATAGAATATTTCAGTCAAAACAAAACTGTTTTAAAATGATTTTACAAAATTGGTTATGCATATGCCACTCTAAATTTTTTATAGAATAGATTAAGTATTTGATTTCCTAATTCCCAATTTAATGTGATCGAGGATATATTTTACCTTGAAGAAGTCTCACTTACCACCTATCCATTTGATGAATTAGCCAATTTAATAAATTAAGAAACACTCATCTAATTAAGTTTAATTAAGATTATCCCATCATTTAGACATACACATTCATTTATTTCCATTATAGCTATACCTAGAATAACTAAATAATTTCAATTTTTTACAGATTCATATTTAAGATTTTTGAAACAATTGCATATTTATTTAAAATGTAGACTACAGTTATCAAATTTCTTATCTCGCATATAGGTTGATTCTTGGTTACGCTTCGTAAGTATTACTTAAACAAAATTTGTACATATTTACTCATCTCCTCTTTCCCCCAGGGATATGTGTGAAAATTCAGAATAACGGATTTAGTAGATATTATGGCGATAACAGTTTTTTGTTATTCTTACTTTACTCTCAACAAAAGTGGACTTTTGAATTCATTGAAGTTTACAATCCAATTGAAAAAAAAAAAGTTTATTGATTAATTTTAGAGTACATCTACCTAATCATTAAATCCATTTCTTTTTAACGTTAAAAATGAACAATTTTTTATCGCAATTGTAAAAAAAATACTTCACAATAGGATTAATAATTTAATATTTTTAACTGACTTGCAGAATTTCAACAAGATTGTACTGGTTTGTACTGCTGCAGATTTAATATTTCACAATCATTGTGTCGTAAGGACAGAATAGCTATTACATATCCATAATCACATGAATTAAGTTTTAGCCAGTTCTAAAAAATTATATCACTTAGCTAACAATACAGCATATATTACATTTTAGTAACTGTCAGTTAGGCGGTGGTATTGTTTACTAACCAACGATTAGCATTTACAAAGACAGAAAAATCTAGCTGTGCATCCCCATAAACAATCTTTACCACTTACATGAAGAAACTACCTAATAATGATAGAATTTGGTCCCTGTATTCTAAAGCCAATTAGCCACCTATTTATTCAATAATGATCATATTTGGAGAAGACCCAACATAACCTTTAATATAGTAAGGTAATTTTGAGAGTAATTTCATTCATCCTGTAACACTGGCAACAAATCTAAGACTAAATTGTATCACAATCATAATGTATCACATGCAGCAAATACTACTTTCAAATTTTGTTTTTAACTTTGAAATTTACCTATATTTATAAACAGAGGTTCACAAAATAAATAAATCTTAAAAATTATACTGACTTTATTATGTAATCAGAATAAAAATAAAAATATATATAATTATGAAAGACATAACTTGAAATACACATTTTAAACATAGGCAGGGAACAAAACATATTACACGAGTATTTACAGTTATTATACAATGAAAAATATATTGTTTGTATTTGCAAAGTACACTGGTCAAAAACCTTTTTATCATCACAAGCTCACCAAAAAAAAAAAACCTTGCCAACCAAGGTCTACCAAGTTTGGTGTGCGATAATTATGCAACAATAATGATGCAATATTTCTGTCGTTGGTTGAATTGTTACACAATTACCAGTGTAGACAATCAACAACATTGAACGTTGAAAAAAAAATTGTAACAATCAATATATTGTTCAGCAAGAACGCAAAAACATGGTACAATACTTCAAAGATACAGAACAAAATACTACAGGAACCAAGAATGGAAAAAAATATATCAAACTAGTATAAGCAATATAAATGCTGCTATTCAAAGTCTATAATACTATAAATTCTAACAAATGTGAACTCAAGGTAACATAATAAAATTTTCATTCTACGTACAAGTATTACAGTTTCATCAGTCTGAACGATATAAAAATATCACACTGACAAGTTACAATGATTTCATCGCAAATGTTTCTTTCGTAACACCTGAAACATACTTTGATCATAATACATTGTCGTTTATCATCATCAAAATAGAAGATTTTGTTAATTCTTACTTCATAACTGATTTATCAGCATTATTGAAGAATGTACAAAGTAAAAGAACTAGCAAAAGTAGCAAAAGAAAATCAAGAGTTTTTATATTTCAGGCAGGTCCATATTTTTTGATAGGTCAAGTTAACTGATACACTCAAATTCTTTCTTTCCTTTTTTCATTACAATGTTGGCATTCCGTTTCATTACACAAAAAAAAAATTGGTCTCACTACAAAGCCAATCAAAGTTAACTAGTTGATTACTGAACAAACAAATAATGTCCCAAACTGTTCCATATAATGTATATTACATATATTTTTTATATGCTTTCCTGTGTATCAAGATGTAATCAATCATTCTTTGAGGATACGTGAGATTGTCAAAATTTGGGGTGGGGCAATTGTTCCAGCATGGTAAAGGTCCACATTTCCTGGCCTCGAAACAGCGGAAACACATATCAAATGGAAAATTTGCTTCAGGGAACAGTACTAGGGAACTCCAACAGCTTTTATTACACACTCCATGGAATGAGTACAACAGTTTATATCTCAAAAGTGTTGGACAGAAGTGTATTGTATACATTGGCAGTTGGCGTAGTTGCCCCAACACTCTTGCTTGATTACATGAAGTTGCAAATCATAAATCAACAACACATACAATAGGCAACTCTGTAAGCTTTTAACTATTGTGTGCAAGAAATGTCAGTACAATTCAGCCGATACTTTTATCTACTGAAAGTTTTCTACTTTTCATATTTTTCCTCTGTTTCAAGGTCAAGGAAAAGAGGACTTTTTATTCTGCTGGTACTAACTATTTCACACCCTCAAATTGAACACTTTTTTGCTTTAAACTGTTACAGAAAATAAAAAAGAACTATTACTAAATTCCGTAGGTACGAAATTACGAAATCTATCTATAGTCATGTCTGCATTATCATGACTATAACTGCAAAGCACTAATCTTTAGATGACTCATCAAAACTGAGCATCATTTTCATAAACTCAAGCTCATCCATGGCTTACGTGCTTTTACCGTAGCAGACTCAATCTTCACTCCGCTTGCGCCCACGCTCCTAACAACCAACAGACCTCTCCAGCCAAACAAAGTCACAATTGACTCCTATAAAGCACACGGCAATTTTGGTATGCCTAAAATACAATCTGTTCATAATTACACAATTACTTGAAATTTTATGCAGCGGCGGTACAGAACAACGCAACATTGTTTTTGTCAACGTCTATGCTATGTCCCTATTAGGGCAGAACAAAGATACCTACTCTTTATAAAATAATCTCATATGTAATTGTTAATGTAGTTTCAAGTTCATTATAAATTAATATTTTCTAGGGGTGCATGAGTACACAGAATTTCAAGTCGAGTCAAGTTTAAGTACTCGAATCGAGCTAAATTTTAAAGTTCAAAAAATTCTAGTACTTCACTGTTTGGTCTAGGGACGTAATAAAACATTCATGAAAAATCTTTAATAGAAACCTGAGTAATCTAGGCTTATATATGAAGCTCATACAACACAGTTCATTAGGAAACATTATTTATACAGAACTGATAAAAAATGTATTTGTTACAAACTTAAGTAACTTCAGCATGCAACACATATTCTCTTGCCGTTTCACTATTAATAACAATGTAGATGATTGTCCTGAATTTGCTAGCAATGGTGGCTGATTTTACATAATTTGGTACTGTATTTATGATTTTCATTTTTGTTTAGATGTATTTGCAGTAATTTTGCGCACCGTCGTCATAAGTTTATTTACGTTAACCTGTAATACAAAAACAAACAAAAAAATAGGTACAACTCCTATACAAGGCCATACTCAAAGTTTCGTAGAATTCGCTGCAGTAACAACAGTTTCTTAAAATCAAACTCTAATATCCTTTTCCACATGAATATGATTTATACCATGTGTTAGTGAAAAGAAATAAACGTACGATATACACGTCTATTTTACCGTCCGCCTTGCTCAAAATAATTATGGCGCATGTAACATGAAGTGAAGACAAACGAATGATGACTGACAAAAGAAAAACGTACGAAACACCATAGTTACCGCCAAACACAATATTTACCATAAAAAACTACCATAATAAGAACTACATTAATTTGATGTAGAAACACCATAGTTACTGCAGAAGCACAATAACTACCACACATGCACCCACCCAGCACAAGTACAATATTATCGTACATACACCCTGAATATTCTTGTACAGGCCATATATTGTACAGGTCAATAAAGAATTTAAACCTTTAAAATAGCAATAAAATGATAGTGTCAGTTGAAAAAATGTTTCCATTTTAATGTTCCAAACTAACATCATAAATTTAAAGTCTCTGAAAGAGTTTATTGTATTTTTTTTTATTAATTGGTACTAATTGCTTACACATTTGTTGTAATTAAAATCCAAATAGCACACTTACATCAAAATATACAGTTATAAAATTATTTTGTCAATATAAATACTGAAGGTAGGAACCCCAGGCTATTAGGCAGTTAGCACTATGATTGTGAGTAAAAAAAACATTGTGAGATATTATGTACAGTGTGTACTATTTTCTGTTAGTTGCACTTAAAAGGAAAATGCAAAAAAAATATATACATATATATCGCTGTCTATTCGACTCGACTCAAAAATACTCAAGTTTTTGGATCACTCGACTCAAAATTAAAATATGGTACTCAAGCACCCCTCACAATTTCACAATGTCTAAGTTTATTTGTCTGCTTCCATGCTCAATGTTATAAGTAATGAATATCTAATAGTGCCTTTGTGGTCCATTCCTAGTCAACTGCTCTCTCACTGTAAGTTGTTCTGAAGTGACGGACTGCATTGTGATTAGCATCAGAGCAACGCTTGTAACTAATAAAACAAGTATGAACTTGTCTATAATGCCAATTACGCGTAGAAGAGAAACTATTAAAACAAATCATACAATCACTGTGTTTCACGAAGCTTAAACCAAACTGAGTCTGTAAGCATAGCTGCGTTTCTTGATATGATGAGTAAACCTTTAAAATTATAAAATTGTAACTTTTAAACTCTTTTCAAATGTTTGAAACCTATTTCCTTCAAAAACCTGCTGCTATCAGCGTAAGTACTGTGGACAGAGTGATCCACTCTATCTATCGTCTTGTTGATTCGATTTATACTTGGCTTCAATTTTTTTTAATACGGAAAAAAAAAAACCTTTTCGTTCTATTTAATAAGCATAATAAAATGAACAGGAAATAAAAATAAAAAAAAGTTTTATTTTCAGTCAAAAACTTTTAAAAAATTGTAATAATACAATGTGTGTGTTATCTTGCGTTAAAAACTTTGGCACTTTCAAGAATACTATGCAAGGGTGGTATTCACGTCGGGACCGGGGCTACTCGGTGAGCACGGACAGGCCGGCCATCACGCCCACGCCCAGCAGCAGCGACGCCAGCTGCACCAGCGAGTCCCGGGGACTCTCCTCCTCCAGCAGGTCGGGGAGCACAGTCACCAGCGCGATGTGCAGGAAGCCGCCCGCCGTGAACGGCATGATCCAGGACGTGCGGGCCTCTGCCCCACAACGACAACAACAACGCCCGTCAGCCCCCGCGCTACCACCAGGCCCGTGGGTCCGGATCCCTCCCGCACACCGTTTCAAACAGAAATCAAACAAAACTCAATCGAAGCTAGAATAAAAAAAAATTATACCAACAATGATCCTTGTAACCCTTAGTGGGCTATACGGATACAACAACCAGTGGTGTAGCCAGGATTTGTGTATGGGGGGTGTTAAGAAGCATGCCCCCCCCCCCCCCCCCTCCATAACAAAGCCGGGGGGGGGGGGGGGGGTCCGGGGGTCCTCCCTCGGGAAAATTTGGATTTTAAGGTGTAAAATAGTGCTATTTTAACAGTTTTCGGTACTTAAATTTAAATATTGTAATGGTAAAAATTTTATTAATTTTTAATATGAAATTTGTTTGAGTGATGAATAAGAAATTAAATTAAAGATTTATTGCTAAGGAGGGGGGGGGGGGGGGGTTTGAACCCCTAACACCCCCCCCTCTCCCTGGCTACGCCCCTGACAACAACGTATTTAGCTCGACATGTCTCGTGCATAGAAGCTGCAGGAATCTGTTTTTTTCCAAGTAGGTCTACATTTAACACGCACAAACTCGACACTTGTGTTTCATGGATTTACTAACAACAATATCATGTATTTTGTTCGAACAATACCATCGAAACACGTGACTTAAGAACAAATAATTATTAAAAACAACAAATAAAAAACCAAAATATATATAATGTTAAGTTTTCTTTTATCAAGCCAAGATCATTACTTAAGTTTCTGTGTGTAAACGTTACGAGTTATAAAAGCCTAATAATATGTGCCGAGATTTTAGTGTGATAGTCAATTCTATTCTACAAATAAATTATAAAGAAAACTTTAACGATGTAAAATGATATAAATGTTACACTCGCCTGCAGGCAAATAATGTGATTGCAATCTAATGGATTGAGTGACACATCCCATCAACGGCGGGGCTGTTACAGACCACGAATGCCTGCGAGGTGATAATGGAGCACGGACGGAATAAATGGATGGGGGAAACAGAAGTACTTTGAGAAAACCCACCAAGCTCGTTCCCGCTGGGAATGTAACCCTGATGGCCAGTGACCCGACCTCTCATCACTGTGGCCTAGCGTGGTCCATGACGACATGAAAAAAAATACCTACACATTGCAGCCCTTGTTCCACTATGCAAAGTGAATCACCAAACCAAAATTTGGATCGGTTGGATAAAGTTTGGGGCTCCGTATGTATCGAAAGTTGAGAACTGAAAAAGTTGACAGAGTGGCGATACTTGTCACTGGAGATGGGGGGGGGGGGGGGGGGGGTCGAGAAATCACTAGTAGTTCCAAAAGATTCTACGCGGGACTGGCCAGGAACAAGCTACTGTTTGCCCAAACGCTCTGGATGATTTGAACCTGGATTTAAAAGTAAGCGTGCTCTGGTACTTGACACAACAGCTGCCAATCAGGCTTCAAGAGTGGAACCTGTGCTGTTCTTGGAACTCCATGTAGGAGCCACGCACTTAAAATTGTTCTCTCGTCTGCTTTCAGCACAGCTTTTCGTGTAAGGTTGAAAAGTTGTATAACATTTTGTAAATTTTTGTATATTTATTTTTGCTCAGCCTCAAAAATTATTTCTAATTTTTTTTTTTTTTTTACATTCATGGTGACAAATGAGGTACCTAGTATTTCATAAATACATTTATTAATGACCTACGTGGTGTTTAGTCATGCACGTGACGCATGCTTATTTTAAATACTAAAATATAAGTTTAGTTTTAAACTATTTTTTTTTAATAAAATTGTACCTTCAATATACTTTAAGTTCACTGCTATTGTATTGCAAGAATGTTGCTTGTCAGAAATATTAATTAGAATTAAAAGCTTGTGAGATTTAATTCTTAAGTTTGTGTCAACCTGCTATCACCATTACGTTCAATAAATTTCAAGTTGTCGATAATTGTTTAAAATTCTCAGGGCTCAGGACACAGCCAACTGTCTGGTCAGCTGAGTGTGCTGGAGGGGCTGAGGCGGTGACTATGCTGGGTTGGTGGCCCCAGCCGCTGGTCATTGCCGAAGCTCTGATACCTTCCCGATCAAAAAATGAGGGAGTGATCCCTAACAGTTATGTTTTCCTTAAAGCTCTGGAGTGTACATATAAAACTAACTGGAAAAGTTCTCCCACCCTACCCCGATGAGAAGCCTAAGATGTACATCAAGTTCTGTCCCTGCACGAACACGCCCGAATATTCACCTTCGGCCAAACTCGGGATTTGTTATATTTTTGCGCAGGAAAAATGAATTCAAATACTAAAAGGGGTCGGTTAGGTTAGCTACATTAAAACCTTTTAAAACACTATGGATGGTTAGTTAGGTTAGTATAGCTACATTAAAATGAACAGAGAAATATAAATATACTAGCTGCCTGACCCGGCTTCGCACGGTTGTATTAATTGGGTGAGGGGGGGGGGGGGAAATGAGACCAAATCTCTTATTTACAGTTATAATAAATGAAATAAAATTGAAATTAATTAATTATGACAAAAGCTTAATACAAAGCTTTGTAATGTACCGAAGAAAAAACGAATAGCGCCGATGGTTTCCCGACTCGAGCACGCAACGTTGTCATGGAGACGAAGTACCCTAACTGTTTCCCGGGCTTAAACACCAATCAACATTGATAATCAGTTTATTATTTTAATTATAAATTATTGAGGCCATTAATCGAAATAAAAAACTATCCTTTCTCTCAAGTTGGAAAAAAATTACACATAAAATGCCAATTGTCATCGAAATTGGTTGACTTGGTGAGGGGTTCACTGGAAACAAACATCAGGACACTGGATTTATATATATTAAGAAGAAGAATATATAAATAAACCCGAGGTTGGCCGAAGGTGAATATTCGGGCGTGTTCGGGCAGGGACAGAGCTTGATGTATGGGAAGCCTACAACTGACGTAGTTTCGGTTCCCTACCACGTTCGTGAAACTTCAGATTTCTCTCAAAAATTGAAATCAAGCTTGTTTTCATTTGAAACTTCTGATTTAGCGGCTGAAGTGGCGTTGATACCAAAACGCAAAACTTCGGGAATCTTCGGAAATTCTTGCAGGGAACCGAAACTACGTGAGTTGTAGCTTTGAATATATATATACATATACTGTATAGAAGTCGCGAGTGGATAGGATTTACTCTACGTTTTTCATAAGCGTATGATGAGCAGCTTGGGAACTTCACCGCTGCAGTGCGCTGCCGTAACGCCCTGAATCGTCTTAGGTTGTTATTCACACGTTAGAGCGCAGCACTGTCGCCCGCTGTAATTCCCCCCGCACCCCCCCCCCCCCCCCCAAATCATTCACTGCAGCTCAAAGTCATTCAGCGGGAGGGTGGGGAAGGG
Source organism: Bacillus rossius redtenbacheri (assembly GCF_032445375.1). Lineage (NCBI taxonomy): Eukaryota > Metazoa > Arthropoda > Insecta > Phasmatodea > Bacillidae > Bacillus > Bacillus rossius. Next base: position 56,701,830 of record NC_086338.1, read on the forward strand.
GTGTTTGAAGAGTTCGACACTTGTCCGCTAGGGACCACCGCAAGTCGATGCCCTAGAGGTGGTGGCGATTGGCGGCGGTGAATCAACCAACTACCTCAAAACCGTATTAGAAATTTTAACCTGGGCTGGCGACTTCTATACAGTATATATATTCAAAGGTTGGGGATCGTCCATTAAACACGTGAGGCTCGAAAGGGGGGGAGAGGGTCGGGAAAAATCACGAAATATAACAAGGGGGGAGGAGGGTGTAGGGAGATATCACGTGTATTTTTTTTTTCCCCGCCCGATTTCTACTAAACCGAAAAGCGACGCGTGACCTTGACTCGCCGTAGCCAGGCAGCAACATCCCCACCCGCCGCAACATGAACAACTTCCCGGCTCGGCTTGCCAGTCGCCAGCAAGACTTGTGATTTTTTGGCGCCGTATACATGCGTAAAACACATATAAGCCTTTTCTTTATTATTATTTTTATGTTAGTGAGAATAAACCATGCAACCTAAAATGTGTGTCTGGACATTTTTTTTTTTATCACAGTGCTTATTTTTCCAGAATTAAACTAGATTATACCTATATTTGAAAGATAATATTCCGAAATTTTAAAAAAATATATTTTGCACCAAAAAAATACACGAGATTTACTGCCGGGAAGGGGGGGGGGAAGGGGGTTGTTTTTGTCTGAAACCTCACCACAAATCACTAGGGTGGAGGGGGGGGGGTTAAAAATTTGCTAAAAAAAACCCCCATCACGTGATTGATGGACGAAGGCTCGCTCCCCCCCCCCCCTGGCGGAGAGGGGAGGGGAGGAGGGGTGGGGAACAGGAGGTGACGCACCTGCCGTGCCCGCTGCGCCGCTGACGACGACGGCGAAGAGCGCGCCCAGCATGCCGCCAGAGGCCGTGCACACCTGCGCGCGCGCCGCCTCCCAGCGGCTGAAGCCGGACCGCAGCAGGATGGCGAAGTCGCCCACCTCGTGCGGGATCTCGTGCAGCAGGATGGCCAGCGTGGTGAGCACCCCGTGGGGCGCGGACACCAGGAAGCTGCCGCCCACCGCCAGCCCGTGCGTGAAGTTGTCGAACGAGTTGGCCATCAGGTTCAGGTAGCCGCTCACCTGCCGGCCAATCCCAACACGTCTCTGGAGATGCACATCATCGGGCAGAGGTGTCCATCCCTTCTCCCTACTGTCCTAGGGGTCGTTACCACAACGCCGAAATACCACAATGCCGAAATGCCAAATTGACCACAACGCCGACAGCTAGAAAACTGCTGTCTACCACAACGTCGAAATAACAACTGAATGAATTTGTGTGTGTTTTTTAAATGTACCTTAACGCTGAAATACCACAATCAAACCTAACCTAACCTAGCGTAATATAACCTAACCTAACCTAGCGTAATATAACCTAACCTAACCTAGCGTAATATAACCTAACCTAACCTAGCGTAATATAACCTAACCTAACCTAGCGTAATATAACCTAACCTAACCTAACCTAGCGTAATATAACCTAACCTAACCTAACCTAGCGTAATATAACCTAACCTAACCTAGCGTAATATAACCTAGTCTACCCTAGTCTACCCTAACCTAGTCTACCCTAACCTAGTCTACCCTAACCTAGTCTACCCTAACCTAGTCTACCCTAACCTAGTCTACCCTAACCTAGTCTACCCTAACCTAGTCTACCCTAACCTAGTCTACCCTAACCTAGTCTACCCTAACCTAGTCTACCCTAACCTAGTCTACCCTAACCTAGTCTACCCTAACCTAGTCTACCCTAACCTAGTCTACCCTAACCTAGTCTACCCTAACCTAGTCTACCCTAACCTAGTCTACCCTAACCTAGTCCACCCTAACCTAGTCCACCCTAACCTAGTCCACCCTAACCTAGTCCACCCTTACCTAGTCCACCCTTACCTAGTCCACCCTTACCTAGTCCAACCTTACCTAGTCCAACCTTACCTAGTCCAACCTTACCTAGTCCAACCTTACCTAGTCCAACCTTACCTAGTCCAACCTTACCTAGTCCAACCAAACCTAGTCCAACCTTACCTAGTCCAACCAAACCTAGTCCAACCTTACCTAGTCCAACCTTACCTAGTCCAACCTTACCTAGTCCAACCTTACCTAGTCCAACCTTACCTAGTCCAACCTTACCTAGTCCAACCTTACCTAGTCCAACCTTACCTAGTCCAACCTTACCTAGTCCAACCTTACCTAGTCCAACCTTACCTAGTCCAACCTTACCTAGTCTAACCTAACCTTTGTGGCAGTCCTGCAATGACATTTTTCGGCGTTAGTGTATTTCGTCGTTGTGGTAATTCGGCATTGTGGTACACAGCAGTTTTCTAGCTGTCGGCGTTGTGGTCAATTTGGCATTTCGGGATAGTGGTATTTCGGCGTTGTGGTGCGTCCCCTTGTACTAGATGAGTAGAGTAGGGGGAAATCACACATCTGAGTGACGTACGCAGGGGGCGATATACCCTCCTTCCCTTAAATCCTTAAATAACATTCTTTTTGGAAAAAAAAATGGGGTGTGGCTGTGTTATGGACACTTCCGGGTGTTGTACGTGAATACGTGTGTACGCAACAGGTAATATTTTCTAATAAAAAAATATTAAATACGCTAATTTTTAATTTTTATTTTATTTTAACACAATGCATATTCTCTGTAACTATTCTAACACTAATGTTTTGTATGCGCGCAATCGATAGACTCTGACGTTGTAGCTCATCCGAGTCAAAAAGTTTACACTAAAATGGAAATCTCGAGAAACGCAACCAAAACGACCTCAAAATGGCGGCGCTTCCCCCCTCCACCGCGCACGATGGCGTCACAGTCCTAACTTGGCTTAACGAATTATTTGATCCTTTTAGCTATCCAGTGGATGGAGATGATAGATGTGTAGCTGGAAACACCAAACTGTGTCCCCCCGATTTTGTTATCATTCGTTTTTTTTTTTAATTGCCTCCCACTATGGAAGCAATTTTAAAGACGTATTCACGTTAAAAAAAAAAATCATAATCTTACATGCCCGGCAACAAAAGCGAACAGCAGGCAGACAGTGGCGTAGCAGGCGGGTGGCAGGGATGGCCCCGCGCGACGTTTTCGCGTTACTGAACCCCCCCCCCCCACCCCCTTTTTTTTTAAACCAAGAGGGGGCGCCATTTTCAATTCTGGCCAGGGGCCGCCAGTCACCTCAGCTACGCCACTGCAGGCAGAAGTCCCGTGCTGACCCAGCTGCGTGGTCGGGGACGTGGTGGGAGTATCGAGGAGGTGAATCCGTCCGGCCTCAGAAACTCGCACCCTCCTGCGCAGCCGCCTCTGACGTCACGCGAGTGGCGGTCCCCACGCGGCCGTAGAAACTCTTCCAACTAAACCCATCGTCAATCGAAAATCATTGAGTCAAATAAATTTAAACTTTTTTTTTTTGACGTGACGTCTAATAAATCGATGAACGCCGGCTGCACGCACGAAAAAGTGTCCCGTAACGCACATTGTCTCCTTACGCTCATTGTCTCGTTACGCTCATTGTCCCGTTACGCTCATTGTAAGCTTGCGCCGCATCTATATCTCTTCCACTGGATTGGAACCACCATCGATTTGACTTTTTCGAGGCACATTAAACTTGAAACACTCCCATTCGTTTTTCATACTTTTTCCTATCATCGTCCTATCCTTAACAGAATAACACGTCTTGGAAGAAGTTAAATAGCAAACATGTATAAAAGTTATAGTTAAAGTAATAAACATATTTGAATTAATTAGTGCATAATAAAAGTAAATTTATCAATTAAATTGTAGATTTCATTTAACTCCTTCTTTGTATCCATACAAAATAGTGATAATTCATTGAAAATGATTCAATTTTATTCATAAAAGTATGCGATTATTTCATCAATGTTTTGTTATGACGTTGCCACGTTAAACTATCGTCCGTGAACCAACTTTACAGACGACCAATTGTTTTTTTTTTTTTAATTTATTTTCGAACCGTTCTGCCTGCGATGCTGTTAACACTCCCACCGCGGTCGGGGGCGGGTGTTGCACTCACGTGGATGGGGGCGGTCCCAAGGTCAGCGCGCTCCCCGTCGGCGCAGCGCCCATTGGCCGCGGCGCTGTCGCCCGCCGCCGCCACGTGGTTGTTGTTGTTGTTGTTGTGGTTGTTGTGGTTCGGCGCGCGAGGCTTGGAGCCGGCGGCGACGGGCGGCTGGAACTCCGGGGCAGGCGGCGACCCGAACACCTTCTCCAGGAACACGAATATCAGCAGGCCCGTCAGCACCCACAGGCCCTTGGACATGCCCGGGGCCAGCGCGTCTGCAAGCAACCACGGCCCACTCCCCGTCTCAGCACCTGCCGCTCCTCAGCCACGGGGGAGGAACTCTTATCACCGAGACCCAGACCCGGTCTTTGACGCGACGACGTCCAATAAATCGATGAACGCCGGCTGCACGGCACGTAAAAGTGTCCCGTTACGCTCATTGGCGTAACTGTGTTCGTAATGTTGGGGGGGGGGGGACAAATAATGATTTTGATGTCATGTAAACCCATTCCCCTCTTACTAAGACACGGGGGGGGGGGGGGGGGGTCCAGGGGTCCTCCACAGGAAAATTTTGATTTTGAAAGTGCAAAATAGCGCTTTCTAAGCAGTTTTTGTATCCAACCATTGGATACATCGATGTTAAAATTATTATTGTTTCCTTACGATAAAATTTGATGAGTGAAGAAATTACAAATAAAGTTGGGCAGAATAATATTATAAAATAAAAATATCACGGTCTAGAAAGTTGGGGGGGGGGGGGACAGTCCCCTCCACCCAAAAAGTTCAGGGAGACACGTCCCCCCTGTCCCACCCCCCGGTTCCTACGCCCCTGCGTTTCGCTCATTTTATATTGCTCTTTGCTAACCTGAACCTCCTGGCATTGCGACCGAGTCCGTGGCGTGATTCTGTTTTCATGCATTCCAATGTAACATTTTCATTGCTCTTTCTTTGCTTAACCCGTTCCTCCTAGCATTGCTGCAGAGTCCGTGTCGCAAATATATAATATTATTTTTGACTGCATCTTGGTGTTGGGTAAGCCATTTTCCTTCACATCATCCTTGAAACACTCCCATTCGTTTCTTACTTTTTCCTTATCATCGTCCAAAAATAACACGGATTGGAAGAAGTTAAAGAGCAAACACGTATAAAAGTTATAGTTAAAATAATCTCTTCGTTAAAGTAATAAACATATTTGAATTAATGAGTGCAAATATAAGTGAATTTATCAATTAAATTGTAGATTTCATTTCACTCCTCATACAAAATAGTGATAATTCAATAAAAATTATTCAATTTTATTCATAAAAGTATGCAATCATTTCATCAATGTTTTGTTATGACGTTGTCACGTTAAACTATCGTCCGTAAACCGACTTTACAGACAACCAAATTTTTTTTATTGAAAAAGAGGTAACAACTACTTAACCTAAAACTAGTCCCACTCATGCCATCGGAATTTTCGTAACACTCGAAAATTGTGGTCTTCCTCAGCAAAGAAGTTTCACTTCGATTCCCCCCCCCCCCCCAAGATGATAATGCAGTAGTAACTAAGTTACGGAGCTCGGATACGCAAGGGAACTCCTCTAACCACTCGCAGCTGAGCCTGGCTGTAATGAGGTTCCCTCTGTCACTTAAGCGAGCGCAGATGTGCCTTCGTCTGGCCCATTCAGAGGAGCCGTATTGGACATCTGGTGCTCCTAGAGACCAGCAATTTGTCGGGGGGGGGGGGGGGGGGGGTGCGAGTCTGGAGATGTGACCAATGGGAAGTGAGTAGGCGTTCCCCTTTAGCCAGTCCGGTTCCCCGACTCGTTCGCTCCGTCAGTGTTCCATTCTCGTGTCGTCACCCCAACAGTCTCTTTAACGGCACGGACGTCGAAGAAACATTAACTTCATTGACCGATTACTAGAGACCGGGGAAAAATTCGCGAATTCATCTCGCGATAGGCTAAAATACAAATAGTTATACCTCAGTGCCGCCTCTGTTATTGGCTCGCAACTCACCTGGGTGACTCTGGGCCAATGAGAAACACCCGACCGAAGCTTTATCGAATCACGGGCTGCTACGTTGGAACGTCTCACAAGACAGCAGCCAATGAGTGGGTGAAATTTGACCGAGTGTGCGTGGAACTACGGAGTTCATCCTGCAGGTCATTGAACCCGCGAATTTTTCCGGTCCCTACCGATTACTTAATAATCCGTCCATCCCCGATACGTGCTAGGTGAGACGGCCAGGGTCAAAGAATGTTTTTAGAAAATGCACCTATGTTTTAAGATTTTTTTTTGTTGTTGCATACATTGTAGATTTAGAAAAACAAGACTGTGCCTGAGGACGGGAACATATGTAATTTCCCGAAACGTCGCAGCTGTTGTCTCAGGAATCCTTTTGTGTTCGCCTGTGGTGTCCATTTTATATCTTGAGTATCATTGTTGGGTTATCTGTCTGTCGATTTGTTGTCCAAGGGTTTTTTTTCTGTCTGAATAAATTTTTTCAATTAATTTTACTTAATGTTGTTTTGTAATAAACCGTCATGTAATAAATAAAGGAGTAGGAGGTGCAAAAACTCATTGTATTACTCACCACAAAATTAGTCGCTACCCTAAATAGAGTGAATTTTCTCTGGTTTGTTTGCCTGAAACCAGCTTATACATTACTTCTCATAATAAATTAATGTAATTATGTCAGCCATATATTATATGAAAACTACCATCTAGCGGACGGGCCCATAACTACTTTAAAAAAAAATTGGTTGTCTGTAAAGTCGGTTTACGGACGATAGTCTAACGTGACAACGTCATAACAAAACATTGATGAAATGATTTCATACTTTTATGAATAAAATTGAATCATTTTTATTGAATTATCGCTATTTTTTATGGATACAGTGAAATGAAATCTACAATTTAATTGTTGAATTTACTTTTATTTGCACTCATTAATTCAAATATGTTTATTACTTTAACGAAGAGATTATTTTAACTATAACTTTTATACATGTTTGCTATTTAACTTCTTCCAATCTGTGTTATTCTGTTAAGGATAGGACGATGATAGGAAAGTAGGAAACGAATGGGAGTGTTTCAAGTTTAATGTGCCTTGAAAAAGTCAAATCGATGGTTGTTTCAATCGAGTGGAAGAGAGATAGATGCTGCGGAAGCGTACAATGAGCGTAACGGGACACAGCGAAACGGGACAGTGTGCGTAATGGGACACTTTTTCGTGCGTGCAGCCGGTGTTCGATTTATTAGACGTCACGTCAATATATATATATATATATATATATATATATATATATATATATATATATATTGATAAGCAAGAAGTTTCACTTTTGAGCACGTGGACAATTTTTTTTTAATCGAAAAAAAAGCTACTGGCTTTTACGATTCTCCACCCTATAAGCTAAAATTACAGGTTGTCTACAAACACCTGGCAAACTTAATTCCAGGGCTTCTCCGGAAACCTTTAACAATTTTTTCTTACGCAATTTTTTTTTTTAAACATAACAAGGTCATTGTTTGTACATAAAACCTTTTCAGATATAATAATTTGAGCGAACAGTCTCCAACTATTTGTATTTAATTTGAGACTGTGAACTAAAGTGACGCGTCAACATAAAAAAAAAAAAAAATAGTAAAAGGCAAGGCTGCTGGGAACTTTACTTTTGCGGGTCCCAGCACTATTGGCACTAGGGACTGTGCCGGATTATAGAAGTGCTGGATTATAGAATGTGCAAGGATTACGGAATTGTGCCGGATTATAGAATGTGCAGGGATTACGGAATTGTGCCGGATTATGGAATGTGCAGGGATTATGGAATTGTGCCGGATTGTGGAACGTGCCGGATTGTGGAACGTGCCGGATTGTGGAACGTGCCGGATCGTGGAAGGTGCCGGATCGTGGAAGGTGCCGGATCGTGGGAGGTGCCGGATCGTGGGAGGTGCCGGATCGTGGGAGGTGCCGGATCGTGGAAGGTGCCGGATCGTGGAAGGTGCCGGATCGTGGAAGGTGCCGGACTGTGGAACGTGCCGGACTGTGGAACGTGCCGGACTGTGGACCGCGCGGGGACGGCATGCTCACCGTCTGGCTCGCGGCCGTGCCAGACTTCGGGCAGCAGGTGCAGGAACACGTCCCCCAGCAGGCAGCCCACGGCGAAGCTCAGCAGCACCTTCAGCGTGTGCGCGCCCGCTGCAACACGAGACCAGAGACTAGAGACCAGGCACCAGGGACCAGAGACTACAGACTACAGACTAGACACTCGAGCCTCCGAGCGCCTGTTGCTGCTGGCTCCAAGCACACACACACACACAACAGCACGTCCTCGAGATCACAACCAACACCACATACACTCCCTCACAGCGACGACCTAGTCCATCCGTCAAGCAACTACCAAAATCACACAGGTTTTAAAACCACTCAGGTTTAAAAAAATTCAAAAAAATAATTTTCGCAACTTTATACTTGTGTTAAAATTCTTCACAACAGGTTTTTACCTGCATGAGTGTGATGTACAAAGACGCAAGGCATTATTTCACACGTTTCGTATTGATATTTCATCCGCCTCGGTAATAAATAACAACCCCCCAGTTATGTAACTGGACGTCGTCTAAATCAGTAATGATTACGAAAAATCCATAATACCAGGCAGCACTAGATGCATACCATAATTGTCGTACCGGTGCCGATAAATTTTCTCATCCTGGCTCACAAAATTACACACAACCTTTGCATCAGCTGTGAAATAAAAATTCAATTTTTTTTAAAAGTTGGTTCACGATTGCACAAACCTTTACCAATGCAGATAGATATAAACCTGCATGTCCCTAAAAAAATATGATTATGTAATTAAAAATTATTGATAAAAATTTTTTAGGTAAATTCTATACTGATTTCTAAATTCCTTTGCAAGTGTTAAATTACAAAATCACTTTTATCTAAGAGCTTTATTAATTTTCACTTCATAAGTTCATATTTAGCTCCAATTATGTATAACTTATTGTATGTTTTGATAATACTAGAACGAACACTACTTAAAGTATAAAAAATGTACTGTTTTTAAAACGGAACAATATTATTAAATGATGAGAAATTATTGTGAATTTTGCCTCCATGTCTGCTCCTTCCAATTCAACAACAACAAACCTTTTTTTATAGGTCGCATTGCGAGCAGCATTTCTTTCAGGTTATTCAACTTTCCAACGAGAAACTCATATGGATTGTACAATATGTATTATGATTTTTACCCCAGATTTATTTCAACATTTGTTTTCATTCATGCATTAAATTTTTATTTTATTTTTATTTTAATGAAGAACGAGTAACCTAGTGAGAGTTATTTATATAAATATATAGTAGGAAATAATTGGGGAGAGGTAAAATAGAGAAATATGGAGAAACGGGAAAAAAGAAATAATTAAATAAATATAGAGAATGAGACAGTAAACGAGGCAGACACACACAACACACACAAAACCCTCTTGGAGATATGACTAAAAGGAAAACAATAATTATTTTTTGGTTTGTTCATAAATATTTTCTCATTTTATGTTTTTCATACAACCATTCACTACCTTACTGTACAAAAACACTAATAATCCAGATATGCTAAGACTAAAACAAATCCTATTGCACCATTAGAGATAGCGTTAGGGTTTCATGCCAGACAAATTAGTTTTTAATGTTCAGTCAGTTTGGAAAAAAAATGGCCGCTATCAGGGAAAAATAATGATATTTTCATAATTTGAAGTTGTGGAAATGTTTGCACATTTCATAATATGACTGTATGTATGTATACACAAAGACGAAACCAGCAACTTAGAAAGTCGTAACTTAGAAAGTCGTAACTTAGAAAGTCGTAACTTAGAAAGTCGTAACTTAGAAAGTCGTAACTTAGAGAGTCGTAACTTAGAGAGTCGTAACTTAGAGAGTCGTAACTTAGAGAGTCGTAACTTAGAGAGTCGTAACTTAGAGAGTCGTAACTTAGAGAGTCGTAACTTAGAGAGTCGTAACTTAGAGAGTCGTAACTTAGAAAGTCGTAACTTAGAGAGTCGTAACTTAGAGAGTCGTAACTTAGAGAGTCGTAACTTAGAGTCGTAACTTAGAGAGTCGTAACTTAGAAAGTCGTAACTTAGAGAGTCGTAACTTAGAAAGTCGTAACTTAGAAAGTCGTAACTTAGAAAGTCGTAACTTAGAGAGTCGTAACTTAGAGAGTCGTAACTTAGAGAGTCGTAACTTAGAGAGTCGTAACTTAGAGAGTCGTAACTTAGAGAGTCGTAACTTAGAGAGTCGTAACTTAGAGAGTCGTAACTTAGAAAGTCGTAACTTAGAGAGTCGTAACTTAGAGAGTCGTAACTTAGAGAGTCGTAACTTAGAGAGTCGTAACTTAGAGAGTCGTAACTTAGAGAGTCGTAACTTAGAGAGTCGTAACTTAGAGTCGTAACTTAGAGAGTCGTAACTTAGAGAGTCGTAACTTAGAAAGTCGTAACTTAGAGAGTCGTAACTTAGAGAGTCGTAACTTAGAGAGTCGTAACTTAGAGAGTCGTAACTTAGAGAGTCGTAACTTAGAAAGTCGTAACTTAGAAAGTCGTAACTTAGAAAGTAGTAACTTAGAAAGTAGTAACTTAGAAAGTAGTAACTTAGACAATTCAATCTAGCGTGTTCCTAAGTCATGACAGCAGCCATGGCGTCGAGCTGAGCAGCGCGATCTTCGGACCGCAGCGCTGTCGCCGTCAAACATCCGCCCGCCTCGTGGACTTCGTCTCCAGCAACACTACTGCACACTCACTGGCCCCGAGTCGCACGCCCGCCATGATCAGCCTTCTTGCATCTTACCCAGGCTTTTGCCGTGGAACACTTGGTTCTCGGTGATATTGCACTTGGTGGCAGTGATTTGGTGATTGCGACGGAAATGTGTAGCAGTAAGTTGCTGTCGACGGTGCTGCTATGCGAACCAAAGTTCACATAAACGTTATCGTAATCACTATTCAGGGGCGTAGCCAGGGCGGGGGGGTTAGGGGTTCCAACCCCCCCCCCCTTAGCAACAAATATTTAATTAATTTCTTATTCATCACTCAAACAAATTTCATATTAAAAATAATAAAAATTTTACCATTACAATATTTAAATTTAAGTACCGAAAACTGCTAAAATAGCACTATTTTACACCTTAAAATCCAGATTTTCCCGGGGGAGGACCCCCGGACCCCCTGCTTTAATACGGGGGGGGGGGGACATGCTTCTTAACACCCCCCATACACAAATCCTGGCTACGCCACTGTCACTATTTAATGGATTTTTAGCACGATATGTAGTATTTTAATACAATTCCTTGTCGAAAATCAAGTCCCAAAAGCCGGGTTTAGAAATTTTTTCAAGTCCTTTTAGCTTTTTTTCCGGGGCCATTTCATAATAGTTTTAAAAATTTTGTGTGCTAATAGAATAGTTCGATAGTCGACGTAGCGAACGTGCTCTCTTTTAGATTTAGATTTCGGCAGCGAATTCTAGCGGCGGGTGCGGAAACTACGCGTGATTCGCATCCAGAAATGTACTTGAAAACTAATTTTACATATATTTATCACGCTCGACATTGTCTGTGAAGAATTATGCCTTAAATTTCGTGTCCGAGGCCCAAGTTTCGTATCATCAGTTTATTTGCAACATGAGAACATGAATTTGCTCTTTAGCGAGGTTAGATGTTACACATCACTGGCTCGCTTTTTTTTCCTATGTGAAAGTAAACGTAGGTTGGGTCAAGTATGTTAAATAAAACAAAAAGAACCTCGCGAAAATTCGTCCTTTATTTTTTTTTCCGGAAGGGTACTTTAAGTGACACATAAACTAAAGATACTCTAAAAATAGTGATGTACGAATTCTCGCAAAATTTTGACCGCGAAATTCGAAGTTGCGCAAGCGGCTACGGAAGTACTCGGAACGGAACGGGGGTCAATGAATCTCAGGCTTACGCCACGTAGTGACGAACCCAACAGGGAGTATATCTGAGTTTCCTGTTCATAGCACTGAGTTTCCTGTCCATAGCACTGAGTTTCCTGTCCATAGCACTGAGTTTCCTGTCCATAGCACTGAGTTTCCTGTCCATAGCACAGAGTTTCCTGTCCATAGCACTGAGTTTCCTGTCCATAGCACTGAGTTTCCTGTCCATAGCACAGAGTTTCCTGTCCATAGCACTGAGTTTCCTGTCCATAGCACTGAGTTTCCTGTTCATAGCACTGAGTTTCCTGTCCATAGCACTGTGTTTCCTGTTCATAGCACTGAGTTTCCTGTCCATAGCACTGAGTTTCCTGTCCATAGCACTGAGTTTCCTGTCCATAGCACCGAGTTTACTGTCATAGCACCGAGTTTCCTGTTCATAGCACCGAGTTTCCTGTCCATAGCACCGAGTTTCCTGTCCATAGCACCGAGTTTCCTGTCCATAGCACCGAGTTTCCTGTCCATAGCACCGAGTTTCCTGTCCATAGCACCGAGTTTCCTGTCCATAGCACCGAGTTTCCTGTCCATAGCACCGAGTTTCCTGTTCATAGCACCGAGTTTCCTGTTCATAGCACTGAGTTTCCTGTTCATAGCACCGAGTTTCCTGTTCATAGCACCGAGTTTCCTGTCCATAGCACCGAGTTTCCTGTTCATAGTACTGAGTTTCTTGTCCATAGTACTGAGTTTCCTGTCCATAGCACTGAGTTTCCAGTCCATAGCACCGAGTTTCCTGTCCATAGCACCGAGTTTACTGTTCATAGCACCGAGTTTCCTGTCCATAGCACCGAGTTTCCAGTCCATAGTACTGAGTTTCCTGTCCATAGCACTGAGTTTCCTGTCCATAGCACTGAGTTTCCTGTCCATAGCACTGAGTTTCTTGACCATAGCACCGAGTTTCCTGTCCATAGCACCGAGTTTACTGTCATAGCACGGAGTTTCCTGTCCATAGCACTGAGTTTCCTGTCCATAGCACTGAGTTTCCTGTTCATAGCACTGAGTTACCTGTTCATAGTACTGAGTTTCCTGTCCATAGTACTGAGTTTTCTGTTCATAGTACTGAGTTTCCTGTCCATAGTACTGAGTTTCCTGTTCATAGTACTGAGTTTCCTGTCCATAGCACTGAGTTTCCTGTTCATAGTACTGAGTTTCCTGTTCATAGCACTGAGTTTCCTGTCCATAGCACTGAGTTTCCTGTCCATAGCACTGAGTTTCCTGTTCATAGTACTGAGTTTCCTGTCCATAGCACTGAGTTTCCTGTCCATAGCACCGAGTTTCCTGTCCATAGCACCGAGTTTATTGTCATAGCACCGAGTTTCCTGTCCATAGCACTGAGTTTCCTGTCCATAGCACCGAGTTTCCTGTCCATAGCACTGAGTTTCCTGTCCATAGCACCGAGTTTCCTGTCCATAGCACCGAGTTTACTGTCATAGCACTGAGTTTCCTGTCCATAGCACCGAGTTTCCTGTCCATAGCACTGAGTTTCCTGTCCATAGCACTGAGTTTCCTGTTCATAGCACTGAGTTTCCTGTCCATAGCACTGAGTTTCCTGTCCATAGTACTGAGTTTCCTGTTCATAGTACTGAGTTTCCTGTTCATAGCACTGAGTTTCCTGTCCATAGCACTGAGTTTCCTGTTCATAGTACTGAGTTTCCTGTCCATAGCACCGAGTTTACTGTCATAGCACCGAGTTTACTGTCATAGCACCGAGTTTCCTGTCCATAGCACCGAGTTTCCTGTCCATAGCACTGAGTTTCCTGTCCATAGCACTGAGTTTCCTGTCCATAGCACTGAGTTTCCTGTCCATAGGACCGAGTTTACTGTCATAGCACTGAGTTTCCTGTCCATAGCACCGAGTTTCCTGTCCATAGCACTGAGTTTCCTGTCCATAGCACCGAGTTTCCTGTCCATAGCACTGAGTTTCCTGTCCATAGGACCGAGTTTACTGTCATAGCACTGAGTTTCCTGTCCATGGCGCTAACATCGATTTGCAGACTCGACGCGGCGCTGACAGCAGTCCGCAAAGAGAAAACGGATGAGGTACGGAGGGGGGGGGGGGGGGAAATCGATAATGGCGAGGCGAACAATTTCCGTGAGGGAAAGTTTGGCGGTGCCAGGGAGAATGGCAGCACGCAAAACAATGACGACCGAAACAAACCAGAGATTAGGTTAAGGATACAGCAGTCAGGCATTAAGACTCCCCCCCCCCCTTGCCACCTCCCAGCGTGCAACAAGGTTTACAAGGTCTGAGACTTGGCAAAAATAGGGATAAACAGTTCAAAATTAGAATTGTAGCAAAAATATGGGGGGAAATCCAAGCTGGTGGGGACCTAAAACCTCCCTTGATGACTGGCGCGACCACAAACACATAATCCATCCGTCCGACAAAAGAAAGTATGAGTTTTCCAAAATTTTAACTGACGGAAGGGCGGAATTCTTCGGGCCATCTAATTGGCTGTAGTCTGGTGATCGACTAACGGAAGCGACGTACGGACAAGACGGACGGAGGAAACGGACAGAGGAAACGGACGGAAGAAACGGACAGAGCAAACTGACGGATAAGACTGACGGAGGATACGGACGGAGGCCGCGAACCAGAACAGACGCCGCTCAGTCCCTCTATAACTGCGCGCGCCGTTAGCAAGAAACAGTTCCCGGGTCTGAAGGCCCGTGTCACACTGTCAGGTACTCGTATCCAACTACACTCGACAACAGAGTCGGAGGCGAAGAATTGGACGGGAAATGGCTTCCAATTTCCTCCATCAAATGAATTTGGGCTGTTGACCTGAGACGTGTGTTAAAAGTATCAAAGTTATTTGCACTCTGATACAGCTCGGAGTGCACAGGGCAACTACTGTCCAGTGCAGGACGATAATACATGTCACGGCGTAAAAATACTACATAAATTACCTCATTTCACACAAGCAAACCATTCAACTTAGCCGAACATATTTTTTTTTTCACTGACAAAACAATACAATGATTAGATTACTTTTTTTTACGTCCATTACATCACTGATTCGAAAAAACTTAGCTGAAGCTTTATCTTCTCTATCTTATTAAAACAATCATAATTACTGTACGGTCAGACTATTTAAAAAAAAAATGCGACAGCGAAACGTTTTAAGTGGGACGATAAAAGATATTACAGATAAAATTGATGTTTTGATGCCGTCATAAGACAAGACCAATCTGCCTGGTAACCGCAGTTATTATAGAGTTTACAGCTTTATTGTTTTAACGCCTCCCACGTCAACTCACACCACTAATGGCCAATGTTAATTAATACACCCCCACGGACAAGTTTACTAGAGTTCAGTCTAGAACAGTGGTTCCCAACCTTTTTTTGATCAGGGACCACTTTAATTTCATTATTATTAGCAGGGACCACGAGGTTAAAAAATAATCTGTATCAAACTAAAAATAAACTTTAAGCCTAATCGTTCAATGTTAATCGAAACGTTTAACATAAGCCATCTAAAAAACCAAAATAAACATTAATCAACCGTGTTATGATTAAAAACATATATTTTTGGTACACAATTCAGTTTGCATCAATGAGATTTTTGAGCTTGCATCTTCTGTACAAGATCTTGAATTCTAGGGGTAATATTTTTGCTCAAAGCTACACGCATATCATCATTTACTTTTAGTCGATTCCTGGATTTGTTTTAAATGATCAGTAATGCAGATAATCCTTATTCGCATAAATAAGCTGTTGAGAAAAGCATAAAATAGCGCAAAGCGATTTCTCAAATTTTAGTATATGAAATTGCTTTCTTACACCAAAACGTCTCCAAAGAATCAGATTCAAAAGCGTTCTTACAGTTCCTGTCATTTTGTAATTCAATAAGTTCTTCTTGGATTTCTTCTGCAACTTCTCTAGCGTTAGTGCCAAAAGGGTTTCGTTTTAGTGTTTAGTCCACATTAGCTTCTGTATTGTTATATTCTGAGAAGTAACGGTTGAATTCATCAACAAACATTTGCAAATGACATTTGCTGTTTTTTTGTATGCTTTCCCTAAACATGACATAATTTTTGTCGTCAAGGAGTGCCTTCACTGTTGCAAACGCACTATAATTGCCCTCGCTTACTTGACTTATCTATAACTTAAGTTTTCAAATAAAAGCACGAAGTTTATCTTCAAAATTAAAAATATTTACAACGCCTTCTAATTGTCTGTTTCCTTAACCTTGCATTTGCAAGTTCACCTTATTTAAGTGTGTAAAAATATCCACATGATATGTTAAATGCATCTGGGATGTCAAATCAGAAA